>NC_136237.1:24860000-25460000 GCF_053564925.1 Oryzias latipes | reverse complement strand
TTGACAGAATGACATCATCAGATATGACATCATTACAGTCTGATTAGACTGAATCAAATTGATGTCCAAATGAGTCACAACAATGTCATTAGACACATCATTGATGTCACATCTAATATTGTGACATCATTACATGTAATCCAGTGTCATATATTTGACAGAATGACATCATCAGATATGACATCATTACAGTCTGATTAGACTGAATCAAATTGATGTCAAACTGAGTCACAACGATGTCATTAGACACATCATTGATGTCACATTTAATATTGTGACATCATTACATGTAATCCAGTGTCAGAATTTGTCAGAATGACATCATCAGATAATAGTTAAAAGTCTACATATAGACCTCTTGGAAATCAATGAAAACATTTTTTGATAGGTGCACGCGGAATCCCTCACACGAACAAAGAAAAAACATGGAGTCAACAAATGCACATCACTACAAAGACATACATGGCAATGTCCTGTTACATATATGTCGCAAAAATGAAGAAACACATTATACAACAAGACGAGTAGCACCTGGGGCAGAAGAGAAACTCGATGACACCAAGACAAAAAGAGACAGCGGTGTCATGAAAGGGGAAACGGAAAAGACAAAAGAACCCTTTCAGCTAAACGAGTGGACCCACAGGGACCCGTATCAACTGCCTTCCGTTCAGTACGGAAATCCAGCCCGCACTTCCTATAACCATAGAAAGAGCTTGCCACCCAGCAAACCTGATCAGTGCCTTCAAAATGATGTCCAGCACGAGCTCACACATCCTCAAACCAGCTCCACTGGCAAAGACCCAAAAGTCTCTGTAAAAGGAACGAGTCAGGACACGTCACCTCTGGTGTGTGTAGGGAAAAGAATGACTCTGGCGGACCCTGCTACAAAACCACCCAACCGGCTTTCTATCTTGGCATCCATGAAGCCGGCAGGGAACCTTAAAAAATTTGCCAAATAAATGTACAGTTTTTAGTTGTAGGCCAGTTAGTATAGTAACTTTAGACATTAGGATTAGAAAAGTCAAAAAAGGGAGAAAAAATATAGGGTCGGGGTTAGAGCATAAAAAGTAGGAAAGATTAAAATGAATGAAATCATGAAATTGGTTTCTGGACAGATGCCATTATGTAAATAAGTCATTTTTGTATTGATTGTAGGTTTAGTTTTCAATGCAAAATAATGTGTGATCAAAAAGTAGAAAGGGGTAGAATTACAAAAAGAGGACTCTAGTTGCTGAAAGTTTTTCATTCTTTTTTTAAGTTTATTAGTATTATTTGAATAACTTGTCATGTCCAACAGCTGAGAACAAAATAGGAGCTGAATGCTTGAAAAATGTAAAAGCGTCGCAATATAACATCGGACATGGGTCTAGTTTGCAAAATCTGAGTTTGGAGTCACATTCTCAAATCTCTAGGGGAAGTTTGTTCTAGTGCGAGGCCTGCAAATGACCAAAATACAGCAAGAATGACACATTTACATCATTATAGCAGACTTCCTGTGCGACTGACAACTTGGTACCAGGAAACTTTTTTTTGGTTTCCATGTGATGAAGAAGCCCTGTTAATATTAAGCTTGTACGTTCAAGCACAATGTGAATCTGAATGGTAAAGATATAAACATATCAGATTTTTGGTATAAAATCGACATATCCTACCTTAAATCTTAATATTGGACAACTGCCATCAAGTAAAGGAATCTGGATTATCAATTTCTACCTGTCACTTAAAATAATCGGCAAGCAAATTAGATAAAGATCAAATATTTTCATAGAACTGGGCGCAGCGCTGCTGCCATCTGCTGGCCAAATGTGAAATAGCTTTCTTAGACTTGTGTCTCATCTTCCCATAGTAATGGTTTATCTTCTTCAATAACGTTTTATTGAAGGGGCTGCAGGTCAGAATAGATTCGATGACAGGCCAGACTGCAGACATACCTGGTTTACACAATATTAAGTTGTTAGATGATTGTGTGAACTAAGCGTAAGGTAAACAGATAAAAACAAAAGAAGACAACTCCGTGCAGAAGCTATTCTGACACTTACTTTGTTTGAAGGCATGGTAGACATTGAGCATCGTCAAGTGGTCTCCATCAATGTGAGCAAACCTCATCTTGGACTCGTCAGCTGCCTTCTTAGCCTCCGTAGGACGGACAAAGCACTGTGGGACTAAACAAGGTTGGTATGGGCCCCAACAAAGCCGCCCATACGGATGAGTCAAACGTTCACAGAAAAATGGAGCAAAGCCTATGATGCTAGGGCACTCGACACAGCGTTGGGACAGGGCAGGACCACCCTATCAAAAGGGTAGAGGGGGAGCTGCGGTCTTTTCTCATGGTCATTTCCAACAGTAATGGATTTTAGTGCGGAGAGAGGGGAGTCATTAAGCACATCCGTAAAACAAGAGTTTTCACACAACTACAGTGTTAGGAACACCAGCAACGACTGAACTTTGCAAAACTTCAGGATCTGACTTTGGAATTCCATAAAGACTACAATTATGACAGAAAATGTTAATCTCAAGGTACACAAGACAATTGTAAACAACTAACAATATTGAAACTCATAGTTATTGTAAGTAAAGATTAATACTGGAACTGTGACATAAACCCAAGTGGTGCCTGCCCTATCCACATGTATAAATGATTAAAAAAATATAAACTTAGTCCACCCTTAATTAAAATAACAAAATTGAGAATAAATATCTCAACATTTCTGCACCTAGAAAGTAAATTCTCTAAATGTTTAAAGTGAAAGGTAACAAGCTGGCCAAAAGGACAGGGTTTGTGTTTATTCTCAAAAACTAAGGAAAGATTTTTATGAACGATTTGTTTCAAAACGTTAATCAGAATGTTAAGCTTTTTTTTCTTTTTTTATGTAATCAAGAAGGAACCGAAAAGTCATTTTAAATAGTGCTGCACTCATTTCCTCCTCCTGTTAAATGTACAGTTTTTGGCTGATTTAGTAGCCAAGATCATTTTTCATCAGAAAAGAAACCGTGTTGCAGACGTCTTTACTGACACGTTATCAACCAGATCAGACTTGGCCTACAGCAGGCCAGAAGACGTCAGCCCAGTCCTGGGCATTACCTGACAGCATGGCGGTGATGGAAAGAATTTCGTTGGAGCAGTTAAACTCGCAGCTCGCAATGACCATCTTTGCTAGCTGAGGATCCAGTGGAAACTCCGGCCATCATGGAGCCCAGCTCGGTGAGGTCTCCGTCATCGTTGAGAGCGGCCAGATAGTTCAGCAGTTCAAGAGCTCTCATGAGGGTCTCTGGAGCTGCAGGTGGAGGGAGACAGGTGGAGCATTTAGGTAGAGAAATGGAAGTTGGAACGGTCCAAATTCAGCAAAATGACTCACCTGGTGGATCCATGAAATTGGACCGAAGAATCTCGGGGTATGTGTTATCCTGGAGAAAAGAGAATAGAACTGAACATTTATTAATGACATTTTTATTATCAGAATACAGGTTGTTGCTCAGTTTGTAAATAAGGTTGTTGTCAAGGCAAAGTGTTAAAGCGTGTTTGCAAAATATGCTTCCAGAGATGGTTTGACCCTTTAACACTTGAGATGCAACACCTAAATAACACACATTCGTTTTGACATAACACAACTCCTCCACCGTTCACGCCATCCACGTTAATCAGCTGATTGTGACGTGGAGGTTTGCACGGCTAATGTAAGTGGATGCATAATTGGTGCAAAGCCGATGTTCTCCGTGACAAAATCAGTTGATGTGTGTTGATTACAAAAGCTCTTCACTATTGTAAAGTTTTACATATCAGTGCAAAACTGCTTTTCCCCGCTTCTGCTGGACTTGTGTTAATTGCGTAAACGTTTTGGAAGTCAAAAGTATGTAAACACTCTGGTATAAGAGGATTAAAATGATATGTTTTTCCTTAAGGTTTCACATTTGTCCAGTTTGTATCCTTAGATCTGTAAAAACTGCTTTTTATAAACTAACTGAATTGGTTAAATGTACTAAAGTATGAATCAAAATGAACTATAAAGCCAAACAAAATTGAAAAAGGTTTGGATCTAAAAACATTTTTCAATTTACAGGAATTTTCTTTTAACCACTGCAAGGTGATTCATTTCTCTACATTTATTTATTACAAATGGTTTGTCCTTCAGTTTGCTGAGCATCTATGGGTTTGCGAAAGATGCAGTTTTACTTGTTAGAAGGATTTCTTAAATAGTCCAACAGTTTTCATTCATGTGAAGCCAGACCCAGAGACTGCTTCCAATACAAAGTATATTATTTCATGCTTTATTATAGAACTATGAAAGACAGTGGGACAGTTTTTTTTCATTCAAAGAGAAAATGGTTTTGATTTCTGCAGAAAAAGTCACTTGCCTGCATCTCAGTTTTGTAGGCTTTCTCCGTGTAGAGACGGAAGCATTTCCCTGGTCGTGTTCTGCCGGCGCGACCCGCCCTCAGCTGGGCAGAAGCTTTACTGATGGCTGTGACCAGCAAAGACTCCATTCTGATCTGAGGATTGTACACCTGACAGCAACTTCTGGCTCGTACAGGGCAGTCAATGAAAATATTGTCTGACCTTAAACCAGTGTGTGGCCTAAATCAGGTAGAGATGCACTTTGACATCATCAGATATGACATCATTACAGTCTGATTAGACTGAATCAAATTGATGTCCAAATGAGTCACAACAATGTCATTAGACACATCATTGATGTCACATCTAATATTGTGACATCATTACATGTAATCCAGTGTCATATATTTGACAGAATGACATCATCAGATATGACATCATTACAGTCTGATTAGACTGAATCAAATTGATGTCCAAATGAGTCACAACAATGTCATTAGACACATCATTGATGTCACATCTAATATTGTGACATCATTACATGTAATCCAGTGTCATATATTTGACAGAATGACATCATCAGATATGACATCATTACAGTCTGATTAGACTGAATCAAATTGATGTCAAACTGAGTCACAACGATGTCATTAGACACATCATTGATGTCACATTTAATATTGTGACATCATTACATGTAATCCAGTGTCAGAATTTGTCAGAATGACATCATCAGATAATAGTTAAAAGTCTACATATAGACCTCTTGGAAATCAATGAAAACATTTTTTGATAGGTGCACGCGGAATCCCTCACACGAACAAAGAAAAAACATGGAGTCAACAAATGCACATCACTACAAAGACATACATGGCAATGTCCTGTTACATATATGTCGCAAAAATGAAGAAACACATTATACAACAAGACGAGTAGCACCTGGGGCAGAAGAGAAACTCGATGACACCAAGACAAAAAGAGACAGCGGTGTCATGAAAGGGGAAACGGAAAAGACAAAAGAACCCTTTCAGCTAAACGAGTGGACCCACAGGGACCCGTATCAACTGCCTTCCGTTCAGTACGGAAATCCAGCCCGCACTTCCTATAACCATAGAAAGAGCTTGCCACCCAGCAAACCTGATCAGTGCCTTCAAAATGATGTCCAGCACGAGCTCACACATCCTCAAACCAGCTCCACTGGCAAAGACCCAAAAGTCTCTGTAAAAGGAACGAGTCAGGACACGTCACCTCTGGTGTGTGTAGGGAAAAGAATGACTCTGGCGGACCCTGCTACAAAACCACCCAACCGGCTTTCTATCTTGGCATCCATGAAGCCGGCAGGGAACCTTAAAAAATTTGCCAAATAAATGTACAGTTTTTAGTTGTAGGCCAGTTAGTATAGTAACTTTAGACATTAGGATTAGAAAAGTCAAAAAAGGGAGAAAAAATATAGGGTCGGGGTTAGAGCATAAAAAGTAGGAAAGATTAAAATGAATGAAATCATGAAATTGGTTTCTGGACAGATGCCATTATGTAAATAAGTCATTTTTGTATTGATTGTAGGTTTAGTTTTCAATGCAAAATAATGTGTGATCAAAAAGTAGAAAGGGGTAGAATTACAAAAAGAGGACTCTAGTTGCTGAAAGTTTTTCATTCTTTTTTTAAGTTTATTAGTATTATTTGAATAACTTGTCATGTCCAACAGCTGAGAACAAAATAGGAGCTGAATGCTTGAAAAATGTAAAAGCGGCGCAATATAACATCGGACATGGGTCTAGTTTGCAAAATCTGAGTTTGGAGTCACATTCTCAAATCTCTAGGGGAAGTTTGTTCTAGTGCGAGGCCTGCAAATGACCAAAATACAGCAAGAATGACACATTTACATCATTATAGCAGACTTCCTGTGCGACTGACAACTTGGTACCAGGAAACTTTTTTTGGTTTCCATGTGATGAAGAAGCCCTGTTAATATCAAGCTTGTACGTTCAAGCACAATGTGAATCTGAATGGTAAAGATATAAACATATCAGATTTTTGGTATAAAATCGACATATCCTACCTTAAATCTTAATATTGGACAACTGCCATCAAGTAAAGGAATCTGGATTATCAATTTCTACCTGTCACTTAAAATAATCGGCAAGCAAATTAGATAAAGATCAAATATTTTCATAGAACTGGGCGCAGCGCTGCTGCCATCTGCTGGCCAAATGTGAAATAGCTTTCTTAGACTTGTGTCTCATCTTCCCATAGTAATGGTTTATCTTCTTCAATAACGTTTTATTGAAGGGGCTGCAGGTCAGAATAGATTCGATGACAGGCCAGACTGCAGACATACCTGGTTTACACAATATTAAGTTGTTAGATGATTGTGTGAACTAAGCGTAAGGTAAACAGATAAAAACAAAAGAAGACAACTCCGTGCAGAAGCTATTCTGACACTTACTTTGTTTGAAGGCATGGTAGACATTAAGCATCGTCAAGTGGTCTCCATCAATGTGAGCAAACCTCATCTTGGACTCGTCAGCTGCCTTCTTAGCCTCCGTAGGACGGACAAAGCACTGTGGGACTAAACAAGGTTGGTATGGGCCCCAACAAAGCCGCCCATACGGATGAGTCAAACGTTCACAGAAAAATGGAGCAAAGCCTATGATGCTAGGGCACTCGACACAGCGTTGGGACAGGGCAGGACCACCCTATCAAAAGGGTAGAGGGGGAGCTGCGGTCTTTTCTCATGGTCATTTCCAACAGTAATGGATTTTAGTGCGGAGAGAGGGGAGTCATTAAGCACATCCGTAAAACAAGAGTTTTCACACAACTACAGTGTTAGGAACACCAGCAACGACTGAACTTTGCAAAACTTCAGGATCTGACTTTGGAATTCCATAAAGACTACAATTATGACAGAAAATGTTAATCTCAAGGTACACAAGACAATTGTAAACAACTAACAATATTGAAACTCATAGTTATTGTAAGTAAAGATTAATACTGGAACTGTGACATAAACCCAAGTGGTGCCTGCCCTATCCACATGTATAAATGATTAAAAAAATATAAACTTAGTCCACCCTTAATTAAAATAACAAAATTGAGAATAAATATCTCAACATTTCTGCACCTAGAAAGTAAATTCTCTAAATGTTTAAAGTGAAAGGTAACAAGCTGGCCAAAAGGACAGGGTTTGTGTTTATTCTCAAAAACTAAGGAAAGATTTTTATGAACGATTTGTTTCAAAACGTTAATCAGAATGTTAAGCTTTTTTTTCTTTTTTTATGTAATCAAGAAGGAACCGAAAAGTCATTTTAAATAGTGCTGCACTCATTTCCTCCTCCTGTTAAATGTACAGTTTTTGGCTGATTTAGTAGCCAAGATCATTTTTCATCAGAAAAGAAACCGTGTTGCAGACGTCTTTACTGACACGTTATCAACCAGATCAGACTTGGCCTACAGCAGGCCAGAAGACGTCAGCCCAGTCCTGGGCATTACCTGACAGCATGGCGGTGATGGAAAGAATTTCGTTGGAGCAGTTAAACTCGCAGCTCGCAATGACCATCTTTGCTAGCTGAGGATCCAGTGGAAACTCCGCCATCATGGAGCCCAGCTCGGTGAGGTCTCCGTCATCCTTGAGAGCGGCCAGATAGTTCAGCAGTTCAAGAGCTCTCATGAGGGTCTCTGGAGCTGCAGGTGGAGGGAGACAGGTGGAGCATTTAGGTAGAGAAATGGAAGTTGGAACGGTCCAAATTCAGCAAAATGACTCACCTGGTGGATCCATGAAATTGGACCGAAGAATCTCGGGGTATGTGTTATCCTGGAGAAAAGAGAATAGAACTGAACATTTATTAATGACATTTTTATTATCAGAATACAGGTTGTTGCTCAGTTTGTAAATAAGGTTGTTGTCAAGGCAAAGTGTTAAAGCGTGTTTGCAAAATATGCTTCTAGAGATGGTTTGACCCTTTAACACTTGAGATGCAACACCTAAATAACACACATTCGTTTTGACATAACACAACTCCTCCACCGTTCACGCCATCCACGTTAATCAGCTGATTGTGACGTGGAGGTTTGCACGGCTAATGTAAGTGGATGCATAATTGGTGCAAAGCCGATGTTCTCCGTGACAAAATCAGTTGATGTGTGTTGATTACAAAAGCTCTTCACTATTGTAAAGTTTTACATATCAGTGCAAAACTGCTTTTCCCCGCTTCTGCTGGACTTGTGTTAATTGCGTAAACGTTTTGGAAGTCAAAAGTATGTAAACACTCTGGTATAAGAGGATTAAAATGATATGTTTTTCCTTAAGGTTTCACATTTGTCCAGTTTGTATCCTTAGATCTGTAAAAACTGCTTTTTATAAACTAACTGAATTGGTTAAATGTACTAAAGTATGAATCAAAATGAACTATAAAGCCAAACAAAATTGAAAAAGGTTTGGATCTAAAAACATTTTTCAATTTACAGGAATTTTCTTTTAACCACTGCAAGGTGATTCATTTCTCTACATTTATTTATTACAAATGGTTTGTCCTTCAGTTTGCTGAGCATCTATGGGTTTGCGAAAGATGCAGTTTTACTTGTTAGAAGGATTTCTTAAATAGTCCAACAGTTTTCATTCATGTGAAGCCAGACCCAGAGACTGCTTCCAATACAAAGTATATTATTTCATGCTTTATTATAGAACTATGAAAGACAGTGGGACAGTTTTTTTTCATTCAAAGAGAAAATGGTTTTGATTTCTGCAGAAAAAGTCACTTGCCTGCATCTCAGTTTTGTAGGCTTTCTCCGTGTAGAGACGGAAGCATTTCCCTGGTCGTGTTCTGCCGGCGCGACCCGCCCTCTGCTGGGCAGAAGCTTTACTGATGGCTGTGACCAGCAAAGACTCCATTCTGATCTGAGGATTGTACACCTGACAGCAACTTCTGGCTCGTACAGGGCAGTCAATGAAAATATTGTCTGACCTTAAACCAGTGTGTGGCCTAAATCAGGTAGAGATGCACTTTGACATCATCAGATATGACATCATTACAGTCTGATTAGACTGAATCAAATTGATGTCCAAATGAGTCACAACAATGTCATTAGACACATCATTGATGTCACATCTAATATTGTGACATCATTACATGTAATCCAGTGTCATATATTTGACAGAATGACATCATCAGATATGACATCATTACAGTCTGATTAGACTGAATCAAATTGATGTCAAACTGAGTCACAACGATGTCATTAGACACATCATTGATGTCACATTTAATATTGTGACATCATTACATGTAATCCAGTGTCAGAATGACATCATCAGATAATAGTTAAAAGTCTACATATAGACCTCTTGGAAATCAATGAAAACATTTTTTGATAGGTGCACGCGGAATCCCTCACACGAACAAAGAAAAAACATGGAGTCAACAAATGCACATCACTACAAAGACATACATGGCAATGTCCTGTTACATATATGTCGCAAAAATGAAGAAACACATTATACAACAAGACGAGTAGCACCTGGGGCAGAAGAGAAACTCGATGACACCAAGACAAAAAGAGACAGCGGTGTCATGAAAGGGGAAACGGAAAAGACAAAAGAACCCTTTCAGCTAAACGAGTGGACCCATAGGGACCCGTATCAACTGCCTTCCGTTCAGTACGGAAATCCAGCCCGCACTTCCTATAACCATAGAAAGAGCTTGCCACCCAGCAAACCTGATCAGTGCCTTCAAAATGATGTCCAGCACGAGCTCACACATCCTCAAACCAGCTCCACTGGCAAAGACCCAAAAGTCTCTGTAAAAGGAACGAGTCAGGACACGTCACCTCTGGTGTGTGTAGGGAAAAGAATGACTCTGGCGGACCCTGCTACAAAACCACCCAACCGGCTTTCTATCTTGGCATCCATGAAGCCGGCAGGGAACCTTAAAAAATTTGCCAAATAAATGTACAGTTTTTAGTTGTAGGCCAGTTAGTATAGTAACTTTAGACATTAGGATTAGAAAAGTCAAAAAAGGGAGAAAAAATATAGGGTCGGGGTTAGAGCATAAAAAGTAGGAAAGATTAAAATGAATGAAATCATGAAATTGGTTTCTGGACAGATGCCATTATGTAAATAAGTCATTTTTGTATTGATTGTAGGTTTAGTTTTCAATGCAAAATAATGTGTGATCAAAAAGTAGAAAGGGGTAGAATTACAAAAAGAGGACTCTAGTTGCTGAAAGTTTTTCATTCTTTTTTTAAGTTTATTAGTATTATTTGAATAACTTGTCATGTCCAACAGCCGAGAACAAAATAGGAGCTGAATGCTTGAAAAATGTAAAAGCGGCGCAATATAACATCGGACATGGGTCTAGTTTGCAAAATCTGAGTTTGGAGTCACATTCTCAAATCTCTAGGGGAAGTTTGTTCTAGTGCGAGGCCTGCAAATGACCAAAATACAGCAAGAATGACACATTTACATCATTATAGCAGACTTCCTGTGCGACTGACAACTTGGTACCAGGAAACTTTTTTTGGTTTCCATGTGAAGAAGCCCTGTTAATATCAAGCTTGTACGTTCAAGCACAATGTGAATCTGAATGGTAAAGATATAAACATATCAGATTTTTGGTATAAAATCGACATATCCTACCTTAAATCTTAATATTGGACAACTGCCATCAAGTAAAGGAATCTGGATTATCAATTTCTACCTGTCACTTAAAATAATCGGCAAGCAAATTAGATAAAGATCAAATATTTTCATAGAACTGGGCGCAGCGCTGCTGCCATCTGCTGGCCAAATGTGAAATAGCTTTCTTAGACTTGTGTCTCATCTTCCCATAGTAATGGTTTATCTTCTTCAATAACGTTTTATTGAAGGGGCTGCAGGTCAGAATAGATTCGATGACAGGCCAGACTGCAGACATACCTGGTTTACACAATATTAAGTTGTTAGATGATTGTGTGAACTAAGCGTAAGGTAAACAGATAAAAACAAAAGAAGACAACTCCGTGCAGAAGCTATTCTGACACTTACTTTGTTTGAAGGCATGGTAGACATTAAGCATCGTCAAGTGGTCTCCATCAATGTGAGCAAACCTCATCTTGGACTCGTCAGCTGCCTTCTTAGCCTCCGTAGGACGGACAAAGCACTGTGGGACTAAACAAGGTTGGTATGGGCCCCAACAAAGCCGCCCATACGGATGAGTCAAACGTTCACAGAAAAATGGAGCAAAGCCTATGATGCTAGGGCACTCGACACAGCGTTGGGACAGGGCAGGACCACCCTATCAAAAGGGTAGAGGGGGAGCTGCGGTCTTTTCTCATGGTCATTTCCAACAGTAATGGATTTTAGTGCGGAGAGAGGGGAGTCATTAAGCACATCCGTAAAACAAGAGTTTTCACACAACTACAGTGTTAGGAACACCAGCAACGACTGAACTTTGCAAAACTTCAGGATCTGACTTTGGAATTCCATAAAGACTACAATTATGACAGAAAATGTTAATCTCAAGGTACACAAGACAATTGTAAACAACTAACAATATTGAAACTCATAGTTATTGTAAGTAAAGATTAATACTGGAACTGTGACATAAACCCAAGTGGTGCCTGCCCTATCCACATGTATAAATGATTAAAAAAATATAAACTTAGTCCACCCTTAATTAAAATAACAAAATTGAGAATAAATATCTCAACATTTCTGCACCTAGAAAGTAAATTCTCTAAATGTTTAAAGTGAAAGGTAACAAGCTGGCCAAAAGGACAGGGTTTGTGTTTATTCTCAAAAACTAAGGAAAGATTTTTATGAACGATTTGTTTCAAAACGTTAATCAGAATGTTAAGCTTTTTTTTCTTTTTTTATGTAATCAAGAAGGAACCGAAAAGTCATTTTAAATAGTGCTGCACTCATTTCCTCCTCCTGTTAAATGTACAGTTTTTGGCTGATTTAGTAGCCAAGATCATTTTTCATCAGAAAAGAAACCGTGTTGCAGACGTCTTTACTGACACGTTATCAACCAGATCAGACTTGGCCTACAGCAGGCCAGAAGACGTCAGCCCAGTCCTGGGCATTACCTGACAGCATGGCGGTGATGGAAAGAATTTCGTTGGAGCAGTTAAACTCGCAGCTCGCAATGACCATCTTTGCTAGCTGAGGATCCAGTGGAAACTCCGCCATCATGGAGCCCAGCTCGGTGAGGTCTCCGTCATCGTTGAGAGCGGCCAGATAGTTCAGCAGTTCAAGAGCTCTCATGAGGGTCTCTGGAGCTGCAGGTGGAGGGAGACAGGTGGAGCATTTAGGTAGAGAAATGGAAGTTGGAACGGTCCAAATTCAGCAAAATGACTCACCTGGTGGATCCATGAAATTGGACCGAAGAATCTCGGGGTATGTGTTATCCTGGAGAAAAGAGAATAGAACTGAACATTTATTAATGACATTTTTATTATCAGAATACAGGTTGTTGCTCAGTTTGTAAATAAGGTTGTTGTCAAGGCAAAGTGTTAAAGCGTGTTTGCAAAATATGCTTCCAGAGATGGTTTGACCCTTTAACACTTGAGATGCAACACCTAAATAACACACATTCGTTTTGACATAACACAACTCCTCCACCGTTCACGCCATCCACGTTAATCAGCTGATTGTGACGTGGAGGTTTGCACGGCTAATGTAAGTGGATGCATAATTGGTGCAAAGCCGATGTTCTCCGTGACAAAATCAGTTGATGTGTGTTGATTACAAAAGCTCTTCACTATTGTAAAGTTTTACATATCAGTGCAAAACTGCTTTTCCCCGCTTCTGCTGGACTTGTGTTAATTGCGTAAACGTTTTGGAAGTCAAAAGTATGTAAACACTCTGGTATAAGAGGATTAAAATGATATGTTTTTCCTTAAGGTTTCACATTTGTCCAGTTTGTATCCTTAGATCTGTAAAAACTGCTTTTTATAAACTAACTGAATTGGTTAAATGTACTAAAGTATGAATCAAAATGAACTATAAAGCCAAACAAAATTGAAAAAGGTTTGGATCTAAAAACATTTTTCAATTTACAGGAATTTTCTTTTAACCACTGCAAGGTGATTCATTTCTCTACATTTATTTATTACAAATGGTTTGTCCTTCAGTTTGCTGAGCATCTATGGGTTTGCGAAAGATGCAGTTTTACTTGTTAGAAGGATTTCTTAAATAGTCCAACAGTTTTCATTCATGTGAAGCCAGACCCAGAGACTGCTTCCAATACAAAGTATATTATTTCATGCTTTATTATAGAACTATGAAAGACAGTGGGACAGTTTTTTTTCATTCAAAGAGAAAATGGTTTTGATTTCTGCAGAAAAAGTCACTTGCCTGCATCTCAGTTTTGTAGGCTTTCTCCGTGTAGAGACGGAAGCATTTCCCTGGTCGTGTTCTGCCGGCGCGACCCGCCCTCAGCTGGGCAGAAGCTTTACTGATGGCTGTGACCAGCAAAGACTCCATTCTGATCTGAGGATTGTACACCTGACAGCAACTTCTGGCTCGTACAGGGCAGTCAATGAAAATATTGTCTGACCTTAAACCAGTGTGTGGCCTAAATCAGGTAGAGATGCACTTTGACATCATCAGATATGACATCATTACAGTCTGATTAGACTGAATCAAATTGATGTCCAAATGAGTCACAACAATGTCATTAGACACATCATTGATGTCACATCTAATATTGTGACATCATTACATGTAATCCAGTGTCATATATTTGACAGAATGACATCATCAGATATGACATCATTACAGTCTGATTAGACTGAATCAAATTGATGTCCAAATGAGTCACAACAATGTCATTAGACACATCATTGATGTCACATCTAATATTGTGACATCATTACATGTAATCCAGTGTCATATATTTGACAGAATGACATCATCAGATATGACATCATTACAGTCTGATTAGACTGAATCAAATTGATGTCAAACTGAGTCACAACGATGTCATTAGACACATCATTGATGTCACATTTAATATTGTGACATCATTACATGTAATCCAGTGTCAGAATTTGTCAGAATGACATCATCAGATAATAGTTAAAAGTCTACATATAGACCTCTTGGAAATCAATGAAAACATTTTTTGATAGGTGCACGCGGAATCCCTCACACGAACAAAGAAAAAACATGGAGTCAACAAATGCACATCACTACAAAGACATACATGGCAATGTCCTGTTACATATATGTCGCAAAAATGAAGAAACACATTATACAACAAGACGAGTAGCACCTGGGGCAGAAGAGAAACTCGATGACACCAAGACAAAAAGAGACAGCGGTGTCATGAAAGGGGAAACGGAAAAGACAAAAGAACCCTTTCAGCTAAACGAGTGGACCCATAGGGACCCGTATCAACTGCCTTCCGTTCAGTACGGAAATCCAGCCCGCACTTCCTATAACCATAGAAAGAGCTTGCCACCCAGCAAACCTGATCAGTGCCTTCAAAATGATGTCCAGCACGAGCTCACACATCCTCAAACCAGCTCCACTGGCAAAGACCCAAAAGTCTCTGTAAAAGGAACGAGTCAGGACACGTCACCTCTGGTGTGTGTAGGGAAAAGAATGACTCTGGCGGACCCTGCTACAAAACCACCCAACCGGCTTTCTATCTTGGCATCCATGAAGCCGGCAGGGAACCTTAAAAAATTTGCCAAATAAATGTACAGTTTTTAGTTGTAGGCCAGTTAGTATAGTAACTTTAGACATTAGGATTAGAAAAGTCAAAAAAGGGAGAAAAAATATAGGGTCGGGGTTAGAGCATAAAAAGTAGGAAAGATTAAAATGAATGAAATCATGAAATTGGTTTCTGGACAGATGCCATTATGTAAATAAGTCATTTTTGTATTGATTGTAGGTTTAGTTTTCAATGCAAAATAATGTGTGATCAAAAAGTAGAAAGGGGTAGAATTACAAAAAGAGGACTCTAGTTGCTGAAAGTTTTTCATTCTTTTTTTAAGTTTATTAGTATTATTTGAATAACTTGTCATGTCCAACAGCCGAGAACAAAATAGGAGCTGAATGCTTGAAAAATGTAAAAGCGGCGCAATATAACATCGGACATGGGTCTAGTTTGCAAAATCTGAGTTTGGAGTCACATTCTCAAATCTCTAGGGGAAGTTTGTTCTAGTGCGAGGCCTGCAAATGACCAAAATGCAGCAAGAATGACACATTTACATCATTATAGCAGACTTCCTGTGCGACTGACAACTTGGTACCAGGAAACTTTTTTTGGTTTCCATGTGATGAAGAAGCCCTGTTAATATCAAGCTTGTACGTTCAAGCACTATGTGCTTGGGCCCTAATAACAAACATTACAAATACAATAGGATCCTGAATTTACAATATATTTCCATAGTATTTTTGGCAGAAAAAAACGTGAGTTTACTTAAGGTTAAAATAATTACATATTTTTATGATCATGATAAATGCATTTGTACAACGAAATAACGCTGGAACACAGAAGAAGAGGCCAGACAGAGAGTGAGAGAGAGATCTTCATGCACACTCGCTTAATTAAGCAGAGAAATACTGCAGCCCACTAGGCTTTAAATAGAATAATGCAAATCAAATAAATGGGAATAGATACATATGAAATTGTTATTTTCTATAGTTTTTTTTAAACAAAATTTAAAATAAAAGCTTAAGTTTTCTCTCTCTTCAATTTGGTCTGAAAATGGAAAAGTTAACAAAATGATCTAAGAGCAAGAACACAGAAATACAATAAATCTACATAAATAAACTAGATAAATTAATAAAGAATAACATTCTTTATTTTAATGATTTTCATTGGATCACACAAAAAACCTGCTTTAAGAAGCATTGAAACAAAATAAATAGGAACATTTTCAGGAACACGCTTTTAGAATAAATAAATAAATCACACTATAAGCCCCTTCACTCTAAAAAATGCATCACCTCAACAAAATAAATTAACACAACGCTTTCCATTAGTCATTTAATGTTGGGTCAACTTCTAATGAAATTTAGTTCAACTAGCAAGTTAAGTTGAGTTGCGAGAACTAGATTTCCTTTTACAGTCTAGAGTATCTTTTACTACCACCAACATACAATAAAAAGCATAAATATAGCTTTTGAAGTTGACCACTCATTTAAATACATTGTTTCAACTAGTTTTTTTTAATTTAACTGAAAGGATTTTTATGTTGTATTAAATTTATTATAATAATGATAAAATTAAGTTTTTAAGTTGACACCTCTAAAAAATGTAAGTTGCTTCAAATGGACTTCTTTCAATAGCTCTTGTTCAAGGCAATTATATAATAAATTACCTTACAACACGAGTGCTTGGCGATGAAATCTTTATTTCTCAGCAAAATATAAAATCCCCCTAAAAAACAAAAAAAGATTTGCTCTGACATGCTCACAATTTTGAAATTCAACAGGGATATTTAGGTTTAAACAAAGTTATATACTTCAATGTTGAAACAGAGTATCAAATAAGTTGCATGAGTTAAAACTCTGCGTATTAAAGAGACTTTAGATTTTTAAAATAGGCATTCCACACATTCCTGGATGTAAAGACTTTTTAAACATTTTTACTGAAAACAAATATTTGTGCAACATTTGGAGCTTCACAAGATCAACAGCATGGGTGCTTTTTCAACGGTAAATCATCTTTAGTATTAAAAGGAAATCCACAAATACATATTAAACATATTTTAACACAAAAGTGACAACTTCAAAACAAACCACTGGGTCTTGTGTTCAGAAGATACTGTTTTTGGAGCTCAGCACTGGGCTTCTGTCAATCAAAGCCAAAGAACAACTTCAGAAATACTTCAAGAGTGCATCTAAGGCCGCCTTTACACTGCATGGTTCAAGTGACCCAATTCCGATTTTTTCCTTGACGGTAACTAATGAAGCGGGACACCGTTGCTCTGGAACAGGCTAGAAGCCGTTTATTTCTTTGGGGGGCGTGTATGATGGGGACCGTGTGTGTGTGTGTGAGCGCGCTTGCGTGTGTGTGTGTGTAAGGAGAGAGGGGGGGTGAGCGCGGATCGGGGGACTGTCGGAGAACCGTAAATTAAAAATAAGGTGTCTCGCCCAAAAGTTTTGGAGTCTTTCTTAACCCACTCTGGAGAATGAGGGTTCAGAACGGAAAGGTGAACCCCGAGGAAATCTCCCGTGTGTTTCTGACTACGGTCGGAAAAGAGAAGTCATTGCGCAGGAAAGGTTCAACACTCGGATCAAACTGTTAGTACAGCACGTCTGCAAACACTTCTTCATTCAAAACTCAGAGAGAGCCGAGCAGCTCTCCTTTTTACTCCCCCGTGCATCCCCTCTGGAGCGCCCAAGGCAACGCCTCCTTCCGTCGCCGCCTTGCCTCCATGACAACCGCAGTCACAACAGTCTGAAGGAGGTCCGCGGAATGCGGAAATACTGCTACGTAGTCCTCAGAACGTCTACGTTTGATAGTTTCAGCATTGTATAGTGTAAATGCAAAAATCAGATACGGGTCACTTTTAAAAGATGATGTAAGCCGGTCGTCAAAAAAATCGGATATAGTCAGAAAATCGGATATGAGCATCAAGACCTTCAGTGTAAAGCCGGCCTATGTTTCTTTGCAGAGCTCAGATTCTGAGCACCTCAGAGCAGCAACTCTATCTGGAACCCAGTTCTAGAAAATGTGGTGTCAGCACAGCAGCCAACCTCTGCAGGTGAGCCAGATGCACAGGTGGCCTCTTCTTGAGCCTTTGGACCTCTAAAGTAAAAAAAAAAAAACAAGATACAAAAATATATCCTATCTTACCAAACGTATTTGCTCACGTGCCTTTACTCCCATTTGAACTGAAGTGCCACCCCATTCCTAGCCCCCTATTACACCTTCATCTCTTCTGGGAAGACCGTCTAGAAGGTTGAAGAGTGTGTTTATGGGAATTTTGGACCATTCTTCCAAAAGCACATTGGTGAGGTCACACACTGATGTTGGTGGAGAAGGCCTGGCTCTCAGTCTTGGCTCTAATTCATCCCAAAGGTGATCTACGGGGTTCAGGTCAGGACTCTGTGCAGGTCAGTCACGTTCATCCACCCCAGACTCTGTCAGCCATGTCTTTATGGACCTGGTGCACTGGTGCAGTCATGTTGGAAGAGGAAGGGGCCCGCTACGAACTGTTCCCACAAGGTTGAGAGCATGGAACTGTCCAAAATGTTTTGGTATCCTGAAGCATTAAGAGTTCTGTTCACCAGAACTAAGAGGCCAAGCCCAAGTCCTGAAAAACAGGCCCACACCATAATTTCTCCTCCACCAAAATTTCTCACTGGGATTTGTTGCACAGGTGGAGTCCTATGACAGTTCCACTCTGGAATACAGAGCTCCTGAGAGCGGCCCATTCTTTCACAGGTGTTTGTAAAAACAGTCTGCATGCCAAAGTGCTGGACAAAGTGATTAGAAAACTGATTCTGATCATTTGGATGGCTGAGCCAATACTTTGGTAATATAGTGTAGGCACTAATGGAAAAAGAGGATAAGCCTAAAACAAATGTCCTTTAACATTTAGGATCCATTTATTGAACACTGAAGTTTTCCATCAAACACCTGTGGTTTTCTGCTGCTGAGGAGTCTTCCAGGAACTTCTCCTGCTCCATCTCTTCCTTCTTTTCTGCAGGACTCATCTCACCGTTGGTCACCTTGTCAGTAGAGTCTGAAACAATCACCACTTCAGTCTTGATGAAATGTCATTTCACAATTCCAACTACCACAGAAAGAAAAGCATGTGATAACACATGCAGCACTCCAGACTTCCATTCAATTGAAGGATTTTACACCAATTAGCTAAACTTTTAACCCCCCCAAAAAAAGACCTTTGACTAAACTATGTACCTGTGTTGGAAAAACTGAATTCCAGCAAGGATGGCTCCTTGCATTCCAACTCCTTGCTTTTACTACCTTCCCTCTTCTTCCTCCTTTCTTCTTCACTCTGGGTCTTGTCCTCCGATGCCCTCTTCCTCTTTTTCTCTGGTTCTGCTGTTTCCCTAAGAAAAGATGCAAAGCTTTACTGACCAATAGAAGGACAGCAGTTGTACACTTGTGTTTGTCTGCATCATTTGAACATTAGATATGGAAGTTTGTTGGAAATGCAGCACTTCTTTTTTGGGAGGTACTGACATTTCACTTCCTGATCCGTGATGGTCTTGTTGCTGAAGCAAATGCTACTTCTCACTTTTGGGCTTCCTGCCTCGTCGTTTAAGAGGATCTCCACCTAAAAACACCAAATAACACATTCAGAAAATACTTCCACTTTATGGATAAATGCAATAATTCTGAGACATTTCCATTGAAATCTGCTTTGAGTTTTTAGTGATTGTTATTCCATTCTCCTGCAGCAGATCTAAACTATTCTGCTGTGCACTCAATGGGCCTTTTTAACACCAGGAAGATGTCAGCATTGCACATCACACTTACCAGATGGACTGACATACTTGCAGGGGCTTCATCTTTTTCATTTTCTTGTTCTGAGTCACTCTGGAAAGTAGTTAACGTTCTCCTTAGAAAGATTTCCAACTCTTTCATAGAGACAAAAGTAGAAATGTTCATGACCAACCTTTTTCTTTCTTCCTCTCTTGGCTTTTGAACCCCGCTGCATTTATAACTGCTCACCTGGATCAGGTGAGCTCAGTCATGCAGAAACTGAGAACTCTCAATCCAGCTCATCAGCATTTGCTGAAGCAGGGTTAGCTGCAGAACAAGCAGGGCAGCAGCTCACAAGGAACAGGACTGGAGACGCCCGAGACTGATTACAGATCAACAACGCCCTCTGGTGTTTAGCTGATGCATAACAGTGGAGCTGTATCCCATCATGCATCACACATATCCCATACGTGGCATGTACCAACTAGCCTTCTGATGTAAAATGACTGCTAAGGAGTATAATGCTTTTGTAGAACTTTTTAAAATGTATAAATCTGATCTCTAAACATCATCCGTGTCTTCCATGCAATGTAATGAGACACACAGACAGAAATGTGAAGGTGTCTGCTGTAGGGTTGTGCCGATGGACGATATCATCGTCCATCGTGATGGGTGACTGACATCCCGATGGAGAGACCACCATCGTGATGCCACGCCCCCGCCACGTTGCGCGTCGACATCATAAGCCGCGGTTACATGTACAAAATATCTTGAGGGGATCAATGGTCGGATTAGAATCCAACCGTGTACATGGGCCCAGAAAAATGTTTTCAGAATATAAAAACGTTCACTAAGGTCACAATTTGGGTCGGAATAAATCATTCGCACACGCGCAGTATTCGCACAAGCGCAGTTTGAAAACCGGAAGAGGATACAACTTCCGCCGAGCGGCTTTTTTTCCAAACTTTATTGAAGGTAACAATTCAGTACAAAACGATAACAGCGGCGGGCAGCTATATACATTGACATGTCAGCTCGGTAAAATACGAGACGATCTTCTAAACGTGCTTTTAATAATGTTACGGTTATTATGAAACACCTGTTCGCTCATCATTTGAATTTTAATCCGTGTGGTCAGTGCTTTTTCTGAACGTAGCCAGGATTAGCAGTATGCTAACACGGGCTAACAACATTAGCTTTGGGTGGCGCTGCATCCTGTGAATAACATCAGCCTTTATTTAGTCGGGACACGACTGGAAACACAAATCCACGTGATTGATTGAATGTTTTCTAAGGACTGAGCGACATTTCTGCTTTGAAGCTCAAACCGCTGTGTGTCTGCTGACGATCCGAACTGTGCTCAGACACACGTTTAGACCCGGTTCTGAGTTTGATAGCTCGTACCCCTAGAGCTGCAGGACGGATCGCAGTCTTAAATCTCCCACACATACCGCTCATGTACCCCCCCCCCCTTCCCATCAAACATAAAGCTGTAAATCCGCCCTCCGCCGGTCCACTTCGCTAGTTAAGTGCGGGAGCGGACCACTTCTTTTCTATTTTGCTTGTTACTTTTTCTGTTAAAGTCACTTCCCTCAGTTTATACTGGATCATCGCGGATTAACCATTAGTTGGGAAATAAAATGAAAAAAGCAAAATAACGAATAGCAGTTATATAAGAACGAAAAATGTAAAAATACCCCCCCCCGACGATGTCATCGTCCATCCCGATGGTTGACAGCAAACATCGTCAACGGCCAAATTAGGGGACATCGCCCAACCCTAGTCTGCTGTAAATATAACTATTGCTCACATCCGTGTTTATGTATGACTAATTATTTCACTCACACTAATTATAGTGTGGGAACAAGATATTTATTATTTTACCCATGTCAGGTCACGGGCTCCTTAGTAAGACAATAAAAAGAAGAACTATTTTTAAAAAATACCAAAAGCCTAAATAACCCATGTATAGAATACAAGCTTTGATAAAGAAAAGACACCAAGGCTAGAAACAGACAGTTTTTTGTGGCTGCCAGCAATAACTGACTTATTATTAAAAAAGACTGAAGCATCAGCAAGTGTCACGTGCTTTGATGAAAGTTTTGCACCACTTTATGCTATCCCAGCATGCAAAGCACGTACATCCTGACTCTGAGACTCAGATAAGACACCTCCCCTCTTCGTCATCCTCCTCCTCCTCCTCTTCCTTCTCATGCTCAGCCTCACTTCCTGGAACCTGCATGCAGAGACACAGCATGGGATGGTGGGATTAATGAAGTCATCAAAGGGAGAACAGTTAGCAACTTTTAAAGGTGGAAAGATTTCATGGAACCCATGGAAACCTGTGAAAATCACAAATCATTGAAGAAAAAAGGTTCAGCGCACTGTACAGTGGGTCTAGATGACCCAACTCCCAATGTTAAAGTGCCTAGGATAGCACAAGGGTTAAATAAGCTCTGAGGGGAAAAAAGTGAGATGAATTTCTAAACCTTACTTTGACTTCTTTGTCACCTGCATCCTCCTCTGCCTCTGGACTGCTGTCTGAATCCTTTTCCATAAAGGAGTGGGGGGGAAGCGGCTGAAAAACATAACACTCATCAGAAAATCTGTGCATGTTTGCAAAGCTCAGATAAGGTGACAGTGTCAATGGTGAAGTAATGATGGGCTCCAGACTAACTTTTTTCACTAGGACCACTGTGGCCCCCAACTGAACATTTTAGGGGCACAACCAGAAAATTTAGGGGCGCATGCCGTAAATCAACATGCCAACCAAATCTACTAATTTCCACTGGATTACTAATAAATACTTTAATAATAGATGCAGAAATTACAATGTGCTCTTTCAAATTCAGAGTCACATTTTATTCTGCACTTTTGAAGATGCAACAATACGGTAACCTGACAGCACCATCGCTGTCATGACAGTACAAAAAGTAAATAAAATACCATACATTCAGAATAAAAAAAGTGCTTAGTAAGAAAGTGATTACCGTACTGACCTTTAAATCATTTCACAGTTACAAATAATACTTAAATGTATGTAAACATTAGGGGCACTGTCCAATAACATTCCACTAGAACATGTAGGTCTAAACAACTTGAGCCTTTACTCAGTCCCCCTTAGAGCAGATCCTCCTGTGTTCCACTAGGACAGGGGTCGGGAACATATGGCTCGCGAGCCATATATGGCTCTTTTGATGGTCACATGTGGCTCGCAGACAAATCTTTAGTTATACTTTTATTTCATAAGACCAGTCCATCTTGGGTGCAATGCGATGCCAGTAGTAGCGGTGCTTGGAGAGAAAAAATCTGCACCGCATATCAGTTTACTATGATCTATTATTTCAGAGTTTATAAAACCTGCGAACTGCCGTCCTGGCAATTGCGCGCTCCCGTCTCTGAGAAAGAGCGCGCGGTTGCAGCGGGATGTGTGAGGAAGAAAGAGGGGGGTTGTGGGCACGGGCAGCAAGGTGAATCGCGCAGGGATTGTCAAAACTTAAAACACGCTGCCCGTCACATACTGCAGCGTATGAGTATATGTTTGGCTCCGCGTCTGCATGTGAGCAGTCTTTCTCACATCTACAGAACATTCATACCAACCTAAGATCACGTTTAAAGTCTCAACACCCGCATGAAGCTGAAACTCACCACGTATCAACCAGACTAGACCATCGGCAAAACCACGCAGCACCAGAAGTCGTAATAATGCTAGGAAATACAAAATAAAAGAAATAAATTCAAAATTTTGGAGTTCATTGAACGCATCAAGCAGAGATGCTGATTGGCTCTCAGTTCTGTCCCTCAGCCTGTTATGTAGTTTGGACCAATGGGGTTCAGCCATGGGCCAAATAAGGGTAATAGGAGGGCTGGTGCGGCAGTGAGCGAATAAGAAGTTGGGTGAAGCGCTCTCAGCGGGAGAGACTGAGGAGTTGCTGAATTAATTGTACGGCGTTGGTTACAGCCTGCAGTATCCAGAATAAAGAACCTTAAAAGAGGTTGAGTCTCCGTGCCTCAGTGTGGGAAAGGGACACAACATTATTGTATGGCTCTTTCGAAATTACATTTAAAAATATGTGGCGTTTATGGCTCTCTCGGCCAAAAAGGTTCCCGACCCCTGCACTAGGAGGACCAGAAGGCCAGCCCTTGTAACTTGGCGTCCTAGACCTTTTTACCCTGACCGAACCATGTTTGCTTCCTTGGCATCAAGTCTTGTTTTATTCAGTCTGTACATCTGCTGATTTCTCATTTAAACATCCTTATTAACAAGGGTCGGTTAACACTGTTGAGTTATAACTATGAACACAAAAGAAGACTCAAATTCTACAGTTCTGGAAATCCATCAATGGTTCTTCTGAACACGGTTCTCTTGTCTACTTCTTACTGCTGGACACTTAGCAGCACTTCCTCCCAAACAGCTGAGACCCTCAGTGTGGATGAAGATGATTGTCTGTAAATCTGGACTGTACCTGGACTTATTGACATTTAACCCTTGTGCTGTCTTAGATGACCCCACCCTTACATTGACGTGTTCTCCCTACCAAGACAAAGGTGGATAAAGGTGGAAAGATTTCATGTAATCCATGGACACCAGTGAAGATCACAAATCATTGAAGAAAAAGGGTTCAGAGCACTGTCTAGTGGGTCTAGATGACCCAACTCCCAATGTTAAAGTGCCTAGGAAGCACAAGGGTTAAGGTGGAGAAGTCAGAGAATATGTGCTCCCTCTTTTGAGTCTGTGTTGAATGTTTTTTTTTTTAAGTTTACTCTTTAACACACAAATCAGTAAAGAAGAAACAAAATTGAGTAACCATTTTTGGATTTTCTTTCTTATGACTTTTTGCACATTTAAACCCCGGTCATAAGTTATTGTAGAGCAGCCGGTCAGCCACTCCTATATTTTCATAGTTGAATTCAAACTGTGGTTTGTAAAAGAACGGGTTCTGTTCATTGGAGATCAGAACAATCGATACAGATACCAGAGATCAGAGAAAGGCTCAAAAACTGATTGAAATTTATGTTGGTGACACCAAATAGGTGCAGCCAAGGTGCATAATAAGTGTGTTTGAGATCACCCAGGTGGAATCAACGCTGCACAGATCACCTGGTGTGAGACGTATACTTTTTTTTTTGCTCCAACATCACTTGTCAATCATCACAAAAATATCACGAGAAAGGGGCGGGAGCAAGGCCCCAACCTAAGGGAACACAGCTGGAAATTTAGTACTCCACTGACTGACAGCTGCCCTGATGACTACAAAACAATGCTTTATGGGACAAGTGTCCTGATGGGTTTTTGTAGTTGAGTGATCAATTAAAATAATTTAAAATACCAATTGATTTAAAAAGCCTACATACATTACAAAACATTCAAATAAATATAAAGTATATAATAACACAGATCATACTAAGGGGGAGAGGCATATTCAAACTAAATTGAATGTTAAGGACAACTCCAACTTCCTGTTCTCCTTCAGTCTCGCTGCAGATTCGCCTTCACCCCCCCACCCCGGCCTGGTCTCGTTAACGATCCAGGTGAGGCGCTGGATCATCTTAAACATGTCTATCGTTGCATTTTCCTCACATATTTTTGTGCGTCTAAGACTAAATCGTGTTGTTGCTCGCACATGTTTAATGTTAAAGCCCCGTTAGCTGTCACACATGTAGGTGTGGCACATTTATTCTCCTCAGCTGGCCCATCCTCTATGGTTGTGCTGCCGTAACAGCCGTGCATGAGAACCGTTTGGTCGGGGTTGATACGCCGCTGCGCGCCTAACCTTAACCATAACCTCAACACTCCTCTGATCCCAGCGGCCCAGAGAAAAGTTCAGCTCGGGCTGCATGGATTTAGAAAAGTACAAGCAAATAAATACGTTCTAAAAAGGAAAGTAAGGAACTCCTTAATGTGGTCCGGGGAGGGGGCTGTCAGGTTTCCTGCCTATGTTCTCCTGCTTTCAAGCCAAGTCATTGTCACGCCCCCAAGAGTCATTTCGCCCACTGTGATCGGTTGCTCTGTCAGCTACACACACACGACAATGAAAAAGTGTCATTCTTACAGACTGGCGGGCCGCATTAACTTTAAACCTTTTAATACTAAGGCGGGGGCCGCAAAATATCATCTTGAAGGCTGCAAATAGCCCGCGGGCCGCGGGTTTGAGACCCCTGCTGCAGACTCTGGCACTGGTACACTAGCCGCAGGTCGGAAGAACAAATCAATAGTTCGCTTGCTCATAGCTCAGACGCACGCACATATCAGGTTGTGATGATATTTGTCTGTTTCCTTCCCACAGATGTTTACGCACGCTTGATTATCTCTAGGCCCCTCCCCCTCCACGCATTTTAGCCAATTACAGTGGCCATTCCCTATTCTTTCACACGCATTGACGGCCTCACAGACAGGCATCACTCAATGAAACGTGAGTGTGTGCTCATGTCTCATGAGTTTGTGTGCGTTTGCGTGCGTGTGCGCTCACGTGTCATTGATTATTTCATTGCTCATTTCATTGATCATTGGTGTGCCCCTATCACGTTTAATGTATAAAAAATACGGAGGGTCGGGGAGGCAAATTTACTGGAATACTGGATGTAAAATTCAGTCGCACGCTTTCAAATTTTTGTTGCGGTCTGGAGCCCTGTGATATCTTTTTTTAAATGTTCTAGCTAATCCTATATTTGCATTTTTTCTTTATTACAATTTTTTTAAGTCATAAAACCTACCAATCAGACTTCAATAAAAGTGTGTGGTCTCACGTTGAAAGTGATTGACAGATTCTCCTGACTTTGACTGCTTACTGACGGCGTTTGGCTCCAACGTATCGAAATAAAACAGCGACTGAATTCACTTAATGATTGGAGCTGAAAGTTGACCGTTTTCTATTGGTGATGTCACATGCACTCCGTCCAGTTCTCATGTCCAGTCAGTGGTCTGAAAACAACAGGTCGACAAAACTGATTAGTATGATGACAAAGACTATGAGTCTGACTCAGGTATAACACTGCTGGACACCCACCGGACGATCTTGACACCCTGCAAAACCACAACAATGCAAACCGGTTCTCTTCACTGGGGTTTACAATTTAGCACTGATCTATGTTGATGGGCTAACTCGTTTCATGCTAACAGAACACATAAAGCTTGTCCCGTCTGTACTACGGTGCCCTACCTGGGACAGGATGTTGGTGCACTGCTGCAGCAGGGACACGGGAGGTTTGCCCAGGCTGGTGGCGAGCTGAACTCGAAGCAACTGTTCCTTCTGAGTGAGGTTGTCCTGGAGAGCATGGGCCAGGGCCACGGCAGCACACCAGTTAGACAGGGAGTCTGCTGAGAACAGACCTCCACACAGGAGCTGGCCCGCCGAGATAGAATTGGCTAAAGAGGGAAAGAATAGAGCCGGTTAAAAAAATATTTGTATTTAAAGGCTTTGAGAAACAGATTGAAACGAACCATCGATGGTTGAGGGAAGTAGTGTAGCCACGATCTCCCCCTGACCCTTCTGGTTTTTGTAGAGGAAACACTGGAAACAGTAAAGAACTGCAGAACGAAGCACAAACGGCTGCCTCTCATTCACCATGGACATGAGCAGCACCACGATGGCTGGTCTGCAAACACAAAGAACAGAGATCAAACATCCAGCTAACTCTAACGTGCATTGCTTTTTGGGGGAGAAAACTAAACTTTCATTACCGTGGAGGGCTTGAAGGGGCGTTGACTGAGGCAAAGTAGTCCTGGTTGATCTGTGAAACTCAGGGGGGTATTCCAGAAAGCAGGTTATGCTAGCTCCCACGATAAGTTTGAAAACTTGAACAGCTAAGTCTGTGGACTACCGTCCCAGTGGAAGCTGCTATGGTAGAAGAATGTTTGGTCATGGGATCCCCAGCACTGAGCATGGATCAGCAGTCGGTTATTTCTTTGTTGCATCAACAGGGATGAAAAGCAGTGGAACTTTTTCAAAGACAGAAGTTCAATTTCTTGTTTCTAGATTTAATCATGAGATTATGATGCTTGTTATCTTAAAATATCCCCTTTATCTAAATGGATGATGTTCAAACAAGAGGATGTAAAGAAAAAAAAGACATCACATCTGTTTTTGGGGAGATTTGGAGAAACATTTGGGGGGAGGGGTTATATCTTATAACAGAAAACGGGAAAAAACAACAAAAATAATATTCAGACAGCTTTGTGGTATTAGTAAAGCACTGCCAGTACCACCCATTGACTGTATGTGAGAACTGGACAGAGGGAGTGAGACATCACCCATAGCAAATGGCTTACTTCAAGCTCCAACGAAACAGTCAATTTAGTCACCAAATTCCTTCACTACCCACTACATAGTGCATTATATTGTGCATTTGTAATTTTGTAGGGCTGTCCAAATCTACAATGACAAAATCAAATGCCCTCGAAATTTCCCAGAAGTCTCTGCGAAAAACCAGTGTGCATCCTTGGCAGCCGGCTCGCTGCATGTCTGCATTCAAGCTTGAAGAGAACAATTCTTATTAAAAGGCAAAAAAATGATCTTTTCTCTTTAGAAATGCATTTGTGGTTCATTCTGTGTTAATACAAAATGATTGAGATACTTGCTGACACATATGAACGTTGATCAGAAGAATTAATGAGGCCGGAAATCCAAATCTGTGAAGATCTTTCTAACTTAACTGAACCTCAGCTGCCAGAAAATTCAAAATAATGAATCTATGGTTCACAAGTGAGGACGCTGGCAAACCAACTCCGACAAGACAAGAAGACGCAGCAGCAGCTGAGTTTGCCTGTGTTGGAAGATCGACTCGAGGCTGAGCGCAGCAACTTCCAGCAGATGACAGAGAAAAGCTGTCCATCCTCCCCCTCTTACTGGGGGGCAGCACCGGGGGAGTTACGCCACACTTTGGGACTTAAACTTTTTGATTTGCGTGTTTGATAGAAATTCAGCCCAGCTGTTCATTTCAGATCCAGAAGATGAGGACTTTGATGGATTTTTGGATGCTGATTGATGACTGAAAAATCAAAAAATAAATCACAACCGACTCAGTTTTGCGCTCGCTACCGTTTTAAAACACAAACTAGCGTGCATGTTTTACCGGTATGTGTTAACACATCCAGTGCTGTTGTATTGTAAGGAGAGGAGTGTGTTATGGGAAATAATATGGCTTTAATTGCGTGTTTGTGGGTGTGTGTCTGGCAGGTCAGTGCGTGGTGTGGCTCTTTGACTATCACAGTTAAAAATCTTGACTCTGTGTCAAACTTGTTCGCGCCCCCCTGTTTGTTTAGAGGCTTTTCTAACTGAGTAGGATCCCCGCTGGGTTAGAATTGCGCCTGAGCGGTTGGAAGGTTCCTCACTCAGTTCCTGAATAAACCCGCTTAGTTGTCTTCACGTCCTTTCACTTTATGGCAGAGATGAAAAGCCATACATTTTAGGAGGTGCTCTCAGACCTGCACCAAACCATTACCCTCTTCTATCGATCAACAATCCACAAATCAGCTAATGTTGAAAAGGAAAAGAATCCAGGAAATCACATTGTATGATTTTTAAAGCAGCTCATTATTTCTTAGCGAAGCAACTGAAATAGTACTTAATATATTTCAAAAACATCAAACTTATTATAATTTTTACTTTTGAACATTTACCCCGCCCCCCCCAAAAAAGCTAAATGAAAAACAATTAGTCTTATTTATGAGCTCAGAGGGCATTCTCTGGATTTTTCTAATAGATGTTGCAACGGCAGGGAAATGTCATGGTGCCTCTGTCAGACTCCTCCCCCTCTCCTCTCCACTTGGTTCCCTGATTCAGCCCAGCTGCCACCACTCAACTCATCATCCCCGCCTACCTACTTAAGGAGCTCCTGGACCAGTATTCATTGCCAGTCCGTTTGCCCCTGATGGTGCTCATTTTGGTCTTACGTCTAGTTCTTGTCAAGCTACCTTGTTCCAAGCCTGCACCTAATGTATCTCCTTACCTGTCTCCAGGAAATCCCAAACCACGAGTGGTCGCCTGAATCAGCCGGTGTCTGGAAACTTCACTCAGTCTGCTTCTCCGGTCTCACCACGAGCCTCTGCCGATCATCCAACTCCACAGATCTCCACCAACACCGCCCTACGGAGGGATCCACCATTGACGCCACAGAATCCAGTCTCTAGTATTGTGGACCACGCGGAAACTCCTCACTCCCTAACCTTGCTGGCAATTAAATCTTATTACTCACCACACCAGCTTGCTCCTGTGTTTTCTTCCGGGTTCCAGCATCTGGGTCTCTAAGATTCTGTTATGACAGGAAAGGTGTTATAATGTAGAATGTTCCAGATAATATTTAATCATTTATATTAATCATTTTGAATACAAATGTATTCCAGTGTGGATATTAAGAAAAAGCATGAACAGTGTTTTTAATGATCATTCCTGTTTAATATTGCACTCAGGAGAAAAAACAGTGTTAAAATTGTCATTTTTATTCTGAGTATTTTATAAGGAGTGCATCATTCTTCAAATGGTTTTTGTTTAGAGAAAAATGTTATGTTTTAACTCACCAGGTTTTCACACTGAATAGCTGCTGTGCTCACTGTCCCTGAGAGAGCGATGCCTGACAGGCCAGTTGGACATGGTCACTGATGACAGACTGTTGCTTTAAAATGTTGCTTTCTTCATATCAGCTAATATAATAAGATATTCGCAGAGTTTCTGCATTAGTACAAGGAATAAAGAAGACACCAAAAAGTCTCACAGTCTGTTGAAAGCATAAATGTAACCCATGAGTCTGCGAGCAGCTTCGTACGCTGAAGGTCAGGGGCCTGTTTCAGAAAGGAGGTTCAACCAACTCTGAGGTTAAACTTGAAATCTGAGTTGGTCAATCGAGAGATTAACAACTCTGAGTTTTCTGTTTCAGAGAAGCTGATCGGAGTTAGGTCAATCAACTCTGAGTGGACTGATTCGGAGGTAAGCGTGCGCACAGCGACTATAAGAAACCATTATCAATGGAGCGCAGATATTACGAGTCACCATGGCAACCGTGAAAAAAAGAGGTCTGCGTATTTTTCGCCAGCTGAACTTGACGTGCTGCTGCAGAGTAACAGTGAATATGAGCACATATTCCGGAAGAAAAGCAACACCGATTCATCTGCAAAACAGACAGTTAGCGTGGGAAAACATAGCTGCTCAAGTCAATGCGTAAGTTTGCATTTAAATCATTGTTATAAAATATTGGCTGTAATAACTTTTTAAATAGCGTAAAGTGTGAAATAAAAAATGGCGATATTTAGGTGTACTTTTGAAGTGTTATTCCTGGTGTAATTGCATGAAATGCTGCATAGTGTACAGAACCAATCGGGGGAAAATGCATTTAACGTCGGTAATGTTTAGAGGACTTTTTTGTTAACCTTCCCCTCAGTTTAATATTAATACATTCAATTGTGTTTTTTTTTAAAGTGAACTTTTGTCTACCCTTTTATTGATCAAGTGGTATAGGTTTATATGGGATTAAGAAAGTATGCAGTACTAGCAAATTGTTTTTCCAAAAAGTAATTGTTACATTAATCTAAGTCAATGTCCCTGATGTCATTTTCATGTATATGCAATCCTGCAGGAATTAAAAGAACATGGCAGCTGCTAAAAATGAAGTATAAAAACACAATTCAATCAGGTCAAATTTGAGCATGTCATTGATGTAGGCTTTGTTGACAATATTTGACATATGAAACATCTACATAGCAATACATATCTAATGTTGTTTTCATTGTATATATGTAATTGACTGCACCGAAAAACAGTAACGCTCAAACAAAAACGTATGGGGAAATGACAATAAATCGAGTCTAGGTCTCAAAATCCTCACACGACGTAAGTGTAATTCTCTACGAATTAATGCAGCCTCCTCATCTATTGGGTCCTCCAAAAAAGTACAAGCCATTCTTGTCACTTAGACCGTCTCTGTGACGGACATGTGGGCAATGAAGGTTAAAGCGACAAATACCGCTTCGTCTTTAAAAAGGGGAGGGGACCGGCAGAAACCTTGAGTTTAGAGAATAAAACCTGCTCCGGACCAGGTTAGGTTCACAGCATAAGTAACCATGGACACTGACTCCGAGTACAAGGTTTCCTCATATCGTACAGCCCTAATACAGAGCATCCCTCCTTTACGTGGTCGTAAAATGACAAATAAGATCTTTGACAGCATGAAGTTAACACTCACACAGGTCAAAAACACATTTAAATCTGTGGCAACACAACAAGCACTAACTTTAAGTCTGGCCAAACTGTGAACCAAATGAAAGTGGGCCTTAAAAGCAGCATTATTGAATATTTGCCTGCAGTTTGGTCCATGGCACTTTAAACTATTAGGTTCATGTCTGTGAACTTCACAATACAATGTAAATCCTCTTATGTTTCTTTTTTTTTTTTTAAACTTGTCCTGTCCAACAGCTAGGCAAACAGATGAGAGCTGAGGGCCTCTTGTGTTGGACATATTTTATTTTAACAAGAGGGGTTATTAATCTTCAGACAAACCAAAGGTATGTCTGAATAAACCCCTTTTGTAATTGAGGCCAAACTTTATTAATTTCAATCATGTTTGAAAATCTTTGGTGTTGGACCGGACGGAAAAGGAAAGAGGGGAAAAAGAGAGAGGGACGTTAGAGAGAGGGGGGGGTAGGAGGGTGATAATAGGAGGGGAAGGGGGGTAAGACCATGAAGCAGCATAGAGCAGACAGGTTTACTGGTTGTTTATCATTACGGTACGGTTCAAATGTAGTACAAAAAGGGCGGGGCCTGTTCACACACACTCAAATATTATCAACACACCTGCTAGCTGCAAAAATGTCCACATGTCAACATGTACACAAAACAGATAGTGTTCACGAACGCATACCTATGCCTTAAAACCAACTAGTGTGAAATCTTTCATTCATTCAATCATGCAAACTATTAGTGCAAAGGTGAGCTAACACCTGTGCTCAAGTGAGTGTTTATGTTCTTCTAAAATGGATGGTGGAATGTGAAAAGAAGGAGGAGGAGCGCCCAGCCACCCCGACACCCAGACCCCCGCCGCAGCAGCAGCGGCAGCCGGAATTCCCCCAACGCCACACGGGAACAGGCAGGGAACAACCGCCCCCCGGGCAACCAAGACCGCCACCCAGGCCAGGGCCAGCAGGACCGCCGCGAGGCCCCCAGAGCCAGAGAGCAGGGAGGCGCGGAGGGAAAGAGAGCGCCGCCCCAGCCCAGCCAGGAAAGCAGCCCCCCCGCCGCGCCGGAAGAGCCCAACGCAGGGCCCCACCGGAGAGGGACGCCCACAGACCCAGACGAGCACCCCACCACCACCCAGGAGTTCCGGGCATCCCCCCGCCCCGACCCCAGGTACGAGCCAGGACCCCCCAAGGGAGACCCGCTCCGCACCCCAGGCACCCACCCACCCGGCCCACGGTTAGTCCAGGTAGGAGCAAGGCAGGGGCCCGCCGCCCCCGCCCAGGAGGGGGGAACCCCGGGGAAAAAAAGAGGGCCCACAAGGGGTGTTATAAATATGGCCCGACCAGGCTCGGCCATGTTGGAAGTTTGGCGGGGCCCAGCGCCCAGGGGCAAGGACCAGGACCCACCCCCCAGGGACACGAACACCCCCGGCTCAGGTGTAATATGAACCCCCCCACCGTGCGGAGAGAGCACCGCCGGGCCCAGGGAGCCGGCACCCAAGGGACACGGCCGCCATCGCCAAGGGGCCCACACCCCCCACCAGGGAAGGGGTAAGGGACAGATGGACCCAGGTCCCACCTTCCTTGTAAAATGTGTGTGGGTGTATGGGTGTTTGAGAGGGTGTTTGTGTGCATGTGTGTGTGTTTATGTTTGAGTGTATATATTGAAGGGGGAGGGGTGTGTGTACTAAGGGGGGTGCAGTTAAAATTGGCGAGTAGGGCACTAAGGGGACATCTCCTGATTACTCACAGTGATGTCCCCTCACCCTCCACACCAAGGGGCCCTAAATGTCTAAGGTGCGGTTAAAATTGGCGGGTAGGGTGCCAGGAGGACATCTGCTGCTTGCTTGCAGTGATGTCCAAGCACCCCCCCTACCAAGGACCCTACATGTCTAAGGTGCAAATAAAACCGAAAGAGGGGGGCCCACTCCATACGGCAAACATAGGAGGGGGGCCACTGCCAAGGAGCCCCCCACCGCCCCCGCCAGGCACCGGAAGCCCACAGCAGAGGGGCAAGGAGCAGCGACGACCAAGCCCCCCACCCCCTAAGTCATGGAGTCAACCACAGGAGACCAGAGATTGAATTCTTTCAAAGTTACTTGAGCTTTGGGCTGACATTTTTTCCAAGCTGATATGATCAAACAGCAGATTTCTGTGTTGACTTATGTTTATATTTTTCTTGTTTTTCCAATTTATTAAAATAGTTTTTTTGGCAATACAAAGAGTTATGAAAATGATAGATGCTAATCCTTCTTCTATATCGATGGCAACAATCCTCTTATGTTTCTAATGTTAAACTGCAAAACTGCCATGTGATCCTATTTACCAACTATAGTCCTTCAGGAAAGGTCCAAATAACTGCACCTGAAAAACCAAAACAAGAGAACAAAAAACTTTAAGATTAAAAACTATACAGAAACGTACAAATAGAAATTGACATTTATTGTCAGCACATTCCCCAGTGAAAACTTCCTAAATTTTCTATAAATTATTGGTGTGTCCTGGCTAACAACCATTAACTAAAAGCTCTAAAAACAGAAGAAAAAAACTTAAGAAAAAAATCAAAAATGCTTAAGTCAGTGAAATTAAAAAAAAATGTAACTTGATAAATCTCAATTATTTAACAATTCTCAGAGCAAAATATTTAAAAAAAATATAACTTCTCTCAGCACTAAATGCATTTTATGAACTTCACCGCTCTCCTACAAAAAACAACAACTTATAAATACTTTTATGGTATCTATCGTTACATTTTTTCCTGGCTAAAAAGATTAAATGTGCCATAAAATCCCACGTTTTATCTGTGGAGTTTTCTACGAAGATTCTGTCTGAAGATTAAATAAACGTTAGCGCCACATTTAAGCATGAATGATGCTAAGCTAACATGGACTGTCTGCAGCAGAAATGCACGGAAACGATCACAAACCTGTTAGCATCGTATCTATAAAATGTACCGTCACTCCACGGCACCAGAAATACAAACACATGATGTTAATAATGTAGCCGGCCTCACGGGGTTCGGTGTCGGTAGATGTGAATGAAATTATGGCGCTCAGACACACACGTCTGTTCACTCCACAGGTCTCTTTATTCAGTGATGAAAGTCAGGCAAGGAAAAAATCCCTGAACTTTTCTTTGAGCGATATGGCGGCGCAGAGAGAAATTTTTGAAAAATACATAGTCTTAGATGCATTCTGGTACATTCTGGCAGCTCGTTATTCACTTCTTAATCAAGAAACTAAGACTAATTGGAGCATCATCATTTGTCATTCAAACCCCTAGTTTGACTTAACATTAAGGACTTCCTGGTCCTAAAAAAGAATTTGGATCATTGCTCAAAGTATAACAATCCTACAATCTAAGCTTTTCCTAAAATCTGCAAAAGATACAATTGCTAAAATATAGTAACATCAAAGCCCCAAATGGCAAAAAGAACACCAGTAACTATGATATTCTATGAAAATACCTCAGTTATTTATACATTATTTCTGCTTTAGAAATGACTGATGTACAACATTCACTTGCACTGTTTTCTCAAACTATAATTACATCAAAATATGGGATCTATTTAAACTATCTTTCTATAACATAATACATCAATTCTTTAACACCAATACTAAGTAATCTGGGAAATATCAAAACAAACATACAAACTGAATTAAACATTGTAAACATTCTTTTTTAAGGGAGTCTGGGTCCAAACCATCAAATACTTATTAATGTCAACTATACTGAACTAAATCATGGTAATTAGGAAATACAAATAAATTAGAGAAATGTATTCAAAATAAAAACTGAAACTCAAAACTAAAACTGAAATTATTTCTGAATTTGGTTTTGAGATTATTTTACACAAAAAGTATTTGACCTACACTACCTTAAAAATATTTTTCTTCCAGCCAAGACCACTTCAATTTGTTTTTTATCGTCTTCTCACAACTGAGGTCGTGACCACGCTCAATAATGACGATGCCTGCCATTATTTTAACACAAATTTGATCGCAAACTCTTCAGATTTGTTTGTGAAAGTTTAGCGTGGGTCAGCCAGTTTTGGTCTCTAGGGAAGCAAGTCACGCTGACCACGTGGTGCAGACAGAGCCAATCAGACCCGTCGACGCATCCGAAAGCAACTAAAACGTCCCGTCATTGGTCAATTAGGCCGGGAAGACGAGAGATGGCCGCGACCATAGAGGAAGCGATCCGCGGAGAAATATAGAAAATAAAGCTAAAATTCGCCGATTTCAGACCATTTTTTTCATCCGGAAAGCGATTTTTCCGTAAAGATCAGGTCTTTATTTCCCGGAAAGTACGTTCGGTTTGCTCAAAAACCCGGATTTCCGGGAATTCCCGGAAGACTTTCATCACTGTTATTATAAATCTTGCACAGCAGAACACATGCCCCCTACAGTCCCACTACCGTAACTGCAGTAGTAAATGCATGAACATGAGACACTGCATGGGCTGCTACACATGTCCCTTCCTCCAAAAAAAAAGTCCCGTTTCTAAACAAAACAGAGGAGTCACGTGTTACCACAAAACACAGTGAGATACTTTCCTCATTCTTTTCTGTGTTCACTTCCTGAACCAGCCTAAAAGGTTTTGTTTTTTTTCAAAATGAAATAGACACACCTGCCATAACACATCACAACTGAACAAAATCATGAAACCATGATGGGGGCTTCAACCGCCGTCCACAGCGGGAATACCCGGGAACCGCCATTGAATTGTCCTCTGGTACAGTGTTCGAAGCATCTCTTTCAGGGAGTCCCTCCTCTCTTGGCTGAAGAGGACCTCAAGGATCCCTGTGAATGGGTGAAGTTTGGTGAGCGGTGCCACTGGATATAGCAGGCATTGGCAAAGTGTAAGGCTTTAGTCTGTCACGATGAACCACAAGAGCCTTGTCCAGGGGGTCATACGGGTTCATGATACGGTAGGTAAGAGCAACCTCCCCACCTGAAGTCAACACTTGTTCCACTCTGTAAGGGCCTTTCCAATGGGGAGCTAACTTTGTGCGGCTTTCAACTGGATTGCTGAGCCACACTAGAGCACCCACTAAGAAGGGACGGTGACGGACATCCCCGTCATGATAAAGTTTTTGCTTTTCGTGCGCCTCTGCTGCATGAAGTCTGGCAGCACTGAAAGCGGCACTGAGACGAGCCACCAATGCAGAGGCATATGCCGGGAGGGACCCAGCCCTTTGAGAGTCCAACAAGCTGCTCGGGACCAATACATCCACTGGAACGCGGGCCTCCGACCATGCATCAGGTAATAGGGACTGAAACGAGTACTGGAGTGTTTTGTGGTGTTGTAAGCAAAACACACCACTTTCAAAAACTCATCCCACTCACCCCCATGGGACAGCAACATTTTTGCCAACTGATCAATTAGCGTACTGTTATGACGCTCCACCATGCCATCCGATTTTGGATGGTACGCTGTGGTACGGGTCTTCTTTATTCCCATCCACTGACACAAGAACTTAATCACCTCGGCCTCAAATTATCGCCCTTGGTCGCTGTGAAGAACCTCTGGTATTCCATGCAACAGCACATAATCCTCAAACAAACAGCGAGCCACCGTCTGCGCAGTCTGATTAGGTAGAGCATAGAGATTCACAAATTTTGTGAAATAATCTTCCACCACTAGAACATACCTGTTGCCCCTAGAGGTCACTAGAAGCTCTAAAATACCTGCCGCCACACGCTACAAGGGTCGGTTAACTGGCAAGCCCCCCATGGGCGCCTTAGGCTTGGGAGCAGGCGACCTGTGTGTTTGGCATGTCCTGCACTGCTCACACCACTGTCTTATGTCCCGCAGCATGAAAGGCCAGTAATAATTCTGCCTCGCCTTTTCCCAAACTCTCTCAGCCGAAAAGTGAGCAGCTGCAGGTCCACCATGTAACCGCTCCAGCAGGTCAGGGACTATCACTGAGGGAACCACTATCTGAACACGCTGCTTGCTGCCTGGGGATGACAGAACCGTGCGACACAACAGCCCATTCACTATGGATAGGTGACTAAATTCAGTCCACAGCTTCCTTAGTCTAATGGATGACCCTCTCCTGCGCACTGGGGGTGGACCCGTCCGACCCTGGTGCAACCAAGTCACCACCACACTAATGTCAGTATCTTCCCTCTGTAACTGTTGCAGCTCCGCATCATCGACACTCAGAGAAGGTAGGAGGAGCTCCTGTTCAGCTGTGGAAACACAGGCAGAAACATTCACCTCACCCAAAACAGGGCGTCGGGACAGTGCATCAGCGTTCCTATGTTTCACCCCTTCTTTGTGACTGATCGTCCAGTTGAATGGGTCCAGTTCTAAAATCCAGCGACCACGACGTCCTGAGGGATCATTATCAAGAGACATCTTTCTGAGCCCAAGTAGGGGGCGATGATCTGTGATGATCATGAAAGCCCAAAGTCCCACATAGTGTTTAAACTCACGAACTGCCCATACAATAGCCCACAGCTCCCTGTCAAAAGTGGCCCACCGTTTTTGAGTGTGCGTTAGAGCCTGACTGGCATACGCCACCACACGTTCCAAACCTTCCACCTCCTGAGCTAACACAGCCCCAACAGAATGGTTAGATGCGTCTGTATATATTTTGAAAGGTAAAGAAAAATCAGGTAAGGTCACTACCGGTTCAGAAGTAAGTGCCTTCTTCAGGTAGGTGAAGGATGCTTCACACTCAGCCGTCCACTCAAAGGGGACATTTTTACCCGCCAGGTGATTCAATGGGGCGGCATGATCCGAAAAGTTCCTCACGAATCGTCTGTAATATGAGCATAAACCCACAAAGGCTCTCACCTCGGACGGTGTGCGGGGAGTTGGCCAACTTTTCACTTTGTCAGTGTTTCGTGGGTCTGGCTGAAGCCCCTCCCTGGAAACAACATGACCTAAGAAAACCACATTATCTCTGAAAAAATGGCACTTTTGATAGTTAAGCTTCAACCCTGCATCCTTAATTCTTGTTAAAACCACTTCCAAGTGGTGCATGTGATCCTCAAAAGAGCGGCTGTAAATCAGAATATCATCCAAATACACCATGCAAATATGCCATGGCAAGCCTCGGAGCACAAGCTCCATCATCCGCTGAAATGTGGCAGGGGAATTACTTAGACCCATGGGCATAGCCCGCCACTGATAGAGCCCCCTTCCTGTCGTAAAAGCTGTCTTCTCAGGATCTTCCTCAGCTACTTATATCTGCCAGTAACCGTTCGAAAAATCCAGCGTGCTAAACCACATGGAACCCGACAGGGCATCTAGGCTGTCATCCACTCATGGCAGCGGGTGCGAGTCTTTGATCGTGACTGAATTTAAACGGCGATAATCAATGCAAAAACGCCACTGGCCTCCCTTTTTCTTCACCAGCACCACAGGGGAAGCCCAGGGGCTGCAGCTCTCTTCAACCAACCCATCAGCTAGCAGGTTTGACACTTGCCGTTCAATTTCAGCTTGTTTATTTGGCGCAGCCCTTTATGCACGCTGTTTAATGGGAGGATGGTCACCCGTGCGAATATGATGTTTGACCAACGTGCAGCGACCCAGGTCTTTGCCGGAGGAACAGAAAAGAGAGCAAAAATCTCCCTAGATGGGCAGAAAGTTTAGCTCTCTGCTCTTCAGTAATTGGGGAGTCTTCCAGAGTGAATGACATGTTTGGTTGAGCCTGAATACCATTTATTTCAGGGACGGACAGAAAGGGTCCAACCTCAGTTGGAGTTAATGCATACAACTCACCCAAATGTTATCCCCCTTTTTAACTCGACCGTATTACCTGTGGGGTTAAGGACTCGTGCCACAGAAGCTCCCTCTTTGACTGCTGTCACTGAATGCGCGACCACCAGTCCAACTTTCTCCGAAATATTGGGCTCCAAGTAACCATCAAAGTTCATAGTTGCTAGGTTTGTGCTTGTTGAAGAGGAAACCGTTACAGGGACCAGGGGCCTCATTTAGAAAAACTTTGCATAGGATTTGCGTCAGAAGTGGCGTACGGATAAAACATAGGACGTGCGTACGCACAGAAATATTCAGATTTATAAAACCGTGCGCACGCACATCCTACGCATCTTTCCCTTAATAAATCACAACCGATTCTAAATGCAGCGCAGCTTTTGCGGCTTCATGACACGCGCATAGTTGCCCATAAATAGTCCGTGAAATGCCCACAAATGAATATTCATTGATTGCGAAACAACGGCACACACCGAGAGTAAATTAAAAAAAAACGTAACTTCACTCAATGTGAAGTAGAAGTTATCGTTGGCGAGGTGGAAAAGAGGAGAAAAGTGTTGTTTGGAGGGCACAGTGTGGCCATTACTAATGCCAAAAAGGCACGTGAGTGGTAAACGGTGGCAGACGCCATAATGCTGTAGCCTCACAACCTCGGACCGTGGCCGAAATAAAAAAGAAATGGTCGGACATCACGTCGATCGGACGTCTAGATGCATGCACCGGGTGACACGCGTGGTTCCTCCGAGTGCTCCTCTGTAACGCCGGGCCCAAAAGCCCGCAGAGGTCCAACAGGACGGCTCAAGGAAGTCGGAACCGGCTCATAAGCCACTCGTCCTCGTCTTCTTGCCGTCTAAAGATGCGTTCACTCCGAATTCTTCCATTTGCCACATCTTCTAAGAGCGCAAGATCAGCCATTGTGTGTCATTACGCATTGTGATGGGGCATTTTATTTCCATCCATTTAATTACATCAGACAAGCTACAGATGTCGGTAATAATCCACGTGGAAATTGGAAATTGTTCCGCGCAGCGCAAATGTAATTTCTTGTGGCTTTCTGAATGGTTGAGACATACGCCATACATTGTTTTATCAAAAAATAAAACAAACTAAAGGCATATGCATGAATACCATAATTCCATAGCTTATGAAGAAATGTTTTAATATGAAAACAACTTTCCCCAGTGGACATTAATACATCTGTCCGTCCGTCCGCACGCCCGCACCTATATCTGCTCCGCCAGACGGACACACTGACGAGAATATCAGTTTTGTACATTATTTCATTCTGTTAACTATATTATTTATGAGGATGAATTGCACAACATGCCAATATTGCAGAACATATTTCACTTTTCTTTCTGCAAATATGTGTTTATTTGAATTTTTGTTGTAATTTTCGTTTGATCTTTTTTGTTTGTTTCACTGCTGATCGATCAAACGGGCGTTTGTGTAGGCTTTTAATTGTAAGACTTGCTTTGTGAAGTCTTCATGTTATTTATGAGAGACAGGATTGTCATTTTCATTTTCACATGTTTCTTCCATCTGCCGACGGTGTCGCCGTTTCTCATTTCACCCGTTTTTGTGCGTACGCCTGGGTCAGAGCTTGCGTGAAGGACCGCACATTTTCCCGTCAAGTTTGCTTTTTATAAATCTCAACTATTGCGTAGAGAGTGGCGTACGGCTTCTTTTGTGCGTACGCAACGTTTATAAATGAGGCCCCAGAGCTTCACTCAGTGGTGGAATCATCACCATGTTGGCCAGAGACACGTTACAACACTCAGGGACTCCTATTGATGCAAATATACAATCAAAACTCTTCAGCTCAAAAATGTTCTTAATTTAGCATGTACTTGAAAGCAAAATCACAGATTATTTCCCTTGGAAATAAACTCAGGCATCAAAGGGGAATTTACCCAAAACCATTCAAAACAAAATAGATAAATTACAATTTAAAAGAAAAACTTCACCTTCTGGATTTGTATCTTCAGCCAGACAAATTTCCAACACACCAAGGTTTGGGTTTTTCAACAGGAGATCAAAAACCTCCTCAACTTCTGTCTTTGAGTCATCAAACACTTTCAAGTCCAAGGTTGGGATGTTGAACTTTTTGGCAGCTGTGAACACAGCAAAATTATGTTTAGAATAGAGCACAAAAATTATCTTTAAATTAAAAAGCAATTAAAAAAATCTGTTTGCATCACAGCTGACAGTTTATCCACAAAGTTGACTGATTCCTGTAAAGAAATATGCTGGAAATTGTTATGTTTCCACTCACCGCATTCCCAAAAGGATTTAATGGTCAGCTGAACTTCAAAACAGTTTTTTTTTTTTGGCGTTCGACATGTCCACGCACAGCTTGCATCTTTCCTGGTGGGAAAAAAAAATATTACAAAAAAGAAAAAACATTACAACACCAAAAGGTACCAACACACAACACAAAGTTCACACTAGCTGCCACAGCAATGTTGCAGAATTTGCAGAACTGCTAAAAGTAAAAAAAACACTGACGACAATGCACTGGCTTCTAAGGGCCTACAGATTTATTTCTTGGAAGTTCATTTAAAAAAAAATATTTTTTCCTGGTTTATAGATGAGTTTTTGGTATGGGAAATCGTGACGGACCTCCATTAAAAAAGATCTGCAGGAAAATGATCAAAATCAACAACACAGTGTAAACTTCGCTTGACCAACAATGAGCGATCATGACAACCTAAACAGTCTGTCACTGTCTTGCATTCGAGAAATGGTGGCTGCCCGCGCACAGCAGCTAAGGCAGGCTGACTGACATAAATGGGAAGGACCGCCATACTGCGGTGTAAAAAAAAAACGTTTTTGGACTCCTAAACATTACAGATTAAAATGATTAACGCATTGAATTCGACGGACCTTATAAATATCAGTAGGAATTATGGAGCTGGTCGTTTCAAAAGTAGCTGGCTTCCTTACTAAGAAAGACAGAAAGACAGAAAGAAAAAATAAGGGGGGGTGGGGTAGGCGGCAACAACAACCGGTGCATAAACGCCAGCGTACATCGGTAAAACGGCGACAGAATTATCTAGTGAAAAAAATGTATATATTTCAATGTATTTAACGGAACGTGGTACAACACCAATTAAAACAACAGCTTAATTTATTTAATGGCTGCATTTAGCTGAACTTCAAACGGCTGAGGCTAACCGTTACTAGCAAACTCCTGCTCGTAGTTTGCAATCTCCTCACAGGCACATACACGGTGGAATAGCAGCATTCCACTACAGAAAAGTTATTCCTTACAGATAAAATAACCGAACCCGCTTAAAACAAGTTTCCAACTTATTTTTGAGCAATTAGCAGACTTACCTCAGTCACAGCCTCTATCTTCCTCCGGCCGCTGCGGGATAACAAAATGGCGGAAGAAACGAAACTTAAGAAAATAGAGTGGGCGTGGTCTCGCTGGTTTACTCCAACATATTTCCTCTACGTTTTTACACCTACTTAAATAAAAATTACTGATGGTAACTCCGAAAAAAGTACTCTCTCATTTTTACTGTGTAGGTACAAAAGCTAAAAGGTACTAATATGTACACATAATGTAACGTAGTAACAGAGAAATTTACTTTTTTAGTAGTAGTAGTAGTAGTCTTTTTTATTTTGGACTAGTGAAACAAATGTAAAATAACAGAATAAGACAAGAACGAGACAAAACTTACAAAAACAAGAAAAAGACAAGTAAATTATACAAAACAAAACAAAACAAAATGATATAAACACCAGTCCAAAAGGGAGTGAGAAGAAGAAAAATCTTATAAACTCTCACCCCCCTTTACCCTAAGCCCTTACTTTCCCACCATCAGAGTCCAGTGCCCTACCCAAGTGTATATGTACATATATACATGTAATTTTCATTTCCAAACAACATACAAATGAATAACAAAACGTATTGTCAAAGTATGCAGATTTATAAATGCTGACATTCTGTATTTTTTTGTATTTGCACATATTTATCCATGATCATCTTCCTGTATCTATATTTAAATTCTTTTATGTTTGGACATTGTTTCAAGCATTTACTGGTTCTGTTCCACAACTTCACTCCACAAATTGAAACACAGAATCTCTTTTTATTTGTACGTGCTTTATGTATGACAAATGTATCTTTTTCCCTAAAATTGTATTTTTCCTCTTTTGTAATAAATAACCTTTGGATATTTGTGGGTAATAAGTTGTTTTTGGCCTTGAATATTATTTGAGCGGTACAATACTCTACTAGATCGTAAAATTTGAGTAATTTTGATTCTATGAATAATTTATTTGTGTGCTCAAGGTAACTGACTTTGTGTATGATTCGTATTGCTCTCTTCTGAAGTATTGAAAGTGAATGTAACGTTGTTTTATAGTTGTTCCCCCAAACCTCTACACAATAAGAAAAATATGGTAAAACTAATGTACAGTATAACATGTGGAGTGATTTGTGGTCCAGAACCAGTTTAGCTTTATTTAAGACAGAAATACTTCTGGATAGTTTAGCTTGTATGTAGCTAATATGTGCTTTCCAGGTAAGTTTGTCATCAATTATGACCCCAAGAAATTTATTTTCATAAATTCTTTCAAGTTTCACCCCATTTATGTGCATGTCAATGTCAATATTTTTACCCTTATGGTGACCAAATAACATCATTTTTGTTTTACTTAAATTTAGTGAAAGCTTATTTACATCAAACCACAGCTTCAGTTTTTCCATCTCCTTCTTAACAATTTCAATGAGTTGCTGCAAATCATCCCCATCACAAAACACATTAGTATCATCAGCAAATAGAACTAGCCGTAATTTGTTAGAAACCTGAAATAAATCATTTATATATAAAATAAACAATATTGGTCCCAGAACCGACCCCTGAGGGACACCACAAACAATGTCCAAACATTGGGAACAAGCACCATCAACCTTTACAAACTGCTTTCTATTGCTCAAATAGCTTCTGATCCAGTCTAGCACTAACCCCCTAATGCCATACCGATCCAATTTATGAATTAATATACAGTGGTTAATTGTGTCGAAAGCTTTTTTTAAGTCAATAAATACCCCGATTACATGTTTTTTATTATCAATAGCATTTGTTATATTTTCTATTACATTCATCAGGGCCAGTGATGTTGATCGATTTGACCTGAACCCATACTGTCCTTCGTCCAGTATCTTGTGCTTTTCGATGAAAGAGTTTAATCGGGTTATGAACATTTTTTCCAAAATCTTTGATAACTGCGGTAACATAGAAACTGGCCTATAGTTTGTGAAGTGATGCTTGTTCCCGGTTTTGTACAATGGTATAACTTTTGCAATTTTCATTTGATTAGGAAATGAACCTGTTTGGAATGATAAATTGAAGATATATTCTAATGGTTTCAGAATTCCACTGATTACTGTTTTCACCAAGGCCATATCAATGCCATTAACATCAGTAGAGAGTTTACCCTTCATTCCTCTCACGGTCTTTAATATTTCATTTTCAGTTACTGGGTTAAGAAACATGCTACTGGGATTTCTGTCAATTAACATTTGCACATCCTTTCTAAATGTTCCTGGATCCGGGATTTGCTTTTCTAACTCAGGTCCCACGTTTACAAAGAAATCATTAAATCTTTTAGCAATCTCTTCCCTTTGATCTATTTCTTCACTCTTACTAATAAAATACTTTGGATAGGAGTCTTCCTTGTTACCCTTTCTTAGAATAGTATTAAGTATGCCCCATGTTTTTTTGATATTACTTTTGTTTTCCTCTAAAAGTTTTCCATAATATTCCTTCTTGCATGTTCTTATGATCTGCGTTAGCTTATTTTTGTATTTTTTATATTTAATTTCGGCCTCTTTTGTTCTCTTTTTTAAGTAGTTTTTATAAAGAGTATTCTTTTTCTTACATGCATTCTGCAGTCCTTTTGTAATCCATGGACAATGGAAATACTTACTTTTTTTCTTGAACTTTTTAACTGGACAATGTTTATCATACATCGAACCAAATATCCGCAAAAAATAATCATAAGCCTCATCAACAGTTTCTTTTTGATAAATCACATCCCAATTATGCTCAAGTAGCTCAGTTTTAAATGCATTGATGGAGGTTTCTGTTTTAATTCGTCTGTATCCCATTGAGAAATGCAACTTGTGGTTGACATAACTATTGTCATATACTGTGAAAACTGGAAGATGGTCACTGATTTCATTAATTAGCAACCCATTAACTGTTTTATTTTCAGTGTCATTGGAGAATATGTTATCAATTAATGTTGCACAACTTGCAGTTATCCTACTTGGTTTTGTAATTCTTGGAAATAAGCAAATGCTGTACATGGTGTTAATAAATTCTTCAACTGCTTTAATCTTATGAGGATTTAATAGGTCAATGTTAAAATCCCCACATACAAAAATTACTTTATTTTTATCCACAAACATTTTCTCCATCCAGCCTGTAAACATTTCCATATTTGAGCCTGGTGTTCTGTAAATACAACTAACAACTATATTTTTTTGATTTTCTTGAGAGATTTCGATTGTTAAACATTCAAGCATATTGTCAACAACAGCTGTCATGCTATTCACTACTCTGAAATGCAGAGTTTTATCCACATATAGAGCAACTCCTCCACCACCTTTGTTTAGTCTGTTACAGTATCTGAGTTCATAACCCTCCAAAATAAAGTTTTCAACTCCCTTCTCTGCATTGAACCACGTTTCTGAGATTGCTATCACACGATCGGGATTGGCTTTACCGGGATATCGAACTGGAAAACCAGAATGAGGAGAAAGAGAATGAACAAGTGCTGTTCTTGTTTTTTTTTCTAATCATACATTTTATGAAAATGTATGATTAGAAAAAAATAACTTAAATTAACAGCTCAAAGACTAGAAACTTAAATTGAACTTAGGCCAAGTTAAAGTACACCATGTAAGGTTAAAACATCAAATAATTTTGTCTTCATTGTGCTTTTGTTCTAAATTAAAGGCAAAACTTAAAACAGCTCTTATATAAGTAAAAAAAAAAAACAGGCTCACACTAATACATGTTTAAAAGTTATTATCTTGATGCTCTGCACAATCAATAAAATATAATGTGCTTGTGTACTGTTCAGAACTAGTCATAAAAGATGTGTGGTCTCTGAAATATATTTGGTTATTTTGTGCATCTTTTCCAAATAACCAACAACGTATTAAATGATTTTGGGTGATGTTTCATACACTTTGAATTATTACTTTTGTCACACAAGTGATTGTACCTTTGTTTGTGGAATAAAGGGTCCAAATATGGGCCCTCTGATGGTTGGAAACATATTTGTACCTTTTTTATCCTTAAATGGTACATATGAGTACCCTAAGGTGTAATTATGACTCACTTAGGGTACAAATTCACCATTTGTACCCTAAGTGTTCACAAACGTACCCCAACCGTACCCTTTTTTCTGACAGTGTAAATGTAAAGTGAAGTTAAGGAACCCCAGAAACCAAAAACTGTACCAGTTAGAGTTCCAGGTGGTAGGCAAAGACAGCCCTGTGCCACTGATTGGTAAAAGAGCTAGTGAAGCTATGAAGCTGATAAAAGTACACTATGAAAACATTATGACTATGGATAGCATTGTGACAAAAGGAGAAGACGCGAACGGGAAATGGACATTCGAACAAATTAAAACAGATTTTGCAGATGTGTTCACAGGAGACGGTTGTCTGGAAGGAGAATACAAAATGGAAGTGGACCAGTGCGTGAAGCCAGTACAACTCCCAAAGCGACGAGTGCCTGTCGCCATGATGAAGCCACTAAAGGAGGAGCTTCAGAAGTTGGAGCAGAGAGGTATTATCACCCCAGTTGACTGTAGCACAGATTGGATCAGCAGCATGGTGGTTGTGCAAAAGCAGAACGGTAAACTCAGAGTTTGCATTGATCCAAAGCCCTTGAATAAGGCACTCAAAAGAAGTCACTTTCCATTGGCTACTATTGAGGATGTACTTCCAGACATGTCTAAGGCAAAAGTGTTCACAGTTTGCGACGTTAAGAATGGATTTTGGCATGTGAAACTCGCAGAGGAGTCGAGTTACCTCACTACCTTCTCCACTCCATTTGGGCGCTACAGATGGCTTAGAATGCCCATGGGGATTAGTCCAGCACCTGAGGTTTTCCAGAGAAAACTGACCCAAGCTCTGGATGGGCTGCCAGGCCTTTACATTATTGCTGACGATGTGCTTATAACAGGCCAAGGTGAAAGTCAGGAAGCAGCCATCCAAGACCATGATGCAAAGTTGAGAAAATTCCTGGAACGCTGTCAACAGAAAAACATCAAACTGAACCCAGAAAAGTTTAAACTTAGACAACGTGAGTGCACATACATCGGACATCGTCTCACAGCGAATGGACTTAAGATTGACCCAGACAAGGTGCGTGCAATTGAACAAATGCCGAGGCCCACAGATGTGAAGGCAGTACAGGGGTTGACATAGCCCAGAAATTTGCACTGGCCCACAGGGCCAGTAGGTTTTGAAAGTTACTGGCCCTGCCTGAAAGTTACTGGCCCGACACTGCACACAGCTCCGCAGGTGCTTGCAACTTTAGAGGGGTCCGGGGGCATGCCCCCCCGGAAAATTTTAATATGGGGAAATTTGGTGCATTCTGGTGACATCTAGCACTTATTTATACACTTTTCAATTACTGAAAATAGAGCATATCAAACTTAAATCTGCTCTAGTCTGTTTCAGATGTTTTGAAGAGAGCACTGCAGTGAAGTAGGTAACACTAGTTAAGAAGTTTTCATGCTGCCCAGGGCTCCAGACTAACTTTTTTCACTAGGAGCACAGTGGCCCCCAACTGAATATTTTAGGGGCACAACCAGAAAATTTAGGGGCGCATACCGTAAATCAACATGCTAACCAAATCTACTAATTTCCACTGTATTACTATTAATAAATACTTTAATAATAGATGCAAAAATTACAATGTGCCGTTTGAAATTCAGTGTCACATTTTATTCTGCACTTTTGAAAATGCAACAAGGTAAACTGACAAAAGCATCGCTGTCACGACAGTACTATTAATAAATACTTAAATAATAGATGCAAAAATTACAATGTGCCGTTTGAAATTCAGTGTCACATTTTATTCTGCACTTTTGAAAATGCAACAAGGTAAACTGATAAAAGCATCGCTGTCACGATACAACGATACAAGCGGTGTTGTATCGGAGATTTTATTTTTAGGCCATATCGCCCAGCCCTACTTTAGTTACTTAATTAAATTAAATAATTGAAAAATTAAATAAAATTAAATTAATGAGATCATTCAGCTAACTAGAAATACTTACTGCTTACAGTGTTGTAAAGAAAAAGAAAATTAAGTAGTTTGACATTATACTCCATTTGACTCTGAGATTCAGGTATTTGGAGTTGCCTTTGATTCTTTAACATTCAGCTTAAAGCTTAGTGCATACAGTTTCATCTTCAATGCATTCATTAAATATCTTGCTGTCCATACTACTAATTCCACCCGTCACTCCATCTAACATATTCCTATCTATTCCTGCCATGTCTTCCACATCTCTGACATGCTTCAGTCTCTCTTCAGTGACGGTGTCGGATTTATGATCATCGCAGTGAAAAACCACCAGGGGGCGCGCTGATATGTGTGTCAGTTTAAATATATCTGCATAAAATGTAATAATAACCCACTGGCTTGTTCCTTCGTTCTTGCTGTTTAACATTGTTTAGTATTGAGTGGTGCTCGGCAGCGACAGCCGCGCGCGCAGGCGGGAGAGGAGGAGAAGAGTGATCAAAGGTTTCCCATAGAAACCCTTGAAGTCTGAACACAGGACTAGCAGAAAAAGTGAATTATAAAGATGAGGTAAATCTACACGTTTTCGCAAAATATACTTTATTGAAAAAGGTGAAAAATGTATTAACCGTTAGATATTTTAGTGGCCCGAGCGGACAAGTAAAAAATAAAGTCTTGTGGTCCGTACTGCTTGAAAAACAGGACCGGGCCAGCGGACAAATGGCTATGTCGAGCCCTGCAGTACAAAGACTGCTAGGCATGGCTAATTATTTAGCTAAGTTTTGCCCACATCTTTCCAACCAGTGTGCAGTGTTAAGACAGTTGACCCATAAAGACACGGAATGGGAATGGACAGATCATCATGAGAATGCTTTCGTGAAACTTAAACAGACGATTGCAGATGCTCCTACCCTGAAGTACTACAGCCCAGAAGATGATCTGGTGGTGCAATGTGACGCATCAGACGCAGGTTTGGGTGCAGCACTCCTACAGAAGGGAAAGCCTATCGCATATGCAAGTAGAGCACTCACGCAAACAGAACGCGATTATGCTCAGATCAAGAAGGAGTTCTTAGCTATGGTTTTCAGTGTCGAGAAGTTCCATCAGTACACTTATGGTCGCAAAGTCACCGTCCAATCTGACCATAAGCCCTTAGAGACCATAGTTAGAAAACCACTGTTAAGTGCACCAAAGAGACTCCAAAGAATGATGCTACGTATTCAGAAATATGACCTGAATGTGGTGTACGTCCCAGGCAAAGACATGTTACTGGCAGACACATTGAGCAGAGCATACCTCCCAGAAGGTGCACACCAGGACTCTGGAGAAGCTGAAATAGAGACTGTTAGAATGTTGCAACATTTGCCTATTTCCCATGACAGTCTTAGCCAGATCAGAACAGCAACAAAAGGTGACAAAACTCTACAAATGATTATCAAAATGATGCAGCAAGGATGGCCTTCAGATAAAAGAGCAATACCAACTGAAATAAAACCATACTTTTCTTTTCAAGAGGAACTCAGCCACCAAGATGGCATTGTGTTTAAAGGAGAACGTGCGGTTATCCCTTCTTCCCTCCAGGAGGACATCACCAGGCGCCTGCACTCATCTCATTTTGGTGCAGAATGATGCCTAAGGAGAGCCAGGGAATGCGTCTTCTGGATTGGCATGAGTGACCAAATCAAGAAACATATTGCTCGTTGTGATATCTGCAGGTCAGTAGATGACAAACAACAAAAGGAAACACTCCACCCACATGAAATACCAAACAGGCTGTGGGCCAAAGTGGGTGTTGACTTATTTCAGTTTGACAACAAAGACTATCATGTAATAGTTGACTATTACTCCAACTTTTGGGAGATAGACTTTCTGCCAGACACCAAATCGAGCACAGTGATCAAAAAATTAAAAGCTCATTTTGCCAGATACAGCATCCCCAACACTGTAGTCTAAGACAATGGACCACAGTACTCTTCTCAGGAGTTTCAGAGATTCAGCCTACGGTGGGAATTTGAACACAAAACCTCATCCCCAGGTTTCCCACAGAGCAATGGCAAAGCCGAATCAGCTGTTAAGACGGCCAAGAGACTGTTACACAAAGCCAAAGCTTCTGGACTAGATCCTTATCTTGCACTCTTAGACCATCGCAATACACCATCCCAGGGACTGGACAGCAGCCCAGCACAAAGGCTACTGAGTCGCCGCACACGGACATTGCTTCCAGTCAAACCCAGTCTACTCAAGCCCAAAGTACCTCAAGCCAAGGAAGCACTGCTTAACAACCAACATCGTCAGTGTGCTTACTACAACCGATCAGCCAGAGACCTCAGTCCTTTGAAAGTAGGTGATGCTGTGAGAGTTCAGCCTTTTCAGCCCCACAACAAATGGAGGAGAGGTTTGGTGAGAAAATCTGTCGAGGTCCTATGAGGTTGCAATGGAGTCAGGTGCTGTGCTGAGGAGAAACCGTAGGCACCTCAGGCGTTCTCACAACATAGCGCCAACAGTCCCCCTTGATATTGAGACGGTTGACCCGGAAAGTGCCCAAGCAGAGTCAGTACAAACTCAACCGACCCCTGAGAGACCAAGAACAACCAGAACTGGTAGGGTCATTCACAAGCCAAGGCGTTACAAAGACTTTGTTTCCTGAACAGACACTCCTGTAAAAAAAAAAAAAAAAAAAAAAATGTTCAAACATTTGTTTGAAAAGTTTGGATTGTGTTATGGTAAACTGATTTAGCTGTTCTAGACATATGTGATGATTCTTTTTATTTTGACCGTACAAAGAATAACATTGAGCAGTAGCTTCCAAAAAGAGAAAAGATGTAACAATATGGTATATTGTTTGTTTAAGTTAATGGACCTGCCGCTAGGGGGCAATGATGGTTTGTCTATTTATGTTGAAGTTCAGGAAGTGAGACCGGAGAATAAGAGATACAGGCCGACAGTGTTAATAAATGCAGACCCAGTTGGGATATTGCAACGAAGCTGGACTGTTTTTTTTGTGTGGAAACACCCACTTTAACAGGCGTGTCCCGCGCCTGGTTTAAACGGGTCCTCGTCTCCGACCCACATGGTTGGCAAGCTAGCCCCAGAAAAAAATTCGCCAATGCTGTACAAGCCGTGACATTAATCTTCAGCAGCGCACGGTCCAGAGTCACTCGACAAAAATAAAATAAAACCACCGCTGCCACCAATGTAGCCGGCCTCACAGGGTTCGGTGTCGGTAGATGTTAATGAAATTATGGCGCTCAGACACACACGTCTGTTCACTCCACAGGTCTCTTTATTATAAATCTTGCACAGCAGAACACATGCCCCCTACAGTCCCACTACCGTAACTGCAGTAGTAAATGCATGAACATGAGACACTGCATGGGCTGCTACAATAATATCCAAATATTCTCGGTTTATAGAGCTTAGAAGGCACGGACAAGATTACCGCGTGCTGCAGTCTGGTCTGTGGCAGTCGTGTATGGAAAGTTCCAGCAGGAGGGCAGACTGCGCGCTTTAGTTGGTCCAATCAGCATGCAGAAGCATACTAAGCTGCATAGCGATAGGGGGAAGGGAGGTGTCTACAATTGAAAATTAAACACTGACCCCGTTTTCTGGAGGGAATTTTGTATTGTAATTCCTGAGTTAAGGTAACGACTAATCGATCCCATATGTTTACAACTAAAAATTAACGCAAAGTGTACGCTTTTTTGGTCAATTCTGATCCATCCATCCATCCATCCATCTTCTTCTGCTCATCCGGGCACCGGGTTGTGGAGGCAGCAGTCTAAGCAGAGATGCCCAGTAAACTTTTCTCTCACAAGCCACTTCCTCAAGCTCTTCGAGGGGGACCACACGACATTCTCATTCCAACCCTGTGTCAGAATTGGTGCCTGGACAGAGCCTAATTCTTGATTTTTTTTAACACATTCTGCCAAAAAACAAACATGCAAATGACAAAAAAAGCCAAGATTTGTGAATGCTCTTTTCAGAAAACTATTACTATTGTTATCATGGCCGGCCCTCCCTATACGCGAATTACGCAGCCGCGTAGGGCCCCCGTCACCTGCAGGGCCCCGAAGTGGCGAAAAAATAAAATGAAAAAATACCCAAATCTGGCAACCCATTTCATAGCACGTCCGTACCAACGTGCGCTCTGAATGTTGTGCAAAAGAAAGTTGCCTGCACTGTGCAACGTCCGATGGTGCGGCTCCGCACGCGACCCGGGCCTCAGTGCTGTGCTGTTTCTGTATGCTTGTGTGAATGTTTGGTCCTAACTTCTGAGTTTTCTTACTTTTCCGCTGGCCTGATCCTGCACATGCAAGAATGCGTTTAGTCCTTATTTTCGTGTTGCTATTGCTCGGAGCTGTCCGAGAACTTCTCGGGGTAAGCTGCTCCAAAGCTCCTGTGACCTTGGCTGGAGCTCAACGACACGTCTACGCCAGGGAGTCCTTATTAACCTTACGGCATCGGGGAGACACAGCACCAAGTGATCTACCCGTGGAATTGAGGAGGAAGCCGCTAACACGGAGATTAACGCGGCGAAAAAGCAACCCGGTCTCATCCTAAAATGTGTGGTAACTACATTTGTCCACATGGAAATGCGTGAGAGTTTTACAAAAACGCCCCCTAAACTGTGAGGCGGATACGTTTCATTTTCCTATTCATTTTCTATGAGCCTTCTCAGGATCACGTGACTTTGGAGGTTTTGCCTGCCGTGAGCAAAAAACATGGCGGATGCTCGTTCATTTTTCGGTGGAATATCCCATAAAACAAGATATTTTGAGGACTAATTTTTATTTTGACAACATTTCTAGTGAGAAATATACCATTTTCTTTTAAAATATGCTTTCATTTTGGACATACAGTTTGTAGTTTGCTTGTTTCGTTCAACTTTTTCTCCCAAAGGCTCTGTTACGTTGGACAATAAGGTTAACTTTCATTCATATCTGCAGACGTGCGCGTGGGTCACGTGACTAATATGTTTCTCTTTTTTTCCGCAGAAAATGCAATAAAATAGGAGTGATTGTGGACTAACTTATTTTTGAAAACATTTCTAGCAGTATATATCCCCTTTATTTTCATAATATCCATTCATTGCAGACATGCAGTTCGTAGTTTGTTTGTTACGTTCAACTTTTCCTCAAAGGATCTGAAGGCGTTTGATCTTTTCCATAAATATATGCGGGCTGACGTGGGTCACGTGACGTGACCTGAGTTTCTCTTTTTCATATAGAAGATCTCGTAAAAAGGTACGTTGCTATTTCTTAATTATTTTTATTTACATTTCTACGGATCCGTGTATAGGTTTCATGCTGTGTTGTTGTTGCGACTTTGAAGGACATTTAAAACAAACCGGAAGAATGTTGTTCAGGAACGGACTGGAGAGTTCTCTAAATTTACTCAGCGATTTTTTTATTCAATATTCTTTTACATGTTAAAGTATTCACACTACAAGTCTAAATGCTGTGTACAATGTCTGATCTTTTCCATCATATCTGTGGGCTGATCAGATGTGGGGTCATGTGACGCGAATTTCTTTTTTTTTCTTGTGGAAAAATCTCGTAAAATAGGATCGTCTGAGGTTTAATATTTACGTTCAATAACTTTTCTAGGGACTCATGTACTCTGTCAACGTCCATGCAAGCGTATTTTTTCAACATCAACCAATTGAGTTTAGAAATACACTGCAAATAATAAAAAAAGACGTTTGGCTCTAAACTGGTTTTGTGATTGCTCCCACGTTTATCGGGAAGGTTAAGTTCTAAAAATAAGCCCTGCGACAAACAGGTTTTTATTTTTATTTTTTACAGAAATGAATGTTTCCATTACTAATGCAAACTTTTTGTTTTGCAGATACTTAAAGAAACAAAACATCAAATGTTTCTCAGAGGGAAGGTATCATGTCGCATGACAGATTGCAGTTGTTTTTTATACAAACTTTATTGACTGTAACAATTCAAAACAACAATTCCAAACAGCAACAAGAAAGGAACAAAACAGGGGATTATTATTAAATTTTTCACAAAAACATTGAAACTGACGCACAGATTGAATGTTTTAAATGCTTTCTTATTGTCAGAGTTTCTTATTGTGTTCATGTTTTGTTTGAACTCATTGATAAAGATAGAAAAATGGGGGGTATAATTTCTAACTTTTTTATTTATGAATACAAATAATAAAAGTTTAATGATCTAGAATTGCTCTTTTTTATGGGATGGACAGTGGGTGAGGAACGACAGATTGCAGTAAAACTAAACAGTAAAACAGTCAAACTGCTACCACAATAGTGTTGAACTTCTGTTGAGAATAATTCATTCATAAATCTGTCTATAAATTAGGATTTCAGCATCTGGATCATTTACGTCTATTTTAACATAAAAGGGGTTAAAAAGACATAACATCAACGAACAACTACTAATAAATATTACAGGAAATAAGGAAACTAAGTATAAAAAAGTAAAACAAAATAAATGTACATAGTATATTATTTATTATTGTAAATAAAAAAATAAACATGTCTGACTAAGAGTGGGGGTTGAGGTCGGGGGTTTTTTTGTCTCTTTTTTGGAATCCAGCGTAGAGGCCATGACCCCCCCCCTGCAAGAAAAGTAGAGAAGGTTCCATCATACAGTGATAGAAGACGATGGGCTACAGTTTGTTAACTCAGTGCTTACAGGACGACTGTTTTTAAATTTGATTAGTGTCAATTATCCTTTGTAGGAAATATTAGTATTATTCAAATATTTGTGAATAATTACAATATTACATTGATTTTTAACGCATAGCACAAAAGCATCAAATATCAATATCTAACAACTTGTAGAACATGAATAATAAAACTTTGACATGCATCCATCATCTACCCCTTTTGTCCTTTTATTGACAAAGAAAATTAGAAAAGATTTATATAATTTTAAATAAACAAAAAAACAAATTAGGCTGTTTATTATTTGGACGTATTTATTTGTGACCAAGCAAAAAAACTGATGGAAATTCATGTTGAAGAGGCACGTTGCTGGATTGTCCGTACATATTTTAACCATAACCCCGCCTTCTTTACTTGCAAATAGGCACTTCAAAATAAATAAATAAATTCATTAATAATATATACAACATAAAACATGACGAGCACTCCATTAACTCCATCTGGTTCTCATAAATAAAATAAAAACGTTTACCACTCAAAACAATCTTCATAACTCTAACACAGTAAATATGCCAAACAAATTAATAAAAAAGCATTTATTTACATTAGAGTTCAACTTTAAAATAGTAACAATGTAAAATAAAAACTGCTCCTTTTTTCTTTAAATGTCCTCATTGCATATTAATCTTTTCCTTCAATCACACGGCTGCATTCTGAAAGATGAAAAGTGTAAACTTGTTTAAGAGATGTTTAAGAGGACTACTGTAAACTAAGATAAATGTGTTAGTTAAAATAAAGTAATAATGCATAGTTATTTTATAATAAAAGACTAAAAAAGGCAAATTAATAATACAAAATCCAAATCTTTACAAATTCTGCAAGTATTTTGTCGTATTACTTTTTACTGGTGGAAATGCAAAGAAAAGCGACAAATTAGAAGAACTGGTTTGAATATGAATTATTGCACAAAGACGGAAAGGTGGGCGTGTCTCCAGGAAAAAGATCCTCATGACAACCAACATGATTTTTGATAAGGAGGGTGATGCTTGAAGGAGAAAAGTCAACAGCCAGTGCTGATCAGAACACAATCCAATGTTCTCATCACTTGAATAAATCCTGAAATGTTCATCTGCTGCTGTTTGTCTGCATTTCTTGATGAAATTTTGCTGCAAAATAAACCCATTAACCATCACCATGCTGTCTGTGATGGAATAAACACCAGGGCTACTATTGGAAGATATACGGTAGTCAACATTTTCTTGGAAAGGATTCTTTTTAAATAATATTTAATAGAATCTTTTAATAGTGTGTAAAAGGTTTTTAACTAAAAAGCATTTTAATTGCATGTTATATGTTTTTTATATCAACTGTAATGCCCATTAAAAAGAAAAGCACAAGTAAACTTGAACTGAATTATTTTTTTCTTATTAAAGATTTGAGGAAAAGTGTAAAAATAACCACCAGATGAATAATTCTGTGTTTTCGTATTTCTTTGGAGAAACATTTGTTGAGGATAAAAAAACACAGGAATATCTAAAAAACATATCATTTTTGCTAACTGTGCAGAAAAATAAGATTGTACCAGGATAGTAAAATGTCAGAAGTTGGCACACTGGTGGATGGTAGTGGGGCTGAAGTGGTGGGAGGATGGATGTCTGAAACAGTGGATGGTTGGACGGCTGAAGCACTGGAGGGCTGCTGGTTTTTCCAACCTTAATGGATGAAAAAATAAAATGATTAGTGTGGTTGTTTTGGTGAGACATGACCAGATCTGCTGACGGTTCACAAATGAAAGTTTCTAATCAAACTAGAGTTCATGCAGATTGAAGATGTCGTGTCATCAAATTTCCATGAATAATGAGGAACAACAAGAGACTGAGGTGAATGTAAAATTATTATTACAAGTATACCTGATACAAGGCCTTCATCCAGGCAAAGCACGTTTGTGCTTGATCAGGGAACTTAGGGCAACTTAGGGGGCACAACATGTGTGTGGTGAGAGGCAGGACTTTTTGGCAGGTTTGGCAGCAATTTTTGTATCGTCATCGTCAAAATTTAAATAATCATATAACACTGTGAACAGATCAACAATTGGTCAATGACTCTGAGTCACAGATGGTAAATACATACCAATACAGACACTTCATCACATGTGAGGCTTTCTCTTTTGGCCTGAAATCTTTGTAACCCGCCTGATATTTGGATGTTTTGGCCACCACAGCGATCACCGCTTTGCAGTTGATGGAAGACGTTGTCGAACCTCGTGGCAGATTCAGCTAAAACTGGGAAAAGCAGAATTTTTATGTCTCCAGTTCCCCATTCTGGTGGAAAATATTGCCATATTAACCCTTTATAGGGCACTCAATGAAATACTCTAAAATTTAAAAATTCAACCTTAGAGTGTTATTGGAGAACATAACAAGACTTCATATCATTGGTGACATTTTTCAATTTTTTTTATTTTCATGTAGAAAATCAATGCCAATGAAGTTACCATATTTGGTCACTTGCCCGTGAGTGGTAAAACAAATTCCAATAAGTATACATATATATATATAAACATAAGAAAAACACATATTATGTATTTGAACATTTGAACATCACTTTTAGAACATAAAAGTGCTAATAACAAAAAGTGCTGATAACCAAAGTGTTGAATAGACCCTCACACAACTGTGTGTGAGGGTCTGGGAATGTCCTGGTTGTTGGTGGGTGGGGCGAAGTCGGGGTCTGACATGTCATCATCTTGATCCTCATCATCATCGCTAATGTCAGGGTGGACTGGCACAACAGCAGTCTCCCTCCTCTTGCCATAAAAGATTGATGGAAACTAAAAATTAAACACATGCAATAAAACAACTGTCATAACATCATAAACTGACAAAAATCACTCTTTGTCACTATTCATAATCTAAAAACAGTGTTTAAATTCTCTCTGAATCACTGTATAGTGATATAAAACATTTGGCAACATTAAAACATAATATTCTAAGTTGTATTTCTTTATTTGTAAAGAAAATGCACTAATATGGTTTGTTAGATGCATAGGGCATATGTCCAAAAACAGACATACCAAGTAAAATTTTGTTTTTAGTGAAAAGGGCATATGATCAAATATGGTGCCTGCATTTTTAATGCCGTATTTTCACTCATTTCAATAAATTCTCCGCAAACAACTTATATGTCAACACTTAACACAACTATTCAACAATAAAATGTATGAGTTTCATCAACTTACCATGGTTAGTTTTTATTTTTTTATTTTTTTTATTTTTTTTTTTTTTTAAACTTGTCCTGTCCAACAGCTGGGCAGACAGACGAGAGCTGAGGGCCTCTTGTGTTGGACATATTTTGCTTTAACAAGAGGGGTTATTAATCTTCAGACAAACCAAAGGTATGTCTGAATAAACCCCTTTTGTAATTGAGGCCAAACTTTATTAATTTCAATCATGTCTGAAAATCTTTGGTGTTGGACCGGACGGAAAAGGAAAGAGGGGAAGAAGAGAGAGGGACCCTAGAGAGAGGGGGGGTAGGGGGTGATAATAGGAGGGGAAGGGGGATAAGACCATGAAGCAGCATACAGCAACAAGTTTACTGGTTGTTAATCATTATGGTAAGGTTCAAATGCAGTACAAAAAGGGCGGGGCCCGTCCACACACACACTCAAATGTTATAAACACACCTGCTAGCTGCAAAAATGTCCACCTGTCGACATGTACACAAAACAGATAGTGTTCACACACGCATACTTATGCCTTAAAACCAACTAGTGTGAAATATTTCAGTCATTCAGTCATGCAAGCTATTAGTGCAAAGGTGAGCTAACACCAGTGCTCAGGTGAGTGTTTATGTTCTTCTAAAATGGATGGTGGAACGTGAAAAGAAGGAGGGAGAGTGCCCAGCCATCCCCACCCCAAGACCCCCACCGCACCAGCAGCGGTAGCCGGAATCCCCCCAACGCCACACGGGAACCGGCAGGGAACAACCGCCGCCCGGGCGACCAAGCCCGCCACCCAGGCCAGGGCTTGGTCATGGGTGGCCATGGTTAGTTTTGACGATTCCTTTGAAAATGTCCAGTGAACTGAGCTGCAAAAGCAACTTTTTCTCATTTTGGAGAAAAAGGGAAATTTGATGTGACCCTGCTCTCTGCTGATTGGTCAAGTTGCACAATTGAGTAAGCTATAATGGAGGATGATCTTTACTGAGTCATGGGGAAAGATCCCATGACTCTTGAACTCACTGAGACGGGGGAAGGGCGTGATAAGTAACAGGTGCGGAAATGACCAAAAACAGTCACTTGCCCTATAAAGGGTTAATGACAATGGTTGTTAGTTTTACAATTAAATTAAGTTAGCAATTGAAGTCTAACAGTTTTGTAAGAATGTGCAAGTTATTAGTTCTGAATTTTAAAAAGAAAAGTTATAAAAAAAGGTCATGAAGACTTTGTTTTGAGCTGAAGATGTCTTTCTTCTTATCCAAAATGATTTCTGGAATAAAACTGGTAAAAAAACAGTTTGACTGGATCAGAGAAAAGGTCTGAGCGAGTGTGACGTCACCCATTTACTTCCAGATCCATCATAACAAAGTCAATTGTGTCGTCGTTTCTCTGTGATAACGACGTCACCACGTTGGAGCCAGTTGACAGTGATTGATCTGAGTCAACGTTTCTATGGCAACTACTGTCGCCAATCAGGAGTAAGCTTGTTGAAAGTCCACACTGCTTCCACTGAAAGTGAGCTTGGTGGAATTTGTCAAACAAACATTCAAGGTGGCACATGCTATAGCCTACGTGCACGATAGAACTTCCGGTTAACTTCCGTGTTTCGAGTGTGAGGCCGACGACTTCCTGTTGGTCGTGTTATTGTTGTGGGGAGTTTTGTTGAGTTGCTAGTTTTGAGTAAATAGGAGTGGATTTCGGGTAAAAGAAAGGCGTTTGTTGTTTCAACGCGTGACAAAGACATCACAACCCGTGTGCGAATTTGTCAAAGTACAACAGTACTAATATAAGCTTTCATAGCTTTCCAGTAGATGTGTCGGTGAGAGCCGAATGGATGGTGAACACGGCGGGAGGACTTCACCCCAAGCAAGACGAGTCGTGTTTCGTATTTGCAGGAATCGGAAAGAAAATGCGTCATGTAAACACGCCGTTCGGAATGCTCAGACTCGTTCGGATCAAAATTACTTTCCGATCGAGATAGCTGGGTATACCAATCGTTGTTCATGTAAACGGTCATTCCGATCGTGTGTCACTACTGCTCTGGTTTACGTCATGCATAGACGGTGTTTCGCTGAGACAAAGCTTTGGAGCTCATACGGGACCGACCAGCGGCTCTGCAGACGCCCCGCGTAAAGCCCCGCTCCGCTCTCGCCCCGCTGGGTCTCCCCTCTCTTTCACCCCTCACGAGGGAGATGCGGGAGGGAGATGCGGGGGGATGCGTGTCCACTGAGGTCTGGACCCGGCATCCAAGCTCTGCGTTCGGGCTCCGGAGCCAGTGGACCGAGTGAACCTCTCTGAGCAGAGCATAAGGGGAGGGTGCTTTGTTACATGTGCGTTTTGTTGTTTTGTTATGTGTGAGAATTCGGACTGCGAGCCGAACCGCCGCTCTGGGTTAGCGGCTGCCGGACTCGTGAGGACAGAGCAGAGCACACAGTGTGTGTGAGCTTTTCAGAGCAGAAATGCCGCTCAGTCCTTAGAAACTGTTAAAAAAAATCACGACACATGGAATTGTGTTTCTAATTGCGCCCCGACAAATAAAGGCTGATGTTATTCCCAGACATTTACGTGCAACCAGGATGCAGATTGCAGCGTTTCCCACATGGTTTGTCCTGGATTTTGTCTCCATCAAAAGGCTAATGTTGTTAGCCCGTTTTGTTAGCCTATCCTAACACTGGGTTGTTCTTCAGTTCTGTTCTTCTTCCACAAAAAAAGCACTGACCACAAGGATTAAATATAAAATGATGAGCGAACAGGGACTTCATAATATTCATAAAATTAATAAAAGCACGTTTAGAAGATCGCCTCGTATATTACCGAGCTGCTGCATAAATATGTGACAGCACAGGTTTGTTTACAACGGGACACATTTCCTTTCCGTATTTTCGACACTATATATTTTAGACACGATATTTTGCCCATGTAACCACGCACTGGTCGACAATCCTGTAGATGTCGTTCACGTCGATTTTCGGGAGACCTTGTAGTAAACGGGTGAAATATACCATCTTTCGCAATCAAAATCTGCCATGTCGCTGCTATAGAAGTCGCAAGCCGGAAATGGTCGGCCTAACACTCAAGGCGGCGGAAGTAGAACTCCTTACTTTTGTGCACGGAGCCTATTGCTGTGGCATCTGTTGGTAGGTCTATAATTTGAATAACTTGTGATAAAGAAACAGTTTTGTAAAACAAATAACTGGAATTAGCAAAAACATGTTTAAAAGGGTATCACAACAAGAATGGTTAATCTGAGCCATAGAATGACTAACTAACAGCTGTTTGTTTCTCTGTAGAAGTCCATAGGATTATGGCTCCTCGTACTTCCTGTTTGGAACGTGAGGGGGAGGAGTCGGTCAGTCCAGGTCTCTGAGACAGACACTGTTTTAAAATATTTACAAAACCAAGTCCAGATGATCGTTGTTACAACGTTTTTTATGTAAATTTGAAGAAAATCTCTAAATGGTCAATCATAACACTTTAATATATCAGTAAATTACTGTTCCTTTTTTTGCCGGGAAACCGGCGGTGGCGCGAGCGCTGCCATAAATCATTAGCTAATGTAACCCCGATTCTCACAAACCTCCCTTCCTCTGCTCCACCACAATAACTATACAGTCGAAACAAATAATTAATACATTTTTCTATGATCATAGTACCCTGCAGTCGTGTTACGTTCAGTCTCTCGATGGAGGCCGTATTTTTCAGCACCGCTCTTCCGTCACAGTGATAACAACAGCTGCATGCATTCATCTGTCAGATGAAAATAATTTCAGATGATCATAAAGTATTTTCATTAATGCCTCGTGTGTTCACATTTCTTACCTTTGAGACTTCTTTAGCTCATGCAGAGATGCAGAAAGCGCGACAACCAGATTACCTTTATTGACGCCCAACACCCACCGACCGGCGCGCGGATACGTGGGGGTGGGGTGGCTTTATGTGCACGGCGCGCACGCATGCGTATTTGCACTTAAATTTTCACATGGCCTCTTTGGCATATAAACCTAACATTTCTATCATTTGTGTCTAAATTACGAGCATTAAATAACACAACTTGATGTGTGTCTGTCAAAAAATATTCCATGTTGGGTCTAAATCAGATAAGCATTGTTCATCACATCAAATATTTACATATTTACTGTATTATACTGTTTTCATATATTTATTACTTTTATCATCTAAATTGTCCTAAGATTTATGAAAAAATGAAAATCACACACTGAAAAATGGGGTTTGCTTTATCATTTTATTCTGCACAATGAAATGTTTGGCTCAAAACTGAGCTCTTTGGCATCAACTCAACCATTGGGTTTGGAGGAAGAGAATTGCTACCTATGACCCCAAGAACAGCTTCCCCACTGTCAAACATGGAGGTGGAAGCATTATGCTTTGTGGCTATTTTTCTGCACAGAGCTACGTCGCCACGTTGATGGAGCCATTAATGGAAAATCCTGAGTGAGAACTTCCTACCTTCCTCAAGCCAGGACCCTTCAAATCAGTCATGGATGGGTCTTCCAACAGGTTAGTGACCTAGAACCTACAGCCAAGGCAACCAAGGAATGGCTGAAGAACAATCATATCAAGGTCATGGAGAGGCCCAGCCCATGTCAATCCTATGGAGAGATCTCACAGTCGCCAAGCAACAGCCACCAAATATTCATGATGTAGAAGGGTCAAAAGAAGGGCAAATAAATTTATATAAATTCTTTCAACTTGATTTCTTTCTAGATTTGCAATTCTGCACAACAAACAAGGGACAAAAACTTTTTTTCCTCCAAATAAAGGGAGAAACCTTGAAACTTCATGAAAGTTCTTGGCAACTGCCATTTCCCAAATCCTGCTCATACTGGACCTGCCACGCACATCTCCATGTCTTGGATATAAGTAATTAACTTGACAATAACAAAGACTTATTAAAGGTCACTGAGGTGAACTTTGTAGACAAGTGGGGAAACTGTATAGTGTAAGGCTGATCGGCAAATAAAAGACCATGAAAGTCATCTTGGACTATAGTAGGCACAGAGGAGGGTTCACAGCTTCCCTTTCCTGGGGATCCCCATCTCAGCTGATCTAACTTGGTTTCCTAACATCCAGGTTGGCAACCTACCGCTCAGCCAGTCCAACTGCATCATGGTCTGGCTCTCAGATCAAACTGAAGAAAAGCAGCAGAAGCTTCAGTGCTGAAGATACTGGAGCAGATCATCAGCTACCCCGTTCCCTACCTGTCATCCTGTCTGAGTAAAGGAACGTGTCAAGAACAGCACCCTTCCTGCAGCTAACATACTGATAAATACACGTATCACTCCACACTTCTAAGATTCTTACTTTCTCATGTCATTTACCCCTAATTTAAGAAAACTCATTGTCATTTTGTTACATTCTACTTCAGTCCTGCCACAATTAAAATGTAGTCTGTACCCTGACAAAGGGTTTGGATATGCATAGCACATTTATGAGTTTAAAAGGTCAGCGTTTCATTCTAAGGTGTTGGACATACAAGTCAAAGGCCAAACGTTTGAGTTAAAATGAGAAGTGTCTTCAGCACAGGTATGAGCACTGAAATGTTTAGCTAGTGTTGTAGAAAATTGAACGGAGGTAAAAAATAATTCAATTGTTGAAATTTAGGTTGAAAAAACCTTCATTGGTGCAGTGCAGAAAAAAATCTCTCATTTCAATTAAAAGTCATTTATTGGTACAAAGTTGAAATGAGGTTTTCCTTCATATAAGCCTTTTTTTAGGGGTGGAGCTGGGGCTTGAACTGCAGAAAGTCTCCTCCTCAGCAGACAATTAGTCCCTCAGGTCCTTTCTCCATCAATGCCTCTGTGCTGCCTGAGAATGAAATGAAGAGGAAAACACATAAATGCCACAAGCCCTGGACATCCATGCAGATCACAAAGAGAAACCTCCTGGCTTTGCGGGGCAGTATCATCCAAAAGCTGGGAGGAGAGTCTTCAACCACACTTCAAGGACCCGCAGTGCTGCTGGACTTCACCGACCACAGTCTGGTCAGCAGCATGACATCATAGAGCCTTTAGTTTTTTACCATGGAACCATAACTTGCAATCCATCATATTATGCTTGATCAGTTTTGCAACAACTTTAGAAAGTGTAACCCTTGTTCTATCCTAGGCACTTTAACATTGGGAGTTGGGTCATCTAGACCCACTAGACAGTGCTCTGAACCTTTTTTCTTCAATGATTTGTGATCTTCACTGGTGTCCATGGATTACATGAAATCTTTCCACCTTTATCGTGGTAGGGAGAACACGTCAATGTGAGGGTGGGGTCACAAGATAGCACAAGGGTTACAAAAGATTTTTACCATATGTTGATGACAGCTGATTCTTGTTTTCCTGATGCTCAGACAAAGCCCTTCAGTGTTTTCTCTGGGTCATTTTGATTGGTCCTTGTGGGAAGAGATTAATGTATTAATAATACTGAAGAAATGTAGAGATATTCCACATCAACAGCATGAGAGTAACATGAAAGAAACAAGCCAACAATTATCTACAACACTACCACAGTCTTGACCTGCAGGTATCATTCTGGTAACGTCTGCTCCAGCTTTTCTGACTTCAGCTTGTTCCAGCCACCGGCCTGAACTGCGAGGATGTCTGTGCAGAATGAAAGGATCCAAATGTATTAAACTGAGAAAACAAACTACACAAAAAGGTTGCAAACTACACAAAAAGGTTGCATCTTCAATGAGTATTTACCAGTATTTGACACATATGTACTCGGAACATGTGTTTGCTGAAGAGAGGAAGCTGTTAAGTCGGTTCAGTCCCTTTCCCTGATGTTGTCCCTTCTTGATTACATCCTCGGATCCTCATCATTTCAACCAAAATGTATGTTTGCAAACTTTTGAAACATAAGGGATTAGAAAAAACTCCAACAGGAATAATGACAAATAAGCCATTGATAATTATTACCTCACACATCCAAGAGTGAACTTGAAAAGGACACATGTCCAACAGGTCCTGCATCTAGGGACACAGAACCACAACCTTCTCTAAATGCGTCCAGAACTCATAGACTACATCAGAGCAGAAGAACTGCACGGTCTGTGCAGAAAGCCGTTTCTGCAAATAGAAGGGGTTCATGAAAATATCTCAACGGACAGGTTCAGGAAGCTCGCTCACCTGGAGAGAGCTCTGAGTGGAGCCGCTTCCACTTTACATCCAGAGGAGGACGCCTCCCTGGGGGGGTGTTCCATGCATGTCTCACTGGGCAGAGGCCCTAAGGGAGACCCAGGACACGCTGGGGAGACTACGTCTCTCAGCTGGCCCCGGGGTCCCCCAAGAGGAGCTGGAGGAGAGGGAAGTGTGGGCAACTTTGCTTAGACTGCTGCCCCCACAACCTGGTTCTTGATGAATGAAAGAAGATGGATGCATGGATGGAACATGTTCAGTCCTTTCAGCAAAACTCCTCGATGGCAGACTGTGATCCTTCCTCATTTACTTTGCCAGAAGACTTGTTGGAGGACTCTGGTGCTGCCACAAACTTACCTGCTCCACATCTCCCATCTCCAAGATTCTATCAAAACAAATAAATGTTGTATATTAACATGATGATATGACACAAAATACAATAACTTTACATGTTCTATTTCCCCATGAATGTAGTTCACAAAGGAGGTCACCACAGTGTTTTTGGTCAGAAAAATAACATCTTCAAAATAACCACTGAGCCTAAAAGAACAGAAAAGTTTACATAAGAAAAACATTTATACCATCAAAAATGTAGGTGGAAAAGAATTTTACACACCCCAGATGTCTCTTAAAACAGTACATTTTGCAAGTTGCATCCACTGCTACAGCCAACATGGAGGGAGAGGATGCAGGACCCTGAAACAGATGAACCTGTTCAAAACAATTTGTACAAACAGCAAAACACTATGGATTTCTTGTAAAAAGCCTGTAACTTGCTCAAAATCTTAAGTTCATCTCTCAAAACTAAGTCTTTATGTCTTTGAACATGTCAGTGCCATCAGAATGTCAAGTCCTTGTGTCATTGTCTACGAACAAGACAGTCAAATTACTTAGTCATGTTGTCAATATAACTGTGTACTTTGGAGGGAGGTTCTGATGTAAACTATGGTTAAAGTTTTGATGACAATTACAGTTTTTCTCAGTCGCTTTAGTACAATTCTCAGATCAGAATTGAAGGTTGCAAATACGTGTGTGCATTTCTCAAAACAATTTGTACAAACAGCAAAACACTATGGATTTCTTGCAAAAGCCTGTAACTTGCTCAAAATCTTTAGTTCATCTCTCAAAACTAAGTCTTTATGTCATTGAACATGTCAGTGCCATCAGAATGTCAAGTCCTTTGACATTGTGTGGTGTGGCAATCTGACAGTTTGCATATCGCCCTGATGAAAATCACCTGTGCAGGTCAGAGAGGAGAGGCGTGCCCTCTAATCAGAGTGCCATCAGCTGTGGAAAAAGGGGACATAAAAAGACAGACACAGAGGATCTGGGGGGGGGGGGAAGCCAGAGAGAGAGGAGGAAGCTGGAAGAGGTTCTAACGCCAACCCTGCGTGCTTCCACAACCTGAAGACTGACATCTTCTTCTCAGATGAACCCTGATCCAATGAAGCAGAACTTTTTCCCGACAGTTTACTGCACAAGGCCTCATCTTGCACCATTATCCACAAGACATCTGTTTAAAACCTGGAATAAAGCTGCAACACAACAAACCGCACCAAGAAGCGCTAACTCTTCAAAGAAAACACGGAACGGCTCCTGTAAAATAAAGAGGGTTGGAAAACCTGGATCGGATCCCCTCCACAAAGGACTGGATACAAGAAACATCGTCCCAGGAACCCGGAACGGAGTTCTAAGGAGGACTGGACTGAACAAGAAAACTAAAGGTACTCAGAAGATCTAGACTGTGTGGCCTGCTTTCTCTTTTCATTTCAGCCATACCCTCCTAAAGTAACAGAGACAATAAAAGGATTTAAACGAACTTTGGACTTCTGTGTGTGTAAAGAGCAGAGGGTGTGGATAGCATCCTTTGTGACAGTGGATTTTTTTTTGCATCTTATATATCAGGAGAGAAACCTGACTGGCACCTCAGAGAAAAGTCATCCACAAACTGTCACATAAAAAAGTGGCACCTCAGAGGGGACTCAAAGACACAAAGCTCTGACAGACACAAGAAAAGAACCTTAGTTTACAAGCAAAATGGAGTCATCAGAACCTTCAGCCACAACTTTGTCATTATTGGATATGGATATAATCGAGGAGTTTGATCCCTTAACTCTTCAAAATACACAGTCTGGGCAAAATGGAGACCCCCAGGACAATAACCCTGAATTAATACTGCAGAACCAGGAAATATCTGCCTTTTTGTCTTCCCAAGCACCACCAATGGATGCACAAATGGATCAAATCACAACTGTCATGATGGAACTAATAAAAACCAATTTAACTGCCATTCTACATGATCATCAAGCTCAATTCAGAAACCATGTGAATGCGCAGCTGGAATATACACGAACTCAAGTTAACTCAGCTGTGGGTTGGAGGTTGAAGAGTCATCATGCTGATCTTTTAAGAGACTTTCGCTCTGTTCTAACCCCTGTGGTTGAAAAAATATCAATCCTACAAGATGACATTAATTTCTGCAAAACCAGAATGCAAACATTAATGGATGAAAGACAGAACAGAGCCACAATTACTTTTGGTGATGCTGGTGTTCAAACTCTCCTGGGAGCACAGCCGGATCAAAGCCCTGTTGGTGTAGTCCGCGCACCTAGGTTGCAGTCTACTGTGCAACATGTATTCCCTGATGACCATATTGAAACTCCTGGAGGTTCTCTAATCCACGGAGAAACAAGATCCAGATTCATTGGAAAAAGTCCTGTTAAATTACAATTTCCAACTTTTGGAAAGATTGATGATGTTTCAGATCCACTGCAGTATCTGGAAAGATGTGAAGATTTTCTGGCTCTAAACCCACTATCAGATGAGGAACTGGTTGCTACCCTTCGGAATGTGCTGCATGGGACAGCCAGAGACTGGTGGGATGTGGCTCGTCACAAGGTCCATACATGGAGAGACTTCAGTAATCAGTTTCGTACAGCATTCCTCTCTGAAGATTATGAAGATGAACTAGCAGAAAGGATCAGGAATAGAGTACAGGGTGAAGAGGAAAGCATTCGGGATTTTGTTTACATGTATCAATCTCTGTGTAAACGATGGAAACCAACGATTCAGGAACAGGAAATTATAAAACTAATTTTGAAGAACATTAACCCACAACTGGCCAGCCAGCTGAGAAGTAGCCAAGTAACATCTGTGGACGCACTCGTTAGGCTTGGACAGCAACTAGAGAAAGATAAAGAAAACCAACAACAATATGAGCAAAGAAAAAGCTTAACAAAGAAACCAACCAAAATTATGACCGTTGAACCTCCAAAATTATCTCCTAACAGAGAGATTCCAGCACAATTGCAACAAACCTATAGGCAATCTCCAGCTTTTTGTTGGCGCTGTAAGGGGAACCATCCTCCATCCTCTTGCCCCCAGATGAATGCTACCAGGAATAACAAAAATCCTGTTCCTCCACAACGCCCTCCACCCTCTCAGCCTTCTGCCAGTGGTCAAGGTAGGCCTCCTATACTGAGTTCTCTTTCCTGTGGCTTTCCCTCTCTAACTGAAAATAATCCATCCCCCAGTCAGTTATTCCTGCCACTTCATACTGGGGCATGGAAAGGGGTTGCCATATTAGATACAGGATCTTCCTACACATTAGTAAATGAAAATGTATGGACAAAGGTTAAGCAGCCACATGACCAGTTAAAGGCCTGGATTCGTGGACCTTTATTCCTGGCAGATGGAGAAAGCAGAGAGCCATTAGGTTGGAGCCAGATGACTCTCACTTTACAGAACCAATGTGTGGTGTTGCCTTGTGTCGTCATGCTCGCCAGCCATCTTACCTTCCCTGCTGTCATTGGATTGGATTTCCTCTGGTTGTCTGGTTTACAGTTTGATGTTTCAGAGAACTGCTACTGGTTCAAACATAACAAAAAGCAGAAGTATCAGTTTTTGCCTGAGCCTGCTGAAACCTCAGCTGTTTGTACCAATACTGCTCTGGCGTTGTATTCGGCTCTTCCTCCAATACCATCAACTCATGAGTATTTTGGGGTTAATCCATTCCAGGAGGCAATAAAAGATGCTCATTTGGATGAATTCGGCAAACACCAACTTTTGTGCCAGCTTAAGGAAAATGAAACCGTCTGCACTGAGAAATTGGGTCGTACTGACATACTCACCCATAAGATATGGCTAAGTGATGATGTTCCGCTCAAACAGAAACCATACCGGATTTCCCTTGCTAAGCAACAAGTCATTAAAGAACATATAGAGGAGATGTTAGAGAAAAATATAATTGAACCTTCGAAGTCTTCATATGCTGCTCCTGTTGTTCTGGTGCCCAAGAAAAATAATCCCAAACCTCGGTTCTGTGTGGACTATAGAAAACTGAATGCCATCACACATACTGATGCATATCCCATTCCGAATATCCAGGAAATATTGGAATCTTTGGCAGGAGCTTCAGTTTTCACCACCTTGGATCTCAACTGCGGTTACTGGCAGGTAAAGATGGATGAAGACAGCAAGGAAAAGACAGCTTTCATCTGTCCAATGGGTCTTTACCAATTTACAGTCATGCCATTTGGTTTGAAAAATGCACCAGCTACTTTCCAGCGCCTGATGGAAATGGTTCTGGCTGACGTAAGAGGAAGATGTTGTTTTGTATATTTAAATGACATAATCATTTACTCACCCACATATGAGCAACATCACCTCGACATCCAAGCTGTCCTGGACAAGCTGAAAGAAGCCAATCTAACCATCAACATGAAGAAATGTCAATTCTTCAGAACCTCTCTACGATTTTTAGGTCATGTTGTTACTGCTGCTGGAGTTGAAGTGGACACAGAAAAGACCAAAGCGATCCAGGATTTCCCAGTTCCTCAAAACCTAAAGGATCTCCAGAGGTTCTTGGGAATGGCTGGATGGTACCATCGCTTCGTGCCACACTTCTCTGAACTTACGGAACCACTAAATGCCCTCAAACGTAAAGGAACCAAATTCGTTTGGACACCTTCATGCCACAATGCTTTTCAAACACTAAAAAAACATTTGATTTCTCCTCCTATATTAGGCCATCCAGACTTCAGTCTTCCATTTTTTGTCTCCACTGATGCCAGTGATGTTGGATTGGGTGCTGTTTTGACTCAGCAAACAGGACTGGGTTCCGAACGAGTCCTTGCCTTTGCTAGCCGCACTTTGAACCAGGCTGAAAGAAACTATTCTACAACGGAACAAGAATGCCTCACTGTAGTTTGGGCTCTGGAAAAGTGGAGATACTACCTTGAAGGAAGGCCTTTTACAGTGATCACTGATCACTCATCTCTTATCTGGGTTTTCAAAACACAAAAACCCAGCACCAGACTTGTCCGTTGGGCCCTCCGCCTACAAGAATTCACATTCACAGTGGAATACCGTAAAGGAAAATATAACACTGTGCCGGATGCTCTGTCAAGAGCTCCAGTGGATGACTTCCTGTACTCAACCGCCACTTGTGCAGCTGTGCTTCGTTCAAAAAGGGACACGTGCAAAGATTTTCAAATTACAGATGCAGACATTTGGAAAGCACAACAGGAGGACTTGGAAATACAGAACCTGTACAAAAGAATTATGGATGATGGAGAGATAATTGAGAATGAAAAAGTAAAATTCACAATATTGGAGGACAAGGTTTATCGAGTGGTTCATCTACCACATAAAACCCTCTACCAGATTTACCTACCTGTTTCTCTGCGACAACAAGTCATTCATCATTATCATGACAATCCATTATCTGGCCATCTGGGAAGATACAAAACATATAAAAGATTGCAAGCACTGGTATACTGGCCTAAGATGAGTTTGGATGTAAGCTCTTATGTTCAACGCTGCCATGTTTGTCAGATCCACAAACCTGAAAACCGGAAACCCCCGGGTAAGCTCCAACAGGTCACAGTACATGCTCCCTGGGAGATGCTTGGAGTTGACATTATGGGTCCTTTACCCCGAAGTTCAACCAACAACCAGTATCTTCTGGTTTTTGTGGACTATTTTACCAGATGGGTAGAGTTTTTCCCTCTTCGCCAGGCCACTGCTGAGACCATCTCTCAAGTCCTAAGTAAAGAGATATTGACTCGTTGGGGGGTGCCAACGTACATTTTGTCTGACCAAGGCCCTCAATTTATATCATCTGTGTTTGAGGGAATCTGCAAACGATGGAATATCCAACAAAAACGAACTTCCCCATATCATCCCCAAACCAACTTAACAGAAAGAATCAACCGCAATGGCGATGATTGCTTCTTATGTGGACAACAACCACAAAAGCTGGGATAAATATCTGCCCGAATTCCGTTTTGCATTAAACACAGCAGTGCACGAGTCTACTGGTGTCACCCCTGCTGAGTTGAACTTGCAACGACCACTTAAAGGACCTTTTGATTCTGCACTTAGTCCTCAACTGTGTACACCAGATATACCTGCATATACAACAGCAAATCAGATTGCTGAACTGCAAAAGTTTGTCAAAGCCAATGTTCACAAAGCAAAATTCAAACAAAAGAGCAACTATGACCGTGGACGAAGAGATGGGGAGTTCCAGGAAAAAGACAGAGTGTGGCTGCGTGCACATCCATACAGCAGACTGGATAAGTCCTTTTCTGCAAAGTTGGCGCCACGATGGAAGGGACCGTATAGAATTACAAGACGAGTTGGACCTCTGAATTTTGAGGTGGTTCTTGAGGATACTGGTGAGGACCTGCGCATTGTCCATGTGGCCCAAATTAAACCATGTTATCCCACAGCAGCCGAACTGGACAGGGAACAACACCAGAGAATACTCACAATTTTCCAAGAAGAGAGTGATGACGAGGACTTTGTTGGCTTTGTGTGATTGATTTACTGCATAAAAAAAAAAAAAAAAAAAAAAAACAGGGGGAAAGGGGTGTGGCGATCTGACAGTTTGCATATCGCCCTGATGAAAATCACCTGTGCAGGTCAGAGAGGAGAGGCGTGCCCTCTAATCAGAGTGCCATCAGCTGTGGAAAAAGGGGACATAAAAAGACAGACACAGAGGATCTGGGGGGGGAGAAGCCAGAGAGAGAGGAGGAAGCTGGAAGAGGTTCTAACGCCAACCCTGCGTGCTTCCACAACCTGAAGACTGACATCTTCTTCTCAGATGAACCCTGATCCAATGAAGCAGAACTTTTTCCCGACAGTTTACTGCACAAGGCCTCATCTTGCACCATTATCCACAAGACATCTGTTTAAAACCTGGAATAAAGCTGCAACACAACAAACCGTACCAAGAAGCGCTAACTCTTCAAAGAAAACACGGAACGGCTCCTGTAAAATAAAGAGGGTTGGAAAACCTGGATCGGATCCCCTCCACAAAGGACTGGATACAAGAAACAACGTCCCAGGAACCCGGAACGGAGTTCTAAGGAGGACTGGACTGAACAAGAAAACTAAAGGTACTCAGAAGATCTAGACTGTGTGGCCTGCTTTCTCTTTTCATTTCAGCCATACCCTCCTAAAGTAACAGAGACAATAAAAGGATTTAAACGAACTTTGGACTTCTGTGTGTGTAAAGAGCAGAGGGTGTGGATAGCATCCTTTGTGACAGTGGATTTTTTTTGCATCTTATATGTCAGGAGAGAGACCTGACTGGCACCTCAGAGAAAAGTCATCCACAAACTGTCACAGTACGAACAAGACAGTCAAATGACTTAGTCATGTTGTCAATATAACTGTGTACTTTAGAGGTAGGTTCTGATGTAAACTATTGCTAAAGTTTGGATGACAATTATTGTAAAATGGAAGTTACACCTTTTTTGTTTGATTCCAAGAGACTGGACAAAATTCACATTTACACTTTTATTGTTCATATTGTAATTTGTTGACAGACCATGTCATACCAATATAGAAAAAACCCACTGCAAACAGTAACACAAAGGGAAATAGGACAATATTCTGTACAACAGTACAGGCAGTGCAGTAGGAATTGGTGTGGTCTTCCTACACCTCTTGTCGTTCCTGTATGTTAGGCCACAAATTCTCATCCACATCACAGCGAATATCCTCTCTTGCAATGCAGCGAAATATGTTTGTCACATTATGACAACTTGATCAACCATTTTGCAGTTAATGACTTATACGATGAACTAATGACTAGGTGTTTTGAGGAGTAAGACTATTCCACAGTGAACTACATAATATATTCTGATCAACATGACATAAACAATTGATAATGTAGCAAAGAGCAGAGAATTGTACATAATCATTTGCATGGATATACCAAAGCAATTGCAACTTGTTCAAAGAAGTGAGAAACTGCTTAAATGATGTGCACATGTGACGTCCTGATGTGAAGATTGAACAAATAGTTTTGGGAATTTCATTCTGATCTGAGAATTGTACACTGTAAACCCGAATAGTCCAATGAGCTCAAAAGTTTTATAATCACTGAACTCAAAAGTAACAAACAAGTTGAGTTTAGCTCTGTTCTTCCAGATCCTTTTTCAAGCAATAAATCAAGCTCTACATGACTTTAGTTAATGATCACTGTAGTTAATTAAGCAAATGTGATTTAAGTGACTTTTATGTTTTGTTTTATTTTTCTGTCTTTTTAATCAATGCATTTCATAATTTCTGTAATGAGTTTGATAAATATGTGTAAATTCTTTATTGCTTTGACTACAATGCTTGAAATCATTAATTTAAATCAACTTTAATAATTTTCTTGATGTGTAATTTCTGACCTTCTCTTAAAATGTCAATTTCAGGTTGTAGTTTTTGCATAAAGTTTTCTTCCCTCAAACGATCAACTTTCTCTCTTTAATACTACACTTTTTTTTTTCCTTTTCAGATTAAAGAGTCACCAGATGCAGACATCAGCAGCACCGCTCAGTACAGCAGTTGTGGTGGAAGATGAGCTTGTGGTAGGCGAAATTCCCAAATGGGTATTTTTTTTAGCGCTAATGTTTATAGGGAAAGGGAATCCTAAGAAAATGCTGTTTCATGTGGGAAAAGTGTAAAAAAAAAAAGGCTGATAAACAATTTTTGCTTTTCTTAAAATGTAAGAATGTTCTTTTTTTTATAAAGTTGTATAAGGAAATGGTGTAAAAAAGATTGGTGCTCATTTTTTGCTTTTCTTGAAGACTGATTATTTTTTTTATGGCTTGTGCACTTTTTCTTAACACAAATTGTGCAGTGTTTTACATTTTCTAGTACCACAAGTTGTTCAAATGTACTTGTGTAAGGTAGTTTAAAAATAAACTTGCAATTACAATTCTGCCTCAGTTTTTCTTTTGTAAGAATGGCCCGAACTAAGAAGGATAAATAAGACTAGTTTAGACTGATTAATTTTGAGTTGAGATATATTAAAGTTTTTTAGTTAATTAACTAATGTATTAAGGTTCAATAAAAACAAAATATTCTAGTTCAGTAAAGTAAGAATATTCAAGTTAGTTAAATAAAAAGTTATAGTTTAAGTTTAGTTAAATTGTTTTATTTTATTCAACTCAAAGATTTTAAGTTCAAATAACTTATACTTTTTAAGTAAGTCAACTTAAAAATTATTATGTAATCTGTTTCCTCAAAAATTGTGAGTTCACTGAACTTATTCGGGTTTACAGTGTACTAAAGCGACTGAGAAAAACTGTAAATACATTTCAGTAAGCGTGTTCAATACTTATTCCCTGTTGCATGTGAGAGTGTGATGCTGTAGTATCGCGAGACCCAGCGAGACGAGTGTGGTGAGTCGACTTGGCGGCGCGTAAGCATTTGAACAAACATTTTCGATCTTGTTTCATTTTTCCGCCATATTAAAATATTTCCTGCTAACTAACACAACCTGTTAAGAGTATTAAGCTTCTGTCAGCCTGGAGGACCTGGAGAATTTCATTGACGAGTGTTTTAATACCTGCAACATGGTGAAGCCCAGAACCGCCACCACCACCCCCTCCGCCAAGCGTGAACGGCCTGAGGACTCTCCCGGGGCTGTGTCCTCTCCAGGCAGCGGAATGAGCGATATCCTGGATTCGATTGACAAAAAGCTCTCCAGCTTTGATGGCCGCCTCAATTTGCTGGAGATCCTCCATAGAGAATTTCAAGGTCTGCGGGAGTCTCTGGAATTCAGCCAGCAGCAGGTGCGGTAGCTCGCAGCGGAGAACCAGGCCCTCAGAGAGACCGTGAAGACCCTGAGCAATGACACCGCCCGTCTCTCCGAGGAGAACCGATCCATAAAGGAAACCCTCCTGGATCTTCAGTCGAGGAGCATGAGGGACAATCTAGTGGTCGCGGGGGTTCCAGAGGAGGCAGGAGAAGACCCCGAGGCCACCGTCAGATCCTTTTTACAGGTCCACCTGAAGCTCCCCAAGGAGGAGGTGCAGAAGATCTCTTTCCACAGGGTTCACCGCCTCGGAGGAAGAAGGTCCGACCACCAGCGCCCGCGTCCTATTGTGGCTAAATTCGAACATTTCAAACAGAAGGAGTTGGTGAAGGGCCGCGGACGGGAACTGAGAGGCACGCATTACAGCGTTAATGACCAGTTCCCGGCAGAAATCCTCCGTAGAAGGAAGATCCTGTTCCCGCTGAGGAGGAAGCATCTTGCTGCTGGTTCGAGAGCGATTGTGGCCGTTGACAAACTTTACGTGGACGGCCGGCTGTTCCGGGACCCGGAGATCACCCCCTGGCTGTGCTGAAGGCTTTCAGATCCGCGCTGAGAACATCTGCGCTGCCCAGAAGAAACCCGCTAAACTTACTTCAATGAATGGAAAACCGGATCATCAATAATCCACACCTCGATCTCAGGAAAACAGTCTTTTTTTTTTCTTCGTCACCTCAGTCCCACTGATGTTTCTATTGTTGTTTTGTTGTTGTTTTCGTTTTCCCTTCTATCTCTTTTTTTCTTTCCTTTACTCTCCCCCCCCCCTCTCCCCCCTCATTATATGTAAATCACCTGGAAGCAACTCATCCTCGGTAAGTATTTATTTATGCACGGAACGGGCGCGCGCACACACAAGCGCACACAGGGGCGTGCACATGCGATCCCGCACACACACGCCGACATACTGCAATCACCTCACACAGGCTCTCATAGGACGCACGCGACACGCAGCTCACATAGCCAGAAAACGTTCACGCGCACAGCGCTTCTCAATGCGGGCACGCGCACACGGACTGGTACACAAGCACTACTTAGCTTTACACCTTTTCAGTCAGAGCAGTTATGAACAGTCTTAACATCGTTAGCTGGAATGTGCGTGGACTTGGCTCTGAGCCAAAGAGACTGAAAGTGTTAAATCACCTGGATGGTCTAAAAGCAGATATAGCTCTACTGCAGGAGACCCATTTATCAAATTCTTTGGATCACCTTATGTGCTGCTTACAATTTCCAGTTATATACTCTGCCAGTTACAACTCCAAACAACGAGGAGTTGCTGTTTTAATTAATAAAAATCTTAATTTTACTCATAAGGATACAGTTACTGACCCAGAAGGCAGATTTGTAATCATTAATATATCCATTCAGAATAAGGACTTTTGTATAGTGAGTATTTATGGTCCTAATGTTGACGACTCTTCCTTCTTTCACAGATTCTTCACCTCACTCTCAGTTCACTCTGACTCCACAATCATTATAGGAGGAGACTTCAACCTTGTTTTGGACCCTGAACTTGACAGACTCAGCACAGCAGCAAATCAGCGTACATGGCGATCTGCAAGTATTCTAAAGCAGTACATGAATGATCTGGGTCTCTGCGACGCGTGGCGTTCATGTCACCCAAGCACTAAAGGGTTCACCTTTTTTTCTCCAGTTCACTATTCACACTCCCGTTTAGACTATTTATTAATCAGTAACTCTCTTTTAAAAAATATTCAAAGCTCCAATATCCATCCAATTATTATCAGTGATCATGCACCAGTCTCTGTAAACATTTCTAGGGAAAAATCCACACCCTCTGGTACAACCTGGAGGTTTAATACGTCTCTGTTAAAGGACCAGGAATTTCTTGAATTCTTTAAAAAAGAGTGGGCAACCTTCTTAGACTTCAACAATACTCCAGACATCCCACCGTGCGTTCTTTGGGAAACAGCAAAGGCAGTCATGAGAGGGAAAATCATTTCTTATTCAACGCACAAAAAACGCAAAGATAAAGCAGATTTATTAGAATTAGAAAATAAAATCAAAACCCTGGAGACTGCTTATGCTGCTTCTGCACAGGAACGCATTCTGGGAGATCTGAAAAATTTAAAGCTGCAGTTAAATGACATCATTAATAAACAAACACAATTTCAAATACAAAGGCTACGACTTGAAAGATTTGAAAACTCTAATAAATCTGGCAAATTTCTGGCTAATCAGCTTAAAATTAACAGAGAAAAATCATCAATCACCTCTATTATGGACCAAACAGGAAATGTCACCCATGACCCGGTCAAAATTAATAACGCATTTGAAAACTTTTATAAAAACCTGTACACACCGCAGATCAATCCGTCAGAGCAAAGTATTGACTCATTTCTTAATAATGTAAACCTACCCAGGCTAAATGAGGATCAAATCACAAACTTAGATTCTCCGCTCTCGCCGTCTGAACTTCATGAAGCTCTGTTACTTATGCCCAATGGTAAAGCACCAGGGCCTGACGGCTTTCCTGCTGAGTTTTATAAAGAATTCTGGGAACAACTGGCACCAACATTTTATAAAACTGTCACATCTATTAATGAGAGCCAATCAATGCCACCTAACATGAACTCAGCCAACATAATTCTTCTTCTAAAACCAGACAAAGATCCCACTAGCCCTTCAAGCTATCGCCCTATTTCTCTAATCAATGCAGATGTAAAAATTATCTGCAAAGCACTAGCACAGAGAATAGAAAAAATCACTCCTCACATAATTCACTTCGACCAGACTGGATTCATCAAAGGCAGACACTCGGATGATAATGTCCGTAGACTAGTTAATATAATAGACTTTGCCACCATTAAAAACCAGGAAATGACGGTACTATCGCTGGATGCTGAAAAAGCCTTTGACAGAGTTAATTGGAAGTTCCTTATTGCTGCCCTCCATAAGTTTGGTTTTGGAGAAGCATTCATCAATTGGATCAAAATATTATATCACAACCCCAATGCATCAGTTAGAACTAATAAACAGACTTCAAACAGGTTTTTTCTTGGAAGAGGAACCAGACAGGGCTGCCCACTCTCTCCTTCTCTTTTTGCTATATTCATTGAGCCTTTAGCTGCAGCAATAAGACAGAATGAGAGCATTATAGGAATAAAAACCAAACACAGCCATCATAAAATTAGTCTTTATGCGGATGACATATTACTGTTTTTAAGGAATTTACATTCTGTAAATGAAACAGCAATGATCATAAATGAATTCTCCTCCATATCAGACTATTCCATTAATTGGAATAAGTCTGTTTTATTACCACTCAACAGGAATATGGAACAAAGACTCACAATTCCAGTTAAAACAGGAAATATCAAATATCTGGGTATCTACTTTTCCCCCAAACTATCAGAACTGGTGCAGCTAAACCACACCCCATTACTGAAAAGCATACAGGACGATCTAACACGCTGGACCAACCTGCCTTTGTCCCTTATGGGCAAGGTAGCCACGGTTAAAATGAAAATCTTACCCAAGGTTAATTATCTCTTCTCAATGATTCCCACACAACCGCCATTAAAATGGTTCAAAACATTAGACTCATCCATATCAAGCTTTCTATGGAACAACAAACCTGCAAGAATTAGTCTAAAAACTTTAAAATCTGCAAAAAACTGTGGAGGATTAGAATTACCTAACTTCCACAAATACTTTCTTGCAAATAGATTACAATACATCTTAAAATGGTTAAAAAATAATCCAGAAACCAACTCATGGTTAGACTTGGAACAGGCGTTATGTGGAAAGATCAACCTGTCACAGCTACCATTTATTAGCCAAACAGTTAAAAAACAGGATTGTTTCAAAAGCATTAATATAAATGCCACCTTAACAGCCTGGTGGGAATTTCTCAAAATATCAAAATCATCAATTCAACCGTGCAAAATGACACCCATCTGGAACAACCCGGACATCCTTATTAACAAAAAAATGATTCACTTCCCAGCTTGGCAAGCAGGGGGCATAAAACAACTAGAGCACGTAATTATTGATAGAAGATTCATAACCCCCCAGGAACTTCAAGACAAACATGGAATAAATAACTTCTTGGAATATCAGCAACTTAAATCAAGTATTACTAAAAAGTATAAAATTAAAGACGACGATTTAAAGCTACCAGATGTAGTTACCACTCTGATTAATTTTTCAATGAATAGAACTCTCTCCAAAATATACAAACTTTTATGTAATTTAGATAACAATATTGCCCTTCCAACAAAAAAATGGGATGCAGATTTGAGCATCAGCACAGATGAAAGCTTCTGGTCAGAACTTTGTCTAAACACCTTTAAACTGACAAAAAGTCCAAATCTGCAGCTAATCCATCTCAAAACTCTTCACAGAATTTACTACACTGGACAGAGGATGTTCAAGATGGGTCTCAGTAACTCAGACATTTGCGAGCACTGTGATAATAATCTACCCGACAGCTACATGCACGCACTGTGGTTCTGCACTCCTGTCCAGGCTCTCTGGCAGCAGGTATGTGCCGATTTATCAGTCTGGCTTAAGGTTTCAATCACTGCCTCACCGTCACTTTGTGTGCTTGGTGACATGAGTGCCATCGATATAGAAGAAGGATTAGCATCTATCATTTTCATAACTCTTTGTATTGCCAAAAAAACTATTTTAATAAATTGGAAAAACAAGAAAAATATAAACATAAGTCAACACAGAAATCTGCTGTTTGATCATATCAGCTTGGAAAAAATGTCAGCCCAAAGCTCAAGTAACTTTGAAAGAATTCAGTCTCTCTGGTCTCCTGTGGTTGACTCCATGACTTAGGGGGTGGAGGGCTTGGTCGTCGCTGCTCCTTGCCCTTCTGCCGTGGTTTGGGGTGGGGGTCGGGGCTTCCGGTGCCTGGCGGGGGCGGTGGGGGGCTCCGTTGGTCGGGGGGTCGGGTCCGGTGCCTGGGTGGGGCGGGCTGGGGCGCTGCGTGGTCCTCTGGGCTTGGGTGTGGGGGTGCGTGGTGGGGGGTGGGGTGGTGGTCTGGCTTGGCTTGGGGGGGTGGTCCCTTTGCCTGTGCTGGGGGGGGTTGGCGGGGGGCCCTGCTCGGGTGGGGGGGGCCCAGCGGCGCCGGATGGGCTGCCCATCTGCACCTGGGGCTGGGATCGGCCCTTCCCTGGCTCTGGGACGGGACGGGACAACCCTCTCGGGGCCCCCGGTCGCTCTGGGTGTCACCCGCTTCGGCTGCGTGGTCTGGGGTGTGGTGGGGTGGGGGGCTTGTCGGCCCTGTCCTGTGGGGGGGCGTTCTGGGGGGGAGGGGGGGCCCATTATTAGTACGGGTCGGGGGGGCTAGCGGGTCGGGGTCTCCGCTGAGGCAATCAGTGGTTGCCTCGGCCGGTTGGCCTCCTCGGTGCCGTCGAGGCCTGACCAGAGCTCTTCTAGGGCCGGCGTCTGGGGGTGGGGGCCTGGGCTTGCTCCGGGGGGGGGCGACGCTTTCTGGCTCCTCTCTCTCTGTGTGGGGTGGGTGGTGCCGGGCCTGGGGTGTCGGCGCCTCCGGGGGTGGGCCCCTGGGCTGGGTGGCCCTGGCCCTTTTGCTGGGGGTGGGCTGGGGGACGGCTGTTTGACCACCGGGGGACAGTCTACCAGCTGTCCCTAACTTACCCCCTTCCTTATATAACCTCATATTAGGGTGAGGGGGTGGGGGGTCTAGCCTGCGATGCGCCTTGGGGGGGGGCTACTTGGGAGTGGCCCCCCTCCTATGGTTGCCGTATGGTTGCCGTATGGAGTGGGCATGTAGGGTCCTTGGTAGGGGGGGTGCTTGGACATCACTGCAAGCAAGCAGCAGATGTCCTCCTGGCACCCTACCCGCCAATTTTAACCGCACCTTAGACATTTAGGGCCCCTTGGTGTGGAGGGTGAGGGGACATCACTGTGAGTAATCAGGAGATGTCCCCTTAGTGCCCTACTCGCCAATTTTAACTGCACCCCCCTTAGTACACACACCCCTCCCCCTTCAATATATACATTCAAACATAAACACACACACATGCACACAAACACCCTCTCAAACACCCATACACGCACACACATTTTACAAGGAAGGTGGGACCTGGGTCCATCTGTCCCCTACCCCTTCCCTTGTGGGGGGTGCGGGCCCCTTGGCGATGGCGGCCGTGTCCCTTGGGTGCCGGCTCCCTGGGCCCGGCGGTGCCCTCTCCGCACGGTGGGGGGGTTCATATTACACCTGAGCCGGGGGTGTTCGTGTCCCTGGGGGGTGGGTCCTGGTCCTTGCCCCTGGGCGCTGGGCCCCGCCAAACTTCCAACATGGCCGAGCCTGGTCGGGCCATATTTATAACATCCCTTGTGGGCCGCCCTTTTTTCCCCGGGGTTCCCCCCTCCTGGGCGGGGGCGGCGGGCATCTGCCTTGCTCCTACCTGGACCAACCGTGGGCCGGGTGGGTGGCTGCCTGGAGTGCGGAGCGGGTCTCCCTTGGGGGGTCCTGGCTCGTACCTGGGGTCGGGGCGGGGGGATGCCCGGAACTCCTGGGTGGTGGTGGGGTGCTCGTCTGGGGCTGTGGGCGTCCCTCTCCGGTGGGGCCCTGCGTTGGGCTCTTCCGGCGCGGCGGGGGGCTGCTTTCCTGGCTGGGCTGGGGCGGCGCTCTCTTTCCCTCTGCGCCTCCCTGCTCTCTGGCTCTGGGGGCCTCGCGGCGGTCCTGCTGGCCCTGGCCTGGGTGGCGGTCTTGGTCGCCCGGGGGGCGGTTGTTCCCTGCCTGTTCCCGTGTGGCGTTGGGGGAATTCCGGCTGCCGCTGCTGCTGCGGCGGGGGTATGGGTGTGGGGGTGGCTGGGCGCTCCTCCTCCTTCTTTTCACATTCCACCATCCATTTTAGAAGAACATAAACACTCACCTGAGCACAGGTGTTAGCTCACCTTTGCACTAATAGTTTGCATGATTGAATGAATGAAAGATTTCACACTAGTTGGTTTAAAGGCATAGGTATGCGTTCGTGAACACTATCTGTTTTGTGTGCATGTTGACATGTGGACATTTTTGCGGCTAGCAGGTGTGTTGATAATATTTGAGTGTGTGTGAACAGGCCCCGCCCTTTTTGTACTACATTTGAACCGTACCGTAACGATAAACAACCAGTAAACCTGTCTGCTCTATGCTGCTTCATGGTCTTACCCCCCTTCCCCTCCTATTATCACCCTCCTACCCCCCCCTCTCTCTAACGTCCCTCTCTCTTCTTCCCCTCTTTCCTTTTCCGTCCGGTCCAACACCAAAGATTTTCAAACATGATTGAAATTAATAAAGTTTGGCCTCAATTACAAAAGGGGTTTATTCAGACATACCTTTGGTTTGTCTGAAGATGAATAACCCCTCTTGTTAAAATAAAATATGTCCAACACAAGAGGCCCTCAGCTTTCATCTGTTTGCCTAGCTGTTGGACAGGACAAGTTAAAAAAAAAAAAAAAAAAAAAAAAAAAAAATACTTATTCCCTGTGCCATTTCACTTTATTACACATAACTTCATTTATGGACGTAAATGTTTGGATTTCTTTCTATGTGTGCATGTGTGGTGAAAATTTTGTGTCAATAACTCGATTAGAAATATGTTTTTTGAGAGAAATGTTGACCTGTTCAATACTTATTTTCCCCGCTGTATCTGTGGATGGGGGGACTGCATTTCCTGATGTGCGCCGTCTTTAACACCCGTTTCTTCGCAGCTACTGCTTCAGACAGAATCCTCTCACGACATTTAGAAACATTTGTAAACCTGGTTGGTGTTGATATTTCTGCGTGCGTTCTGTCATCACATCCATTAAATATTCAGAGATTAACGTTTAAGTTAACGTTTTATCGTCCTTCCCTTACATTGTTTACCTGCAGAACGGACGTCATCCACACAAACTACTTCCGGGTGACCGTTCTGCTTCAGACGAAATATTAAAAAAAAATTTAAACCTTCATTATCCGTTTGCTGCATTTTTGATTTAATATGTAAATGGGAAATACGTGATCATTATGGTACATTGTTGTTTGGACGATAAAATCCGGCATCGCTTAATTTAAAATACTTTTCAGTTCAAATGATTGACAAACATCATCATCCAATCAGCTTTATCCGATACTACCTCCCTCTTCCGGTTTGGAAATATTTTCATTTTTGAAGATTTCGTTTTGTTTTCTAGAAATTTTTTCATTTTTTAATATTTCATTTTGTTTTCTGAATTTTTTTCATTTTTTAATATTTCATTTTGTTTTCTGGAAATTAATTTTGTTTTCTGAATTTTTTTTTCTTTTTTCTTTTTTAAGTTTTGGTTTCTGACATTTTGTTTTGTTTTCTAAAATGTAATACTGTGTTTTGAATTGTTAATGTGATCTTAAAAATGTTTTTGTATCGAGTGATTTGTTGAATGGTTTGCACTTTAGGGCCACCGTAGATTCATGTCAATTGGGGCAAATTGAAGGCTTAAAGGCCTGTTTACTTTAGATAATACATCCTATTTAAGAAGAAAAGACGTTTTAAAACTTTATTGAGAATTACTACAGGAAACAGTGATGAAACGTTTTTAACAGACAAATTAGAACACTTCATTGTAATACTATAATATATGAGATACGTCAAAAACATTGACAGTTAAAGAAAAAAAGAATATAATAGAGGCTAATATATTATAAACTCCATCAAAATAATTGTTTCATCTCATTTATCATAAAATTTATAGTTTTTATCACACACCATTAGACTCGTAGAGTAAATAAATTAAAATGCAAAAGAATATTAAATTAATAAATCTCAAAATCAATTTAAAGAACTCTTTGGTCCGTCCCTGAACTAAACATTTTTCTGGTTTGTTGTCACATGTCACTCAAAGCCTGATCGCCGCAACACGGAACGAGAAAAAACCTATACACCTATACCTATAGAAATGTAAATAAAAGTAATTAATAAATCGCAACGTATGATGTGCACATTTTTCCACAGGAAAAAAAGAGAAAGTCACGTCACGTAACCCACGTCAGTATTATGAAAATAAAGGGGATATATACTGCTAGAAATGTTTTCAAAAATAAACTAGTCCACATTCACTCATATTATAGAATTTTCTGCGGAAAAAAAGAGAAACATATTAGTCACGTGACCCACGCGCACGTCTACAGATAGGAATGAAAGTTAACGTTATTCTCCAAGTAACAGAGCCTTTGGGAGGAAAAGTTGAACGAAACAAGCAAAGTACAAACTGTATGTCCAAAATGAAAGCATATTTTAAAAGAAAATTTTATATTTCTCACTAGAAATGTTGTCAAAATAAAAATCAGTCCTCAAAATATCTTGTTTTATGGGATATTCCACCGAAAAATGAACGAGCATCCGCCATGTTTTTTGTTCACGGCAGGCAAACCTCCAAAGTCACGTGATCCTGAGAAGGCTCATAGAAAATGAATAGGACAATGAAACGTATCCGCCTCACAGTTCAAGGGGCGTTTTTGTAAAACTCTCACGCATTTCCATGTGGACAAATGTAGTTACTACACATTGTAGGATGAGACCGGGTTGGACAAAAGCCTTAGCCCGTAAATATGTATGGTGGCCCGGTCTTGATTTGGATGTAGAGCGTCTTTGCAGAGAATGTGAGACATGCCAGCTGGACAAACCAACACCCCCCCAAGTTCCCCTACATCCATGGGAGTTTCCTGGAGAACCATGGAAAAGACTGCGCATAGACTTTGCTGGACCTTTCATGAGAGCCACGTTCATGATAGTGGTCGATGCACACACAAAGTGGTTGGAAGTATTCCGCATGTCACAAATCACCACCCAGGCTACCTTCACAAGACTAAGGAGATTGTTTTCTGTACCTGCGGCAGACCAAGTGGTCTCGACAGAAGAAGCAAGTCTGGAAGTGGAGACGAGCTGTGGAAGTTCCCCACAAAAGGGAGATTTTCCTAACCAGTCACCTGAGCCAGTGGTTTTGAGACGCTCAAAACATGAAATTAAGCGTCCCCTTAGATTTCAAACTTGATGTTTAAATAGTTCTTTTTGAGATTAATGGCGTTAGGACAGACTGTAAGAAACCTGTTTTGTATATTTTGAAGAATTTGATGTTGTTAAATTGTCCCAGTTAAAAGGGGAGGTAATGTGGCATATTGACTAGCTATTGTTCATAACACTAAAGTCTGATTTTATTGTAAGGCCGTGAATGTTACACTGTTAAGGATAAGCACGTGCTGCATTCTGGTTGTAAATGAGTTGTAATAATGGCAGAATAAAGAGCCAACAGCGTCTCATTATTGAAGATAGTATTTTTTTATTTTTTTATTTTTTTATACACTGTATTTTATCCCACGAAGGGAAATTCTTTCTTCGCATTTGACCCATCCCCTTGGGGAGCGGTGAGCTGCAGCCGAAACCGCGCTCGGGAGGCAGTAGCGTTAAGGGTCTTGCCTAAGGACCCTCACTGGGTGATGTTAACTGCTCGCCATTGATATGGTAATTGCCCCCAGTACCATTGCTCATTCCCCTCCGGGAATCGAACCCTGGTTTCCTGCGTGGTAGCTTCCCATCTTACCAACCGAGCGGCTGGGTAGCTCGGTTGGGTAGCTCGGTTGGCTCATTCATCATTTATCTATCATTTATAGATAGATAAATGATGACTTTATTAATCCCACAACAGGGAAATTTCATATATCTGTGGCAGCAAAAAACGACATTCAGAAATAATCTATATAACATCAAAATAGGACATAAAAAATGACATTCATATTAAATTAATTAAGAATATTAAATTATTAAATATTAAAATTACAATTATATTAAAGCAGTGATTAGAGGAAAACTAATAGCGAAAACAGCATGGTTGCGGAAAAAGAGAATTCAAAAATATGAAGAATACTCGGTAAAATTAAAAGAACTCGAACAGCAGCTTATAAATAAAAATACAACAGAAATATACCAACAAATACAAAATATTAAAAAACAAATCAACCACATATTAGAGGACGAAATAGAAAAAAAGATGATTTATTTCAAACAAAGCTATCAGGAAGTAGGGCCTAAATCAACAAAATTACTAGCCAAAAGAATTAAAAAACAACAAACTCTGAATACAATCTATGAAATCCTTGATCCCGAAACCAATAAAGTAACAAATAATCCAGAGGAAATTGAGAGAATATTCACTAATTACTATAAAAAGCTATATTCACAACCTCCTTCAGCCTGTGAACAAGATAAAAGAAGCTTTCTGGAAAATATAGATCTGCCATTTATCGGATTGAATCAAAATAAACTACTTACAGCTGAAATCACTACAGAGGAAATATTAAAAACCATAAGCTCTTTGAAAAACAATAAATCACCAGGCAGCGACGGGTTTCCAGCTGAATGGTATAAAATATTTAAAGATGAGCTGACTCCAATATTACACAAATCTTTGAATTGGACCCTACAAAATAATAAAATGCCTATTTCCTGGTCCGAAGCAATTATTTCAGTTCTGTTGAAACCAGGGAAAAACAAACAGTCGTGCGCCAATTATAGGCCTATTTCAGTACTAAATATAGATTACAAAATCTACACGTCTATAATCTGTAACAGGATAAACACATTTTTACCTGACATTATTGATGAGGACCAGACGGGATTCATGAAAAGTCGCCAGACACACGACAACATTAGAAGAACCTTACACTTAACTGAAAGAGCCCAAAGAGAACATATAAGTACAGTTCTCTTAAGTATTGACGCGGAAAAAGCTTTTGACTGCGTTAATTGGGAATTTTTATTCTTAGTCTTAGAAAAAATGGGATTTAATAACAAATCGGTTGAAATTATAAAAACAATATATTCACAACCAACGGCTAAAATTAAAATAAATGGGAATTTAACAGGAACATTTAAATTGGAAATATCCACTAGGCAGGGTTGTGGACTCTCCCCGACTCTGTTTGCTCTTTTTATTGAGCCTCTGGCACAGGCAATCCGAGAAAAACCTGAAATTAAAGGAGTTTCAATGAATGGCGTTGAACATAAAATAGGATTGTTTGCTGATGACCTAATAGCGTACCTCGAACAACCAGAATCATCAATTCCACAGTTTATGAAACTGTTGGGAACATTTGAAAATTTATCGGGATATAAAATTAATATTTCAAAAACTCAGACTCTAACATTCAACTATGTTCCCTCTGAATACATTAGAAACAACTTTAAATTCAATTGGAATATGAAAAGTATTAAATACCTAGGAGTAGAAATAACACAAGACTTTCAACATATAAACATTAAAAATTATTCAGAAGTACAAGACAAGATAAAAAAAGACATAGAAAGATGGTCAACACTCCCACTAGATTTCAGCTCTAGAATCGAAATAGTGAAAATGAACATATTGCCGCGGTTTTTATTTTTATTTCAAGCTTTACCAGCACAGGTCTCCAACACTCAATTTGCAACGTGGGACAAAACAATATCCAGATTCATATGGGACAATAAAAGATCCAGAATAAAATATGGCACCCTCCAGCTTCCAAAGAACAAAGGAGGTATGGCTTACCAAAGCTAAAAGAGTACTACATCGCCTCACAATTACGGTACTTATGCTGTTGGTGTAACCCTCATTATACTGGAAAATGGAAAAATATTGAATGTGAAACTTTACAAGAACCTATTCAAAACATTATTGGTGATAAAGAGTTATATGAAACAAAGAAAAGGCATTTAGATCCCATAACAAATCATACACTAACTATATGGTTCAAACTACTCCAAAAATACAAAATCTTAAATAGTGCAAAAAAATTAAAATGGGTAGCATATGACAGGCAATTTAAACCAGCAGAATATGATCAGACCTTTAAATATTGGACTACAAAAGGAATAACAGCATGGTGCTTGCTAGAAAAGGACGGACAGCTGGAGAGTTTTGAGAACTTGACTAAACAATTTCACCTTGAAAAACAGGATTTTTTCAGATACTTACAAATGAGAAACTACCATAAGAAAGCAATACAGAGCGACTCCTCTGGGGATGAAGCCGGGATAGTTCACACAATAACAAAGACATATAAAGACAATACTAAATTGATTATTATGCTATATAAATCATTGATGGAATATGACGAAAACACAACTTTGAAAGTAAAAGATAACTGGGAAAGAGAATTAAACATAAGGATAACTGAACAGGACTGGTTAGATATGTGGAGACATCACCATACCACCACTGGATCTCGAACGTGGAGAGAGTTTGCCTGGAAGAACCTTATTAGATTTTTCATAACACCTAAACTGATGAACAAACATTTGAAAACAAATCAGAGCTGTTGGCGCGGATGTGGAGAAATAAATGTTGACCACTCTCATGTATTTTGGAAATGTCAGAATGTAACAGGTTTTTGGAAGATGGTGGGCGATCTCACATGCAAAGTGCTGGGTTACAAAATTCCTTTGTTGCCAGAACTGTTTTATCTGTACATGTTTTCAGGAAACCTAATCCACCAAAGTGACAAATATTTATTTAAAGTCATGTCACTAGCCGCCAAAAAAACAATAACCAGAAACTGGGGCACTACGGAGATCCCTTCAAAGGAGCAATGGACTTCAACAATCAACAACATATATTCAATGGAATTAATAACATACAGGCTGAAGCTGCAAGAGGCACAATTACACCGAAAGTGGAAAAAATGGACACTGTACAACAGATAGACACGTGGAACACCTAGACTTGACCTTTTTCTTTTCTCTCTTGTTTTTTTTTTTTGTGATGTTGTTTGAGATTTGTGTTCATGTAACAAAAACTAATAAAAATAAAGTTATAAATAAAATAAAAAAATTACAATTATTATTGAAATCATTATCAAAAATGAGATTCACAATAAATAAATAAATAAATATTAAATACTACTACTACTACTACTAATAATAATAATAATAATAAAAATAATAATAATCACAATAATAATCACAATAATAAAAATAAAATATATACAAAAAAATATGTGGTCAACTGTAAATGCTCGGTTCCTTAGGCAACCCACCGTTGTCAATTTATTTTTTTATTTTTTTAAATTGTACAAATTGTAAAAAACAGCAACAACTGCAACAAAAGTAAATTAATCAATGAGTAAAAAGAAAAACACCCCTGGGACCGTGGAGTGTCACTTTGACACGGTGTTGTACAGTCTGATGGCTGTGGGGAGGAATGACCTGCGGTAGCGCTCCTTCTTACACTGAGGGTGCAACAGTCTTGTGCTGAAGGAGCTGGTCAGCGCCTCTAGAGTTTGGTGTAGGGGGTGGGAGGGGTGATCCATGATGGATGTTAGCTTAGCTAACATCCTCCTGTCCGCCACCTCCTCGATGGACTCAAGTGTGCAGCCCAGGACAGAGCCGGCCTTCTTAACCAGTTTGTTAAGCCTCTTCAAGTCTCTGCCTGAACTGCTCCCCGCCCAGCACACAACTCCATAAAGGACCACTGAGGCCACCACAGTGTCACAAAAGGTCCTCAGCAGCTGTCTGCACACGCCGAACGACCTCAGTCTCCTCAGCAGGTGGAGGTGACTCTGACCCCTCCTGTAGAGCATCCGTGTTATTGGACCAGTCCAGTCTGCTGTTCAGGTGAACACCCAGGTATTTAAATGTGTCCACGACCTCAATGTCTGAACCCTGGATGTTCACCGGTGAGTGTGGTGTAGGGGACCTCCTGAAGTCCAGGATCAGCTCCTTTGTCTTGCTGGTGTTTAGCACCAGGTGGTTAATTTCACACCAGCCAACAAAGTCGGAGATGACCCCCCTGTACTCCTGCTCATCCCCCCCTGATACACAGCCCACAATGGCACTGTCATCTGAGAAATTCTGCAGATGACAGTGGTGGGCAGTAGCGCCTCCAGAAATTTTTCATGGGGGTGGCCGGTAGGGGGCCACATTAAATCTTGGGGTGGCACACAAAAACCATGAGCTAAATTTTTTAAATTCATTCTACTAAACGTAGTAAAACAACCTTTAGAAAACCAACAAAAAGTTAAATGCCTACTGATTTTTTTCTAGAACAGTTGATACTACTATAAATTCTAGTAGATATCATTAGGCCAGTGTTTTTCAACCATTTTTGAGCCACGGCACACTTTAACCTTGACAAAAATCCCGCGGCAAACCAGCAAAAAAAATGTAAAAAAAATTTTAGAAAAAAAGGAGAAACTCATAGTCTGTATTGATCTACAGTCCCTCTGCAATCTCACATGCATTTTTGTGATAATTGTGGCAGAAAAAGCTGATGTAATAAAAGTTAAGTGAAAAGATTCAAAAACTGTTTGATGTGTGTTCGTTGTTGTTACAAGACGTTAAGAGGATAGACTCATTGTGTGCTGAGATGCTGTCACTTTAACCCAATGCATCATGGGAGATGTAAACAGCCGCCAAACGCAAAAAGACTAGCGTCTCTGAGCTTCATTGTTTTGTTCACTTTTCACGGTCTGATACCGGATTCTGTGGAAAGCTACACCCCTAAAGATGAGCTTTATCAGGTACTTTTGTTGGAACTGAGCGGCTTTATGAGCAGAATCAGAACAAGGAAGTGAAGACTTTAACCACTTCTGATTGGTCAGACTGATGACATGTGATTAAGCCTTCAAGAATGATTGGTGGAGACAGTAAAAGGGGCGGGACCTTTCAGAAAACAGTTAAAACTGCAGCTAAATCGGGGTACCGCCATTCGTATCAAAATGTTTTTAATAGAATCAAATAAACACAAAGAAAAAAGTATTTACGATCTTTCATATTCCTAATTTCAAAGTGTTTTATCAGGGGCTGTTTGGATGAACACAGAGCTGATATCCTGGAGATGGAAAATGTTTTAGATCAGTTAATGACGGTAATTTCCCACGACACACTGGTTGAAAAGCAGTGCATTAATTCTAACTTCACCAGTTGGTCCAGGAACAGGTGGAAGACTTTTTGCTGAGTTCTGCCTTGTTTCTCTGAGCAATGATGCTGACTGTCCCTCATCAGATGCCGTCTCATCTTTGTCTTCCTCATTCTCCTCTGTCATTCATGCTGGCTGTGGATCATGCTGCTCTATCTCATCTTCCTCCTCCTCACTACATCTCTGTTGCTCCCCTACCATCTCTTCCGCTCCTTCTGCTGTACTTTTCTTCTTAAAGTAAGAATATATGTTGAATTTCTCTTCATTCTCTGAAAATTGACTTACACAAGAATCAACTATGACTATAGTTAACTATATGTGGAAACAAGACAAAAACCCATCAAAATGTTGTGGTAACACAACAACCAGTGCTTAAATAGTGCCATAAAAATTAGAGAGGCGCGTGTGACAGGGCCATTCTTTTTTACATATTAATAAAAAGTAATGGCACATCCACCACCGCTGATGATGTCGGCGTATTTGCACCAAGTATTTGCGCAAAATACAGATCAGGTGATCAATATGAAGGTATTAATGTTCCAAAATGGACGAGCTTGTATATTTGATTTGAGAACTTGTAATACAGAATGTGAATACTTGTGCAAAAAAAATCTGCATCTGTGTGCAAAAATCTTCTGCTGTGAACTGACAAATTTCCATTTGCATGTGTTCATTTAGAGTTACAACTTCAAATCTGTGATTACAACTGCTCAAATGTGCTTCTGCGTGTGCTTGAATCTGCTGGCGCAAATCACAAGTGCGCTACAACTGCGCTCTGAATTTTGACCCATTCCTGGCGAGAAACCTGTGTCAAAACTGATCTATGTCCGATAATGGACCTAGGGGGGGAGGGAGGGTTAGAGGAGGCGGGGTCAACCAATCAGAGTGCAGGTTCGGAGAACTTGGTAAAGTTAGAAAGAGCTTCACAGAGTCGGACTTCCTGCTTCAATAACTCTTCTGATAAACGTTCAAATGTGACAGCAAGTCTCTCAATCATTTTGTATTAACACGGAGAGTGAACTACAAATGCATTTCTGAAGAAAAAAAGAAAAAGTATTTTAACTAGAAAAGGCTGCATTTCCAGAAGAAAATGCAGGGTTGAATGCTGTATTTCTGAATAAAAGCTGAAATTGTTAAAGTAATGGCTGAACTATTGACAATTTGAAGATGTTGCAAAGTTGAATAATATAACATGCGGAAATAGTTCACATTTTTTAAAAAGGTAAAAAAGTAGCTAAGTTTCTTAGTTTTTTTCTTTAGAAAACTGATCTGAATGTGCCTTGAACACAAAAGGTACAATGTTTAAAAATGTGTTTTCAATGTATTTCAATGAAGCAAAAATCTTGAAATATCCTGGAATATCTTGAAAGGTTCAAGGATTTGAAGGACCAAAAGTTATAGCTGAAAGGATTAAGTTTATAGAGTTGAACATTTTAATAGTGGAATGGTTATTGGAAGTGTTGGAAATTTAATATTATATTTAAAATAGTTTCACGACTGCAAAGTTCAGAACTTTATGAACAGTAAATATACTTTAAAGGTTTCACTTGCAGAAAAAGAATCTTAACAGTTAATAGTAAAAGGGTTAATGAAGCATCAGACAGAAAGTTTAAAAGAAACTTTATTTTTAAACAAACTTTAATGCATATTTCAGACACATTATTTCATTATTTACAGTAAAAAAGTTTATTTGTAACAGAAAAACAAATTGACAGTAGAAATTATGAATGAGTTAGAACAATGCAAACAATAATAAACAGTAACACTTTTTACAAATAATAATTTTGCCTATGTTTAAAAAAAATTAATTGAAGAATTAAATGTGTTATGGTATATATGCAAAACAACTTCCAAATGAAGAAAAAAAAGAAACAATAAGCATTTTGTTATTTATTGTGTGTTTGCACGTGTGTGTGTGTAATGAGCAATTATACATAGAAATAGAATCATGTTTTACTGAAATTATTCAGACTTCATTTTCTAATGCCAAGAATAAAACATCAATCAGGTTGTTTTGGTTTCTTGTTTCATCAGAACTTTAACATTTTAATGAAAAACAAAATATAAACCTAAGTAGAAAAATAGAAAAAGGTTGTAGACAAAGTTATAGATATTTAACTCCATGACAGCAAGTTTATCATTCTTAATGCATTCATTTCAAAGACCTTACAACATTCCAATAAAAAAAGACTTTAGTAAAAAGTGAAAAACATGAATGAAATTTGAAATTGTTAACACAAACATTACAAGTACCTTTGACCTTATTCTAATACATACTGACAATCTAAAGATAAAAAAAAATCATAAATAACAATTCTAAATACAAACCAACCCAAAAAACATGAAAGTGCTTTTTCAGTGACCTGAACATAAATGACATAATAAAATTGAAAGATACCCAAAAAAAGTCAATTTCTAGCCATTTGTAATGATTTAAGGATAACTCAATTCAATCTAGGTTCATTTATATATTAATATTTAAAAACCTCAGTTATCTAAAGTGCTGTGCAGACAAAACAAAGACAGTAGAACAGCATCATAACAGTACTAAAGAAACAAATATATATAAAATAAAATAAATAATCCATGACTTCTTGGTTCTTTAGTTATCAGACGTGATATGTTGAAATATTATTCTACACTGTAAATATGTATGTCTCTATATGATTAGTACATTCAGTGATTACTTTGATAGTTTTATCGCGTGAAAAACACGACTTTTTAAAATCCTGTCCAAAGAACAGCTTTGTGGAACATAAATACTGAGGACAGAAAACGTCTGATAGAATATTCACAAGAATGGAGAATGGCAGACTTTTGATCTTATGTTCATACATACTGAACACTTTAAAGTAAAAAAGACTTTATCCTAAAACACAATTTTAAATACTTTTTTATCTAAATAAATAAACAAGTGAACCAAGCAAAAAAATATTAAAGTGCTTTTTCAGTGACCTAAACATAAATGACACGGAAAATAAGAAAAAATGTACCAAAAAATAACAATTTCTAAACCTTTGCAATGATGTAAGGATGAATCCATTCAGTTCAGGTTCATTTCTATATTAATATTTAAAAACCTCAGTTATCTAAAGTGCTGTGCAGCATAAAACAAGGGAAATTCACATCTGACTAAAAGAAACAAGAAAATCTATCTCAGAATGAAAATAAAAATTTAAACTACAGCAGAGTCATAACTAAAAGAACAGACAAAACAAAGACAGTAGAATAGAATCATAAAAGCACTAAAGAAACAAATATATATAAAATAAAATAATTAATAATAATAAAATAATAATCCATGACTTACTGGTTCTTTGGTTATCAGACGTGATATGTTGAAATATTATTCTACACTGTAAATATGTATGTGTCTATATGATTAGTACTTTCAGTGATGACTTTTATTGTTGTATCGCATGAAAAACATGACTTTTTAAAATCCTGTCCAAAGAACAGATTTGTGGAACACAAATACTGACAGAATACGTCTGATAGAATATTCACAAGAATGGAGAATGGCAGATATATACATAACTGACTGAAAGTAACTGAGTTGTGTTTCCCATAGTACCCAGACTAACTAACTCTGCAGTTGAATCTGTGACTAACGTCTCTACTGGCTTTAGACGGTCCAGCATTAGAGCACAAATGTAAACCTGTGATCTCTAGGTACCAGCTGACAGCCACAGTCAGGCAGGATTCCTGTGCTTCACTCTAGTGTCTCAGACACATTCAGATTTTGTCTTTCAAATTCAGTTTTGGATGTCTGACTTTGCAGACTTTTGAATGGTGCACAGTTGTTTAAAAGTTTAATTGAGAAGTTCCCTAACATCCACAATGTGATCAAGTATGATAAACATGTGATTCCAGCTTCTACAATTTCCAACAGTCTTCAGTGAAAAAACCTCTGAAATATCCATAATTGTTCAGTTTTCTGTTCATGATTTTGTCTGTAGAGGCTCCAATCAAAGATCCAAAGAATGTTCACCATGTGACCGTTTCCACTTTCAGATGAGGAGCTGATGCCTCCTTGAACTTGTTTGAATGAAGATCTACAAATAGAAGATCAAGAGTGTTGAGAAACTGCTTCAGTGTGTTGGTCATTGTAGGTAGATGTTTATGAAGGAATTGAAATAGTCAAAGTTTACCTTTCAGCCTTGTTTGGAGGTCCTGATCCAGAACAGAGACGACTAGAACAGTGTGAAGACGATGGTTTCCCTGCAGCACCATGTCTGAAATCAGAGCAGACCACTTAGTCTCTACCAGGGTGGACAGATGGGATGTCCAGGAACAAATGTGGAGCTGCTCCTCACAAAACTACACAAACTCTGGAAGGAGGAAGGTCATGTGATGAAGACCATGAATACCTTCAACAGTGCTGCAGGACACATCTGCTGTCCAGAGAATCTTCACTCCCATTTGGTTAGGAAGACTTGAGAAGAGGTACCAGGTCAGGACTGAAGGTCTCAGCAGTGCTGTGAAGAACCTGAAGAAAGAACACATGGATGATGCTTTAGTCCTCCAACATGTGATCTAGGAGATGCTCCAGCTGAAATGAAAGCAGACTGGAGGAGAACGACATTCTCTGAAAGTGAAACTAGTTCAGAACCTTCTGACTCTGTTGGAGGAGCTCATGTGGTCCAGCAGTGATGTTCTTCTCTGTTCTTGTTAGGCTGTGTTGTGTCTCTGCTCCCAGGTGAAGGCTGAAGGGTTCCAGCTCATCTTGTGCTTTGAAGGAGGACTGAGAGGGCAGGACCTAGAGCCTTTCTCTGTGGTCCAACAACTGTGGTCTAGTTTGGATCTGATCTTGATCAAGATGGTGGAAAGTGTGCAGTCGCTGCTGCAGCTGCACTTAGTGAAGCTAGACGTTCTCACAGGAGAACATGTCAACAACCCAGATATTTCAGATAGTTGAAGAAAAAAAAACATCCAAGGAAATACATCTATATAGTATGCCCCCCCCCCACCCCCTCTTCCCTAGTGGGGGCTGCTGTCAGCTGGTCTGTGTTGGTGGGACATCAGAAGTCTGGAGAGCACATGGACCCCAGACTTCTGATGTTGTCCTGCTGCAGTAAATGTCATCTAGCTTGTCTTCAACCGTTGGTTCTGTGCATTTATCCTCCCTGACCCAGACCCACCCGGATAAATGCACAGAACCAACGAGCCCACAGTTCTGTATCAACATGATTATCTGGAAAAGATGTTCACCTGATTGTTTTGATTCTCTATTAAAACATTATTAGAATTAAACAGATTTAATTGAAGTCTAATATTAAAATCAAGTATGTTTGACATTATCTGCTCAATGAAACATTATTAATTATAATTTTTGATTATGTAATAAAACATCATTATCAGTAAAAAATATGAATCTGAATATTTTTGTCTATTAAAAATACATATTTAGTTGGCTTCAATTCATAACTATCCTTATATTATTACTTCTTATGTTTTGTCATTATGGATAACATCTAAAAAAATTAAACAGAATGTTTGATTATCTAATAAAACAATTATCTGCAATAAATATTAATCAGAATATATTTGATACTCTAAAAAACATAATCTGTAAAATTTGTCCTATTAAATTGACTTGTAAAAATATATTTATGACTGATCAGAATAAATCTTTTGTTCCCTTTGAGTCTTTTGTTAAAGTATTTTACAAACATGATACCAGAAGTTCAAACAAGTTCAGCGTTTAGATCCCAAATACTCACATTTACGGTCTTCCTTCCTGCAACACAAACACAAAGTTTGGTCTCATATTTCAGCACATTTAAAGCTCACCTGGCTTGTTCACGTCTGGCTGAAGGACAGGACACAGAAGACAGGGTTGTGGTAGCTGTGGTAGGTCCTCAGGACACCAGAACTGAGACATGGCTGTGGCTGAGAAATGAAAATGAGGTCGAGCAGCGTGTTCTTCTCTGTGGTGGCAGAAGTGATCAGTTGTTTGTACCCTCTAGACTGAAACATCTCCACAATGGGCTTTCGTACCATGAGCAGCTGATTCTCATTGAAGTCACCTGACACAATGATTGGATGACAGTCCATCACCTCCAGAGAGTCCAGAAGACTTACCAGGTTCTGCAGGAATACTGTGACACTGTAGTCTGGAGGTCTGTAAACAGCTGCTATCAGAGCCTGGAACGGAGCCTGAAGCTTCAAAACCACAAACTCAAGATCAGTCACGTTGTGTAAATACTGCTTGTGTTGGACCTGGATGTAGTTTCTGACATAAACAGCAACTCCTCCTCCACCTCTGCTAGCCATGTGAGAAAGGTTAGTGTAGGACACGTGTCTGTTACGTCTGAACATGGCGTAGCCATCCAGATGGAGACTTTCTGCAACAAAGGAGCCCTGCAGGTGGGTTTCAGTGAGACACAAAACATCTGCTAGACACATTTCATGATGACTCCTGATGTCACTGATGTGAGATGGAAGTCCCTCTGTGTTGTGGTGGACAATAGTCAGAGTGTGGGGTCTGCTCACTGCTTCTCTCACCTGCAGAAGAGGCATTGTGTGGTCTACCTGTGCTGGTCTCATTGTGTGCAGAGCTGCAGTGATTTCTGGGTTGGCATAGATCTTCCTCTCGTCCATGTCCAGTAGATACAGTCCACTGAGAGCCGTCACCCTGCTGAGAGCTACATAAGCCATACCTGGTTCAAAGATGTTCTTCAGTGACACCACAGCAGCAATGGTCGTGAGGCCCTGAGTCTTGTGCACAGTGCAGGCAAAGGCTAGTCTTACAGGAAACTGTCTTCGGACCACCCTCCTCTGTTTCAGGTTCTCCTCTGCTCTCTCGATGTAGACCAGGTCATCTGCAGCTCCAGTCTGGTTGTTTCTCACCTGGTTGTCCATTCTGAGACCAAGTTTGATGATGTGTTGGTCGTTTCCAGAACTTACCACTCTCAGCAGCTTACCAAATGCACCGTTGACCAGGCCGTTCTGGATGTCGATGTTTCTGGTGAGCATGACTCGAACTCCCTCAGCGACCTTCAGAGTGTCTGCCAACTCGTTTCTGGCTCCTTTACCTGGTTTGTCCTGTCGGGTCATTCTGCCTGTTTGTGGGTCTTTCTGGAAGTCGTCTGCATCGATGCTGATCACGTCTGGGTGGAGCAGAGTGAGTGTTGAAGTGTTGTGCTCATCGACCTGCTTGTTGGTGGCAAAAATGTGCAGAACATCAGTGGGACAACGAGAAGCATCAGTGATGGTCTGAGACAACAAATCTCTGTCTTCCTGAGACAACTCCTCCGTCTTTTCCTTCACCCGAAGTCTGTTCAGCAGCTCTGCAAAGGCAACGTCATCTTTCTGCCGCATGATGTCCGTCAGAGTGACCACCTGGAAATGTTGCCACCACAGGTCAATGTCTGACGGCTGAAACACACACAGGGGTTTAGACTGTCTCACTGGTGGCAGCTGATAGAAATCTCCAACGGCTAAAACTGACATTCCTCCAAAGGGTTTCTGACTGCCTTTGATCTGTTTCAGCCTTGCATCTACATAAGCAAACAGAGGCCTGGACACCATTGAAATCTCATCAATAATCATGATTTCAGCGTTGAAAAGCTCAGCTCTGACCTCATCCAGCTGGTTACCAAGTCCACAGATCGGAGGTTTGAGGCTTCTAGGCAGCTTCAGGAGAGAGTGGAGGGTTGTTCCTGAGATGTTGAAGGCAGCGGTACCAGTAAAAGCAGTGAGCAAGACAGTTGGGTTTGAGATGTCGGCCTCCTCTGCACGTGCTGGTAGTTTCCTCAGGATCTTAGAGGCTTCTGAGTAAATGCATTTGATCAGATGAGATTTACCTGTTCCTGCACCACCGTTGACATAAAGGAAGAATGGCTCTGGATCCAGTTGACACACACGTTTGATGCACCAGTCTCTGACTGCATAGAACACACAGGCCTGCTTCTGGTTCAGGGTCTGATACATACCACGTAGAACTGCTGGGTCCATGGATGGAGGCTCTCTGAAGGCTCTGACTTCTGTTCCAGCGTTAGACTGAGGGTTGTAGTCTGGGACGTTTTCCTGTTCGTTGTCTGCCTCATCTGCCTGCAAGTCATCATCACACTGCACCCTCACAACATCAGATTCAGGAGCAAGATTACACCATTCATCAACCGCCTGGTCTCCATTGTCTTCAAACTCCTGCAGAGCGCTCTCGATCTCCTCACTGTTCTTCTCATACCTCTTTCTGTTTCGTTTGACGATGTCAATCACAAACTCATACTCTTCGGATCCCGGCAGATACGACACGCCAGACTGGTAGAAGGACTGGTAGGTTGGGAAGTGCTCTGACTTCAGCTCTGAGTCTGAGCGATGAGGAACGTACAGTTTCAGAAGTCTACCGTAAAACTGCTCTGGGTGCTTCTCCTGTGAACAGTGGTAATATCTGATGACAGCTGCTTTGTCCTTTCGCCGTCTCTGCACAAACCCTAAGTCATTGAGGAGTGGTAAAACATTCTTACTCTTTGACTTCTTAGCACTGACAAACCTGCATGTTGAAGCAAAATCAGCCAAACACATGCCCTCGTACTCCGCTGTCTCCGGTCTGGCCTTGTATTTGTCACTCAGACTGGTCATCCAGATGTTGCAGCAGTCGTCTGTGGTGTTCTCCAGGAACGAGAGAGGTCGACTCATGCGGACTGGGTTGTCATCTGTAGGTATAAACACAACTGCACGAGAACCTTTTTTCATGTGTAAACCACAAGCACGCGTGACACACTCCTGAGAACTGATCTCTCTCTTTTTGGAATAAGCCTGCATGACCGCTCTTATCTCATCACACTCGTTCACCCGGTCCATGTGAGCATTATCCATCACCGTTTTCAGGTAGTCAGACAGGCCGCTCTCCTTTTTGGTGATGTACTTGGTCAGATACTCGATGCAGGAGTAAGCGTTGAGGATGTAGGACACGTCGATGTTGCTGTCCCAGGCTTCAAGCAGATGTGGATTGTAATTGTTTATCCACGAGTCTTTGGGCTGACGTTTCAGAACCAGGGCCGTTTTTCTGGTCATGCTGTGGAGGTAGCCTTCATACTCTGCCATCGTCAGGTTGCATTGAGCCAGGAGCTGGTCCAAGGTCAAAGAAGCAGTTTGAGGGTCGATCAGGAGCTGGTACAGAGGTCTGAGTTTCTCCTTGGCAGCACTGGTGTGGTCATCTTCATCAGGTCTTGTTATCATGGTTTGTCTACATGGTGGTTTAGGAAAACCAAACCTGCACCCAGAGTTCACGCTCTTGAAACAAGTTCTAGTGTGGTTCCTGCTGTGTTTCTGCACCTCTGTCACCTTCTTGTACAGTTCTGGTTGTGTGTTTGGGTCAGGAAGTTGGGCTGAGATGTACCTGTCAACAAAATCACACACAGTCTGATCACTGTTTACTTCCACCTGAGGGGCCTGATCAATCCAGAGCATCATGTGTATGTGGGGACTCCCTCTGTGCTGGAACTCTACTCTGTAAAAGAAGTCAATGACCTTTCCTAAAGGCTGAGCATCTGAACACAACAAGTCCCTGAAAAGACATTCAACCCGTTTGTCAAAAAGCCTCATCACACACACTGGATTGGATCTGAGGATCTCACACTTTTCTGACCAGTCTAGAGCTTCAAAGTCAACCTGTTCACCCTGTTGTCTCTTAACAGCTGTAATGACTTCAGGCCACCTCATCTCTGCTGCTGAAAATGTACAGAAGAACGTTGGCGTTCCTAACTGGCGAATCATGGCATACAGGTCTCTGGTGGTTTTGTGCCAGTAGGCTGGAGTTCCTCTCAGGGGCTGCATGAACCTGATGGCATCTTTATTCCTCACAAGTCTCTCCACCTCTTGTTTGTCCTGCAACATAGCTGAGGTTATCCTACGTCCATCTCTAGTCAGAGTTTTACCTTTTCTCGGCTGTACCATCATGCTGGAGTTGGCCAGGTGGATCTCAGTCACAAACTGGGCAAAAAACAGATATGTTGGGTCTCTAGCAAAGCGATCATCTGTGTTAAAAAGTCTAGCCTTGAAATAACCACTGGGTGTGACTTTAATACGTCTGTGTTCGTCCAGCGTGTTCTGACCAGTAGGAAACTGCACCGGAAACGCCATGGCCTCCAGTTTAGGGGTTCTGAAGAAGCTGACAGGACTGTTTCTTTCTGCAGGAGCAACACAGTAGGTGTTATCAGAGAAACACATGATCTCTTCTGAAATGTCTGGCACCTGCAAACAGGATTCCAAAGCAAAGCCTCCGTTTGGCAGCTCATTCTCTTCATCATCATCATTTCTCTGCTGCTGTGCTGGTTCATCATCATCACTTAACCTCTCAACTTCACGTTCAGACTCACACATAGCACTTTTCTCACACATGTCTATCTCCATTAAATCTGCTTCATCATAATCACCATCATCCATCCTATCATCCTCCTCCTCATCATCATCCTCATCAGGAAGTGTGGGGTCACAGAGTTCAGCTTCATCTCTGATAGTTATGTCCTGGTATTGTGGGTGTATACGTTTTAGTTTGAGCAGCGCTTGAACAAGTTTAGACCAGGTTACCGTCTGGAACAGCTGATGACCTTTGTAACACAAGCGTCTCTTCAGTTTCACTCTCATCACCTGAGACTCGTTTCTTAGTCTGGGTAAAGCTTCCACTGTTTCCTGCACCTGTGAGGGAACACACACTACATTGCCACGAATGAGTCTTTGTCTGCCTTTAGGAAGAGGAATTATTTTAGCAAAAGGAATACACTTAGAGATCAGATGTCTCTCCAGGATGTTCAGGTCTTTCAGTTCATCAGGAATCTCTGTCAATTCTAGGTTGTTGACAGCAGCTAGAGCTGGTACAGCACCTTTTTTGACATAACTGTGACACGTGTGACAAATCCACTCCTTACGTCTCTCACGAGGAACTAAACATGGTTGGTCTCTGCAGGAACCTTCACACACGTGGACATATTTACCTGTCAGGCACGGTTCAATGACTGCTGGGTTGGTTACATAACTGGACCTTCTGCAGACTAGGACCTGGTTTGGAAAGGAGGCTTTATGACACACAGTGCAAACATAAGAGGGCCCGGCTTGAATGTTGGACCTGAAGACAGAAATGGCATTTTTAATCAAACTGTTGTCCGTCTCTGTTTCTACAGTCTGTGTAGGTCTCTTCATCTGTCTGTACTTTCTTATTATTATCATGGCACATCTGAGGTTGTGCATCCGTCTAAATGCACAGTTACTTCTGTATCTGTCTCTCATCAACTGTTTCATAAACTGTCTGTGTCTCAAACGGAAAACTCTGTCATTTTCATAACGTTGATGAGATTTCTGCTTCATGTAAGATTTCTGTTTCTGTCTGAACTCCTCATTTAGCCTGTAACGGTTTCTTAAGTACATTTTCTGTCTTTGTCGGAACTCTTCATTTAGCTTGTAACGGTTTCTTAAATACATTTTTATGTTTCTGTCTGAACTCTTCATTTAGCCTGTAACGGTTTCTTAAGTACATTTTCTGTCTTTGTCGGAACTCTTCATTTAGCTTGTAACGGTTTCTTATATACGTTTTTTGTTTCTGTCTGAACTCTTCATTTAGTCTGTAATATTGACGAGATCTCTGCTTCATGTAAGATTTTTTTCTCTGTCTGAACTGTTTGTTCTGTCTGTAAAGGCTATTAACATACATTTTTTGTTTCAGTCTGAACTGTTCGCTTTGTCTGTAACGATTTCTGATGTACTGTATTCTTTTTTGTTGAAAGTCTATGTTTTTACTGGTACAATTCTTAATATATGTCTTCATATTTAGTTTTTTTTCTTTCTCGAAGTTGTTCATTCTCAGAATAATTCTTTTGACTCTGGAGAGTTTTCTTTTTTCTGAAAGTAGGATTATTCATATATCTTTGTTTTTCTTTACTATTTTTATTCTCCTGTTTCTGGCCTTTTTTCTGTGAGTTTATTAATCTTCTCCTCATTTTTCGTCTTTCTGACTTACTAAGCCTTGAAAAATTAATGGAGGTTTCTGTAAGTCCAGCATCAGGAAGATCTCCAGCAGTGGTTTGGATTACTTCAGTGTGAAGATTTTTGTCAGTGTCAGAAACATCATGTGATGAAGTAGATTCACCTGTAGGTTGATGTTCAGTTGTGGTCTCAGACATCATGAGTCCTACCTGCTGCACAGTTGAGGTGACATTACCAGCAGATGCTTCTTCCATGATGACATCAGATGTGGACATGTGTGGAGAGATGTTCTGAGGCTGGTCAGCAGCTGGATGTGAGGTTGACCCATCAGCAGCTCTGTGTGACTCAGCAACAGTTGGTCTGCAGTCCGACACGTTTCTCCTGCCGTCTGTGTTCACACTGGAAAACTCCACAGGCTTCAGCTCATACAGGGTGGAAGGTTGGGTGTCAAACTTGGTGTGGCAGAGTTTGATCCTGTCAATCATGTCAGTCAGATATGTGAATTTCAACATTACAGCTGTACCAGAACCTAAAGCAGATGGTAAACCTTCAGCAGTGCGGGAATGAGGATCAAAGAAGCCGTAGTCGTAGCCATCATGTGATTTACATCGGAAAACTGCAACAGTCAAACCTGACATGATCAGCAGAGCGTACTGGACATCAGAAGACAGGCGGCTGAGTCCTTCGTCGAGGCTGGGAAGGTTGTTTCCTCCTAGAAATGATCCATAAATGCCAGGTAGAGTCATGTTCACATACAATGTAGATCTACGTGCAGGTACTACCTCTGGTAACTCATCAGTGGCCAGAAAAACACTGGTTGGAAACCTTTGTCTGACCTGTCTGTACACCGCATCACCTTTATCTAAAACATGGTCAAGATCTGCTGTGGTAATGTTCTCATTCTCATACAGAAATGCCAAAAACACCTGACTGTTGGCTGTACACTGTGTATTCCTAGATGTACCATATTTAGGAGAACTTTGGCTATGAGATGCAGAAACATGTTTAACAGATGGTTGCACTTTCAGCTTTATCTCGTCCACATGAGATGGTCCAGCACTCGGTTCTTCTGGTTCAGTCTGGTGTACCTGCTGTCTCTGAGCAAATGGAGGTTTATGAGTAGCATCATGGTGAACTACAGCTGAGAAAGTATCTCAAACAGAAATGTGTTCTACTTCACTCAAACTATCAGGGCGACGTCCTTTCTTCACAGCATCAGCATACGAACCTTTCTGTAATTGTTGACCACCATGTAGGACCTCTGGACTCTCAGCAGACACCTTTACCAGGTTCACAATCTGAGGAGCTTCTTTTTCACCGGCAGCTGCACCTTCTCTCACGTTCTGCCATCGGGCCTTCTGGGACTGGGAACGCTGGTTCTTCCTAGGCATTCTTCAGACTTTAGATTTATACACAATACAAAATCTGGTATCTTTGGAATCAAGCAAGATTGTTGGCACTAATTGGCCTCAGGCACTTTTAACCTGACAGAAGTTTGATCAAACAATCAGTTGAGTCTTATATATTTGAAGTCTGGTATCTTTCACAGGTCTTATAGTTGGGTTTCGTATATAGTTTTCCGAACAAAAGACCAGGCACTTTTCACCTGCAGCACTTATTCACTGAGAAATAGGCACTTTTCACCTGAAAGGAGGTATAGGAGAAAATCAGAGTGGAGATGAAGCAGAGGGAAAAAACAAAAAAAGACAAAAACAAAAAAAGATGTGACACAAAAATTAGAGTAAAGATTGAGAATATGCAGAAAAGTTACAGAATAGTGATAGTGTATTTAAAAGAGTTTATATAGATAAAAGGCAAAGTCTAGAAAAAGCTAAGATAACAAGTAGCAGAGAGCAGAGAGCGTGGACACAGGATCTCCTGGAAGACACACAAAAAATGATGTCAGAAATGTGTAAAACTGTCCAGCCAGCAGGATGTCATACTCAAAACAGATGCCACTAGTTTATTTACCAATGCAGTTTATAAGCCGTTAGACAGATCCACATAAAATAAAACATTCTGAATAATACTACAAAGTTTGATATAAATATTTTACATTCAATTTTTTAGTTGTTATAAGGATAAAGTTTAGTTTCCTACTGCACTTTGTTACAAGCAGACAAATGTAAACACTACAGAGCTCTTCATGTAACAAAGTGTAGTCATTTGACGACAGAACAAATCAGACTTAAGGGTGGTGTGGATCAGAAAGTGTAATAAATGAGTGACTTTAGAGAGCAAGAACACAGTACCACATTAAAAAACACAATATCTGAGCTCAGGGTACACCACATTTATTTAAAATTAAAAAGCAGTCCATTATAAAGTACAGAAAAAGATGGTAAAGATGTGCACTTACCAGCCGAAACACAGTGAAGTTCACTCAGTCTAGGAGCAAAAAACATGTTATTTATCCAGTTAATTTCTGACACTTAATTAAGATCACCAAAAATCTGAATTTATTGTTATTTTATTACATTACATATGATAAAAGTAGTGATTTAAATTTTGATACATAAATGCAAGTGCTTAGTTTAAAACACAACATTTATACTTTCTAAACATGTACTTTACTTATATCTATAATTTTTATACTGAAATAATACATTAGGTTACAACTGTACAAAATGTTGCATTTGTACATTTATGTATTTTTACTTTGTGATTAATAAACCACTAAAACTCTTTGACGTTATGTAAACCGTAAACAATTCAGTCAATCTGAAAAAACGTTAACCGCAAGACTAGCTAGCATGTGGCATGACGTTTGCACTTTAGCATGTTAGCTAACGTCTAATGCGATTCTTAACCCCCCCCCCCGCATTTTCCCGTGGCAGGGTAATAAGAGTAACTTAAGCTTACAAACTTGTAATAACTTTCCACTAAAAGCAGAGGACTATTACTTCGTAATTATATTATTCTGAACCGGACTGAACCTGACTCAACTTACCTCAGCAGAAACGGGAGCGAACTGAGAGAGGGAAGATTGTGACGCATCTAGAATTACATGATGCGTTCAATGTTACTCGGAAATTCAAACTTCTAAAAAAGATTTAGACGAGTAAAAAATGGATTACTAATTATTTTTATAATTTGGAAAATAACGTGTAAATTATATATATTAACTGAAGTTTTACACAGAAATTTAACATACAGAAATAGACACAGACTTGCTTTCTGTAGAAAACAAAAAACACAGAGGTGGTTCTTTGGAAACTGTCTGGTGACGTATTGTGGCAAAACATAAAACATTTAAGCATTCAAATCATGAAAATTACTAAAAATAAAATACGGCAGTGAACTCTGACCACAGAGAAATAAACATAAAGATCTATATTACTTCAAAGTAATTAAGTAATCACTGGAACGATGCAAATACATAATCAGACGAAAACTGTTTAGCTGTGTTTTTAGACTCATGAAGACAGGAAATGGCGCCGTTTTCTTAAACGCTACACATGTGTAATGGCTTCCTCCCTACCGCAACTCCTGTCCTCCTCCTCTGTGCAATCCCCGTAAAAACACATCATGCTGAAATGCCAACTCCAACAATGTAATAACAAAAGATAGGATTTACATGTTACGTGTAAATTAACTTACAACAAATAGCTTTTCTTTCTCACAGATGAATCGACAGCGGAGTCAGAGCTAAACAGGAAGACGGCTGCCGTGCGTTTTTTCAAAGTAAACGTCCAGCCATGACTTCCGCGACAGCGACCTCTACTGGCTAAACACAACAACATTTAAAGTACCGGCACAATAAACAATTACAGCCGTTGCAAAAACATTCAGTGGTCACAAGAAGAAAACCATTAGATACATTAGAAATGTAACTAACACACTTGTAAAATAAACATATTCAAGAACAAACAGAGGGAATTGGCTGGGCATTGTGAAGCGTTGACCATCCCTTTGTCCACTGCGTCTGTCGAGTGGACATTTTGGCGCTACAGTGAATCTACATGACACAGTGATCAAACTGTTTTTGAGGAAAGAGAAAAGGATGGATTTTGTCTTCAGATAATTCATTCTTTAACGAGGGAAATGACAAAAATAAGAAATAACATTCCAGATGTATGTGGTTATTTTCTTTTTTTCCCAGATGTAGTTGCATAATGCCAAATTTATGCTGAAACTTGAAGGGTGAAATAGGAAAAAAATATAAATAAATGATAATAATATATAAGAATGATAATAGTAGTATTTTCACACTTTAGTGAAAATACTGAAGTGTTTAGCTTTATAAATAAAATGTAAGCAAAAAATGTAAATCCCCTTAATCTTGAACTGAGAATTCATTGCTGCTTCTCAATGTAATAATGCAAAATAAAAACACAATTGAATAAATCCTTAAATTGTCAAAAATTTAATCTCAAACCGACTAACATTCAATAAAAAACATTAACATTAATTTCATAAAAATACTTAGACAACATAACTTAATGTTGTTAATGTTAGTTAATGACTGTAATTTTGGACACCCTCTTGCCCGTTTTCTCAGCCTGGATGGTGAGAGGCCCATCTTCCAATGAGTGCTCCAGAGAGTTCCAGAGCTCTTCGCCCACATCAAGGGTCTCAAAGGTCCTTCAGGAGCAGCTCCAGGTCCCCTTTCTCTCTCCCCTCCCTGATGGCTACTATCTTTAGCCGAACTTCCTCCACAGCTTGGATGATCACCTACCAAAACAATTTTAGTAATTGTTTTCCAACTTTACTCTTGAGTACATGTCATTTCACAGTGTTTGTTTCATTGTCATTTTTACTGTTTTAGTCCATACCTCTATTGTGGTGTAATTTGTTGATTGGAAGAATCCACCCACTGAACAACCACGCTTCATGTGGGTGAGTCTCACATGGCCACCTGCTTCCAGTTTAAACAGGGCAGCCTCCCGCCACAGAGACACGTTCACCTCTGCCCCGTCCTGTACAGTGAGAGAAGTTATTTTATGCACAAACACACACACACACACACTCAGTTGTCAGGGGTGTGGCCACTGATGGAGGATCTAATAGTCTGACTAAGTCACTGGAACAGGAGAAGTCCGATAAAAGGCCGTGTTCTTAGTGGGGAGAATGTAGTAGGGGGGATAGGCTCCCTGCAGCCTATACCCCTTCATTATGTAGTGTCGTCCCACAGACACTTTGGAGGCCAGCTCCTCGAGTAAGGTCACCTTTGTGACAGAGTGACCGTCTGTAATAACTACCACTTTATTATTTCTTGTAGTTACAGGGGCAGCAGTATTGTTTGAAAAGTCCCTCTCCCTCAAAACACAGATGTGCAGCGGTGGGGGGGCTGCATAAGGGCCACTCTGTTTGGTGGTGATCACTTGTCTGAGTGCCATTCTGAGATGAGAGAAAAAAATGAAAAAGGACATGAAAAGTTGCCCAGAATTGTCCTTCTGTTATTACTACATAATTTAAAATAAGTTGTTACTACTCAGTTTAAATAAGCTGCTTCACATATCCATACACATTAAAATACATAATGTTGGCTAAAAGAAAAAGACATTAGTTTTAAAGGGTAAAGCTTCATATGATTTAAAAAAAAAATCTTCAGAAAAAGAAAGAAAAATAAAACTACGATGTAGTTTTAGGGCCACAAAAAGGAAAAATTAAGAGATTTAAAGTCTTCAAGCTTTTGTTTTCTCAAGCAACATTGTTACTTTTTTCTAAAAAATGTATTACTTTATTCTAAAGATTTCGACTTTAGTCTAAAATATTTTGACTTTTTTTTCCTGTAGTGGAGAACAATAAAAAAAAAATTACCTTCCAGAATGTTTTCTCACCGTGGCCCTAAAAGTCCATTGTAGAAAACAACTAGAAAACTAAATATAACTTTTTGAAATATACATTAAGTGTCCTTTTCTATAAGACAAATATTACATTATGAATTTTTAACCATATTCGTACATTTTTGTCTTTAACTGAAGTGACTTACCTCCAGTGTCTTGTCCGCTCAGCCTCAAAGTGCCGATTTTCCTGCCCTTACACTGGTTATGAGAAAAGAGCCACGTGCGTGGTGCCTACGTCATAGACACGTTGTTTCTGGGCAGCGCTGTTTCTGGGCAGAGCGGAGCGCGCATAATATTGTAGCAACCTGGTGCTTAGCCCCGCCTTCAGCCTCTAAGACTCATGGGAAGTGGGGAATCTTGATGTGAAAACCATGAGTGAGAGCGCTGGAAACAGAATTCAAGTAAATGCTGTTCGTTTTGACTCGAGCAAATGTACTTGATGTGAAATCAGCGTCATAGAGGTTCTATCAATTCCATTGTCTCTGGAAGTATCTAGGTTTAAAAATGTCAAATTATAGGGCAGGGAATGAAAGCCCCATGAAGCCTTTTTGGGGTTCTTGCAATTGCGTCGGAAAAATAACCCATCCATTCAGGGCTTTGAAACCGCACAAAACAGCGGCATCTGGTGGCAGACTGGACATATATAGTTACATTACACAGTGTTGCAACTAAGCTCATTGTAACACTTCAATGAGGAAACGCTGAAGAAACATCAAACAATATAATGTTGTTAATGATGATTACAAAAGAACAGCATTAAACTTAACATGTGACATTTAAAGATGGTGGACAGATCAAGAGCTCACCAGCTAAATGACATAGCATCACTTTGTCACATAACCACTACCATACATGGTGTAACAACATGATAGTCAATTCTTGTAACAGCCACATAACTCATGGTTTTGGAATCAACACTTCCCATGAGCCTTAGCGGTCGTGGGCGGGGCTAAGGCCCGGGTCCCGACTCTTGTTCACAAGATGGCTGGAGCACATGTTTGAACTGCAGCTTCCAGCTACAAGGAGGAAAATAAAAAATACATAAAAACTAACTTAGATTTGCTCCAACTGTTTTTTCTAACATACATTGAGTGTTTGTGTGTGTGCTTTAAGCTGCTCTGATCATTTTAACGTTTGAATGGTGTCTCTAGCTAAAATTGTGTGGAAGAAGCAAAGGTTCTTGAAAAGATAAAGGAACAATGAATGAAAGCTGAATTTGCTGATGAAATGGCTGCACTGTCCTGGAAAATCCTGAAAAATCTTTAAAAGTAAAAGGATAAAAAGTCAAAGCTTATGAGTAACCCCACCTGAAAGAAAATGCTTCCATGTAACGAAATATAATTGAGTTAGTGGAACTGAATTTTATCAAGAAAGGCAAGGTAAAAAAATATGCAGAAAAAGTCAGATACTGGATTCGAACTCAGAACCTCAGTATTGTAAGGCCGCTTACTAAGCCGATGAGCCAACACTTCTGTGACGACCCAATGCAGCTGGTATTTCTTAATCGGGCTTGTCGTGCATCATCTTATCGGGAAAAGCCGAGTTGAAACGATTTCATGCCACAGTTCGTTATTTACGTGGAAAAAACGAACGACAATTTTTACTTTTGAAAAGTCAAAGGATTTGAAAGACCAAAAGTGGTGGTAAAAAAGGATTCTCAATGTATTTAAATGGAGCAAAAATCTTGGAAAATCCTGTACAAGCATGGAATATCTTGAAAGGTTCAAGGATTTGAAAGACCAAAAGTAATAGCTGAAAGGATTAAGCTGAAAGATCTTAACATTGCAACAGTAAAATGGTTAAAATAGGTAAAAACTGAAGTTAAAAATCGCCTCACATTTAGGCACAAAATGGCCGCAAAACCGTAGTTGGTGTTGCCATCCCATAATAATTTCAAAACTTATATTGAAATACAAAGTCTTATGAGGAGTTTAATGTTTGAACTGTGTTTTTAGCTAAAGGCTTGTTGAATTTACAATGGTTGAAAGAAACAAAGGTTTCAAGGATTCTCCATGTATTTTAATTGAGCAAGAATCTTGGAAAATCCTAGAAAATCCTGGAATATCTTAAAAAGTTCAATGATTTGAATGACCAAAAGTAATAATTGTAATAAGTTGAAAGAGCTCAACATTTTAAAAGTAGAATGTTTAAAATAGGTGAAAAACTGTAAAAGAAGTTAAACACAAAGATTCCCTATGTATTTTAAAGGAGCAGAAATTCTGGAAAATCCTGGGATTTCTGTAAAAGTTGAAAGTTTAAAGGTCCAAAAGTAGTAGCTGTAATAAGTTGAAAGAGTTGAACATTTTATAAGTTAAATGGTTGAAAAATTTGAAGTGTCCGAACCGGGTCTTGAACCGGCGACTTCATGCACCATAACTTCCCAATGTATTTTAATAGGGCAAAAATTCCCAGAAAAACTGGAATATCTTAAAAAGTTGAAGGATTTGAAAAACCAGATTTAAAAGTTGAATGGTTAAAATAGGTTAAAAATTGTAGAAGTAGTTAAGTGCCAAAAAACGGCGGAAGATACTATAAGATGCGATAATAACTAGAAGGAGCTGCATTTCCAGAAGAAAATGCAGGGTTGAATGCTGTACTGCTGAATGAAAGCAGAATTAGCTGAAGAAATGGCTGAACTGTATTGGAAGAACCATGAAAAGTTAAAGGTGCAAAAGTCCTAGCAGGAATAAGCTGAAAAAGTTGAACATTGTGATAGTAGAATGGCTGAAATAGGTCAAAATTTGTAGGACTTAAGCATGAAAGCTGAAATTGTTGAAAAAATGGCTGAATTGTTGAAAATTTGAAGATGTTGCTAAAATGGCTAAAAGTGCTAGCATCAGCATCATCAACTGACTCAAAAAAACAAATTTATTACGAGTGTCATGTTGGTAAAAGCTACATGTTCTAAGTTGATAGAAAATCCACTCTTTTCAAAATGGCGGCTTTTCTATTGATTTTATCTCCATAGCAACCATTTTATGTTTGGGTCGCCTGGAGATGAGGAACAAATCAACGTCGGTTTCAGATGAATCGGAAAAAGTAAACTTTTGGACGTCCTTAGCAACGAGCTTTGTTTGCTAACCACGCCCACATTCCTTATATGTCCAGATCCAGTGAATTTCAATATGTTCAGTTCCAGCCATGGATGAAGTTTATTGCAACATTTGCTTCAGATTTTGTCAAAAAATGCCCAGCAAACAGTAGGTTGTGTTGCCATCCCATAATAATTTCAAAACGTATGTTGAAGTCCAAAGCCTTGTGAGCATTTCAATGTTTGAACGGTGCCTCTAGCTGAAAGCTTGTTAAAGTTATAATGCTTGAAAGCAACAAAGGTTTTCAAGGATTCTCCATGTATTTAAATGAAGCAAAAATCTTGGAAAATCCTGGAAAATCCTGGAATATCTTGAAAAGTTCAAAGATTTGAAAGACTAAAAGTCGTAGCTGAAAGGAATAAGCTGAAAGGGTTGAACATTGTAATAGTAGAATGGTAAAAATAGGTGAAAGTTTGAAGAAGTTTAAAATTGCCTCACATTTTGGCACAAAATGGCCGCCAAACTGTAGGTGGTGTTGCCATCCCATAATAATTTTTAAACCTTATGTTGAAGTCCAAAACCTTGTGAACATTTCAATATTTGAACGGTGTCTCTAGCCAAAAGAATGTTAAAGTTACAATTGTTTAAAGAAGCAAAGGTGTGGCCAATGGAGCAAAAAGATTGGAAAATCTGGGAATATCCGGGAATATCTGGAAAAGTTCAAGGATTTGAAGGACCAAAAGTCATAGCTGAAAGGAATAAGCGGAAAAGGTTGAACATTGTAATAGTATAATGGTAAAAATAGGTGAAAGTTTGAAGAAGTTTAAAATTGCCTCACATTTTGGCACAAAATGGCCGCCAAACTGTAGGTGGTGTTGCCATCCCATAATAATTTTGAGCCTTATGTTGAAGTCCAAAACCTTGTGAACATTTCAATATTTGAACGGTGTCTCTAGCCAAAAGAATGTTAAAGTTACAATTGTTTAAAGAAGCAAAGGTGTGGCCAATGGAGCAAAAAGATTGGAAAATCTGGGAATATCCGGGAATATCTGGAAAAGTTCAAAGATTTGAAGGACCAAAATGTCATAGCTAGAATAAGATGAAAGAGCTGAACATTTTCATAGTCGAACGGTTAAAATAGGTGAAAAATTGTAGAAGGAGTTTAACTGTGAACTTCTGAACGAAAAATTCTCCATGTATTTCAATGGAGCAAAAATTCCCGGAAAACCTGGAATATCTTAAAAAGTAAAAGGATTTGAAAAACCAAAAGTCATAGCAGAAATAAGATGAAAGAGATGAAAATTTTAATAGTAGAATGGTTAAAATAGGTTAAAAATTGTAGAAGTAGTTAAACGCCAAAAAACGGCGGAAGATACTGTTAGCAGGTTTAGTTCCTCAGTGTAGGCTTACACCTTTTGCCTACCTGCAGCGGAATAATTATGAAGAAATTACGACGGGCAGCCACGTCTCTCTTTAGCCATTCACCGGCTTGACTTTATTAACAGGACCGAACAGAAAGCTTGCTCCAACATCCAGAGTAAAACAGCGCCTCCTTCAGGTCACTAATAACAGATACAGTTACAAAACAGTCATACCTGTCCAAGTGGTATCTCCTGAGTCATACCATTTGTCAACACTCCCACTTATGAATGACTTGTAGACTGTACATTAACATTGTCAAATAAAACAAAAATAAACAAATCAAATCACTTAAATGTCAAAACACTTATTCACCAAACATGATCTGTGAAAACCTCATCAACTTCAGTTTAGTGACAGGTTTAGTCATAACATCTGCGACCATGTCTTCTGTGGGGCAGTAGACAAGTGATATCTTCCCATCTCTTATGGTGGACCTGATAAAGTGATATTTTATGTCCACGTGTTTGCATCTTTGTCTGTTCACTGGGTTTCTGACAAGTGCAATGGTCCCCTGGTTGTCTTCATAAACCACAGATTTCAAATACTCATGTGTATCCATGCCTTTCAGCAGCTGTTCCAAATAGATACACTCCTGAATTGTTAGGGCGAGAGCCATGTACTCGGCTTCACAAGTAGATAGGGCTACTGTTGGTTGCTTTTTGGTCTTCCACGAGATCAATGAGCTGTCTTTGCTCATAGTTACGCAGTAACCGGTCGTACTCCGCCTATCACTGGTGTCTGCCCCCCAGTCTGCGTCGCTATATGCCTGAAGACCCAGGCCCTCACTGCTTTTTCGGAAACAAAGTTGTTTGTTAGCAGTCCCTCTGAGGTAACGCAAAACGTGTTTGACTGTAACCCAATGCTCATCTGTGGGATCAGCAAAATGTTGTGAGAGTTTGCTTACCACAAAACATAAATCAGGTCTTGTGGAGGTGGCCAGATAGATAAGGCTGCCAACAGCCTCTCTGTATGTTTTAACATCTGCCATTTTAGGTGCGTCCTCCGAATAATTTAGCTTTTGGTCACATGGAGTCTCCCTTGTTCTACACTCCTGCATGTCAAAGCGCTTCAGGATCCTTTCAACATACCTCTCTTGAGACATTTTTACACAGCCATCAGATTGGCTGAAGTCTATGCCTAGAAAGTGTTTTAATTGACCAAGATCCTTCATCTTAAACCTGGTGGAAAGTAACGCCTTCACCTGGTTTAGACTTTTGATGTTACTGGCTGCAAGGATAAGATCATCCACCCAGATGACGATTATTACCTTTTCTCCCTGTTTCGACTCTTTTGTATAGACACAGTGGTCTGCTGGGTTCTGAGTAAAATTGTTATCTGTCAGACATGTGTGAAGCATCTCATTCCAATTGCGCCCCGACTGTTTCAGACCATAGATGGATTTTTTTAGCTTACACACCAGGTTTCCTTCCCCTTTTTCGTAACCTTCAGGTTGCTCCATGTAAATGTCTCGATCGATGGGTGCATGCAGATAAGCTGTTTTGACATCCATCTGGTGTAATGTTAGGTTGTCTTGGGCTGCCTTCTGCATCACAACACGTACACTGGTCAGATTAGCTGTAGGTGAGAATGTCTCGCCAAAATCAATCCCGGCCCTCTGACTATATCCTTTAGCCACAAATCTGGCCTTGTATTGTTCATGTCCATCATTGTTCTCCTTAATGGAGTACACCCACCTACCTCCCACTGTCTTTCTGCCTTCTAGCAATTTAGTCAGGGTAAAAGTCTGATTATCCTCTAAGGATTTGATCTCTTCATCCATAGCTCTCTTCCACTTTCCTGATTCTGTCGATGACATAGCTTCTTTAAAGGTTAGTGGCACACCACAAACTGTTCGGTAGCAGTAGTCTATGCTAGTGAGCATACTGTCTTCCTCCTTGGCATCTCCCTGAATATAATCTTTCAGATACCCCGGGGGTTTACGTTCTCTGGTGGGGTATTTCCTACTGCTCGAAACCTGTGTCATCACTCTAGGGTGTTCTTCTGCGTCATTTTCTGGTGACTGTAGATCATCTGTCTGTTCATCTGTGATGGGGCAACTGGGCTGCAGTGCCTCTCTCTCCTCACAGTCTCCTAAGGAGTCAACATCTAGCTCCTGAGTCTGGGTCTCGTTCTCACAGGTTGTCTTTGTGATGAATTTCACCAGTCTGTGCTTTTGTACTTTCCCTGTACTGGGATAATAGACCAGAAAAGCTGGACTGCCTTTATCATGTCCTACGAAGAGCCCTTTTTCACACTTGGAGTCTAGTTTACCCCTATCTTGTTGGTAGGCATAACACACTGATCCAAACTTATGCATCTTTGCCAGATCACACCTTTTACCTGTCAGAGCTGTATAGGGGGTAGTACCCGTGTGCTTATTAAAGCATCGATTCCTGGTGTAAGCTGCCTCCTGAATGGCATAATGCCAAAGGCTCTTAGGCAGATTACTGTCAATAAGCTTACACCGAGCCATCTCAAAAAGGGTGCGCCCTTCCCTCTCTGCTACCCCATTCTGGTGTGGGGAATATGGGCAGGACATCTCATGTCTGATTTTGTTCTTCCTCAGTAGCGTCTGGAACTCTTTACTGGTGAACTCAGTCCCATTGTCTGACCGAATGCATTTCACAGTACCATAAGGTGCTACATCAGCCAGAAACTTCTCAGTGGCTTGAGTTGCATCACTTTTTGCTTTCAGGAAGTAAACGAAAACAGCCCCTGTAAACACATCTGTAAAAGACTGCATATACTTGAAACCATCTATTGATTCATTGTTTACTGGACCGGCTAGATCTGTGTTCACAAGTTCAAGTTGTGTCTTAACTTTGTCAGTTGGATTTCTGTTTCTCGTTCGGGTGAACTTTCCTTTTATGCATACATCACATTCTTTATCAGGCTTACGTTTTGCACCTTTAATGTGCATGCCGACTGTTACATCCTGCAATCGCAGTATGTCTTCGTAGTTGCAGTGACCCATGATCTCGTGCCAGGTTTGGATATCATAACTGACATTACAAACATTTTCACCAAAATCTGTCTGTAAGTAGTACATCCTTTTAAACACATGAATGGTAAATTTGGTGCCATCAGGCACCTCAAGAACATCTTTACCTTCATCAAAGTGTACCTTGGCACCATTAGCAGTTGCACACTTCACCGAGAAGAGTTCTTGTGGGAATGAGGGGATGTAGAGGGCGTTCTTCAACGTCACTGTACAGCGGCGCCCTTTACTGTCCAGGAGACATACCTGTGCATCCCCTCTGCCTTGTGCCAACCCAAAAGTACGCTTTCCGTCTGCAAGCTCCATGCTGTGTCTCTCTGGCTTGAAGGTGCTGTCGAAACTCTTGAACCGGCTCCTGTCGTTAATAATGTGGGACGATGCACCTGTGTCCACGACCAGGCCTTTTATCTGGATCTGCTGTGCAGCTCTGCTGGCATCTTTCGTCTCCGTCTTAAACGTGAAGTCTTCCTTTTCTGCAGCTCCCCTGGTGTCGTCCCGCCTGCAATCCACTTTATGGCTTCTGCTGTCGCAGCAGTCATCTTGAGCACGAGCGCACCGAGAGCCACGTCCACGTTCTTTCTTTCTGCACGCTTTATCTGTGTGACTTGTGCTCTTGCATGAACTACACCAAGCTTTCTTTGAGCAATCATCTTTTCTGTGCCCCTTTTCTCCACATCTCCAGCAAACCAGGTCCGTTGAAGGTCCGCTCTTTTTCTTTGGAGCCGCTCGGGCTTTCAGCACTCTCTCTCCCGTCTCATCTGCTACGGGGTCTATGTCTTCAGAGGCCTCAAAGTTCCTTAATTTGGCTTTGAACTCTCCCAGCTTCATGTCTGCAGAGCTATGTGTAACCATCAGCGTGAATGGCTTGTATTTTTCTGGAAGTCCCCTCATAATCATTGCCATCATCAGTCCCTCACTCGGTGCTTCACCTGCACTCTTGAGCGCTGTGATGATTTGCTCTGCTCTGATGACATACTCCGTAACAGTCTCTGTGTCTGCTTTCTTCAGTGAGGTCAATGTTATGTACAGGGAGACAATCCGGGGCCTACCTTTGCCGATGCAGTGTTCTCTTAACACTTTCAGACTCTCTCTGCCTTTGTCTTTAGTGTCTCTGAATATCAGTCCCAAGCTGGTGTTATCCAGTAATGGCGCCAGCGCGCAATATGCATCAGCGTTCAGCTTGTTGTCACGTGCTTGTTCTTCCACTGACAGAGGACCGGCAGGCTCATTCAGGATTGTCTGCTTCAGTCCTGCACTGTGCATGCAGCATAACATCCTTTCTTCCCAGAGCTCATACTCCTCTGCTCTCCCGTCGAATGTGGGCCACTTAATCTTGGTTCTGTTCGTCATTTTATGTCCGTAGCTAAGCTAGCAATAGCTCCCAGCTAATTCCTGCTTTGCGTTAGCAAACAGACGTCTTGCGATAGCACGTGTCCGTCGTCAGACTCTCAGAATGCTCCTTGCGGTCTCTGGGCCCATAACCTGTTAGCAGGTTTAGTTCCTCAGTGTAGGCTTACACCTTTTGCCTACCTGCAGCGGAATAATTATGAAGAAATTACGACGGGCAGCCACGTCTCTCTTTAGCCATTCACCGGCTTGACTTTATTAACAGGACCGAACAGAAAGCTTGCTCCAACATCCAGAGTAAAACAGCGCCTCCTTCAGGTCACTAATAACAGATACAGTTACAAAACAGTCATACCTGTCCAAGTGGTATCTCCTGAGTCATACCATTTGTCAACAGATACTATAAAAATAAATAAAGAGAAACAGGAAAACAAAGGGTTGAATGCTTTACAGCATTCAACCAATAATAAAGAAAGAGAAACAGAAAAACAAAGGGTTGAATGCTTTACAGCATTCAACCAATGAGAAATTATCTCTCCGTGCTTTAAATGCAGACATACAGCTAGACGGCTTCGAACGGACAGCGTCAGCAGGAAGATCATCTTTGTTGTAGCAGGACAACAGGGCCAGGGCTATTGAGCAGCTTTATTATAAATCATATGGATTAACATTTGAAAAAAATGTATTAGATTAGATCAAGTCGTTCCCCGCGATGTTCCAGGCGACGGCATGGCGGAGCGTGGCTGTGGCGGTCCCAGCCCACTGAGCAACGGCTGTTTCTGTGCAAGAGACAGGCGTGCTCCACCGTCGGTCGGCGGGATCCTAGCTTCTTCTTTCCTCGGCGGAGCTCGGCGTCTGGCCGCTGAGCTCCGCGAAGGAAAGAAGAAGCGAGGATCCCGCTGACCGACGGCTGGGTCCACGACACCGCGCTACGCCCTCGCTCAGCAGGATCCTCGGCCTCTCTTTCCTCCGCGGAGCTCGGCGGCTGGCAGCGGTGTGACACCGCGCTACGCCCTAGCTCAGCGGCCAGACGCCGAGCGACGGGCGAGGCTGGGTCTGCGCGACCGCCGTGCTCCGCCGTCGGTCAGCGGGTCCTCGCATCTCCTTCATCGGCGGAGCTCCACGGCTGGCCGCTGAGCGCCGGCGTAGCGCGGTGTCACAAACCCAGTATGGTTTCTAATATATGTTTTCAAAGGTTAATTCGTATGATTTATAATAAAGATGCTCAATAGCCCTGGCCCTATTGTCCTGCTACAACAAAGATGATTTTCCTGTTGGCAGCCGTCTAGCTGCATCGCATGTCTGCATTTAAGCACGAAGAGATCATTTCTCATTAAAATGCTGGAAAAAACGTTTTTTTTTCTTCAGAAATGCATTTGTAGTTCACTCTCCGTGTTAATACAAAGTGATTGAGAGACTTGCTGTCACATTTGAACGTTTATCAAAAGAGTTATTGAAGCAGGAAGTCCGACTCTGTGAAGCTCTTTCTAACTTTACCTAGTTCTCAGAATCCTGCACTCTGATTGGTTGACTCCGCCTCCTCTAACCCTTCCTCCCCCCCTAGGTCCATTATCGGACACAGATCAGTTTAGACACAAGTTTCTCGCCAGGAATGTGTCAGAATTCAGAGCGCAGTTGTAGCGCACTTGTGATTTGCGCCAGCAGATTCAAGCACACGCAGAAGCACATTTGAGCAGTTGTAATCACAGATTTGAAGTTGTAACTCTAAATGAACACATGCAAATGGAAATTTGTCAGTTCACAGCAGAAGATTTTTACACACAGATGCAGATTTTTTTTGCACAAGTATTCACATACTGTATTACAAGTTCTCAAATCAAATATACAAGCTCGTCCATTTTGGAACATTAATACCTTCATAGATCTAAAGTACAGTAAAGAGATTGCTAAAAGACACCACTGAAAATATTTAACAGGCATGAAAAGAAATGTAGTGTTTTGGGATGTGTGATTGTGTGCGCGTGTGAGTGCGTGCGCGCGCATGTGTGTGTGCGTGCGTGCAGAAACTGGTGCTCGCGCGATGCAGGAAGAGAGGGGGAGAGCGCGTGTGAGTGTGTGGAGCACATACACACGCGGTCAGTCCCCTTTTTGGACTTAAGGAAACAGTACTAAAGAAAGTTCACCTTTAGTAACTGAAACTGGTTCTTTTGTCAAACCGGCCTGGAGGCTCTGGGGGTTCGAACGCGGAAGTGAACCCCACGTCTTATACATGTTCTGCGTCCAGCGGCTCGTCTTTAGATGTCTGCGCACTCAAAGGCAGCAGGGAGGAGAGGATGTGTGGGCCTGTATAGGTGATCAGAGCGACTTGCCCGCTTGCTGGCTGTGCATTTGGGATGAAATGCACAACTGATCCTACCACAGCTTATAGTGGCTAGTGGGGTGGGGTGGCCACTGGGGTGGCCAGGTGTCGGAGAGGGGTGGCCGTGGCCACCCCTGGCCACCCCCTGGTGGCGCCACTGGTGGTGGGAGTCGTAGATGAAGTCTGATGTGTACAGGGTAAACAGGAATGGGGAGAGCACAGTCCCTTGAGGTGCCCCCGTGCAGCAGACCACCACATCAGACACACAGTCAAGCAAGCCTCACAAACTGTGGTCTGTCTGTGAGGTAGTTGATGGTCCAAGCAGCCAGATGTTGGTCCACACCTGCAACCTCCAGCTTCTTCCTCAGCAGTGATGGCTGAATTGTGTTGAAAGCCCTGGAGAAATAAAAAAACATGACTCTCACAGTGCTCCCAGGGGCCTCCAGGTGAGACAGGGCCCGATGCTGCAGATAGATGATGGCGTCATCCACCCCGATGCCTGGTCGATATGCAAACTGCAGCGGGTCCAGTGCTGAGCTCACCTGGGTGCGGAGATGGCTGAGGATGATCCTCTCCATAGTCTTCATCAGGTGGGAGGTTAAGGCGACAGATCTGAAGTGGTTCGGTTCCGTAGAACGAGGTACCTTTGGAACCGGAACCAGGCAGGAAGTCCTCCAGACGACTGGTACCTTCTCCAGTCTGAGGCTCATATTAGATATGAACAGCATCACCACACAGAGCTGGTCTGCACACTCCCTGAGGAGCCTGGAGGTGATGTTGTCAAGGCCTGTTGCCTTCCTGGCCTTTCTTCTCCTTAACTCCTTCCTAACCTGATTCAGGGTGAGGCAGAGGGGGGTTGGAGGATGGGTGGGCGGTGGCTGGTCTGGTGCTGTGAGTCGTTCGGGGGGTCCTTTTGCTTCTGTTGGAAGAAGGGGAGAGTGGACTGCTTGATGCTAAGGGTGTTAACAGCTGAAGCTGAGCTGGAAAGGTGTAAAGAGGGGGCCGTGTGGGTGGAGACTGGTGGCTGGGCAGAATCAAATCTGTTGAAGAACAGGTTCAGTTCATTTGCCCAGGCTTGGTCACCTGTGACCTGGCGACCACTTCCAGCCTCACCGTGGCCCGAGATGTGTTTCAGACCTGGTCAGAGCATCCTAAAGGGGGGAGGGGGGCAGAAGTATATGCATTCTTGACGTTAGCAAATAAAAGGTCCAGAGTTTTTCCGTCCCTTGTTTGACAGTTCACATACTGGGTGAAATTGGACAGGGCGGTGGAGAGGGGGGTGCATGCATGGTTAAAGTCCCCAGACATCAGGATCAGGGCCTGCGGGTGTTGTGTCTGCAGCTGGGACACGGTGCTGTGCACGCGCTCATAAGCGACAGCAGCGTCAGCTGACTAGGGGTGTAAGAAAAAATTGATTCGGCAATATATCGCAATACGTCATTTGGCAATACTTGTATTGATTCAAAATGCTGCCAGATCGATATTTATTTAATTATTTCTGAGCGTCCTTCAGCGTCTGACTCTTGTTGTCCACTTCACCCTCCGACCGCTAGTTGGAAGCAGAGAACACGGAGCCTCTTTGAGCAGCTCTACTCTGCACAAGACAACAGGAAAAATGCAGCCAGAGGCAGCTGATTCTGTTGTTATGAGACATGAACTACCGTAAATTCCGGACTACAAAGCGCACCCGATTACAAGCCGCACCCACCCATTTTCATGTGTTTACTTAGTTTTATACATACACAAGCCGCATCAGAGTACAAGCCGCGCATGTGTTAGGCAATATTGTCATCCTGACAGATCACGGCCAGCATCCCAGAGTGAATGCAATTCATTAGCACATTGTGGGTGTCGCCAGTTTTGCCTCTGGCTCATGTATTTGAGTGTACCGACATCAGTCAAACAGCATGGACCTCTATTCTGTTCACAAGTTCCTCAGTTATGGTGTTTTTATTTCATTTTTTCTTACTTATTGACAATCTAGGTATCATACATAAAATTACAAACAGTAACCATATAATCAACATTACATCCCTCAGTTATGATGAGGAAATTTACATCCGCGATTCCACATTTCCCATGAGTCTTAGGGGCTAAAGGCGGGGCCAATGCCCGGCTCGCCATTCTGTTGTACGTGTTTAAGAATGAGCAAGTAGCAGCAGTGCATGGAGGGGTGAACGGGTAAAGCTCTCCTTCCGCTTGTGTCGCAGCAGCGTTATGGGAGTAACAGGGCTGGTTAAAAAACACACCGGTAAAATACAGCAGCGGCGACTGAAAAGCGCGCGCCTCAGCGTGATACGCGCGCCTCAGTGCGGCGCGTGCGTCAGAATTCAGAAGCCTCTGCACTCCGCGGACGCCTCTGCGCTCCGCTCCCGCCCCGCGCGCTCCTTGTCTCCCCTTCCTATCTACTCCGACACCTCTGGCCAGGGCGGCTTCAAGGAGGAGCACTTCGTCCCCGTTGCGCCGGTGGATGGAGCAAATCGTTTCTGTGCAAAGCAATCGGACTTAATACTGTACGTTTTGTGTATGAGGGGCGGGTGCGTTGTTACGTGTGGGAGCCTTCAGACTGCCATCGGCCCCGCAGCTCAATTAGCAGGAGAAGATGTCTCCAGCTCACACGGAGGTTTTTCTGGGATGAATAATAAATGAATGAACACATTCTTGGAATCAAAGTTAAGTATAAGACTTTTCTTCTTCTTACTCCCTTTTTGGACTTGTGTTTAAATAATTTTGTCCTGTTTTATATAACTTTTGTCTTGTTTTTGTCTAATTTCGTGATTCTAAACTTGTTTTCACTTATCCAAAATAAAAAGGTTACTTCTTTACTTAAAGTCCCAGCTGTGTTTTAAGTCACACTTTGTAGACTAGACTAAAAAGAGACAAACATTCACCTTCAGAGTAGCACCATTTTCTAAAGAATTAACAATACAGCTCATATCTGGGGTCTAAGATTTTAATTAAATTAATAAACCCCGTCTTCTCCACGGAGAAGATGATGAAGCAGCAGGAGTCACGGTGTGACGTGTGCCTCTTCGCCCTGCATGTCCTCTGGTCACGGAGGTAATGCCCTGCTGCCTGTTTTCCGGTTTGTCTCCACAGGGTGTTTGGTGGAACCGGCTGCTGCTGCGGCTGAACAGAGTTTAAGTTCTTTTAGTGTTTTCTTTTTAGGTGCTCTCTACACGGCCCCCCCTCCCACTTCGTCTACGGCCAACCACATGGCTGTGCAGGTGCTTCTGGGAGTTGGAGGCCAGGAGTGACGTGGGTGTGTGTGTGGGCACCTACCACTTTCTGACCACCTGTACAAAAGGACTCGGGTACACAGACCCTGGGACTCACTGGCTTGCCGTGTTTTGTTTGTTTGCACCTTATCCCCTGCATGTTACGGGGTATCGTTTGTTCCCCTCCAGTGTTGTTTGTGTGCCTGGGCTGTTAACAGGTGGGCTTGAGGCTCTTAATCTTTGTTTTATTCAGTTTTAATTATATGAGGTTCTTACTGTTTTTATCTGGTTTTAATCTCTTACTGTTTTTACCCTGTTTTTAATTATTGATATTAAAACTATTTTTAAGCCGTAACCACGTCTCCACCTGGTTGAGTCCTCAGTTTTTTTTGGTGTGCCTAACCGCTCGTGTTGCCACACTTGGCGTTGTCGGCAGGATCTTACACTAGGGGGAGGCGTGTGTTTCTTTTTTTTTTTTTAACTCTATTTTATTGGTTTTTAACTGAATTGAGTGAATAACGCTTGTTTTTTTTATTTCAAAGCAGCAGCGGTTTCTCCAAGGAAAAAAAAAAAGGGGATACTAATCATGGAGGAGCAACTGAGGGAACTCAATGATTTGGTTGCTATGTTGAGGGGGGAGAATGAGCGCTTAAGGCAAGACCAAGCAACAGCTGTGCCAGGTCCCAGTTTTGCTTCTGCCGCTACTGCTCCAGTACCCCCACCTTCTCATGCAAATGTTCACATAGCTGAAAGACTAGTGTATATCCCCAGAGATAGGAAATGCCCTATGTTCAGGGGAAGAACTGGAATGGGGCTGGCAGAGTGGCTGGAAGAAGTGCAGGCGTGTATGAGGGCGCGTCGGTTGGAGGCATCCAATCAGGCGTATTTTTTGTTTGATCATCTGGAGGGAGAAGCCCGCGAGGAGATCAGATTCCGCCCTAGTGCTGATCGTGATGATCCCGCTAAAATTATTGCCACACTACAGGAACTGTATAGATGTACAGAGTCTTATGTTGCCCTACAGGAGGCATTTTTCTCCCGTCGGCAACAAGACGGAGAGACGCTACAGGAGTTCTCCTTAGCCCTGATGGGCCTTATGGCTACGGTTAAGGAGAGGGCACCGAATGGTTTTCAAATTCAAATTCAAATTTTATTTGTCACACACACAATCATACAGCGTACAATGTGCAGTGAAATGCTTAGGCGACCGCCCGCGACCTCAAACAAGAAAGAATATCAATAGGAATAGGAAGATAGATATAAAATATAGGAATATACAATATAAAAACATAAAAACAGAATGTCCGAATGTGTGCAATACGCTCTAAAGTGACATATGTGAAAGTGGCTTGTGTGTATAATGTCCATGATTACTGGTTAAGAGTCCGTATCGCCTGCGGGAAGAAGCTCCTCCTCAGTCTCTCTGTGTTAGCCTTCAGAGAGCGGAAACGCTTTCCTGACCGCAACAGCGAGAACAGTCCGTTGTCGGGGTGGCTGAGGTCCTTTGTTATCTTCCTGGCCCTGGTCCAGCACCGCCTGCTGTAGATTGAGTGCAGGTCAGGGAGCTCGGTGTGGATGATGCGCTCAGCTGAACGCACCACCCTTTGGAGAGCTCGTCTGTCCTGCATGGTGCTGTTCCCGAACCAGGTTGTGATGTTACCCGTCAGGATGCTCTCTATGGTGCAAGAGTAAAAGTTCCTAAGCACCACAGAGGGCAGTCTAAAGTCTCTCAGACGTCTAAGGTGGTAAAGACGCTGCCGGGCCTTTTTCACCACGGTGTTGATGTGACAGGACCATGACAGGTCCTGCGTGATGTGGACACCGAGGTATCGGAAGCTGTTCACTCTCTCCACTGGGCTCTTGTCGATGACGGGGGTCTGGTAGTTCCTCCTCTGCTTCTGCTTTGTGGCGAAGTCCACTATCAACTCCTTAGTCTTGCTGACGTTTAGGAGGAGATTGTTCCTCTCACACCAGTTTTCCAGATGTCCAATCTCCTTCAGGTAGGCTGTCTCCAAATGCTGAAGTGTTGCTCCGTGATCAGTTTGTAGAAAACGTTTCTGATCATATGCTACGACGGGAATTAAAACAGTTTGTGCGCAGACAGCCTACGGCCACATTGCTCGAGGTCAGGGGAGAGGCTATCCAATGGGAGCGTGAGGGCTCCTCCGGGGGTGGCAAGGGCCGGAGTCAGTCTGTTTCTTCCTTTATTGGGTTTCAGTGTGGTGTTGGAAGTAGTGCTGGTGTGGTGCAAAACTCCCGGCAGTCATCAGAATTGAGTGAAATTAGGGACATGCTCAAACAACAGAAGCAACAAATAAAGCAGCTGACCCAAAGCCTCTTAGCCATTCAAGGTTCAGCGCCACCCAGCCGTCCCCCTCAGCGCTGCATCACCTGCAGGCGGTGTCAACAGCCAGGCCATTTTGCCAGGGACTGTGATGGCGTACGTGTCAATTCATCATCACAGACAACCTTACTGGCTCAGGGGCCAGCGGGGCAGACAAAGACCCAATTTCAATCGGAAAACTAGTGCCCGCCGAGCTGCAGAGCCAAAGCTCGGGGGGGTTAGTGGTTGGCTCGGAGGTGAACAAATTGATGGCCAATTGCCCACATTTGGAGGTGACCATGGGGGGACATGTTGTTTCCTGTCTGGTGGACACAGGCTCCATGGTTTCCACCATCAGAGCTTCTTTCGGGAGCAGCTTGAGCCGCATGGGTTGAAACATCTTCATGACTGCCGTTGGTTGCAGTTAAGGGCAGCCAACGGATTAACCATCCCCTACATCGGTTATTTGGAGCTTGAGGTTGAACTCTGTGGTGCACTGTTGCCTCAGTGTGGAATTTTAGTGGTAAAGGACTCTCCTGGTGCTTCTGACAAAACACCAGGGGTGCTGGGGATGAATATTATCAACCGTTGTTATGCCAGACTGTTCGACAACCATGGCGATGCTCTTTTTAGTCCCCAACAGGTAACTAAGATTCCAGGCACATTGGTGGCAGCCTTGCAACAGTGCCACCAGGGCACTGAAGGGGAGTTGGTCCGCCTTCACAATGCAAGAGTTCGCGGTCCCAAGGCCTGTTGGATTCCGGGTGGTACCTTGAAAATGATCCCTTCCACTTGCTCTGACCAGGGATCAGGTACGTCCGCTTTTTTTGAGCCTTCGGAGTCAGAACTCCCTGCTGGACTTCTGGTGTCACCAGCTCTGGTAAGGGTGCAGAAGGGGACAGTATATGTCCCTGTGGTGAATGTGGGCGCTGCAAGTGTGAAGCTTCCTCCACGTACAGTGATTGGTACGTTGGCTCCAGCCAGTGTGGTTAGCCTACCCCATGGAGTGGTTGAGACTCCTTTAATGGTGGCTACTATTGCGGCTCAGGGGGCTGGGGCCTCCTCACCTAACTCCATCGACTCGGTGGATTTGTCTTCTCTGCCAGTGGAGGAGCAACACAACATGGGATGAAGTTCCTGTGCGGCAACGCTACAGACGCATCCCTCCTTCAGATTATGAGGCGGCGAAGGAGCATATTAACCAGTTGCTCGAGTCTCAGGTGATTAGGGAAAGTAGCAGTCCCTATGCGTCGCCGATTGTGCTGGTGCGCAAAAGGGATGGTAGTCTTCGCATGTGCGTTGACTACCGACAGTTAAACGGCACGACGAGGAAGGATGCTTTTCCTCTCCCTCGCATCGAAGAGTCCCTGGATGCATTAACCGGCTCCCGCTGGTTCTCTACTCTAGATTTAGCTAGCGGCTACAATCAAGTTCCGGTGGCAGAGGCAGACCGTTCCAAAACTGCCTTCTGCACCCCCTTTGGCCTGTTTGAGTGGAACCGCATGCCCTTTGGACTGTGCAATGCTCCCAGCACCTTCCAAAGACTAATGCAACGCATGTTCGGTGACCAACAGTGTCAATCGCTTTTATTGTATTTGGATGACATTGTGGTCTTTTCCTCCACAGTCGACCAGCACTTGGAGAGATTAGATTTGGTGCTTGGACGTCTGAAGCAACAAGGCCTGAAGGTCAAGCCCAGCAAATGTGCCTTTTTCCAGCGTCAGGTGCACTACCTGGGCCATGTGATCTCTGACCAAGGTGTCTCCACTGATCCTCGCAAGGTGGAGGTGGTGGCCAACTGGCAAACCCCAGGTTACATTCCACAGCTGCGGTCGTTTCTGGGCTTTGCCAGCTACTACCGGCGATTTGTGGAGGGTTTTGCCAAGTTGGCCGGCCCCTTGCATGGATTGGTTGCAGAGCTAGATGGAGCCAAAGCCAGGAAGAGGCCAGGACGGAGTCTGTCAGCCCATTGGACAGATGAATGTCAACAAAGCTTTGAGGCACTCAAAGCTAAGTTGAGTCATGCACCAGTGCTGGCCTATGCCGATTTTTCCCACCCCTTTATCCTTGAGGTAGATGTAAGTCATGGGGGCCTGGGGGCGGTGTTATCCCAGGAACAAAATGGTGTGGTCCGACCAATTGCATATGCCAGCAGAGGCCTTCGGCCCACTGAACGCAACCCAGCCAACTACAGTTCCATGAAGTTGGAATTTCTGGCCCTAAACTGGGCAATGACAATGACAAAAATTCAGGGAGTACCTTCTTGGGCAAAAGTGCACAGTCTACACAGACAATAACCCACTCAGTTATTTGTCAACTGGAAAGCTGGGGGCCATGGAACATCGTTGGGTAGCCCAGCTGGCATCTTTTGACTTTGTCATAAAATACAGGTCTGGAAGGAGCAACAAAAATGCTGATGCCCTATCCAGGCAGCATGCCCCAGGTACTCCAGACCTGGATCCTGTTCTTCCTGGCACTGGGCTCCCCGGGGATCTGCGGCTGACTCAAACATCCCCTAGGGTGGAGGCTTCTCATGCAGCTCAAATTGCTTTCCCACTCTGCAGTTTATTAGATATGCGAAAGTTGCAACAAGCTGACCTGATAATAAAGGAGTTGGGCCCTTTTTGGGAACAGAAGCGTCGTCCGACACCGGAGGAGCGCAAACGGCTGTCTCCAGCTGTTTTGACACTGCTCCGACAATGGGACCGTTTGGTGGAGCGGGATGGGGTGCTGTACCGCCAGGTCTTTCGCCCAGATGGAGCAGAGGAGGTCTTTCAAGTGGTGCTCCCTGCAGCCATGAAAGAACAGGTATTGACTGAAGTCCACCAAAAGCATGGGCATCAAGGGGTAGAGAGAACCCTGGAGCTGCTACGTCAGCGTTGTTATTGGCCAGGGATGTCTGCTGATGTGACTGACTGGTGCCAAAAATGTGGCAAGAGGTTTCAACTTGCCAAGGCCAATGTGCCACCTGCCCGTAGTCCTATGGGACACTTATTGGCCTCCCGTCCAAATGAAATCCTGGCTATGGACTTCACAATGTTGGAGCCCACTCGTAGTGGGCTGGAGAATGTTTTGGTCTTAACAGACGTGTTTAGCAAGTATACTCTTGCTTTTGCCAACCGGGACCAGCGCGCTTCAACAGTTGCAGAGGTTTTAGTCACCGAATGGTTCTCTAAGTTTGGGGTACCAGCTCGTATCCATTCTGACCAGGGCCGAAGTTTTGAAAGCACCCTTATTCAGCAGCTGTGTTCTCTCTATAAAATAGAGAAGTCACGCACAACCCCCTATAATCCTGCTGGCAATGGACAGTGTGAGAGATTTAACCGAACACTGCATGACCTGCTGCGTACTCTACCCAATTCTCGTAAACGAGATTGGAACTCTTGTCTGCCACAGCTCCTTTATGCCTACAACACCACCCCTCATCAGGCGACAGGAGAATCTCCTTTCTTCCTGTGGTTTGGGCAGGAGCCAAGGCTCCCTGTTGACTTTTTGTTGGGACGGGTCCAGGAACCCACTGGTGGTTCGGTGCATGATTGGATCCAGGAACATCAGTCGCGCTTACAAGGCGCATTTGATGGTTCCCAAAGTAGGCTGCAGGTTGGGGCGGCACGCAGGAAGAGGAACCACGACCAGCACGTAGGGAACTCGTCCTTGTCGGAGGGACAGCTGGTCTTGATTCGAGACTGTAGGACACGGGGACGCCACAAAATGCGGGACCTGTGGAGTGCTGTGGTCTACAGGGTCCTGAGAGCACCTGAGGGGGGGTCGGTGTACACCATTGCACCAATTGATGACCTGGGTGGAACAAAACAGGTCCACCGATCGCTCCTAAAGGCTATTGTAGGGGAGGTCCCCAGGCAGAGCAACAGCATCCCAATGGATGCTCCTCAGCCCAATCCACCACGGATAAACCAGGATGATTGGGCGGATGGGGATTTATTCATAGTAAGGCCAGACCACTTTGGTAGGGCAGAGGTGGAGGAACCCCCCCTCCGAGCCGCCACTGGAACCAGTCGCGACACAACCCAGTGTACCGGCAGCGGTGGGGGACAGTTCTTTGACGCAACCAACCGGTGCTGGTAGTAGCAGTGTGCCCTTGCGTCGCACTTCAAGGGCTACAGCTGGAACACAATAGAGCTGCCCAGATATGCTGCCACACACGCGGCGCCATGGTAACTAAATAAGAGGCTTTTAATCCAGTTTTGGTTCAACAAACGACTATCAAGGAAAATGATTGATTCCACTAGTTCAGTGGTCTTATAAAAAGGAATGCAGACTAGTTTGCCTTTAAAAGTTTGGCAACCATAAGCAAGAGAAAATCTTAGTTAATGAGAAAAATGTAAATACTTTTGACTTTTGGTTCCATTTGATGACCTCTGGGATGTCCAGAAGAGTTTGTCCAGCAGTTTCCACCAAACAGAGCTGATTCCTCATTCTGTGATACTGCGTAGTATTAACAAAGGCTTTCTGTCTTTCTTTCATTAAAATGCGAAATTCGGTCCCATTGCTGTCACGCACTTCCTGCACAACCAGGATAACGTTCCCTTTGTATCCTTCATCACGACCTTTTTACCTTCTCCCCCCTTTGACCTCTGAGTCTACGTTTCTGCTTAAATGCCTCTTCTCTTCAAATCCGACCTCTGAGCGTAAAGAGGACCCTTGTGTTTATTGCTGGGGAGGGAACACCTGTCCTCCACTGGCTTCTCTGCATGAGCCTTGACTCTGAGTCCTGCAGCTGACGGCTCAGATCTCTGAGAACCTGGGAGAAGACGAGAGGCTGGTGCAGGGCCTTTGTGCGCTGCTGCTCGGCATCTGTATCTATCATAACGATAACTCACTGGAAAAATACACCAAGTACGTGTCTTTGATTCACTTTAACATTCTGTTAGACTCGATGTTTGAATGAAAACACAGATTTTCTTCCCGTCGTCTTCAGGGAGAAGCTAAAGCAGCTGATTGAGAAGCGCATCGGAAAGGAGAACTTTGTGGAGAAGCTGGGCTTCATCACCAAGCATGAACTGTATTCGCGGGCGGCCCTAAAGCCGCAGCCCGTCTTCCCGTCGCCGGAGCAGATGCTGTTCGACCACGAGTTCACCAAGCTGGTCAAAGACCTGGAAGGTCAGGGAGACCGCCCTCCTCATGTGCAAGTGATGGTTTGAGTCCCAGTTGACGTAACGTGGTGGCGATGCTGCTCATCACAGGGGTGATCACCAAAGCGGTTCACAAGTCCAGCGAGGAGGACAAAAAGGAGGAATAGGTGAAGAAGACGTTGGAGCAGCACGACAACATCGTAACGCGATACAAGGAGCTCATCAGAGAACAGGTTTGTCGAATTTGGCTTCTAAAAATGTTGCCCAATAGTCGTGGATTTGCTGTAGTCTCCAGATAAGATCAGAGTTTGGACTGTGTGACTCAGGATGCTCAGATCCAGGAGCTGAAGGAGCAGGTAGCAGCTCTGTCCTCCCAGAACGAGCAGATGCAGGCCACTGTCGCACAGCAGCTATCCCAGATCCAGCAGCACAAAGACCAGTACAACATCCTGAAGCTGAAACTAGGTCAGTCCTCGTCCAACACGCAAAAGCTCAGTAGCCGCGGTTACATGGGCAAAATATCTTGATCGGATCAATGGTCGGGTTAAAATTCACCCGTGCACATGGGCCCAGAAAAACCTTTTCCGATTAGAACAAGCGTTCCCATGGTTCACACCTTTGGTCGGAATAAATTATTTGGGCATGCGCAGTAGTGGTAAAAAAAAAATAATCCGGAAGAAGAGATGCGTCCCGTTGTAAACAGACCGTTGCCACAGACTTTTATGCAGCATCTCCGTAACACAAGACGATCTTCCAAACGTGCTTTTATTAATGTTATGAATATTATGAAGCGCCTGCTCGCTCATCGTTTTATTTAATCCGTGTGGTCATTGCTTTTTATGTTGAAGAACGGAGCTGGAAGGGTTAGGACAGGCTATAAACACGTGCTAACAACATTAGCCTTGTGGACACAAAATCCAGGACCGTGCGGGGAAACGCAGCAATCTGCATCTTGGCTGCACGTAAATGTGTGGGAATAACATCGGCCTTTATTTAGCCGGGACAGTTTCTAAGGGCTGAGCAACATTTATTTCTGCTCTGAAAAGTTCACACACCGCCCCAAAGCTCTGTTCGAACACGGTTCCTCCTGAGTCCTGCAGCTGCTAACCCAGAGCGGCGGGACGGCTCACAGTCTGAATTCTCCCACACATAACAAAACAACAAAATGCACACGTAAATAAGCATCCCTCCCTCCCTTCACACACAAAGTTATCCGGCTCCTCTGCTCACTTGGTCCACTGGCACCGGGGCTCGGATGCCAGTGGACCGAGGCGCTGCTGCCCCGCATACCCCTCGTGAAGGGGGGAGAGGCAGAGAGCCAGCGGGGTGAGAGCAGAGCGGCGCTTTTCACGGGGCCTCCGCAGAGCAGCTGGTCGGTCCCGTATGCGCTCCAAAGCTTTCTCTCAGCGAAACACCATCTATGCGTGACGTAAACCAGAGCAGTAGTGACACACGATCGGAATGAACGTTTACATGAACAACGATCAGATAAACGATCGGTATAACCCACCTATCTCGATCGGAAAGAAATTCTGATCCGAACGAGTCTGACCGGGGCAGAGTATTCCGAACGGCGCGTTTACATGACGCATTTTCTTTCCGATCAGGCGTTCATTCCGATTACTTTTGCCCATGTAAACGCAGCTACTCTGACACTTTTACAGTTTCTATAACCATTTTGTTGGTTTAGAAATGATGGAGACATTCACGTCTGATCCTTTTTGTGCTAAAGAGCAGCATTATGTTATTAAAGGAAATGAGGTCCTCACCATGGAGGGACATTCATTTTTCTTGTCTCTTATCTGCCTTTTGAGGGAAAAGCTTCCACTAGCTGAAGACTGGATTTGTAGGGTTTTTATTTACACTTTGAAAGGTTTGAGTCACACGTCCCACAGAAAAAGTCACTTTTCCCTGAGCTTTTTTCAGATTTTTAGTTTTTGATGATGGATTTTGGTATGAAAAGTTGCTGATTACTGTAGTCTATTTTATTTTTTCTGTTTTCCAGAAATGTAAAGGAAAATCACTTCTTGGTTTTCAAAGCTTAACTTTGTTCCATCTGTCGTGTTGCAGCAGAAGTTTCTTATTGCAGTTAAGACACTGTAGAGTTTTCTTCACTGCTCCTCCTCAATGACAATGCTGGACACTAGGGGTGTGTATTGGCAAGAGTCTGGCGATACGATACGTATTCCGATATTTTACCAAAACATATTTTCTTTCTTTTTTTCTTTAAATATGACTTTGAAAAAACTCTACTTGAATTTTAATGTCTTCCACTGTAATAAAATGGTCAAATTCAGTTTATTTAATGATCATAATGTTAAGCACTGCAACTGTATCTCATATAGAAGTTGCGTTTAACAAAGCAAATTCAAAGTGCTTTTATTTTGGTAAGTTAATAGAAAGGGAACAGTCGGCATTGTCTGATTTCCACAACAAAATATTTTTCAGTATAAGAAAAACAAAGAATGAATGTGCCTTAACCAATATGTTTCTATTAGGGAAATAAAATGCTGTTTAATTTCAACATTGCTTAGTTAATGTAGCTTCTGTAGTGCTTTTAAACGGTTCAGGAGCCTGAATGGTGCTTCAAAAATAAAGGGTGGGGGGGATACACTGATTCTTTCCAGAAACGACAAAGTGTGATGATGAGGCAGCATGACAGAATGAAGGAAAGTTGCTTTAATGTGACAAAGAAGGTGCTTTGTTTACATATCAGTGTGCTCTGCCTCTGCTGCACCTTTGCAGACACACAGAGGGAAACTAACGCTCCTCGCCACGATGTCTGCCTTTTTTCCAGAGCGTTGTACACATCCCTGATCCTGATATATCATCTATCAGGTCGCTTAACTAGAATCCATTGCTGGGAGGTTCTGCAGAACTTTATCCCGCTTTGCCGATAGCATTTTAGCCGATGCTAAGCGCATTAGCCTATTAGCCGCTGCCATGCTTCACTCATATTTATCTGAGCCACTAAAAAGCACCACAATCCTCGTTTTTATATGTTGCTGGCAGCAACATAGCACGAAGTTTCTGTTTGGTATCCATCCAAGTTAAAAAGGAGTATTGCCTGTCTCATAACAGAACAAGCTGCCTCTGGCTGCAGTCTTCCTGTTGTCTTATGTGGAGTAGAGCTGCTCAAAGAGGCTCCGTGTGCTCTGCTGCTCCCTAGCGGTCGGAGAGTGAAGTGGACAACAAGAGTCAGACACTGAAGGAAGCTCAGAAATAATTAAATAAATATCGTTTTGGCAGCATTTTGAATTGATGCAAGTATTGCCAAATGAACTATCGCGATATTTTGCCGAATCTGTTTTTTTCTCACACCACTACTGGACACTGTATTCTCGAGAACAGGCGCATTTTAATGTCTTCACTCCATGTAACGCCGTGACAACTACAGAACAGAGTTGGTTTTCGCATTAAGATCACCTAAAACCGGGTCCTGTTCACAAACCGCTGGACCTGGACTGCTCAAACCTGGATTCCTGGATCTCAATGCGAGAAATGCAGCAGAATGTTCTTTTAGTGCCCTCGCCAATCTGAAGCTGTGAATCGCAAGCCAACTTCAGCGGCCGGACACACGGAGAAAGCACTAACGTCATCGCCCCGCCTCCCCTCTGGAAATGCTTTTAAGAAATTATTATTGAGACAAGTTTCCCAGGGTGGATGTGAAAATGCAAATGCAATCCCCTCTTTGCATTTTCATTTTAATTATGACAGAATAAGCGTTTTTAAGTATGAAATGAAAAAGCAGTTTGAAATATTGCTTTTTTATTTTAATTTTGAGTCATTTGATGCAGTTACATTTTGAAAATTAAAAAGCATTTCTGTTAATCCATTTTAATTGTCAAATTAGACATTTCTAAAGGAATTTTGCTACACATTTACCAGGGACCTTTTTTAAAATTAAATGTCAAATACCATTTTCATTATCATTTTAATTAAGTGACAGAATAAGCTGTATTGAGGAAGGAAATGAAAAAGCATTTCTGGTTTTGACTTTGCTTTTTTATTTATGCTACAGAATCGCTTCCATACATTGTGCTCACTAGCACCTACACAAGTGTCTCTGTGGTGGACCGAGCAGTAGAAGGCAAGGACAGCAAACAATTTTATCAAAAATATTTTAATTTCTTTTTCAAAAAGTGTAAATCGGGCAAAAATGGGCCCTTAAGAGAGGTCAAAGTAACAAAATTAACTCAAGCTTTTAAATGTAACAGAGGACAACTGAACAGACAAACCAACATAATTAAACTGACCTACCTAATTGCAAACACAAGGGAACATACACAGTGGCTGATCAAACCAACTAGACACACAAGGGGGAACTTAAAAAGACTAAGACAAAATACAGAGAACAAACTAAACTAATGTCCAACATGTGATAAATTAACATACACAATGAATGAAACTAAGGACCATCAAAATGGAAGCTAAAGTAAAGAAACACAAAAAGAGTTCCTTGTCCACTGGGTGATGGTTCAGTCCAATTAGCTGCCTGCTGAATATAAGGCCTCTGCTGACTGGCATGCATTGTTGTGTCCGGCCTGACTTGATGGTTCCAGCAGCAGATGGCAGCAGCAGCAACAATGGTTCCCTCAGCACTGGTAACTCAAAACAGAACAAATTAATAAAGCAAATTATAATAAACTGAAACATGTTAATAAATTTGATGATCAAATGTGTGTGTTATTTGAAAAAGAAATCTAAAAGTATATGCAAACAAATCAAGTAAACAGATTTATGTAGGGTGTGGTGCAGGAGGTTACTGCCCTGATGGTGTGGCAGAGTAGGCAGCCATCACAGTCTCTCCCTCCGGAAACCAATAGGTTTTAACCCTCGTCGCCAGTTGTAGTATCTTCAATGATGAGACGTTGTTGCTTTAGGTTGGCTCATTATTCCGCCATTATTACAACTCTTTTACAACCAGAATGCAGCGCGTGCTTATCCTTAACAGTGTAACATTCACGGCCTTACAATAAAATCAGACTTTAGTGTTATGAACAATAACTAGTCAATATGCCACAAACCCATTTTTAGAAACTCAAAGATTTGCATCTTCAAGTGACCACTTCCAATTAAAAGTCGATGTAAATGCATGTCTATGTGTGTGTCTTTTGGACTTGCATTGCGTCCCTTTTCTCCATACAAAACATGTGAATGCTCATTGAAAGTTAAACTAGTTAAACTTTGACCAACCAGGTCATTTTTTCAATTCACAGAAGAACCAACAGAAATTAACAATTGAGATTTGTTCCAAGCCAGAATTCTATGACACCAAGTTTTTCCTGTGTCGGAATAGAGATCTTTTTCTCTGGAGAGGATCTGTTCTCAACAGAGCACAATAGATGTGATGCTGAGCAGCGATGTGGACAGAATTTCCCTGACATGCCTCTTTTTGATACAGTTGTTAACCACAAGTAGACTTTTCTCAGATGCATTTTTTCCTCTAATAAATGTGACTGACAGGTATGCTGAGTAAATGCTGATTGTAAACGTAACATTTGATTGAATGCATGAAGAAGCCCATAAAGGAAAATCCACAACTGTTTCTTTGTTTCTGTTATTGAATAACGTTTTTGTGTTAAGTTTTCAATAAATATACTGCATTGCTATGAAACAAATTTGTTTATTTTCATATCCATTATTACAATCCTCACATCAGCATTCAGTTTTTTCATTGACAAAGAAACATTTCTAAACAACAGCTTTGAAAATCAAACATCCACTTTGTTAATAAAGCTTTAAAACCTAAAATGGTAAACATGGAAAAACTCCTAAATGAAGCAAGTCTAATATGAACATTTTAAACTGCAGTTTTGCTCAAATGAACATTAAGTTGTTTGGAATTGTACAAGTGTTTGATGTGATTCCTCATAAATTTGGTTTTCCAGATCATCAGCCTGACACAAAGGCAGGAACCATGGCTAAACTTTCACTCCACACTGCATCCTTTACAACCAAACAAACTTAATTGGTTGGTGGTGGATTTGGTTCATCGTTTGGGGACAAAGGAGGAGGACAGACACCGACAGATCATCATACAATTTGTTATCTGGAGAAAAAACAAGAACTGTTCAACCTGTAAGAATCTGGTAATCATCTTCAAGGAGGATTTCTCCAAAGCTGACAGAGAAGCTCGAGCAGCGGGTAAACATGTGTACTACAAAGGCAAGGTGTGCTACATCAACGGTATCAGGGTTCATATGGACTGATGTGGTTCAATGAAACAATACAAAGAAGGAAAAGGAAGAAAAATGTAAGAAAAAAAGGTTCTGGAAATGGTTATATTTTTCAAAATAGTTTAATTCATTAATAAATTGTTTTTCTTCATCTGTATTTTTCATGCTTGTTAATGATAATTCATTTCTACTGTAATGGTTCTGACAAAATTTCTCTTCAAAATTCCTCTGGTTCCAACCAACATGTCTTCGTGCAACGCAGAAAAGGTGAACAGATGGACTCTACATGCCTGGTTCCCACCGTGAAGTATGGAGGAGGAGGTGTGATGGTGTGGGGGTGCTTTGCTGATGACACTGTTGGGGATTTATTCCAAATTGAAGGCATACTGAACCAGCATGCTACCACAGCATTTTGCAGCGACATGCTTTTCCATCCAGTTTGCGGTTATAGTTGGACCATCATTTATTTTTCAACAGGACAATGACAATGTGTAAGCATCTCTGGGAACTCCTTCAAGACTATTGGAAGACTATTTTAGGTGACTACCTCTTGAAGCTCATCAAGAGAATGCCAAGAGTGTGCAAAGCAGTAATCAAAGTAAAAGGTGGCTACTATGAAAAACCTACAATATGACATATTGTCAGTTGTTTCAGTGTGAATCTACAGTTTTCATCGTCAGTAAAATAAAGAAAACTCTTTGAATGAGACAAAGTGTCCAAACTTTGGGTCTGCACTGTATATTTGTGTTTGCACTTTGAAATGTGTAAGAAATAAACAACTTTTTTAAGATGAACGTAAATACATGATAATTGATTATTTTCTCGAGATGAGCTGTGATTGTGTTATAATGAGACTCATCTGAGGGATTGTACTACTCTCATTTTTCTTTTTGCTGAGACAACAAAAAAGCTAAAACAACATCTAAATTATGGAGCAACGAGAGACAGAATCATGAATATCTTTCACTGAGACACAACTGAGATAGGGATTTGAAGAAAGTAAATCAAATTGAGACATACTTGAGCGCAACATAATATGTCTCATTTGTCTCTTAACTGAGATCTGGAGAAGAGACAGTGTGACGGTGTGGCACCGTCAGATGCCGAGGGGGGGCCACACCAGGTTTTACTGTTTGTGTAATAATGTGTTTTGTATTTTCTGATTGCTACCTGTGGTGCGACCTGGACGGGAATTGAGAGCAACGCCCTGTGGGCGTGGCGTCCCATTTAAGAGGGAGCACTGCAGGTGGTGACACGAGAGGAGTGACAGTGTGTGCTGTGTGCTGCATGGCCCTGCGTGTAGCAACCGTGTCTGAATTAAACACTGAACCTCCTCACCTTGGCTCCTCTGCATCCTTTCTCGGCGGGACCCCGCCACATATGGTGTCAGAAGTGGGATCGCAGAGGGGCCACAAAAAGGTGAGGACGCAGCGGCGTGGTGGGGACGACGATTCCCCGGCAGCTCAGCGCCTCCTCCAGGTACTCCATCCTCTGAGGAAGAGGGGGTGGATCCGGGTCGCCTCGTCGGAGCATCAGGCCTGGCCAGGGGCCCGGAAAAGAAACACTACGGCGTCCAACTCGGCGCCCATGGCGAGCGGCGGACCACGCGGACAGCAGGGGCGGACCGCCGGAGCACAGAGACGGCCGGAGGCGGGACGGGCATACCGCCCGGTTCCACTGCCGCCTACGCAGGCATTGGAGGCCTGCGCGGTGATGGACAGGGGGCGGACCGACGTCTACTGGGCCGTCAGGGGAGTGCTCCGGGAGAGGCGTCACAACTCGCCTGTAACCTGCTGTCGGCGGCTCCAATCGGCTGAGGTGCCATCCGGGAGGAGACCAGCGGGGGCGTGTGGCCAATGGAAGGGCCTTTGCCGGGGCTGGGAACGACCGGAGCGGCAAACCGAGGAGCGGATCGGAGGGGTCGCCGTCCTGAAGCAGCTGCAGCCCGTGCGTTCTTCCGACGCGAGGACGCGTCTCTGGCGGATCGGCGTGGGGAATGCGCGGCGGCGGACTGCTGAGGGGATCGCCGCACACCGTCGATCTCTCAGAGGAGGGGCAGAGGACCAGTCAGTTCGAATCGATGGTTACGAACGCAAAAATGAATGTCGATCAGTTCGAATCGATGGTTACGAACGCAAGGTTCAATTGAGTGGGAGGGAAACTCGACCACTGTCAGGTGGGAGCGAAACTCCACCACCTGGATCCTTTCCTCTTCTGAACTTGGCAAAAGGTGGGAGGGAAACTCAACCACCTGAGCTGCTCCTCTGTCTTGATTCCCACCACTAGGGGCGTTCCAGCCCTATTTTTGAGGTGGGGGACTTTAGGAGAAAATGACTCCCGTGGCTAGTGACCCGGGGATTATTCTGCCCCTGTGTGAGTTGAACCTTCTTGGGAAACCGCTGGATCAGCTGCTGCCTGGAGGTCCTGCTGGACCCGTGTCAAAGGGTGCTGTGTTTCCTCTGCTGCCGTGCACTGGCTCCAATGAAACCAGGTGCCACCTTGCCCTTGGACCCTCACTGCATGCGACGTTCTCTCCGCAACATGGAACGGCCCCGTCCAACGTGCTCCCAACCATCTCAGTTTGATGACCCTCACCAGCACCCAGTCCGGACCTGCGTCAGTCTCAGTGGTTACACCTTCTGGTCTCTTCGCCGCCTGTTTGGAGAAAACTGATACAAAACTGGAGAGCATTTTAATAATCAGGGTGAGACATTGTGTTATTTGAGGTTCCCTGAGCATGGAAACCGTGACTGTGGCCCTGTAAAAAGTTCTGTCTGCTACTCATGTGGGTCAAACTCACTCTCTGAATAACTGAGCATCTGATTGACATCAGAGCATATGTCAGTGCGCCAATTCCTTTTAATTTGGTCTGTGCACAGATCTTGCCCAATTTAATTTGAATGTTTCATTTATTCACTACCTTTCCTTGTGACAGTGGGCGTTATACCGTTTCAAGTGAATGTTTCAGGCCTAACAACCTTCTGCAGGTCCTGGTTTCTGAAATGGATTCCATTGTCAGACCTGACTATTATGGGAAAATCATGGCGTTGAATGTAGTGGTTAATAGACATTTTATTACTGATTTACTATTTTATAATTGATTTTAAACTGATTTGCTATTTTCCTTCTTGGTGGGCCATGCCTCTGGCCACCCAGGAAAAGCATCCAAGCACACCAACACATGACTGTAACCTCCGATGGAGGTCACCATGTCTGTTAAATTAATTATGATTTCTCGCCCTGTCGCTGGTTCCACTGGAAACCTCCTTGCTTTTGTTTGTTTTTCTGGTGACACCCCCTTTTTGTAATCTTACCACCTCATCGAAGCATGGCTCTGGCTCCCACTCTGTTTCTGAAAAGCTCTGCTCCTTCTGCTTCAGGTAATCCTGCTCGGCAACTTCTGCTTTCTGAGCTGATCGGGGACCTGTTAGTCTTTCTGCCTTTCTGACCACATTCTGATCATTCTGATCTCCCACTACTGCACATTCTGATCTCAATGCATCCTTGCCATGCCTGAAACAACAACCATCTGTATGCAACTCTTTGCTCCCTGTGGACCGCACATCTGACCTGATCTTTTCCTTTTTTTTTTCACCTGTTCAGCACACACGTGTTTTTTTTCACCTGTTCAGCACACACGTGGTGTTCCTGTGGTCATTTGGTCTGTGATGGTGATCCCTTTGTGTGTGAATGTAATATTGGGTGCTTCTAAAATGTTGTTCAGAGAGAGAGTGAATTCCTGAAAGTTTACGTAAGCCACTCCTTCATATGTGGTCAGTATTTGTAATGGGTGTCCCGTGACTATGTGCTAGCGAGGTTTGGTTACACCAAATGTATGTTTGATGCAGTTGTGATGTCTCTTATCCATGTTTTCTAACATAACACTTTGGTACATAAGTATTACTTCTCCTCCCCCATTTCTCTGGAACAGAACACTCTTTGCAAGATCTTCTGTTCCAGAAACATCAAGGAAAAAGGGTTTATGATAATCTGGTGTTGTCAGCTCAGAGGCCGCAGCCAGGGCTTATTTTAGTTTAATAAAAGTATTTTCAGCCTCTGCACCCCAGTGAAGGTCTGACTTCAGGTTCTTCCTATTTTGCTGTCTGACCATGTCATGGAGTGGATGGGTCAATCCTGTTTAATTGGGAACGTAATGTCTGCTGCATCCAGTCAGACCTAAAAATGACAACATCGTCGACCTTCATGTGCTTAGGATGAGACGCACAGCTGATCTGTGGGACTGGGAAATAATGTTCTAAGAAATCTACTTGTCTGCGGCACACCTACAATTTTTGTGAACCTTTGACCCTGTGGCTGTATTATGGCTAAGAATTACGCCTGTGGCGTTTAAACATGCATTCACTGTTTGAGCTGTTACCAAAATTGAATCCACATACTGGATGAGAGTGACGTTGCCTGGCAGGGGACAGTCAGAAGCATCTCCTCCAATACCTGATTGAAAATTCCTAATTGAAAACTCTGGGGTTTGTACACCCAGAGTACGAACCCCTGTTGAAAACGCGTGTAACCCATCTACTGGGTGTCACACGTAAATGAGAATATGTCTACACTCAGGGTGTAGAGGCAGACCGGAAAAATCATTAGTGAGGTCAACGCATGTAAACCAGCAGTGCGAGTGGTCAGTTTGGCCGGGGCTACGTATGGATTAGGATCAGAAACGGTTAAAGCGCTCAAAATGTTATATACAGCATGCAAATTGGTGGACAATTTACCGACCCATCATCTGTGGTGCCCTGAGCCCACAGATGACGTGGCTTTCAGTCAATTAAGGCCTTCGCCGAGGGATGGTCAGTCCGCTCATGACCATGGCAAAGTCCCTGAGCGTGTTCTAGGGTGGCTTTGTCCTCTCCGCAACCACGATGCCATAAGTTTTTGCTATGTGAGAAAACCAGGCTTGGGACACCTGAGTAGGAATCTCATCCGTTTGGGCCGAGGCGCGTTTTAACACTCCGCCTAATTCTTCAGTCTTATGTTTGGGATGCAATGTAAGGGAAACGTAGGGTACACTATCAGAAACTACGCCTTGAGAGAGAGTGTGAGCAGAGTGTCTGCTACAAACCCCTCAGAGGCAACATAAATATTTAGTTTAGCAATCTGCTATTACTGTCCTACTGTTGGGCCTTGGTATCAGGTTTCCCCATTTCTATCTTTAAAAATAATATTGTGAGGGGGTCAGGCGGGGAGGTGTAGAGCTCAAGGTTGGAGATCCAAAGTTTCCACACCAGAAAAGCTGACAGAATACCTTCATGCGCTGTGGTTTCTGTATCAAGCAATCCCCAGCACCAGTCTGCCAGTGGCTCCTCCGTTGGACAAACAAGGTACTGTGCCTCATGAGTGAGTTCATCCGCTCGGCAGTGGAGTATAGTTCCATCTGGTAGAATGACCTGTAACCCATCCGGGCTGCACAAAGCGGTGGCTCCCAGCTTCACCAGCAGGTCACGACCCAAAAATTGACTGGCACTGTCAGTGGATGCACAAAGTGGTGGTTCAGTCTGTTTGCTGACTTTAGTGTTCAATGACTTGGTGTATGGCAGAGTCCGTGTCTCATTGTTCTTGAGGATCCCAGAGGTTTCATGCCTCCTGGGATGTCAGTTTATCGCAGGCATTCGGTGAACAGGCCCATGTCCACGGCCTCTTGGGGTTCCGCCCCTAGGTGGTCCACCTCTGGACCCATGCCATCCATAAGGCTGCCAAAGTTCGTATATGGACAGCCTCTAGTCCAATAGCAAGGTTCCTCGCAGTAATAGCACAATCCAGCATCAATCAGTTCCCTGAGTGTACCGCCCCAGAAACCTCCGCCTGTCACCCCACCTCTCCCCGTCATTGTCCCCTAAATCCTGCGGGGCGAGGGCCGGATTGACAGCCGTCACCACCCAAACTGTTCATAGGGGAGTTATAGTTTGTAAAATGAAACCAGGTCGGACCTGGCAGAAATGTGACTACTGAGCCTCGGTTGTGGGCCTAAATTTTTTTACTTGCATATATAATTTTCTTTTTATTTCTTTATGTGTTTGTTTATGTGCTTTCTGCCTAGCCTCTGCCAGCTGCAACTCAATTAACTGTTTATTGACTTCTTCCAATTTATTGTCTTCCTTTTGACATTAAACGTTTAGTCCATAATTGTTTCTCACTTTCAGGTGCATTTGTTGTAATTTGGCATTGTAAGTTTGAGTTTGTTAGTTAGTTAGTTTGAATCATATTATGTATGTATATAGTATGTATGTGTGTGCTGTACGCCCATCATCCTGTTTGATACGCAGTTCCCAGACGAACCTGCTTTGTCACAGCTCCTTCTGACACCCTATCAGAAGGAAGACGTTGTCTTCACTGCTCTGTCCTGTCAGACGTCATCAGATCCTCCTAAAACCAGACAAAGATCCCACTAGTCTTTCAAGCTATCGCCCTATTTCTTTAATCAATGCAGATGTAAAAATTATCTTCAAAGCACTAGCACAGAGAATAGAAATAATCACTCCTCACATAATTCACTTCGACCAGACTGGATTCATCAAAGGCAGACACTCGGATGATAATGTCCGTAGACTAGTTAATATAATAGACTTTGCCACCATTGAAAACCAGGAAATGACGGCACTATCGCTGGATGCTGAAAAAGCCTTTGACAGAGTAAATTGGAAGTTCCTTATTGCTGCCCTCCATAAGTTTGGTTTTGGAGAAGCATTCATCAATTGGATCAAAATATTATATCACAACCCCAATGCATCAGTTAGAACTAATAGACAGAGTTCAAACAGGTTTTTTCTTGGAAGAGGAACCAGACAGGACTGCCCACTCTCTCCTTCTCTTTTTGCTATATTCATTGAGCCTTTAGCTGCAGCAATAAGACAGAATGAAAGCATTATAGGAATAAAAACCAAACACAGCCATCATAAAATTAGTCTTTATGCGGATGACATATTACTGTTTTTAAGGAATTTACATTCTGTAAATGAAACAGCAATGATCATAAATGAATTCTCCTCCATATCAGACTATTCCATTAATTGGAATAAGTCTGTTTTATTACCAGTCAACAGGAATATGGAACAAAGACTCACAATTCCAGTTAAAACAGGAAATATCAAATATCTGGGTATCTACTTTTCCCCCAAACTATCAGAACTGGTGCAGCTAAACCACACCCCATTACTGAAAAGCATACAGGACGATCTAACACGCTGGACCAACCTGCCTCTGTCCCTTATGGGCAAGGTAGCCACGGTTAAAATGAAAATCTTACCCAAGGTTAATTATCTCTTCTCAATGATTCCCACACAACCGCCATTAAAATGGTTCAAAACATTAGACTCATCCATATCAAGCTTTCTATGGAACAACAAACCTGCAAGAATTAGTCTAAAAACTTTAAAATCTGCAAAAAGCTGTGGAGGATTAGAATTACCTAACTTCCACAAATACTTTCTTGCAAATAGATTACAATATATCTTAAAATGGTTAAAAAATAATCCAGAAACCAACTCATGGTTAGACTTTGAACAGGCGTTATGTGGAAAGATCAACCTGTCACAGCTACCATTTATTAGCCAAACAGTTAAAAAACAGGATTGTTTCAAAAGCATTAATATAAATGCCACTTTAACAGCCTGGTGGGAATTTCTCAAAATATCAAAATCATCAATTCAACCGTGCAAAATGACACCCATCTGGAACAACCCGGACATCCTTATTAACAAAAAAATGATTCACTTCCCAGCTTGGCAAGCAGGGGGCATAAAACAACAAGAGCACGTAATTATTGATAGAAGATTCATAACTCCCCAGGAACTTCAAGACAAATATGGAATAAATAACTTCTTGGAATATCAGCAACTTAAATCAAGTATTACTAAAAAGTATAAATTTAAAGACGACGATTTAAAGCTACCAGATGTAGTTACCACTCTGATTAATTTTTCAATGAATAGAACTCTCTCCAAAATATACAAACTTTTATGTAATTTAGATAACAATATTGCCCTTCCAACAAAAAAATGGGATGCAGATTTGAGCATCAGCACAGATGAAAGCTTCTGGTCAGAACTCTGTCTAAACACCTTTAAACTGACAAAAAGTCCAAATCTGCAGATAATCCATCTCAAAACTCTTCACAGAATTTACTACACTGGACAGAGGATGTTCAAGATGGGTCTCAGTAACTCAGACATTTGCGAGAACTGTGATAATAATCTACCCGACAGCTACATGCACGCACTGTGGTTCTGCACTCCTGTCCAGGCTCTCTGGCAGCAGGTATGTGCCGATTTATCAGTCTGGCTTAAGGTTTCAATCACTGCCTCACCGTCACTTTGTGTGCTTGGTGACATGAGTGCCATCGATATAGAAGAAGGATTAGCATCTATCATTTTCATAACTCTTTGTATTGCCAAAAAAACTATTTTAATAAATTGGAAAAACAAGAAAAATATAAACATAAGTCAACACAGAAATCTGCTGTTTGATCATATCAGCTTGGAAAAAATGTCAGCCCAAAGCTCAAGTAACTTTGAAAGAATTCAGTCTCTCTGGTCTCCTGTGGTTGACTCCATGACTTAGGGGGTGGGGGGCTTGGTCGTCGCTGCTCCTTGCCCTTCTGCCGTGGTTTGGGGTGGGGGTCGGGGCTTCCGGTGCCTGGCGGGGGCGGTGGGGGGCCCCGTTGGTCGGGGGGTCGGGTCCGGTGCCTGGGTGGGGCGGGCTGGGGCGCTGCGTGGTCCTCTGGGCTTGGGTGTGCGTGGTGGGGGGGTGGGGTGGTGGTCTGGCTTGGCTTGGGGGGGTGGTCCCTTTGCCTGTGTTGGGGGGGTTGGCGGGGGGCCCTGCTCGGGGGGCCCAGCGGCGCCGGATGGGCTGCCCATCTGCGCCTGGGGCTGGGATCGGCCCTTCCCTGGCTCTGGGACGGGACAGGACAACCCTCTCGGGGCCCCCGGTCGCTCTGGGTGTCACCCGCTTCGGCTGCGGGGTCTGGGGTGGGGTGGGGGGCTTGTCGGCCCTGTCCTGTGGGGGGGCGTTCTGGGGGGGAGGGGGGCCCATTATTGGTACGGGTCGGGGGGGCTAACGGGTCGGGGTCTCCGCTGAGGCAATCAGTGGTTGCCTCGGCCGGTTGGCCTCCTCGGTCCCGTCGAGGCCTGACCAGAGCTCCTCTAGGGCCGGCGTTTGGGGGTGGGGGCCTGGGCTTGCTCCGGGGGGGGCGACGCTTTCTGGCTCCTCTCTCTCTGTGTGGGGTGGGTGGTGCCAGGCCTGGGGTGTCGGCGCCTCCGGGGTTGGGGCCCCTGGGCTGGGTGGCCCTGGCCCCTTTGCTGGGGGGGGGGCTGTTTGACCACCAGGGGACAGTCTACCAGCTGTCCCCAACTTACCCCCTTCCTCATATAACCTCATATTAGGGTGAGGGGGTGGGGGGTCTAGCCTGCGATGCGCCTTGGGGGGGGGCTACTTGGCAGTGGCCCCCCCTCCTATGGTTGCTGTATGGAGTGGGCCCCCCCTCTTTCGGTTTTATTTGCACCTTAGACATGTAGGGTCCTTGGTAGGGGGGGTGCTTGGACATCACTGCAAGCAAGCAGCAGATGTCCTCCTGGCACCCTACCCGCCAATTTTAACCGCACCTTAGACATTTAGGGCCCCTTGGTGTGGAGGGTGAGGGGACATCACTGTGAGTAATCAGGAGATGTCCCCTTAGTGCCCTACTCGCCAATTTTAACTGCACCCCCCTTAGTACACACACCCCTCCCCCTTCAATATATACATTCAAACATAAACACACACACATGCACACAAACACCCTCTCAAACACCCATACACGCACACACATTTTACAAGGAAGGTGGGACCTGGGTCCATCTGTCCCCTACCCCTTCCCTGGTGGGGGGGTGCGGGCCCCTTGGTGATGGCGGCCGTGTCCCTTGGGTGCCGGCTCCCTGGGCCCGGCGGTGCTCTCTCCGCACGGTGGGGGGGTTCATATTACACCTGAGCCGGGGGTGTTCGTGTCCCTGGGGGGTGGGTCCTGGTCCTTGCCCCTGGGCGCTGGGCCCCGCCAAACTTCCAACATGGCCGAGCCTGGTCGGGCCATATTTATAACACCCCTTGTGGGCCGCCCTTTTTTCCCTCCTCCTGGGCGGGGGCAGCGGGCCCCTGCCTTGCTCCTACCTGGACCAACCGTGGGCCGGGTGGGTGGCTGCCTGGAGTGCGGAGCGGGTCTCCCTTGGGGGGTCCTGTACAAACATATAAATAAATATAAATGAAAATATTCTCACAGAGAACAAATTATGTCAATATACATCACATACATGATATAAACTGATATAAGACTTGGAGAAAACTCAATAGAATAAACTAATTAACATAAACTGTCATACCTCGTTGGCCGCAATACCACAAAGGGGGTTAAAAGACCTTTCTGCAGCAACTCTTGAAATGACCCAAGTCCTTTTCCATGTAAAGGGAATAAAGTTAAACTCTTCACACTTTCTTATTGTTATAACGTAAATGCTGACACTTTCTCCGTAGTCCATGCGCTCTGTCTGTAGCGTGTTACAACAATAACGGTCCTGACGGAAACAAAAATCAACTCAAAGTTCCATTAACTGATAACGTGATTATTACCACTCTGATAATAATTTCAAGGACTGTTTAACAGCAAATGAACATAAAATATGCATCACTGAAATTAATATGTAAACTTAAACTTAAACAACTTGCAAATGCCATTGCTGGCAGTTACAGTAGGCGCTCGCGCGCACGGTGTAACCCCCCCCCCCCCCCCCCCCCCAGACGTTGCGGGGCGGGGGGGGGTCATCGTCACTTTAATGGACTTCCTTTTGCTAAATCCCGCGTTGTGTGCAGACTAATTTAAAGGAAAATGTGAGAAGTGAAGGAATTTATATTTTTGGTAATTTCATTAGGGTTGTCAGTCTTAAATTTTATTACATTGAAGATAAGTCATTTGCTGAAGTGTGTGCTTTTACGCCCTTTGAACCTGGAAGAAGCTTCCTTAAGTTGCATATGTGAGAGGTTTCAGGAATGCAGCTCCAACCTCCAACCCCCTTCAGGAGAAACCGTCTTTGATATTCTAAAGGTTGTAGGTTGTAGGTCTGACATGAGCTATAAATTAACTATCTCTGGTACTGTAGCTGTGGGAACCACTCCAGGCGTCCACTCACGTGTGGAGAACAAAAGCTTTATGATCTACTGTATGCATGCTGGGAATTCAGGCCACCTGTGGAGTACATGGGGAAAAGAGACCAGATGCTGTGATTCCAAGTATGGGCTGAAAGAAGTAGGCGGGCTCCTCTGTCAGCCAATCTCTAGCGACCAGAGGCGGAGATTCAGCCGCGGGGGAGGAGGTTATGACCACAAGTTTAAAAGTCTGCACTCAAGAAACTTTCCTTTGTTCCCAGACGGCCTCATGTGATTCGGATTTGTAACTTCTTACGTTTTGATGGTTTTGGATTTGGGAACCCAGATGATCTGCTTTATTTTGTTTTACTCTGTTTTTAGAAATATTGTTAGGGAATAAATTTGTTAAACTTAATCCAGTGGACTCCCGTGGTTTCTTCCCCTCGACTTTTTTGAACACGCAAGGAAAGTAATCTCAAAGCGACAGATTATTTCCTACAGAAGCTACTGTTATTGACATGACATTATTCAGCCTTTCAAAACCATTTCACCTACCATGAGCTAGCTAAGTGGAAGTCATGATTTGATCTTCACACAGTGTACTTGTGTGTTGGCTGTCAAAGATAGATATAATTATTAATTTTGTAACTAGGAAGATATGTAAGCAATAAATGTGTAGCATAATTCATTTAGAAATGTCTAATTTGACATTTAAAATGGATTAATAGAAATGCTTTTTAATTTTCAAAATGAAGCTGCATTTTTTGACTCAAAATTAAAAAGAAAAAGCAATACTTCAAAATACTTTTTCATTTCCTTCCTCAACACAGCTTTTTCTGTCACTTAATTAAAATTAAAATTAAAATGGTACAGTAAACCCTTGTTTTTCGCGGGGGTTACGTTCCAAAAGGAACCCGTGATAGGCAAAATCTGTGAAGTAGAAACCTTTGTTTTTTCTTACCAATAATATACAGTTAAAAACTTAATCTATTTCAATGTATAATAAAACTCTATTATACATTGAAAAGAAAGAACAAACCATTTTACAGGCTTAAGCATTTGTTTCACAAATAAAAGTACTTTAGAAACGTTTTTTTTTTCCAACAGACCTTCTGTACTGTACTGTCAAATAATAATTTTAATCATCGATGTGAACAGAAGGCTTCAAATTGCGGAGATTAGCCCCGCCCACCGCGACCCGAGAGTAATTGAATTAAACAGGAGAAAATTTAAAATGATAATAAAAAATACAAAGTACAGTCGGACAAATAGTGACTCAGGTGTATTTCACTGCTCTTCAGACTGCACGAAGCTGCAAATAAATGTGTAAATATATGGGAATTACATCAGTCTTTATTTTGTTCTGGACACCTCTGGAAACACAAATTCATATGATGGTTTCTCAGATCGCAGCAGCATTTCCGCCTTCAGCGATCATCGGGAGCTTCGTGCTCCGCTATGCGAAGGCAGCTGGCGGTCCGAAGAATTAAAGCTTGTCCGTGGTGCGTAATGAAAAAGCATTTCTATTAATCCATTTGCCATGTTAACCATGCGACTCATCCTCGAGGGAGGGTTTTTTCGCTGTGGCGACCCCTGATGGGAGAAACCGAAAGTGAAAGAAGAAATGTCAAATTAGACATTTCTAAATGAATCATGCTACACATTTACCAGAGAACGTCTTGAAAATGAAATGTCAAATACCATTTTCATTTTAATAAAGTGACAGAATAAACTGTGTTGAGGAAGGAAATGAAAAAGCATTTTGGTGGATTGCTTTTTCATTTTCTTTTTCATTTTCAAAAAATGCAGCTTCATTTTGAAAATGAAAAAGCATTTCTGGTTTTGACTTTGCTTTTTATTTATGCTACAGAGTCGCTTCAATAGGAAGTTACATCTATCATAACGGCTGTTTTTTTTTTGTTTTTTTCCCCCCCAGAAACTAACAGAACGATAAGCAGCATCCCCTCAAGTTGAGGAAAGGTGAGAAATTGTTTCCTTATTACATTTTTTTTGTGTATGGAAAGTATAGTTAGATTGATAGATAGATATGCTATGGATTTTTTTCTGTTCCATTTTTTTAACCTTTGAATTCTCATTCTGAATGTTTTTTAACCCTAACATTTTGATGACCCCGAAATTCAATGTAAAAAAGAAATTCGAGGGGGAAGACACCACTTTCCTTGTTTCACTAGAACTAGTCGATCTAAGAACACACCGATATCCAGCCAATCACATCATGATAACGATGTGTCGTCAGGGTTCAATACTTTTTAGTAGAGGTAAGATTTTCAGCCCGAGTCCGAACCGACCTGAAATTCAGGTACTAAAATGAATACCGTAATTTAAGGACTATAAGCCGCTACTTTTTTTCCTGCGCTTACAGCCCTGCGGCTTATTCAGTGATGCGGCTAATTTATGGATTTAATTGGCAGCCGCCATGTACGTACTTTCAGACTCAGTGAATGGTTTGAATTCCCTATCAAACACCAAGCAACAAGTCATTTGTTTTTCAACACACCTCTAAGCAGCCAAACAGCATGGACTTGACTTCAGGTCTTAGACATTTCAGTCATGGTTCAACAAAAAGAAACACGCATGCCCGGCCGCATCCCAGAACAGGGCTCCAGACTAACTTTTTTCACTAGGAGCACAGTGGCCCCTAACTGAAAATTTTAAGGGGCACAACCAGAAAATATACGGGGGCATACTGTAAATCAACATTCTAACCAAATCTACTAATTTTCACTGTATTATGAATAAATACTTTAATAATAGATGCAGAAATTACAATGCACTGTTTCAAATTCAGTGTCACATTTTAATCTGCACTTTTGAAGCAACAACAACAACAAGGTAAACTGACAGGCGAAGGTAAACTGTAAAAGAACGGGCGATGTTCACTGGATATCAGAACAATCGATACAGATACCTGAGATCACAGAGAGGCTCAAAAACTGGGCTATAAATTTATCTTAGTGACACCAAATAAATGCAGCCAAGATGCACAATAACCGTGTTTGAGATCACCCAGGTGGACGCAACGCTGTTCAGATCACCTGGGGGGTATTCCAGAAAGTAGGTTATGCTAGCTCCCACGGTAAGTTTGAGGCTAAGGAAGTTGATAACCTCAGCTTTCGGTTCCAGAAATGGAGGTATGTTTCAGGGTAGGTCAAGTTGCCATGGCAACTCATGCTCTGAACATATCCTGGTCGGGAGCAGGTTTAGTTGAAGGTTAGTTTGTTTACAGAGAGGTGAAGCAGCATGGCGTGTCCATTTGAAGATGATTTAGTGGATGAAGAAGCTCAGATAATACTTTTTCCACCGTGAGAGGGTGATAAGACCACATATGGATGTTGGAAAATTAAACTTTTTTACTTTGATCTAACTTAGTTATTTGCTTCAGTTAAGATAAATCATTTGTTTGTTAAGTCAGTTTAAAAATAACACGCAGTTTTCAAACAGTTATTTTACTTTCATTCAAATTAATTCAATTAACCCTTGTGCTATCTTAGATGACCCCACCCTTACTTTGAGGTGTTATTCCTACCATGACAAAGGTGGATAAAGGTGGAAAGATTTCATGTAATCCATGGACACCAGTGAAGATCACAAATCATTGAAGAAAAAAGGTTCAGTGCACTTTCTAGCGGGTCTAGATGACCCAACTCCCAATGGTAAAGTCCCTAGGATAGCACAAGGGTTAAGTAGGTGTAACGTTGGTCCTGCTGTTAGATCGGCACCGCAAGGGATTGTGGGATATCATTCCCTTTGCCTGTCTGGACGGATTTGGGTTTAAGTGTGGGTTTTTGACCAAATGTGTTTAGTTGTTTAGCTGTTTTACTGTGTTTTGCCATGTTTTTCTGAGTTATTTTGTCATACTGTGCTTATGTCTCTGCACCATGAGTAAGAGTGAAGGAGAGGATGATGAGTTTATATAGCACCCCTTCCAGGTAGTTCTGTAATGTCAATGACGGAAAATTCTTTAATGAATTTGTGCGCAACGTGCATTTTCCCCCCGTCCTTTTTATTGTTATAAAAATGAGCATATCTGCCGGCTCATACTTAGACATATGAGAGATCAAGAAAATAATTAATTAAGATGGTAAAAATATTAATTGAATTGGAGTAATATGACATTTAGTTAGATAAATACTTACATTTGAGTTGTAGAAACAATTATTAAGTTTTATAGACGTAAGAAATTAGGTTGATTAAATTTAACTCAATTATATGTTACCAATAGAAGTAATTCATTTAAGGTGGCAAAATTGGATAAGTCATATATACAGTAAACCCTTGTTTTTCGCGGGGGTTATGTTCCAAAAAGAACCCGTGATAGGCAAAATCCGCGAAGTAGAAACCTTTATTTTTTTCTTACAATTAATATACAATTAAATACTCTATTACACATTGAAGAGAAAGAACAGACCATTTTACAGGCTCAAGCATTTGTTTCACAAATAAAGGTACTTTAGAAACGTTTTTTTCAACAAATAACTTCTGTACTGTACTGTCAAATAATCATTTTAATCATCAATGTGAAAAGAAGGCTTCAAATCGCGGAGATTAGCCCCGCCCACCGCGACCGGAGTAACAGGATTAAACGTGAGAAAATTTAAAATGATTATGAAAAAAATACAAAGTACAGTCGGACAAATAGTGACTCAGGTGTATTTCACTGCTCTAGACTACAGACTGAGCCGCTGCATCCCGACTTTGCTTTGCAGTGTTATCTTCTTTTGAAGCCCGCGGTGCAGCTGTGTGTGTTTGTTCGGGAGAAGAACATAGTGATAGGCAGTTGTTGTCGCTCTTTTTTAGAGAAACGCAAAATTGCAAGAGAATTTGCACGTACGTAATGTAAATTTGGCAAGCTGCTTTACGTACCTGTACATTTTAAGCTGCAACGTTATTTTTGTATTTATTTTTAACTGCAACGTTATTGACGCACAGGTAGAGAAGAAGCAGAGTGACTTTTTAGCCAATCAGAATGCAGAACACAATGCACGATGCAAATCCGTGAAGTAGCGAAACCGTGAAAAGTAAACCGCGTTGTAGCAAGGGATCACTGTATATGCGTCACAAGGAAAATGGAAATAAGATCAGAAACTTGCGCGTTTACTTTGTCTGTTCTTACTACAAGCAGAAACTCTTTTTTTGATGATGCAGCCGTGTTACTTTTTTGATGGACGTATAATCTTCATACAGCGTCAATTATCTCAGACTCCGTCTCACTGAAGTATAGCGCTTTCTTTTTTTCTCCACGCGTTTCCATGGTGACTCCAGAAATCGGCGATCTATTGAGAATGTCTTTATGTACCGTGCGTTAACCCAGGGTTACCAAGTCGAGGGTAATTACGCCGACTCATACCCGGGGGGTATTCCAGGAAGCATGTTTAAACTAGCCTGACTTTAAGCCTGAACTCTGGCTGAAATCCGCCTGAACTTGCTTACTCTGGGTATGTCGGTTCCAAAAGGCCGGATATGAGTTAGCGTAATTAGGCCCGACTTGGTAACCCTGGGTTAACGCACGGTACATAAAGACATTCTCAATAGATCGCCGATATCTGGAGTCACCATGGAAACGCGTGGAAAAAAAAAAAAAGAAAGCGCGACACTTGAGACGGAAGTGGGACGGAGTCTGAGATTTTAATGACGGCGGATAGAGATTATAAGTCCATCAAAAAAGTAACACGGCTTGAAAAATAATTTAAATAATTTAGTTAAATTAATTCAAACTCAATAATTGTTTATACAACTCAAATGTACGTATTTATCTAACTAAATGTCACATTACTTCATTAATCTTTTTTCCATCTCAATTACTTATATTTCTTAAACTTTCATATGTCTAAGTTTGAGCCGGCAGATATGCTCATTTTTATAACAATAAAAAGAACGGAAAAAAATGCACGGAGTGCAAAAATTCACCACAGTGTATTCCATCACTGTCATAACAGGATAAGGTGGTAGGGGTGCTATATAAACTCATCATCCTTTCCTTTACTTTCACTCATGGTGCAGAGACGTAAGCATAGTAGGACAATGTAGCTCGGCAAAACACGGTGAAACACAGTAAAACAGCTATACAACTAAACACATTTTGTAAAAAACAAACACTTTAACCCAAATCCGTCCAGACAGGCAAAGGGAATGATATCCCAGAATCCCTTGCGGTGCCGATCTAACAGCAGCATCAAAGTCACACCTACTTAATTGAATTAATTTAAACGAAAGGAAAATAATTGTCTGAAAACTACGTGTTATTTTTAAGGTGACCTAACAAAAAATGATTTATCTTAACTGAAGCAAATAATTAAGATAGATCAAAGTAAAAAAGTTTATCTTTCCAACATCCATATGTGGTCTTATCACCCTCTCATGGTGGAAAAAGTATTATCTAAGCTTTTTCATCCACTAATTCATCTTCAAATGGACAGGCCATGCTGCTTCACCTCTCTGTAAACAAACTAAGCTTCAACTAAACCTGCTCCGGACCAGGTTATGTTCAGAGCATGGGTTGCCATGGTAACTTGACCTACCCTGAAACATACCTCCATTTCTGGAACCAAAAGCTGAGGTTATCAACTTCCTTAGCCTCAAACTTATCGTGGGAGCTAGCATAACCTGCTTTCTGGAATACCCCCCCCGGTCTTTTGGAACCGACATACCCCGAGTAAGCAAGTTCAGGCGGATTTCAGACAGAGTTCAGGCTTAAAGTCAGGCTAGTTTAAACATGCTTCCTGGAATACACCCCTGGGGCCTGTTTCAGAAAGGAGGTTAAGTGTAGACTCTGAGTGCATTAACCCTGAAATCAGGGAAACCCTGGGTTTTCCGTTTCAGAATGGGAGGTTTGTTAAACCAGAGAAAGCAGAGTAAGTCAAACCCGTTTCTGAAAGAGAGGTAACTTTTACTCGGAGTCAGTATCCATGGTTACTTATGCTGTGAACCTAACCTGGTCGGGAGCAGGTTTTATTCTCCAAACTCAAAGTTTATGCCGGTCCCCTCCCCTTTTTAAAGACGAAGCGGTATTTTTCGCTTTAACCTTCATTGCCCAAATGTCCGTCACACAGAGACGGTCTAAGTGACAAGAATGGCTTGTTCTTTTTTGGAGGACCCAATAGACGAGGAGGCTGCATTAATTTGTAGAGAATTACATTTACGAGGATTTTGAGAAGACTCGATTTTTTTTTTTCACTTTTAGCTGCTGCCATGTTCTTTTAATTCCTGCAGGATTGCATCTACATGAAAATGAAATCAGGGACATTGAATTAGATTAATGTAACAATTACTTTTTGGAAACACAATTTGCTAGCACTGCTTACTTTCTTAATCCCATATAAACCTATACCACTTGATCAATACAAGGGTAGTGTTGCAGCGTGTGTGTGCTGAGCGGGGTGCGATCCACGAGAGACAAGGGGAGGGGCGATTGCAGGTGCAGATGGGGGGGGGGGGGTGAGCACGGAGCGGAGGAGTGTGCGTGGTATATATTGTGTGTTCGGAGGACGGAGCACTTAGTTAAATAAAGAGAAGGTGTCATTCCCAGAATAACTGTTTTGGAGTCATTCTTAATCCGCTCTGGAAGTTGAGGGTTTCGAACGGGAAGTGAACCCCGAAGGAGAATTCCCTTCGGCCCTGAAGGAAATCTCCCCTGCGCTTTTGACCACGGTCGGAAAGACGAGAGAAAAGAAAGGAGAAGTCTTCGCGCAGCGAAAGGTTCAACAGTAGACAAAAGTTCACTTTGAAAAACACAATTGCATGTATTAATATTAAAATGACCAACGTTTGCAAAAGGGGAATGTTAACAAGAAAGTCCTTTAAACATTACCGACGTTAAATGCATTTCCCCCCAGATTGGTTCTGTACACTATGCAGCATTTCATGCATTTACACCAGGAATAACACTTCAAAAGTACTCCTAAATATCCCCATTTTTTATTTCACACCGTACGCTATGTAAAAAGTTATTACAGCCAATATATTATAACAATGATTTAAATGCAAACTTACGCATTAACTTGAGCAGCTATGTTTTCCCACGCTAACTGTCTCTGTTTTGCAGATGCAGCGGTGTTGCTTTTCTTCCGGAATATGTGCTCATATTCACTGTAACTCTGCAGCAGCACGTCAAGTTCAGCTGGCGAAAAATACGCAGACCTCTTTTTTTCACGGTTGCCATGGTGACTCGTGATATCTGCGCTCCATTGATAATGGCTTCTTATAGTCGCGGTGCTCACGCTCACCTCCGAATCAGTCCACTCAGAGTTGATTGATCTTACTCGGATCAGCTTCTCTGAAACAGAAAACTCAGAGTTGTTAATCTCCCGATTGACCAACTCGGAGTTCAAGTTCAACCTCAGAGTTGGTTGAACCTCCTTTCTGAAACAGGCCCCAGGTGTGTGATATATATTTTTGTTTTTGCTCCAACATCACCTGTCAATCATCACAAAAATATCAGGAGAAAGGGGCGGGAGCAGCAAGGCCCCAACCTACCGAACGCAGCTGGAAATTTAGTACTGAACTGACTGAAAGCTTCCCTATTACTACAAAAAATGCATTATGGGACATGTGTCCTGATGGTTTTTGTAGTTAAGTGAGAAATTGAAATAATTTAAAATACCAATTGATTAAAATTAGGCTACATCCATTACAAAACATTCAAATAAATATAAAATATATAATAACACAGATCATACTAAGGGGGGAGAGGAATATTAAAACTAAATTGAACTGAACCCAATGATCCAGGCGAGCCGCTGGTTCATCTCAAACACGTCTATCCTTGCATTTTCACCACGTGTTTTAAGTGCGTCTTGGACTAAACCGTGTTGTTGCTCGAACATCTTTAATGCTAAAGGCCCGTTAGCTGTCACGCATGTAGGTGTGGGACATTTATTCTCCTCAGCTGACCCGACTCCCGCGGGAGCGGTGAGCTGCCCTAACAGCCGTGCATAAACCGTTTGGTTGGGGGGATGCGACGCTGCACGCTTAACCGTAACCCCCGTAACATCCGGGTCTGTGCGGCCCAGAGAAAAGTTCAGCACGGACTGCATGCATTTAGAAAATTACGAGCGAATAGATACGTTCTAAAAAGGAAAGTAAGGAACTCCTTCATGTGGTCCGGGGAGGGGGCTGTCAGGTTTCCTGCTTTCAAGCCCGGTCATTGTCACGCCCCCAATAGTCATTTACTCCACTGTGATTGGTTGGTTTGTCAGCTCCGCACACGACAATGAAAAGGTGTCATTCATACAAACTTTGGAACGACCAACAGCCACCCAGTCTAACTCAGTCCGCTACAATATTCAGGGATGTTTGTATCTGGAACCGTCCACTGCTTGGACACCGCCATGTTTCTAAACAAGAGGACGGGAAAAAAACGTAGAATAAGAGGACTCTTCCGGGCGATAGGCATTATGGGTAGTGTAGGATAATCTAACTCATATGTCAAAACTATTTGCGTGAAACAAATCCTTTTGGGTTCTGAAAATAAGTGTTGTTCATATTGTCATTAACTTCCACACAGCTCCCATGAAAATTAGCAACATTTAAAAGTGTGTAGCCTCTCAATGAATTTAAGCCACATTACTCAAATTCTTTCTCTTTCTTTATGGATTTTCCTGTCTTTATGCCTGTAGGCGTGACAGACGTGAAAGAGCCTGACAAATCAAATATGTAAATCACAAACATACATGGATGGGTTGAAGACAACTTTAAAAACAAATGACAAAAGACACGTGCAAATACAAATTGTAGACCAGCGGTGTCCAAAGTTTTTTTGGTGAGTGCCAAATACAGAAAAATGAGCAAAGGTCCGGGCCGCACACAAGAGGTGACATATTGACACATGATTACTGTGTATTTCTAACTCACCTATAATGTGAAAAACATTGCTCTCAGTGGGAGCAGTGATGCTGATCTGTGCCTCATAAAACAAATGAACGTCAAAATGAAACATTCACTCAGAACGGGTTTATGAGCAGACCAACGAGGACAATTTTAACATTAAGCACACACAATTTAAAGAGCTTCATCCTTGTGTCAGACGGAGACAGCCCATAGGAACTTCCTTTACTTCCTAAGCCTGTGCCCTTTGCTCTATGAAGCCTGTGGGGAGACGTGAAGGCCATTATTAGGAGAGACAGGCAGTGTAACGCTGCTAATTACACGAGGAAAATAGTGAAGGAGGCCTGAATGGACGGCGTGTGTGGACTCACCGCGATGGAAGTCATGATGCCCTGTTGGTGGCGCCCCAAACCCCTGCCTTCCTGCCAGCTGTAACATTTTTTTTTTTTTTTTTTTTTTTAACTTGTCCTGTCCAAAAGCTAGGCAGACAGATGAGAGCTGAGGGCCTCTTGGGTTGGACATATTTTACTTTAACAAGAGGGGTTATTAATCTTCAGACAAACCAAAGGTATGTCTGAATAAACCCCTTTTGTAATTGGGGCCAAACTTTATTAATTTCAAACATGTCTGAAAATCTTTGGTGTTGGACCGGACGGAAAAGGAAAGAGGGGAAGAAGAGAGAGGGACGTTAGAGAGAGGGGGGGTAGGGGGTGATAATAGGAGGGGAAGGGGGATAAGACCATGAAGCAGCATAAAGCAACAAGTTTACTGGTTGTTAATCATTATGGTAAGGTTTAAATGTAAAAAACAAACAAAAAAAAGGGCGGAGCCTGTCCACACACACACTCAAATGTTATAAACACACCTGTTAGTTGCAAAAATGTCCACCTGTCGACATGTACACAAAACAGATAATGTTCACACGCATACTTATGCCTTAAAACCAACTAGTGTGAAATATTTCAGTCATTCAGTCTGTTGAGCTAACACCTGTGCTCAGGTGAGTGTTTATGTTCTTCTAAAATGGATGGTGGAACGTGAAAAGAAGGAGGGAGAGTGCCCAGCCATCCCCACCCCAAGACCCCCACCGCACCAGCAGCGGTAGCCGGAATCCCCCCAACGCCACACGGGAACCGGCAGGGAACAACCGCCGCCCGGGCGACCAAGCCCGCCACCCAGGCCAGGGCCAGCAGGGCCGCCGCAAGGCCCCCAGAGCCAGAGAGCAGGGAGGCACGGAGGGAAAGAGGGCGCCGCCCCAGCCCAACCAGGAGAGCAGCCCCCCCGCCGCGCCGGGAGAACCCAGCGCAGGGCCCCACCGGAGAAGGACGCCCACAGCCCCAGACGAGCACCCCACCACCACCCAGGAGTTCCGGGCATCCCCCCGCCCCAACCCCAGGTACGAGCCAGGACCCCCCAAGGGAGACCCACTCCGCACTCCAGGCAGCCATCCGCCCGGCCCACGGTTGGTACAGGGAGGAGCGAGGCAGGGGCCCGCCGCCCCCGCCCAGGAGGGGGGAACCCCGGGGAAAAAAGAGGGCCCACAAGGGGTGTTGTAAATATGGCCCGACCAGGCTCGGCCACAGTTGGAAATTTGGCGGGGCCCAGCACTCAGGAACAAGGACCAGAACCCACCCCCCAGGGACACGAACACCCCGGCTCAGATGTAATGTGAACCCCCCCACCGCGCGGAGAGAGCACCGCCGGGCCCAGGAAGCCGGCACCCCGGGGACACAGCCGCCGTTGCAAAGGGGCCCGTACCCCCCACCAGGGAAGGGGCAGGGGACAGATGGTCCTAGGTCCCACCTTCCTTGCAAAATGTGTGTGCGTGTATGTGTGTTTGAGAGAGTGTGTGTGTGCATGTGTGTGTGTTTATGTTGGGATGTATATATTGAGGGGGGAGGGGTGTGTGTATTAAGGGGGGTGCGGTTAAAATTGGCGGGTAGGGCACTAAGGGGACATCTCCTGATTACTCACAGTGACGTCCCCTCACCCTCCCCACCAAGGGGCCCTAAATGTCTAAGGTGCGGTTAAAATTGGTGGGTAGGGTGCTAGGAGGACATCCGCTGCTTGCTGGCAGTGATGTCCAAGCACCCCCCCTACCAAGGGCCCTACATGTCTAAGGTGCAAATAAAACCGAAAGAGGGGGGGCCCACTCCATACAGCAACCACAGGAGGGGGGCCACTGCCTAGTAAACCCCCCCCCCCAAGGCTCATCGCAGGCTAAGCCCCCCACCCCCTCACCCTATTATGAGGTTATATGAGGAAGGGGGTAAGTTGGGGACAGATGATAGACTGTCCCCCGGTGGTCAAACAGCCGTCCCCCGCCCCCCCCCCCAGCAAGGGGGCCAGGCCCACCCAGCCCCGGGGCCCCACCCCCGGAGGCGCAGACACCCCAGGCCCAGCACCACCACCCCCACACAGAGAGAGGGGAGCCAGAAAGCGCCGGCCCCCCAAGGAGCAAGCCCAGGCCCCCACCCCCAAACGCCGGCCCTAGAAGAGCTCTGGTCAGGCCTCGACGGGACCGAGGCAGCCAACCGGCCGGGGAAACCGCCGATGGCCTCAGCGGAGACCCCGACCCGTCAACCCCCCCTGCCCCGTACCAATAGTGGCCCCCCCCCTCCCCCAGAATGCCCCCCCACAGGACAGGGCCGACAAGACCCCCACCCCACCCCACCCCCAGACCCCGCAGCCGAAGCGGATGACACCCAGAGCGACCGGGGGCCCCAAGAGGGTTGTCCCGTCCCGCCCCAGAGCCAGGGAAGGGCCGATCCCAGCCCCAGGTGTAGACGGGAAGCCCATCCAGCGCCGCTGGGCCCCCCCCCCGAGCAGCGCCCCCCGCCAACCCCCCCCCAGCACAGGCAAAGGGACCACCCCCCCAAGCCAAGCCAGACCACCACCCCACCCCCCCACCACGCACCCCCACAGCTGTAACATTTTACTCCCAATATTGTTGCTCGTCAAGCCATCTTTTGTGGGCTGTTCGTAGTTTCTGTTGATCAGAAATGACAGGATGAGATCAAAGCTCTCAGATGATGCTCGCAGTGACACTCGCCAGTTTTAACTTACACAACTGGAGCTGAAGCTTGATAGAATTTCCTTTTTCAGTGACGCCATATTTCCCCCTTCTTTCTGCAGCTCTGTCTATGTATTTCAGCTGTGGACAAAAAACCTTCATTACAGACATTCCTGCAGTGATAAATATGCACAACAAGTTCTGGTTCTGTGCAAAGGTCACAAGAGGTGACATATTGACACATGACTACTGTGTGTATTTCTAACTCACCCATAATGTGAAGAACATTCCTCTCAGTGGAAGCAGTGATGCTGTGCTTTGGATTGAAGGATGGCTGGGATGTCGGGTTGGTGGTTGAGATACGAAGGACTTCACAGAGATGGCTATCTGTCATTCTGGACCTCAGTCTGCTTTTGTTCTGATGTAACAGAGAAAATGTTTGTTCACATATGTATGTTGAGCCGAACAGGCTGATCATTCTCTTTCCGTGGCGTCTCATCAGAGGAAACTTGGCATGATCCAAACTCTGATAGAAGTCAGGGAGGGAGAGAAGCTGATATTGACTCTTCAGAGAATCATCACATTGCATTTCAATCAGCTCTAACTGCAGACTCTCCTCCACCTCTTCTGCCTCCACCAGGAAGGGGCTCGAGAACAGCTTGATTTGTTTTTCAATGACAGAAAAATCTTGAAAACGCTGGTTGAATTCCGTCATGAGAGATGTAATTACAGAAGCATATTTCTCCTTTTTAGCAGAAAGATCTGCCTTTGGAAAAGCAGACTTGATTTCAGAAAACGCAGGGAAGTGTGCAGCGTTAAAGCTTCGTATTTGTGTCTCAAACAGGCGGAGTTTTACACAGAAGGCTTTCATGTGCGCATACAGATGGGACACCAGCTGTTCTTTGCCTTGTAGGTTCTTGTTCAGTATATTCAGATGATGAGTGAGATCAACTAAAAATGCAGGGTCTGCCAGCCACAGAGGGTCACTCAGTTTATGAAGAGGTCGGCCCTTCTCTTTCAAAAACTTGTCGATTTCTGATCTCAGCGGAAAAAAACGCTGCAGTAAAGAGCCGCGGCTGAGCCAGCGTACTTCAGAGTAGTAGAGGACATCCCCGTATAGCATCCACGTCAGATAAGAAAGCTTGAAATTCCCTGTGGTACAGTCCTCTAGCTCGAATTATGTTGACAGTTTTTACAACAGTGTTCATCACATCGCCCAGCTGGATAGTCTTGGCACACAGTGCTTCTTGGTGGATTATACAGTGCATCCTAACAGCCTCACCTCCGCTCTCTTGTACCTTGTTGCACACCATGGATGCCATTCCTTTGCGCTCACCCATCATGGCTGGGGCTCCATCCGTTGTTACTCCACAGAGCTTGTCCCATTTAAGCCACATCTTTTCAACTGCCTCTGACACCGCATCAAAAATATTTTCACCCGTCGTTCTGCCTTTTAGGCTCATCAGATCAAGCAGCTCCTCCGTACAGCAAAAATTATCATTGACTCCCTGCAAAAAAATTCAAAGCTGTGCGGTGTCTGTGACGTCTGTGCTCTCATCGCACGCTATCGAGTAAAAATCAAAAGCACAAGCTTTCTCTCTCAGCTGAAGTTTCAGGTTAGCTGACAAGTCCTCGATTCTCCGCACCACCGTATTTCTTGATAAGCTCACGTTGTTGAAATCCTGCACTTTCTCTGGGCACATTACTTCTGTGACTTTGATAAGGCACTGCTTTATGAAGTCCCCGTCTGAGAACGGTTTGCCCTGCTGGGCAATAAGTTGTGCGACTTCATAGCTTGCTGCTGTGGCGTTTTCCTGTATTTTGTTAGCACGAAAGAAAACTGTTGTTGGGCTTGCAGGCTAGCTGCCATCTGTTTGAATTTCTGTGCTCTTTCGGCACCTGTGTATGAAGCGTAGCTGCTCTGATGCTTGGTCTCATAGTGCATTATATTCTTTCATCACGGCAACATCTTCAGTGCAAATCAAACAGACACACTTTCCGTTGATTTCCTTGAAAAAATAGTCATTTTCCCACCGTGTTTGGAATTTCCTACATCTGGAATTTCCTACTCTCCCTTGCAATCTTTCGTTTCGGCGTGGCCATTTCTTGTGACTCGTAGTAAGCAGGTCCATCACTTGTAACCTGTAGTACAGGGTCAGTTGAATTGTCAATCAATCTGGCAAAGCTGCAGAGCTCTTCATGTTCGGTATACCGCACAATTCTCAATAAGCAGGAGGCAGTAAGTGAGAGAAACTATAGGTGTAATATTTTTTCCAGCACAACAAGCCCATTTGGTTTGATAACGCCAACATTGAACATTGCACAGGTGTCATCAACATCTACTCCTTCCACACTTAGGGTGCAACAACAAGAAACAAACATAACAGGAAGAACAAACTAAGGTGAAACTACAAAACTGCCATTTGCAAAGAAACGTGGGCAAACAGAAACGCTCATACTGAGCCCTAATTAGATCAGGGGATCGATTCCCACAATCCCCTGCTGCTACAGACATAAAATGCACATTTGCTTAATTTTGTTTAGTGGAAAACCACCTTTCTGTGACCGACTCCATCTAGTGTTGAAATTGAGAAGTGCAACAGAGTTGAGCTCAAGTGTCATGCGGGCCATTTTCAATTATATTTTCAGAATTGGCTGCGGGCCAATAAAAACAGACCTGCGGACTGCAGTTTACCCGCGGGCCGTAGTTTGGACACCCCTGTTTTAGAGAATGAGGAGTGGTCACAGGGAAAACATTGTGGCTAAATGAAATCGGAAGATTGACAGGATCAACCTGGGATGCTTTTGGGGCAGAGGAGGACATGGTCACGTGTAGACTTGAATTCCTTCACAGTACAGAATTTGTACAAACATGTCTTAATCCAGCCTGTCCAACTGCAAAAAGAAGATACAAAGTACACTGTATTTATTGATAACACATTTACATATACTTATTTAGCAAACTGTTTGCTTGTTTTTACTGTTATTGTAACAGAAACGTTAGTTCAGGGCTGGCCAACCCTGGTCCTCAAGAGCCTCAACCCTGCATGTTTTCCATTTCTCCCTGACCAGCTTGCTGCTGATTAGCTGACTCAATTCATTCCACATCCTGATTGACTGAACACACCTGATTTAGATAGTCACCATCCAGCAGTCCAGGCCTACTTAAGGAGCTCCTGGACCAGTATTCATCGCCAGTCTGTTGCCCCTGATGGTGCTGATTTTGGCCTCACGTCTAGTTCATGTCAAGCTACCTTGTTCCAAGCCTGCACCTAATTTATCTTATTTTACCTGTCTCCAGGAAACCCCAAGCCACGAGTGGTCGCCTGAATCAGCCGTTGTCTGGAAACCTCACTCAGTCTGCTTCATCCGGTGTCACCGCGAGCCTCTGCCGATCATCCAACCTCCCGGATCTCTGCCGATGCTGCCGACTCCAAACCCTACTGACGGATCCACCAGTGATGCCACAGAAACCAGCCTCTCGTATTGTGGCCCGCACGGAACCTGCTCACTCCCTAACTTTGCTGACAATTAAATCCGCTTACTCACCACGCAGCTCTCTCCTGTGTTTTCTTTCGGGTTCCAGCATCTGGGTCTCAAATGTTCTATAGCCATGACACTTTATAGTTCCTTTTTTGGTGTTTTGCTTTAAGTTGTCCTTCCCTTGTCCCTATTACCCTTAAATTGCATAAAATCAGAAACTGTGTTGAACGTATTCTTCAGTATCTAAATCATAATTTAATCCAGGTTTGAGCAGTCCAGGTCCAGCAGGTTTTGAACAGGACCCGGTCTAAGGTGATCTTAGTGGGAAAAATGCAGTGGATTGTTCCTTTAATGCATTCGCAAATTGGAAGCCAACTTCGGCGTCGTAAAAAGCTTTAGGTGAATTTTGAAGTAAATTTTAAAAACAGTTTACACAACACAAAATCACCAACCAACTCTTGTCAACAAAAATGACTTAAAAAAGCCCCTCTGTTTAAATGAAACAAGCCGTCTATTACAATCTGCCATTTGCAGGAAAACTTTCTTTTTTTTTAAAAAACGAAAGAGGCAAAAGTTAAAACGGGGAAAACAAGCTCCAGATAAAGTGTAATGAGAAAGTATGGGCATCCCTGATAATTTACAAGATTTTTCTTCATAAAGCATTGGTTGTTCGGATAATCAATTTCAGTTTAATATATCATATAGCAGATGAACACAATGATATTTGAGAAGTGAAATGAAGTTTATTGGATTTAAGTAAAACTGCTATAATTACTTAAAAAGAGGCAGGTGTGTATGTGGGTCCCCAAACAGAAACCTGCCATCAGCATTTAGTAGATCCTCCTTTTGTAGAAATGACAGCTTCCAATAGCTTCCTATAGCTTCCAATATGGACCTGGATTCTGGTTGAAGGTATTTTGGACCATTCCTCTTTGCAAAACATCTCCAGTTCAGTCAGATTTGATGGCTTCCAAGCATTGGACAGCCCGCTTTAAATCCCACCACAGATTTTCAATAATCTTCAGGTCTGGGGACTGAGATAGCCATTCCAGAACATTGTACTTCTTCCTCTGCATGAATGCCTTTGTGGAATTAGAGCAGTGTTTAGGGTCATTGTCCTGTTGAAGTATTCAGCGTAACTTCAACTTTGTCACTGATTATTGAAATTTTTATGTAAGAATCTGCTGATACTGACTGGAATCCATGTCTCCTTCGACTAAGACCAGATTTCCAGTACCTGCACTGGCCGCACAGCCCCGAAGCATGATGGAACCGCCACCAAATTTGACCGTGGGTAGTGTTTGTCTTGGAATGCTGTGTTCTTTGTTAAAGCCCCTTGTTATGTCCAAATAACTCCATTTTAGTTTGATCAGTCCAGAGCACCTTATTCCAAAATGAAGCTGACTTATCCAAATGTGCTTTAGCATACCTCAAGTGACTCTGTATGTGGCATGTGCGCAGAAGAGCCTTCTACCGCATTACTCTTCCATACAGCATCTCCTCGTGCAAAGTGCGCTGAATGGTTGAACGATGCACAGTGACACCATCTGCAGCCAGATCACGTTGTAGGTCTTTGGAGCTGGTCTGAGGGTTGAGTTTGATTGTTTTCACCATCCTTTGCCTCTGCCTATCTGAGATTTTTCTGGGCCGGCCACTCTGGGCCTTTGCTTGAACTGTGCCTGTGGTCTTCCATTTTCTTACTATATTCCTCACAGTGGAAATTGACAGCTAAAATCTCTTAACAGGCTTTTCCCTTCACCTAAACTACGATGTTGAACAATCTTTGTTTTCAGGTCATCTGACAGCTGTTTTGAGATGCAAAGTGGAGAAAAACTTGCTCTTGGCCACCTTAAATACCTCCTCTCATGATTGGCTTCCCATGTGTATGTAGGTCAAGGGTCAATGGCAAGGCAAGGCAAGTTTATTTATATAGCACATTTCCTGTACAGAGACAATTCAAAGTGCTTTACATAAAAAATTAAAAGAACAATTAAAAACAAATAGTAAAAATGTGATCATTAAAATAGAGTTAAAAGATAGTAAACCAGATTTGAATTTAAAACAAGCATAGATAAACAGTGCGGACATAAACTTTTGAATACAAAGTAACTAAATGCAGCTGAGAACAGGTAAGTTTTTAACCCGGATTTAAAGACACTAAGTGTTTCAGCAGATCTGATGTTTTCTGGAAGTCTATTCCAGATCTGTGGAGCATAGAAAGTGAATGCAGCTTCTCCATGCTTAGTTCTAGCTTTAGGGACTGATAAAAGACCAGAAGTCCAGAAGAGCGGAGAGGTCTGGCTGGTCCACACTGGGTCAGGAGGTCAGCCATGTATTTTGTGCTAAACCATTCAAAGCTTTATAAACCAGTAGCAGAACTTTAAAGTCTATCCTCTGACAGACAGGTAGCCAGTGCAAAGACCTCAGAACTGGACTAATGTGGTCCACTTTCTTGGTCCTTGTGAGAACCCGGGCAGCAGAGTTCTGAATAAGCTACAATTTCCTGATGGATTTTTTTGGTAGTGCTGTAAACACACTCTTACAGTAATCAAGTCGACTAAAGATGAAAGCATGCACTAGTTTCTCCAGGTCCTGCTTAGACATCAGATCTTTAATCCTTGAGATATTTTTGAGATGATAATAGGCTGATTTTGTACCTGCCTTAATGTGTTTATCAAAATTTAGGTCTGTGTCTATCAATACACTCAAGTTTTTGGCCTGGCTCTATAATGACGTCCAACCTTTTTTCTTTAGCCCCAAAGACAATGACCTCAGTTTTGTTTTTGTTTAGCTGAAGTAAATTATGGCACATCCAGTCATTAATGTCCTCAATTCATTTCCCAGGGGCTTTTACAGGGACTCGGTCGCCTGGTGTCAGTCTAATATATATCTGTGTATCATCTGCATAACTATGGTAGCTAATGTTGTTGTTCTTTATCACTTGTGCCAGTGGGAGCATGTAGATGTTAAATAGAAGTGGTCCCAGGATGGAGCCTTGGGGTACTCCGCATGTAATTTTTTACTGGCTCAGAAGTGAAGTTACCAATGGACACAAAATATTTCCTGTTTTCTAAGTACGTTTTGAACCAGTTTAATACTGGCCCAGTGAGACCCACCCAGCTTTCCAGTCGTCTGAATAGTATTGCATGGTCGACTGTATCAAACGCAGTACTGGGATCCAGTAGAACTAACACAGACATATTCCCACTGTCTGTATTCAAACGTATGTCATTAATCACTTTGATCAGGGCCGTTTCAGTGCTGTGATTCTGTCTGAAGCCTGACTGGAAGGCATCATAGCAGTTATTTTTTATTAGGAATTCATTTAGCTGATGGAAAACAGCTTTTTCAATGATCTTGCTTAAAAATGGCAGGTTTGATATCGGTCTATGGTTGTTCATTTGAGTTTTGTCTAGACTTTCCTTTTTTAGAAGAGGTTTAATTACAGCTGTTTTCAGTGGATCTGGGAAAACGCCAGATGTTAACGACAAGTTGATAGTCAGGAGCAGGTCTGGTTCCAATGTCTTTGAGACCTTTTTGAAAAAGCTTGTGGGTAGAATATCCAGACAGCAAGAGGAGGAGTTCAGTTGCGATAGAAGGTCCAGCAGTTCTTTGCTGTTTATGGGTTGAAACTGAGCCATTGGATTAATACTGGTTTCTAGTGGATAGGGTTCACTTGTAGTTGATGAAACTATGGTTTGTCTAGTGTTTTTGATTTTGTCCCTGAAGAATTTGGCAAAGTCATTACAGCCTTTGATGGAGTAAAATTCTGGTGCCACTGTCACAGGGGGTTTTGTCAACCTGTCAACTATATTAAATAGGACCCGAGCATTATGGGAGTTTTTGGTAATAATTTCAGAAAAATAGGACTTTCTTGCATTGCACAGTTGTAAATTATATAAGTGAAGTTTCTCTTTATAAATGTTATAATGTACCTGTAGTTTAAATTTTCTCCGTTTCCGTTCAAATTTCCGACATTCTCTTTTTCCATTGTTTACAATAATGGAATTTCTCCATGGAGATTTTTTCCTACCGGAGATCACCTTCACCTCACTAGGAGCAATATTATCCATGATATTTGACATGTTGGACTTAAAACTGAAAACAAGTTTGTTGACTGAATTCCCTGAGAGGGGAGGAGTCAGGGAGAACATCATGTAAAAATCTTCAGATGTTAATATTTACAGTAAGTGTAATGAAAAGAGCTGGAAGTGATAACATTGGATTCCTAAAACTTCAGGTCCCTTACAACAAATGGCCTAATGAGATAAACTCCTAAACTGGATAACATAACCAATCCAGAAAGAAGGCAGGAAAAGTGTTGCTGCTTCTCCTTAGCAGCAGGAAGTCTGAAAATGAAAGGAGGCGGGTCGTTAAGCTGTTGTAGACGGTCGTAATGGAGCAGCGTGAGGTTTCAGTCTGCAGTCCAGGCATTCAAGTCATTCCGCCTTAAATTCCTTGTAGCTTCTGCCTGCAGGTCAATCAACATCCCTTCCTGCTACAAAATCAGCACTCAATTATAAAATTCAGTCAGAAATGACAGACACGCCTCTGATAAGAAACAATGAGAAGATTTATGGTTTCAGTAAAGGAAGCAAGAATGCAATTACTTTACTGGTCTCTTTGAAAAAAGAAAATTAGTAATACATAACCAGGTGTTACGTCCCTCTTCAGAGAGGAGGGAGAAATGTGTAACATAAAGAAAATTATGATAACCGGGCGGGGTTAAAGTTGGCCACACAGCCGGGGTCGTAACAATAGGTAATTTACAATAGAATATCCTAAAATGGTTCACAAGAATAAGAGAATTTCACTTCAATTCTGAAAAACAAATGTGGCATCAAATCTAAATAGGCTTCCTTTTTAAGCTATTTTCTTTTAAATAAATGTGGCTACAATTAGGACATAATGGGCTGCAAACACAAAAGTATTTCTGTTTAGTTTCTCCTTTTAAATTAGGAACTGTATTCTGCAAAGTAAAACAGAAACCGCAATGAGGTTATTTTTATATGTGTGTGCCATCAAGACCATCAACTGCTGTGTTTTTGTCAGTGTGGTCATTAACCCTTGTGCTATCTTAGATGACCCCACCCTTACATTGACGTGTTCTCCCTACCAAGACAAAGGTGGATAAAGGTGGAAAGATTTCATGTAATCCATGGACACCAGTGAAGATCACAAATCATTGAAGAAAAAGGGTTCAGAGCAATGTCTAGTGGGTCTAGATCAGTATTTTTCAACCACTAGTGTGCCGTGGGAGATGGTCAAGTGTGCCGTGGAAAATTGCCCTCATTAACTGATGTAAAAACATTTCCCATCTCCAGGATTTCAGCTCTCTGTTCATCCAAACAGGCCCTGATAAAACACTGAGGAGTTAGGAATATAAAAGATCGTAAAATACTTTTTCTTTGCGTTTATTTTATTTTATTAAAGACATTTTGATAAGAATGACGTACCGCGATTCAGCTGCAACTCCGGCTGTATTTGGGAAAAGTCCCGCCCCTTTAACTGTCTCCACCAATCATTCTTGGGGAGCTTAATCACATTTCATCAGTCTGACCAATCAGAAGTGGTTCAAGTCTTCACTTCCTTGCAGTGGCGGTTCTACACTGACTTACTCCCTGGGCGAGTAACCCCACCAGCGCCCCCCCCCCCCCGCACACATACAAAATTTGACAACAACATCCTGTTGTGTTCCTTATATTCTATTTAGCCATTTTACAAAAAAAATGCATGACTTTTCTAGACTCGTATTACAGCGGGGGTCAAACTCAGTCACACAGGGGGCCTAAGTTAAAAACACGCTTAAGGTTTTGGGCCGAAGAAGATAAAGATTTACTGAACACACTAAAGCTAAACTTTTAAACCTTTTAAACTGAACTTTTTGAACATAAATATGAATAAAAACAGGAACACAAGTTAAACCTTAAATAACTTGTAATATTTTGCTCTCCATAGAAATATATTCTGTCAAAATTATACAAATATGAACATGCTTCTGAACAAAACAAAGAAAGCCTGGAAATATTAATAAGAAATTACAAATCAAATAATTCCGTTTTTTTTTTTTTGCTCTTTTATCATTTTTTAGAGCATTTTTTTTTAGAGCTGGACTCCTGCTTCATTTTTAGCTATAATTTCTTAATGTGTGACGTCCTGTGTGTGTCTTTGTGAAACATATCAGAGGGATTAGATCTAAAAAAAAACTTATTGTGATTAATATGTTTAGGTCTTATAAAACATTAAAGACTAAATCATAGAACTCATCAGTGGGATTACTCCAAAAATATTTGGCATTTCCCTAATTTTGTGCAACACCAACAGTAGAAATCCTCCAAAAAACCTCAATCCATATAAAATGGTCTGCGCTCCCCCCCCCTCCCCCCCCTTCCCCTTCCCTCTCACACGCGGCTCCGTCTCTATGACGGGAGGCGCAGCTGCGGCCCAGAGTTGATTGTCAGATAGAAAAATATGGTGTCAAATTCATGCCTAAACTATTTGGCATCAAAACTGTAAAACCAGGAATCAAAACCCGAATTCTGCAAACCAAAACCCAAAATCTGCGAACCAAAACCCATAATTTGCAACCAAAACTCAAATCTGCAAATCAATATTCATAAATTGAGAACCAAAACCCATAATTTGCAACCAAAAGCTATAACCTAAAGCGCAATCATATTTCTCAGGTGCTGATTTGTTTTCTCGCTGTTCTGAAATCGTCTTTTTGAGTTGCGCTTTTATTTTGAAATCGTCTTTTGAGTTGAGCTTTTTTTTTTTTGCGGTTGCGATTCTAAAACCTGTCACACACGTAAAAACAGCGCCACGTCAGTCAACGGGAGGGGAGGCGGGACATCCCCGACAGCCAGTAGCTCATTGGCTACCGAATGACTCCGAGTCTTACGTCAGCGTCCACCACCTCAGAGCGCCAAAATCGTACCAATATCAGAGACAGTCATGGCGAACCAGCAACCGGAGGTAAGTTTTTCACATCTCAAGAACAATCAAACGTGTTCTCTGTATAATCGGAGGACGCCAGCATAGTCAGATGAGCTCCACCAGTGACTGCTAGGGAAAAAAAGTAAGATGTTGCATGATAAATCATCACCACCACTCATTGTAAAACAGTGAGCTAATGTGCTAGCTTAATGCTTACCCCCCCCCCCCCCCCCCAGCAAAGTAGATGGTTTATTGATAATTATTTGAGTCTTTGCGGAGGGTGTCCGCTCCTTTTTAATGCTTTTTTGTTCTCATGTCATTACTTGTAACCATTTCCATTTACTGTAACCAATGTTCGCCTGTGCTAGCCGTGTTAGCTTAATGCTAGCGGGTTATTCCGGCTCATTTCCTGACCCACCCCCCTCCCGTAAAAAAGTACCGGTAGTTTATTGATAATTATTTGTGAGTCTTTGCAGAGGGTGTCCGCTCTTTTTTTACTGCTTTGTTGTCATTTCATGACTTGTTTGGATAAAACTAAGTCGATTTTTACGACAGTGTCAGGATCGAGCATACACGACAGTGTTAAGTCCACGGTGGATAAAAAATTCTGGAGGAGATTAAAGTCGTAATGAAGGATACGGTCAGACGAACTGAGACCGGTGTGTTAGAACGATTACTGTGGGTTTTTTGGGGCTCTTATGCAATCTTTACGGGTTTGACATGACTACAGCACAGTGAAATCATCAACAGGGGCAATATTGCATATTGTGTTGAGCTCTTAAGCAGAAGTGTAATCCGGTGCGGTCATTGGTAGGCTAGAAGTTCCTAAGATAAAAGCATAATGTTTAATAATAACCTTCTTTCTTTTTTTCTTTCTTTGTGTATTTATTTATTCATGAATGAAGGAATTATTGGAAATTGTAAATCTACTTTTTTTTGCAATCGCCAGAATGGATACTCTGAGATACTGTCAGCTGTACAGACCCTGGTGTCTGCCCTTCAGCAAAATCTACAGCAGAGCCAAGCTGCAAACAGGGTGAACCAGGGACCTGGTCCAGTAGTACAGCAACAGATGGCTACTCCTCAGCATAGCCAGACACCACACCAAAGTGATCAGGGACAGAGTCAGAGTCTTTTAGCACAGCAACGGACCACATCTGTACAGCAGGAAATGAGCAGGTTCTATTATAATTGAAAGTTCTTTGTCCTAAGTATTTTAGTGTATTTTTAACGTTACAGTCACAAATTGAAGTATTGAAGTATTTGTATTTCCATTTATAATTACTAAAATTGTTGACATATGTTAAAACAGAAATATAATTATGAAGTGCTCATTAGTATGTGGTTTCTTCTGTCTCAGGTCTTTTCCAGCTCTCTTCCGGAGGCAAAATGCTACTGGAAAAAGACGTTTTCCAAGTGCCTCAAAAATATGCAAAATGTCCAAGTTAATGAAAGCGTTTTCATGCAACTTCTGCTTGCTCAATACAAATTTAAAGTACACCCCCTCTCCTTCAGAGGAATTACAACTTTTTCAGGCTGGACTAGGCAAACGAAGCATCAGTCTTTCAGAGAACCTAAGTCATTCTGAGGTATGTCTATGGTACAACCATATCACAAGACCTAAATTTAGGTGGTTAATAGTAACATAAAGTAACTATCATTGTTGTGTTTGTATTAGACTTTTGCACAAAAGAAATTTGAATCTCTGAATTTGTCATAAGCAGGTTGTTTCCATCTAACTTGTTCTAATAAGTTTCTCTTGTCCTGTCAAACTTCTCCAAAAAAAAACTTTAGTATAACATCCCAACTTTGAAGATGGACAAAGATGCCTTTTACAAATGATTGATTGCCACTACTGCTTTTGAGAAATTTGTCACTGGATGATCATTTAAATGGTTATTATTCAGGGCTAAGGCTAATGTGTAATGCAGTAATAATATGTAGTTCAATAGCACGACTCCATCATATAAATGAGGCCAAAACCAACTGGAAATTGCTTTTACTAAATCCAGCAAATAACCAAATTATTGGAAAGCCTGAAAAATTGAGATAGAAAAGGGTTTCTTTATTACTTGGAAGTTTCTTCAATATTTGTTTGTGTATTTTGTATGGGTATTAGAAGTGCACGTAAAATTCATGAACATTAATAAAATGTATTTCATGCTTCTCTTGTTTACCTCAGCTGCAGAACCTGTTGCATGAAGCATTTCCAAAACTGGAGGCGTTAACAGGAGGATGGCTGCTTCATAAATCCTCAGGTTGTGTGTGGGTTTTTTTTCTTCCTAAACACTAACTACTTATTACTTTTATTTTTCCCTTTTTTATTCTAAAATTGAATATCAGACACCCATAAAACTTTGTTCACTTTCACACTCAATTTCTGGGTAAAGTTGCTTCTTTGCAGCCTGAATGTTTAAAGCAATTCTTTGTTAACTGTGTAACATAATTTGTCCTAACCTTTATAGGAAAACTGCAATTCTTTCAGAATCTCAATGTGTCAATATTTCTTATAGGTGGCAATGGAAAGAGACAAATGATACTCATAGCTCCAGATAGCGAAGGCTATACAGGGGCACAAATAAAGATGGTCTCCCTCAGTGGTAAAGCAACTCTTTATATAGTTCCTCTACAAGACGAACTCAACACTACTCCTTTACCCCCTGAAGCGAAAGAATTTGAGAGCATGCCTAAAGCAGCATGCAAAAGTTGCCAAAAGCTATTTCCACTGCAAGTTCTGGCTCTCCATGTACATTCATGCCCAGTGATGTTAAGCTCATCTGATGAGGAAGAGGTAATGAATAGTTATCCATATTTGAGCATTAGACATATCTTAAAGGTCATATGCATGTCATCAATACAACTCATTTTGTATACTATTTTCAGCCTGGTGAGGGTGAATGCCCCATATGCCACGAAACGTTTCCATTTGTGGACTTAAACATTCATGCCAGTTCCTGTGGAGAAAGGTGAACCCTTTTCCATAGCTTAAACATTTTGTGCAACATTAATTGCATAATAGTTTTGGCATAATGTCAAATTCACTGCTTTTTCATCATTTCCACAGGTCTGACAACAGTCTTGAAACCAACACTGCATCAGATACACTTTCTGACAAGATTTCTTGGCAAGTAATTATATGCTGTGAAATTGTATAAAAAGCTTACACGTCTTGATCCAAATCACGTAATTTTCTGAACAGTGAGGAAGATGTTTTACGTTGGCTTGCTGCCCAAATTGACCACACAAAAGAGTTCAGCCTTTGTGTGGCACGAGAACAGTTGGTGGAACGGGGTATGATGCTCTGGAAAAGACAAAAGCGAAGTTCCCCCATCAATCCTCTTAAAGTTACTTTTCTGGGAGAGTCTGGAATTGACACTGGGGCACTGCGTGTGGAGTTCCTGACAGGTACTTATGTTTGAGGAATGAAACAACATTTTATTGTTGTTTATTGTTTATTGTGCATTCCTATGCATTTCTGTATCACCTACTTGAATGTCTTTTTTACTTTTGTTTTAGAGTTGATTTCTGGGATTGGTGACAGGCTCTTTGAGGGTCAAGAAGGGAAAGGAAGAATCCCAAAGTATTCCCTAAATGACCTTGACAATGGTCTCTTCAGGTGTGTAATGTTATCTCAGATTCTTCCCAGAAATTTAAAATGAAATAGTGCAGTGTAGAGGCCTTCCTTCATGTACAACTGAAACATATTTAAATTCATAGTTGGTTGAACATTTTTCAAACTTAGAGTTTTTAAGAGTTGCAGGGGAAGTCTTTGCAGCGAGCCTTGCACAGGGTGGTCCAGCTCCATGTTTCCTACAAGAATGGTGCTACCAGTTCCTGGCAACTGGTGAGCTGATACCCATAAGCAAAGATGACATCTTTGACTTGGAGTTGTCACCACTGATTGAAGCTGTAAGATCAATTTATTGTTTGATATTTAATTTAGGTATTAAACAAGTTTGTTACTAAAACACTTTTTTTTTTGCAGATTGACGAGGCGAACGATATGACAAGCTTCACAGACCAGATTGTTAATTGTGGCTACACTGGTCCAATAAATGAGGAGCATAAAGCTAGCATAATCAGGTTTGTCTGCAAAAAACAAAATTCTGGTTTGTTTTTTTGTCGTCATTTTGTAAACGTGCCTCTGCATTATGAAGACTGGCATAATCCTGGTATGAGTGGTACAGAGCAGAGAAAATTACTAGCAAAAACATACTTTGTATGGTTTTATTCCTGTTTATTCCACAAATAAATAGTAATTATTAAATAGATTATTAAATAAATTATTTCACAAATAAAGATCCATAGAAATAGTTATTATAAATTAGGTGGTGGTTTTAAAATTTAACTAATCCTGTATTTCTGTGTTTCCTGTAAGGGCAATTGTCTTGCATGCCACAACAAAAAGGACAGCGATGCTAAGCCAGCTACGACAAGGCTTAGATGTCTATGACTTCTTAAAGGTCATCAAAGGAAATCCAGAACATTGCCGTGGTCTGTTTGTTGCAGGCAATATTGAGAAAGTAAGTTTGACCGTTTAATTAGCTAATATGCTCTGTGCTCTTTTTAAATTGATACACACCCTCTGCATTATTATAGGTGGATTCACACTACATTGTGTCCAGACTTGCACCGGAGTTCAGTAGCTCCACAGTCAACCAACTAACAGAAAAAAAAATCTTAAACTACTTTCAAGATTTTCTGCTCGAACTTGAGGGTAGGTTAGATCTCAATTTTTCTCTCCCTTTATTTCTTCGTTAATTATTGAAATTCTGTTTTGTTTTTTTCTTTTAAGATGCAGAACCCGAAGACCACGACGAGCCCTCTGTCCCCGGTGTGATGCAATGGCTTTCTGGCCAGGCTCACAGACATCTCTTGTTATCAGACAGGGAAGCATTTAAAATAGTTGTTCGTTTTAACCACAATTGCTTTGACAACATGCCTGGTCACACCATCTGCTTCCCTGTTGTTAGTGCCTGCACACAAACTGTGACTTTTCCAACAGCTCATCTCAACTCTTTTGAGGAGTTCAAAGAGAGTATCTTGATCTCTCTGAAGTGTGGCGCAGGATTCCACAGAATCTAGTGTTTCAACAATTTTTGTTTTGTTAAAAACTAGTGTTTCAACAATTTGTTATTTTGCAAAACTTACTGTCTTTTGTAAACAAAAGGAATTTAATGGATCAAACATAAAAAATTGAAGTTATACAAAATTCCAGTGGTGGTTATTGACCATTTATTATTTTATTTTGGTTGAGATCTGTTCATATTGGTAGTTGTTTTTTACATTCTGCTGTGATGACATACATAGTTTAGTACAGAAATGTAGATGTCTTGGCCATGGTTTTCAGATGTCCCACGAGGGTTGAAAAGTTGGGACAGTTGGGACAGGTCTGAGTCAGAGAGGGGACAAGCCACAGACGGAACAACAACTCCAACCGTTTCCTGCTCGGCCTGGTTTGAGTTAGACTGTTGTCCAATGTCCACAGAACCCTGTACACACAGAAAACGAAAGTTAAAATGGGAATATATATATTAACAATGCATCGACTGTTAATTTACAAATTCTATTTTTTTGCCACAGCATTATAAAAACAGCACAATTGTAGTTAAAACTGCTTGTTTTTGTTATACCTGCGCATAGACAGGTGGATTGATGGGAGTTTGAGCTCGGCCCATTGCCCACAGTTGGTTGGGGGTTAAATTTTGTTCACTGCGAAGGGAGTGGTTATCCCACGTGGAAATGAAACTTTCCAAGTCAGCTTGCAGTCGTGGCAAAAACACATAATGCGCAGCAAAGAGATGACGACTGTCAGACGGGTCCAGCAGTCCATCTTCTTCCAAACAGTGAAACATGTTGTAGTAGATGACGGTGACAGACATCCACACATCCCTCCACAAACGTTCAATTCTGTAAAAAATACATAAAATGACTCCTTAAAATACAATTTCAATATGTTATGGAGTATTTCAGAAATGTACAGCCACAAATATGGCCTAGTAAGTACAGTGGGACACAGAGAATTGCTACCTATCTTAAATATGTTGTGAACTTTATGTGCAGCATTGTTTATTATTGTACACAGTACAAAATTAAATCTCAATTTATTTGGATTTTATCCAAAAAATGACCCAGGTCTAAACAGTTAAAAACATTATGATTATGGCCCACATTTTCTTTAAATTACTTATTCAAATTATTATTCGCAGTTAAAATGCAGTTGACACATTCTTCACAAAGCTGTACTTGGAATATGGGAGCCATGTTTTTTAATACTTGTCCTGTCCAACAGCTGAGCAAACAGATGAGAGCTGAAAGCCTTTTGTGTTGAATATATTTTACTGTTACAACAGGGGTTATGAATCGTCAGACACACTAGGTGTATTTTTGAGTTAACCCCTTTTATAATTTAGACTAAACTTTATTCATATCTACATTTGCAACAGTTTTTGTTGGACGGGACAAAAGAAAAGGAGGGGGGGTAGAGAGAAGGATGCTAGAGAGGGGGGATAGGAGGGTGATTATAGAAAATGTGTGTGTGTCTGTGTGTGTGTGGGGGGGGGGTCAAATCATAAATCATGTTTATAGTCATTATATGGGAGCTATGTCTTACCTTTGATTATGAACACTTTTGCCAGCCATGAAACTGCCTCTGTCACACCCACGGACTGCAAACATCCATCTTGCTATGTCCACATTTTCACAACCTTGGTCTGCTCTAACCCTTTAGATGCACAAAAAAATATTAGCTGGTTAAGTTTCAAGTAAAACATAGAGGACAGAACTGCTCTAAACTGAAATATCACCTCTGCTCTCAAGCATTTAAAGTAAAACGTTTTGTAAAAAAAAAGGTCCTGTGACAGGAAGTTACACGGTTCTGGTCTGGTCTAAATAAAGCTTAGTGGTTTTCTACACCTCTCAAGTCTGCAAGAGAGAATTTAGGTACTGACAGTCACAAACCTATTAGGAACACCGTGGTCCTCCACTGAGCGCAAAAAAAACCCTAATGCTGTTGAAGCTTTGTTTGTTGCTGCTCCCAGGTACATTATCTGTGGGGTGAGATAAAAAGGGGAAAAATGTGGGAAGAAATAAATATATGCCAGTTAGGTGATATTTTAAACACAATTAGTAAAATAATAGTATGAAGGGCAAACAAAACAAACCCTCACCTTTCGTGAGAAGCCATCTATGGCTCCAAATATAACAAAACCATACCTGCAACACAAATTCAAAATAACATTTTTTATACTATTTCAAGTGCAACAGATGAAGTATAATATCTTGCAGATTTTCTTAGATTAGATTGAATCTGACTTGCCTTATCAGCTTATGGTTTGTATCTAGGTGAACTAGGGATAGTGGAGCAGGTACACTGTACACACGCCTCTTCACACATCCAAAAGTAGATCTTGTTAGTCTGCCTGAGACACCCGCCCCATCTACACGTCTCATAGATTTCCATATTCTGGTCCATGTAATGCGATGTCCTAGAGCCCGAAGTTTGCCTTTCATAATTCTAAAGCCAATAGTGGGGTTGCTTTTTTTGATGCTGAAAATAAGTTGATCCAGCTGGTCATCTGATATATTGCTATATGTGCTCTTAACTGTCAATCCATGCCTTTTCAAAGCCCGATTGATCGTTCTCTTGGATACACCCATTAGGTTTGAAATGGATGGGATCGACAAGTCGGTTTCAAGGTATTCTCTCAACTTTTCTTCATTCACCATGATTTTAGGACGTCCCACATTGTTGTTCAAGAACTCAACTTCCACAGCTGGGCCATGCTGTTGCTTATATTGTGTCAGAAGTTCATGCAGATTTATGAGAGCATTACAAACATCTTCAGGAATGCTGACTTGGTTTGAAACAGAGCGAATGAATGCCAGTTCATGGGTACATGTAAAAAGTAGATGACCCAAATCCAGCGGGTGTGAAACTGCTCTCTCTATGTTGTTCAATAGTCGTTGCAGCACTTCCCTCTGGAATTCCTAGAGAAATGTTGAGAAACCCAATTTAGGTTATACATTCTTTGACATCTTAAAACATATTTTGATTTATCGTGGTGACAATTCACTGGTTCTTACTCCTAGGTTAGATATGACCAATCCTGACACTCTCTTAAAAATCGACAAACCCTGTCTCCGAATTACCACCCTATGCCCTATATAGTGTACTATATAGTGCGTTCGCCATTTTACATTGTCGGAATCTACAATTCTAAAATTGAGTACACTCGAAAATTTCCAAGAATTCTCTACGAAAAACCAGTGTGAATCGATGCTCACGTCATTGGCAAATGTAGACCACAATGCATTGCGTTTGAATTTTTTTTAAAACGACGGGCGCATGCCTGATGAGAATGATTAGTAACTTGGCGGTTTATTTCTGAACAAATACAATAAATCTACACCAATGTGTCACGTTCTTCGTCATCACAAAACAGTATATTCATAGTCTTCGTAATATGTTCATATTTATTATGTTATTAAAATGGATATTGTCATAATCGGCGTAAATGCAGTCGTAGTTCCCCTCCAGACCAAGTGGTGGCAGCAATGCGCCTTTATGTTTCCTTGTCAAGCGGCGTATAAGCAAACACCCGAAGGATAAGAGTAGCGAGCATGGTGTCCGAATTGCTTTTAAAACTCCAAAACACTATATAGTGCCGCACTATATAGTGTTTAGTAGTTAGTGGTTAGGGTGATTATTCGGACACAGCATCAGTTTTATTAATACAAGTCATGAAATGAGCCGGAATAACCCGCTAGCATTAAGCTAACACGGCTAGCACAGGCGAACATTGGTTACAGTAAATGGAAATGGTTACAAGTAATGACATGAGAACAGAAAAGCATTAAAAAGGAGCGGACACCCTCCGCAAAGACTCAAATAATTATCAATAAACCATCTACTTTGCTGGGGGGGGGGGGGGGGGGGGGGTAAGCATTAAGCTAGCACATTAGCTCACTGTTTTACAATGAGTGGTGGTGATGATTTATCATGCAACATCTTACTTTTTTTCCCTAGCAGTCACTGGTGGAGCTCATCTGACTATGCTGGCATCCTCCGATTATACAGAGAACACGTTTGATTGTTCTTGAGATGTGAAAAACTTACCTCCGGTTGCTGGTTCGCCATGACTGTCTCTGATATTGGTACGATTTTGGCGCTCTGAGGTGGTGGACGCTGACGTAAGACTCGGAGTCATTCGGTAGCCAATGAGCTACTGGCTGTCGGGGATGTCCCGCCTCCCCTCCCGTTGACTGACGTGGCGCTGTTTTTACGTGTGTGACAGGTTTTAGAATCGCAACCGCAAAAAAAAAAAGCTCAACTCAAAAGACGATTTCAAAATAAAAGCGCAACTCAAAAAGACGATTTCAGAACAGCGAGAAAACAAATCAGCACCTGAGAAATATGATTGCGCTTTAGGTTATAGCTTTTGGTTGCAAATTATGGGTTTTGGTTCTCAATTTATGAATTTTGATTTGCAGATTTGAGTTTTGGTTGCAAATTATGGGTTTTGGTTCGCAGATTTTGGGTTTTGGTTTGCAGAATTCGGGTTTTGATTCCTGGTTTTACAGTTTTGATGCCAAATAGTTTAGGCATGAATTTGACACCATAGAAAAAGACTCCCCTCACACCTGTTAGTGTGATTCAGCCAGCCACCGGTGAGTTGCGCCCCCCTCTCGAGTTTTTTTACTTATGTTCCAAAGACTGCCGCAAAAAGGTGTGGCCGCAAATGTCTTGCAGCAGAAGGCGGTGGTCACGTGCGTGTCGGGTCTGCCGTGTCAGAGCAAGGAATTGTGGGAAATAATCCCCATTGCCTGCTTTTGTCGAAATTTGGTTGAGCACGGGTGTTTGTTCTGCCCAATTCCTTTTCATGTGCCTGTTTTACGTTGTTTCACTCTGAGTTATTTCATCTTTTTTTTTTTTTTTTTTTTTTTTTTTTTTTGCACCATAAGTGTGAAGAGCAAATAGGATGAAGACATTCTTAACAGTCTGATGTATCAAACTAAAAGTGTTGAGTGTCGGCAGCTGAAGAAATTTCAAATTAAAAGCTGCTAGCTTCCTCTTTCAATATCGTTGACATCTATCGTAGCACAACACTATATGTGAGTAACGCACGCATCGGGCACGCCAAATGCCGCCGCCCTGGGCGACCGCCCACATCGCCCATATCAAAAACCGCCACTGCTTCCTTGTCCCGATGCTCAGTTCTAACAAAAATACCAGCTAAAGCTCGTCTTTAGCTCTTTAGCGGTGCAGCTTTCCACAGAATCTGATGTCAGACTGTTGAACAAGTGAACAAAACAAGGAAGCTCAGAGACGCGATCTCCGCCGGCCGTTTTATGCACTACATCTCCCATGATGCATTGGGTTGTGAGAGTGACAGCGCTCAAGGAGATCTGTTGTTAAACGTCTTGAAATCAACGAACACACATCAAACTGTTTTTACATCTTCTAACTTAACTTTTATTGCATCTTTTAGAAAAAAACAGCTGCAGTTTCCAGCTTTTTCTGCAACAATTATCTAAAAAATGCATGTGAGATTGTGGAGGGGCTGTAGATCAATACAGACTATGAGTTTCTCCGTTTTTTGTATTTTATTTTTTTTATTTTTGGATCCTGGTGTGCCGCGGGATTTTTTTTAAGGTTAAAGTGTGCCGTGGCTCAGAAAAGGCTGAAAAACACTGGTCTAGATGACCCAACTCCCAATGTTAAAGTGCCTAGGAAGCACAAGGGTTACAGCAGGTTTTCTCGCCTTCAAGTGGTTCAAACTGTAGTCTACACCAGTGTTTTTCAACCTTTTTTGAGCCACGGCACACTTTAACCTTGACAAAATCCCGCGGCACACCAGCATAAAAAAAGAAAAAAAGGAAAAGCTCATAGTCTGTATGGATCTACAGTCCCTCTGCAATCTTACATGCATTGTTGTGATAATTGTTGCAGAAAAAGCTGGAAGCTGCAGTTTTTTTCTAAAGATGTATTAAAACTTAAGTTAAAAGATTAAAAAACTTTTACATGTGTGTTGGTTGTTGTTTTAAAACGTTAAGAGGAGAGACTCATTGTGCACTAAGACAGTCACTTTAACCCAATGCACCTGGTGCCGAAAATCCAGCGACTGCAGACAATCAAGCTTCTCTGAGCTCCATTGTTTTGTTCACTTGTTCCACTGTCTGACACCAGACTCTGTGGAAAGCTACACCGCTTAAGACGAGCTTTAGCTGGTATTTTTGTTAGAACTGAGAGACTTGTGAGCTAAAGTGAAACAAGGAAGTGAAGACTTTAACCACTACTGATTGGTCAGACTGATGACATGTGATTAAGCCTTCAAGAATGATTGGTGGAGACAGTTAAAGGGGCGGGACCTTTCCTAAACCAGCTGAAGCTACGGCTAAATCCCGGTACCGTCGTTCTTATCAAAATGTCTTTAATAGAATCAAATAAACACAAAGAAAAAAGTATTTTACAAGAACGTATGTGTTCACACCCAGGCGATTTTCGCTGACGATGAGCCGAGCGAACATGCAATTTCATTCCCTGACATTAGATGGCGCTTAATGTAAAACAGAAATACTCCTGTACACAAGGTGGCTCCTGTACACAAGGTGGCGCTGTGCAACTTTACGCTTCTTAAACTCGCTTTTCACTCAGAAGAAGAGAGTAAGTATTTACGCGCTTGTCAGAATCATACAAAGAAAACATGAATATTTCAAGCACCAGTAGCTCCAACTGGTGCTTAGTTCGGGGATATTTTACAATTTCCGTCATTATTTCTTCGCGGCAGTGTAGACGCTACTTGGCGTATACCTTCTTCACTTGTATGTGTGCTCAGAAAGGCAGTTTGATGTTTGAGTAACATGAGTAACACACAGAAGGGCATTGGTAGAGACTCCAGAGGAGCCAAACACCAACTCCTGGTGGACAGAACAGTCGCTCAAGACTGCAAGTCACGACACACCAACCTGTATTGATTACAAGAAGGCCTATGACTCAATGCCACACACATGGATCACTGAATGCTTGGAGCTGTACAACATCAGCAGGACTCTAAGAGCCTTCATAGGAAGCTGTGGAAAACCACCCTTGAAGCCAATGGGCCTATCCAGGATGAAACATCCAAGATGCATGAGTACATCAAGCTTGAGGCCCCAACTGACAGTGTGCTCAGTGAATGTCTTAGGCAATGGAGAGCAGAGGATACAGTGCTGGAGGACAGATCCTCATGGGAGGACAAACCCCTGCATCAGACCATATGCCAGTCCCAAGCATTCTTTCTCGATCTGTGCGTATCAGCATTCAGCTTTGGTCATAGCCCTTGAAGCATAAGCCACTGGTTTCCAGTGCTCACCCTCAGCCTGGAGTAAAACAGCACCGATGCCATCTTTGGAAGCATCTGTTGACAGCTTTATCTTCTTGGTGTGGTCATAAAAAGACAACACTGGTGCAGTGGTCAGCGTGTTCTTAAGTTGCTGCCACTCATGCTCATGTCTAACTGTCCATTTAAATTCACTCTCCTTGTGCAGAAGCTCACGCATGCATGCCGTCCTTGATGTTAGGTTGGGAATGAATTTCCCTATGAAGTTGACCATTCCCATGATGTGTAACACTCCTGTCTTGTCTGTGGGTCTTGGCATGTTCTGTATTGCCTGTATTTTGTCTTGATCTGGTTGAACACCACTTGCTGATAGTTTATCTCCAAGAAAGAGTATTTCTTCCACACCAAACTCACACTTGTTTTTGTTAAGTTTTAGTCCATACCTTTGTATACGATCCATCACTCTGCACAGTCTCGCATTGTGTTCTTCAGCTGAGGACCCCCATATGATGATGTCATCAATGTAGACTCGAACTCCTTCCAAATCCTCGATGATCTGCTCCATCGCTCGGTGAAAGATTTCAGTTGCTGATTTTATTCCAAACGGCAGTCTGAGAAAGGAGTGGCGTCCAAAGGGAGTGTTAAAAGTGCAGTACTTTGTGCTGCTTTCATCCAGCTTCAGCTGCCAGAAACCTTGTGAGGCATCGAGCTTTGTAAAATATTTGGCACCTGACATTTCACTGATGATTTCCTCACGTGTGGGTATTTGGTAGTGTTCTCGTTTTTTGCTCTCATTTAGGTCTTTAGGGTCCAAACATATTCTCAGCTCTCCATTCTTTTTCTTTGTGATGAGCATTGAGTTGACCCAGTCTGTTGGTTCATTGACCTTTTTCATTACTCCTAATCTGATCATTCTGTCCAACTCTTTCTTTAGGCCTTCTTTCGATGGAGCCGGAACTCTGCGTGCTGCATGCACTACTGGTTGAGCATCGTCCTTTAACTGTATTTTATAGGTGAAGGGCAAAACACCAAAACCTTGAACACATCTGTGAACTTCTGGACTATTGCTTCCACAGAGTCTTTTACTGGGCTTGTGGTTGGGATGATTCTGTATATTCTTTTCACAAGTCCCAATTCTTCACAAGCTTTGTTACCAAGAAGTGATTCATGTCCCTCATTCACAACAAAGAAGAACAGGTGGTGCACTTTTCCTTTCACTGACACACTCAGTCTGCATGTGCCCAAACACTTAATTGGCTGCCCATTGTAATCTTTCAGTCCAGAACTTTTCCTCTTTATTTCTGGTTTATTTTGCATTGCGTTCATGTCAGCCATGTTGATGAGATTTGATTTTGCACCAGTGTCCAATCTCATAGTGACTTCAGTCCCATTTATCATTAGTGGAGCTAACCATTTATCCTTCCTTGTGTGGATTATTTTCTTGTTCATATTCACAATTTACCATTCCAACAAAGAAAGTGTCACCTAGCTCTGGCTCTTCAATTAAGTTTACAGTCTTTCCTTTCCTTCCCTCTGTTCGTTTGGAGAAACACTGTTTGGTTGCCTTGGCAGTTGGAGCATTGCTTACCAAAAGCTGGACACTGTCTGGGCTTGTGCTGTGAACCGCATCTCCTGCAGCTGAACTCCTCCTGCTGCTGCTGTGCAGGCCGGGTCTGCACGCGTCTCTTCCGCTGAAACGTCACCGCTCCAATCGCTGCAGTACCGTCGCTCACCTGCGCTGAGGCGACCGCAGACATCTCATTAAAGTCTTCACATGTTTGTGGGACAACTCACTGGCCTGGCAGATCTTAATGGCCCCCAGCAGCGTCAGTTCAGTCTATTGAAGCAGCCTCTCTCTGATCTTGTTATCCTCCACGCTGAAAACAATCTGGTCCCGAATCATGGAGTCCTTCAGAGTCCCGAAATTACAGGACTGCGCATTTAAACGGAGGTCGGTCAGGAAGCTATCAAACGGCTCTTGTCCCCTCTGTGTCCGTGACCGAAACACGAATCTCTCGTACGTCTCGTTTTTCTTCGGAGAACAGTGCGCGTCAAATCTGCCCATAACAACATCCAACTTTTCTTCATCACCAGGATTGTCGAACACTAACGTGTTGAATATTTCAATGGCCTGTGGCCCTGCTATCGTTAGCAGTAACGCTACCTTTCTAGCATCTGGCTTCGTTTCCAGTCCCATCGCTGCAACATACAGCTGGAATTGCTGCTTGAAGGTGCGCCAGTTTTCGTCGACATTTCCCGTCAGTTTCAAACTCTCCAGTGGTTTCAAATCCATATCGTCTTTTAAGTTTTACTCCTGGTACCATGTAATGTTCGTGTTTTCTAAAATGATGAAGAGGCCCAGTTAGCTTCCAGTAACTTCTTTTATTAGCCACGTTGTGCTACATCCACCATGCCACTTTCTTCTTCTATGCAACCACTTTAATACCAACCGGTAGAGTAGAGCTGTGACGGTGTCGAATTTTTCATCACCACGGTGATGAACCACCAGGGGGAGCGGTGTCGCGGTTAACCGCAGCCCCCTCCCCAAAAAAAAAGAAAAAAGAAAAAAACACAAAAACCCCCGGCGGCCGCATCGGAAATAAATACAATTACAACGTACTATTCTTTGTTAACAAATAACAGTAACAAATAACAACTACATATCTAACTTGTGAACTAACTTATAGGTGTTGTAGATTGACTGTGTGTGTGCGCAGAGCGTCTTGTGTAGGAATAGTAGGAAGGTGCGCAGACGTGTTTTGGGGGTTGCGTGTTGATTCTTCTTCAGCGGACCGCTCTGGAGCTGCAAGCAAGTTTCACCAGTGCTCCCTGGTACAGACATCTTCTCAGAATATTATTTATTGCCCAGTAAAAAACAGACTGCAGACACTGTCCCTTTTCCGGTAGCAGCCTGACACCCATGAAGACACCCAGGAGTCTCCGCCTTTGTTTATTCAGACACGTATGTTACGCTGCAAAAATAGTTCCCAAACAAAACATGTATTGATTTTCATGGAAATCTAACAGCGCGCGTTCATGTTTGGTGTTACGGACTGAAGGAGGACAGTAACCCCCCCCCCCCAACACAAAATGAATACAATAGAAATTAATAATACAAAGCAGTAAATTTCCTTGCGAGACGGAAACTTCTGTTGTAGAATAAGGATGTGTGCATCTGAAAGCGCACGCCTGTTTGTGTGTAAAGGGAGCCGCGTGTCACGTGCAGCACAGAGACATACAGTGGGAACACGCGCGGTGGGAGAAAAGGAGACAACAGTCTGAAAGAAAGAAGGAAAGTCTGAACCCAGGACTAGGAGAAAAAGGAAATTATCAGCAAAGATGAATGTGTTTAATGTGTTTATTACAGTTCCAAACACGCACCATATGCAAAAAGTAAAAAAAAAAGTGCGTAAAAAAGTGCGGTGATGCAGTGATGACCTCATCATCGCGGTGATGTGGTGATGCGGTTATCGTCACAGCCCTACGGTAGAGCCACCTAGTGGTCAACATAAGTTATTGCATAATATCACAACTGTTTGCCGCAGAATAGATATCATGGACACAGACATTATCAAACAAGTTGTGGGGAAACTTGGTGACTTATTTTCACTGCAGCTGGATGAATCCACAGATATGAGTGGACATGCGCAACTTGTTGCATTTGTAAGATATATTGACACGGACGACATCTGTGAACACATTGTATTCTGCAAAGAAATGGAGGGGCGAACAACCGGAGAGGACATTTTTAATGTCGTTAACATGTTTATCAGCTGGAAATCCTGCAGCAGCGTCTGCACAGATGCAGCTGCATCAATGACGGGCAGCGCCAAAGGGCTCATAGCACGGATTAAAAAAGAAAATCCCCACATCAAGTGGGCCCACTGTGTGATACACAGGGAAGCGCTAGCGTCCAAGAAATGAGCCCTGTTTTGCACGATGTTTTGAACGACAGCATTAAAGTTATAAACTTTATCAAGTCAAGGCCACTTAATGCACATTTGTTCCGCAGCCTCTGTGAAAATACGGGAGCTGAACACACAGAACTGCTCCTGCATCCTGAAGTACGCTGGCTGTCCCGTGGATGAGTACTGAGCAGGCTGTTTGATTTGCTAGCTGAAGTGCACACCTTCCTGACAGAGCACGGATCTCCCCATGCCACCATGCTTGAGAACACGGACTGGCTTGCTTTGCTATCTGGCAGATATATTCAGGAAACTGAATGAACTGAACATGTCCCTGCAGGGCAAGGACACCAGCATCCTGAACCTGGATGACAAGGTGGGTGGTTCCCTGAAGAAAGCAGAGATGTGGAAAAGGCCATGTGATCAGGAGGATTTCACCTGCTTTCCTCAGTTGGATGTGTTTCTCTCAAATGAGGATGTGGCGACAGCTCCGGTGAAGTTAGTCAGAGTGGGACATTTGGCTAACTTGATCAGTGGTTTTCACTCCTACTTTACTGACATGGATGAGAAATCCTTGCAGCTGGATTGGCTGAGAAACCCATTTCTCTTGTCTGAAGCAAACAGAAGCAAGCTTCCTGTCACTCATCAGGAAAAACTGATGGAAGTAGCATCTGACCGTGGCCTGCAGATGAAGTTTGGTGCATCCACTCTCACACAGTTTTGGCTGTGTGTGAGGCAGGAGCACCCTGAGCTGGGACAGAAAGCTTTGGAGCAGCTGCTACCGTTTGCATCCACATATTTATGTGAGGCCTCCTTCTCAGCAATGATGCTGATCAAAACAAAGCAAAGAAACAGACTGTGCCTGGAGAACAACTTGATCACTGCAGTTGCCTCCTTGCCACCAAGAATGACAAAGATCCTCAGTGAGGTGCAAGCTCATATTTCTCATTGAAATGTATTGAGTGCATTTTTTTCTTCCTGTTCATAAATCACTGCCTGTTACATACTGTCCAATTCAGTCAAATGTTCAATGCAAAGAGATTCATCTGCAACTTCTTTTTTTATCCTAACAGAGTTAACGTTAATTATTATTTGTGAGCAAATCTTTATTTATAAAGTTAATTTATTTTGTAAACTAAATATTAATTATTTATAATTAAGTTATAGATTTATTTCTGTGAACAGATTTTTTGTTATTCATGTACATTTTTTATTTTATATATTATTAGCAGCATTTTGCACATTTGAGTTTTGACTGGTTTTATGCCTTCTGGTGGTCAACTTCTTCTGTTTTTCCTTTTTGTTTGTACATGCAATGTTTGCCATATGAATGTTTTTGTCAGGTTCACTGTTGTTTGGCTTGAATAAATCTGACTTTACAGCACTGTACCTCTTTTTCTTCCAAAAATGTTTTGCTCGTGTCAGGGGGTACTTGACTAAAAATATATTTCTAAGGGGGTACATCACTGAAGAAAGTTTGAGAACCACTGCACTAGACAGTGCGCTGAACCTTTTTTCTTCAATGATTAGTGATCTTCACAGGTTTCCATGGATTACATGAAATCTTTCCGCCTTTATCCACCTTTGTCATGGTAGGGAGAACACGTCAATGTAAGGGTGGGGTCGTCTAAGATAGCACAAGGGTTATATGTGCTTTTTACATCCAAATGAATTCCAAATGACAGCAGGAACTAGCTGACATGCTGTAGGAATTAGGGCTAAAATTAATAGAATCAATAATTTCCAGAATTAATTTAAATGCGATTCACCAGAGCCTGGATTGATTGGATTCAATTTTGACACATTTAGTCATATTTGTATAGAAATACATTAATAATCTACATATGTTTTTCTATTGACCTAATACAGTTTACATCTTGTATAAATGTAAAACAATAATAAAACAATGACATTATTAACTCCATATGGTGTTCCATGGTTTCTCAAATGGAGAAGCTCCAACAAAAATGTACAGATCATTAACAGATTACAATAATAAATGTTCTGCCTCTTCTGGATGTCTTTCCTGTTTCTGTTTAGCCACGGTAGATGGAGCTCGCGGTTTAGTATTATGATTTATTCCAGAAGATTGGACAAAAACTGTCCTTTAGACCACAAATATGGAGTCCTATACTGTTCATAATTAAATAAATAAATATTTAATTAATATATAAATATGACCTCATGCAAATACACAATCAACCAATAAATCTCTCATAAATATATTAAACGATCATGAAATTGTAAAAAAAGCTGCACACAGATTTTAAATTAGCCATTATATTATTCAATATATTTCATTTTGCTTTAAAAACCTGTTCATTATTTTAAAACAGCATTTTAAAATATTCATTTTAATCATGTGGAATATTATTATAATTCTACTTCTTTTTTCAGAACCTCGGATTTCAAAATCAATATTTTCCAAAGTAGCTTTGTTTTTATTTCATGTTGCTGGTTTTCACAATGGCGTATTTATTTCATGAAGAGCTTTTTCAGCAGACTTCACATTGTGGAAAGTTGCTCATATTGTAGTACCTGGGTGCAATCTTCACCAGCCTGCAAAAAAAGACACAAAGACGTACGGTTAGAATCCAAACCACTTTTTTTTTACTTTGAATTTAGAAGCCTGCACACTGACCACTCTGGTTTGATGTCTGTGCACGTTCTGATGTAGTTCTTGGTCGTGAGGACAAACTCATTGTAGAGCACCCACTCTGGCTTGTGGTCACTGTGAGGTAATGTCCTGTGCGTTCCAAATGAGCCACCTGCAAAAGAAGCAGAAGAGCTCTAAACCTTTGCATGGCAGGAGTAACACCAGCAGACGTACATGCCGGATGAAAGCAGCGTCAGCTCGTCTCACCTGCCTGAAGAAGCCAGTGCAGAGAGCACGCCGGATGTTGATGTAGTAATCTCTGCTGGTGAACTCTGTGCTCCGCCTGGGCAGGTTAAAGCGGTCCATAATCCTCGACAGCTGCTGACGCACGTTGTCAGCAGACATCAGTGAGCGGTAGTTGACAAAGATGTCATAGCACCACTGGTTAGAAAATGTGTTTCTCCATTCATGCTGACTGGCTTAAAGTTGTAGTGATGAATAGAAAAACATGTTTTATTCAGTACAGCCAAACGTCTTAGTGTTTTTTGTCTATGTCAGGTGTGTCCAAACTCTGTGCAGAGTTAGAATTTGAATAGTAAAGATATAAACATATCAGATTTTTGGTATAAAATCGACATATCCTACCTTAAATCTTAATATTGGACAACTGCCATCAAGTAAAGGAATCTGGATTATCAATTTCTACCTGTCACTTAAAATAATCGGCAAGCGCTGCTGCCATCTGCTGGCCAAATGTGAAATAGCTTTCTTAGACTTGTGTCTCATCTTCCCATAGTAATGGTTTATCTTCTTCAATAACGTTTTATTGAAGGGGCTGCAGGTCAGAATAGATTCGATGACAGGCCAGACTGCAGACATACCTGGTTTACACAATATTAAGTTGTTAGATGATTGTGTGAACTAAGCGTAAGGTACACAGATAAAAAGAAAAGAAGACAACTCCGTGCAGAAGCTATTCTGACACTTACTTTGTTTGAAGGCATGGTAGACATTGAGCATCGTCAAGTGGTCTCCATCAATGTGAGCAAACCTCATCTTGGACTCGTCAGCTGCCTTCTTAGCCTCCGTAGGACGGACAAAGCACTGTGGGACTAAACAAGGTTGGTATGGGCCCCAACAAAGCCGCCCATACGGATGAGTCAAACGTTCACAGAAAAATGGAGCAAAGCCTATGATGCTAGGGCACTCCACACAGCGTTGGGACAGGGCAGGACCACACTATCAAAAGGGTAGAGGGGGAGCTGCGGTCTTTTCTCATGGTCATTTCCAACCGTAATGGATTTTAGTGCAGAGAGAGGGGAGTCATTAAGCACATCTGTAAAACAAGAGTTTTACACAACTACAGTGTTAGGAACACCAACAACGACTGAACTTTGCAAAACTTCAGGATCTGACTTTGGAATTCCATAAAGACTACAATTATGACAGAAAATGTTAATCTCAAGGTACACAAGACAATTGTAAACAACTAACAATATTGAAACTTATAGTTATTGTAAGTAAAGATTAATACTGGAACTGTGACATAAACCCAAGTGGTGCCTGCCCTATCCACATGTATAAATGATTAAAAAAATATCAACTTAGTCCACCCTTAATTAAAATAACAAAATTGAGAATAAATATCTCAACATTTCTGCACCTAGAAAGTAAATTCTCTAAATGTTTAAAGTGAAAGGTAACAAGCTGGCCAAAAGGACAGGGTTTGTGTTTATTCTCAAAAACTAAGGAAAGATTTTTATAAACGATTTGTTTCAAAACGTTAATCAGAACGTTAAGCTTTTTTTTCTTTTTTTATGTAATCAAGAAGGAATTTCAATTCAATTCAATTTTATTTGTATAGCCCAAAATCACAACAACAGTCGTCTCGATGGGCTTTGAAGTAAAACATGAACTCAAAAGGATCATGAATACAAAGAGTTCAGTAGGAAAATACAAAAATGAACTAACAAACTGACTAAGCTATACTTGCATCCCTGCCCTTAGACCCCCCTTCGCGGTAAGGAAAAACTCCCAAAAAAAACGGATTCCGGAAAAAACAAAGAAACCTCAGGGGTGCCCACATGAAGGAGGGATCCTCCCCCAGGACGGACAGGCGTACCAGAACTCTTAAAGAAGAATTAACTTATCTAAATCTACAACTACATAAATAAAGTCCAGCAGACGAGCTTCATCCAGTCGTGGTTGTGGGGACAGTCAAAGGCGCGAGTCGAGCCGGAGACAGGAACCACAGCCAGGAGCAGGAGCAGAGACGAGGTACTCGGTCAGGTACAGAGCAGAGACGAGCCAGAGACAGGAACCACAGCCAGGTGTAGGAGTGGAGCAAAGGCGAGGTAGACGGTCAGGAACTGGAGCACGGATGAGCCAACTGGAGTCTGGAAGCACTCCCACTCCCCAGGAGGGGAGAGGAAAAGAGGGACAATACATGAATCGCACTGCACCAAACAGAGGCATGGAGAACTAAATGATAAATTATGATCAGGAATGGAGGAGAGGAAGGGTAGAAGTAGAAAAGAAAAGAAGACAGAACCCCAGTGCACCATAGTTACCCCAGCTTCAACTTCTAGCAGCCTTTTAAAAGAAATAGTTATTAAGTTTAATTTAAACAACTTAACATTAAGTTAAATAATCTCTGAATACTAACTAGTCTGTTAATAAGCCTGTCCAAAGAGGAATGTTTTCAGTCTAACTTTAAATGTAGAAACTGAGTCGGCCTCTCTTACATGAGCTGGGAGTTTATTCCATAAGACAGGGGCTTGGTGGCTAAACGCTCTACCTCCAACCGTACTTTTACTAATTAAAGGAACCACAAGCAGTCCTGCATTTTGCGAGCGAAGTGTTCTCATTGGATGGTAAGGGACTATGAGGTCCTTAATATAGGACGGGGCCATTCCATGTAAGGCCTTATAGGTTAACAGGAGGATCTTGAACTTGATTCTGGAATCAACTGGGAGCCAATGGAGCGAAACTAACACAGGAGTGATGTGATCTCTTCTGCTAGTTCCTGCTAACAATCTAGCTGCTGCGTTCTGAACAAGCTGGAGACTTCTTAAGGAACTCTTAGGACACGCTGCTAACAAGGAGTTACAGTAATCCAGCCTCGACGTAACAAATGCATGGATGAGTTTTTCAGCATCACTCTTAGAAAGTATATTTCTGATCTTAGCAATATTCCGCAGATGAAAAAAGGCAGTTCTACACGCCTGAGATATGTGAGCCTTAAATGATAAATCCTGGTCAAATAAAACCAAAAGGTTTCTAACTGTGGAATTGGGGGCTATGCTTATGCCATCCAGGGAGACTATCTGAGCAGACAGAGCATCTCTGAGGTTTTTAGGACCAAGTATAATGACCTCAGTTTTTTCTGGGTTCAAGAGGAGGTAATTAATTGTCATCCAGGTCTTGATGTCACTGATGCAGGCGTTCAGTTTCTCTATCTGGTCATTCTGGTCAGGCTTCATGGATAAATACAACTGCGTATCGTCGGCATAACAATGAAAATTAATGCTGTGTTTCCTGATTATGTTTCCTAGGGGTAGCATATAAAGCGTAAACAGGATCGGTCCAAGACTGGAGAGCAGGTCCTCTGATCCCTATGTCCTGCTCTAGTCTATGGAGTAAAATACTGTGGTCGATAGTGTCAAAGGCTGCACTGAGGTCCAACAGGACAAGAATATAAAGTAGACCCTTTTCTGAGGCCAATAACAAGTCATTAGAGACTCTAACTAGTGCAGTTTCCGTACTGGGTCTAAACCCCGACTGAAAGTCTTCAAAGTGGCTGTTGTCCTGTAGGTGGCAGTAAAGCTGCTTAACTACAACTCTTTCTAGGATTTTAGAAATAAAGGGCAGGGTTGATATTGGTCTATAGTTGGCCAAGATGCTAGGATCCAAACTGGGCTTTTTCAGAAGAGGTTTAACAACTGCATATTTAAAAGACTGTGGCACGTAACCCGTTTCCAGAGAGGCATTTATCATTGTTAATATGGGATCATTAATTAGGGGAAAAGTTTCTTTAAAAAGTCTAGTGGGAATTGGGTCTAACAGACACGTTGAGGATTTGGAGGACGTAATAATTGATGTTATTTCCGCTTGATCCACAGCAGTGAAGCAGTCCAATGTTACAGAGGAAGGAACCGAAAAGTCATTTTAAATAGTGCTGCACTCATTTCCTCCTCCTGTTAAATGTACAGTTTTTGGCTGATTTAGTAGCCAAGATCATTTTTCATCAGAAAAGAAACCGTGTTGCAGACGTCTTTACTGGACACGTTATCAACCAGATCAGACTTGGCCTACAGCAGGCAAGAAGACGTCAGCCCAGTCCTGGGCATTACCTGACAGCATGGCGGTGATGGAAAGAATTTCGTTGGAGCAGTTAAACTCGCAGCTCGCAATGACCATCTTTGCTAGCTGAGGATCCAGTGGAAACTCCGCCATCATGGAGCCCAGCTCGGTGAGGTCTCCGTCATCGTTGAGAGCGGCCAGATAGTTCAGCAGTTCAAGAGCTCTCATGAGGGTCTCTGGAGCTGCAGGTGGAGGGAGACAGGTGGAGCATTTAGGTAGAGAAATGGAAGTTGGAACGGTCCAAATTCAGCAAAATGACTCACCTGGTGGATCCATGAAATTGGACCGAAGAATCTCGGGGTATGTGTTATCCTGGAGAAAAGAGAATAGAACTGAACATTTATTAATGACATTTTTATTATCAGAATACAGGATGTTGCTCAGTTTGTAAATAAGGTTGTTGTCAAGGCAAAGTGTTAAAGCGTGTTTGCAAAATATGCTTCTAGAGATGGTTTGACCCTTTAACACTTGAGATGCAACACCTAAATAACACACATTCGTTTTGACATAACACAACTCCTCCACCGTTCACGCCATCGACGTTAATCAGCTGATTGTGACGTGGAGGTTTGCACCACTAATGTAAGTGGATGCATAATTGGTGCAAAGCCGATGTTCTCCGTGACAAAATCAGTTGATGTGTGTTGATTACAAAAGCTCTTCACTATTGTAAAGTTTTACATATCAGTGCAAAACTGCTTTTCCCCGCTTCTGCTGGACTTGTGTTAATTGCGTAAACGTTTTGGAAGTCAAAAGTATGTAAACACTCTGGTATAAGAGGATTAAAATGATATGTTTTTCCTTAAGGTTTCACATTTGTCCAGTTTGTATCCTTAGATCTGTAAAAACTGCTTTTTATAAACTAACTGAATTGGTTAAATGTACTAAAGTATGAATCAAAATGAACTATAAAGCCAAACAAAATTGAAAAAGGTTTGGATCTAAAAACATTTTTCAATTTACAGGAATTTTCTTTTAACCACTGCAAGGTGATTCATTTCTCTACATTTATTTATTACAAATGGTTTGTCCTTCAGTTTGCTGAGCATCTATGGGTTTGCGAAAGATGCAGTTTTACTTGTTAGAAGGATTTCTTAAATAGTCCAACAGTTTTCATTCATGTGAAGCCAGACCCAGAGACTGGTTCCAATACAAAGTATATTATTTCATGCTTTATTATAGAACTATGAAAGACAGTGGGACAGTTTTTTTTTCATTCAAAGAAAAAATGGTTTTGATTTCTGCAGAAAAAGTCACTTGCCTGTAGGGATGGGTACCGTGCCCCGGTATTGAACCAGCCCCGGGGCCGCATTCTTCAAGACCGCAGTATCGTTAAGATCTGACCTGAACGGTTCTGCTATCGGTACTGGAGAAGATACTTTTTTTTTTTTTTTTTTTTTTTTTGTCCCACAAAATATAAGCGTTATCTGCCATATTTAACTCACCAAGTCAGTCAATTTTCCGTTATTTAATGATGATATTAATTTCGGTATTCTCGTTGAAGCGGAGAGCTCTGTCTGTCTATTTGTGTGCACGGGGGGCGGGGCTGTTGTTCAGAGAGCACGCGCCGCGCGCGCACACACACACACACAAGACAAGGCAGCACACACACAGTCAGTGGCGATCTCGTAGGGGACACGTGAGCGCCCTAGACTAAGAACTAACGTTTCTGCGTAAAAATTATTAAGTTTGTGTCATGATTTGAACTTGTCTTGTTTTTGGTCCTTGTTCTGTCTTGTTTCTGTTTCCTGTTTTATTTTGAAAGTCTCCTGTCTTTTCTGTTTTCTTGAGTTTTACTTCCTTTGGTCCCCATCAGCCCTGATCGTGTCCACCTGTGTCTTGTCTGCCCTGTCTGTATTTAAGTCTTGTCTCTGCCTTCCTCCTGTGTTGGTCCATTAGTATTCCTGTTCTGGTGTTCATGCCATGTCATGCCCTGTTCCTCGTTCCTTGTCCCTCGCCACGCCACAGTGAGTTTTCGTTTGGTTTTTGTCATCCTGCTCTGCAGCGCTTTTGTTTGTGTTTGTAATTAAACCCCTTGCCCCGGAACTTTGTGCCTCCTGCCTCTGCATTCTGGGTCCTACCGGCTCTCGAGCCACCTCACCGTGACAGAATGGACCAACCATATTTTTTGGACCCAGCAGAGCGGGACATGCAGCTCCTAGAGGCTTACTGCCAGGAAGCCGAGCGCACGAGGTCTTACTGGGTTTTTGACCAGGCCCAGTTTGCCTCGTATGCCTGGAGTGGGAGCCACCTGGACTTCACAGGGAGCCGTCTTGCCATGAGGGGGGGTCGTCGCCGTCGTCCGCGCCGTCCCCTTCCTGTTCCAGAGGTGGTCCGGCACGCACCACATCGCTTTCCAGTGGTGGTGCCAGATGCACCCCATCCCCGTCATGTTCCGGTGGTGGTCCCGGATGCACCACAACCACGTTCAGTGGTGGTCCCGGACGCACCCCGACCCGTCCCGGCTCCCAGGGGGGTGCCGCCTGCACCCCGACCCGTTCCGGCTCCCAGGGGGGTGCCGCCTGCACCCCGACCCGTTCCGGCTCCCAGGGGGGTGCCGCCTGCACCCCGACCCGTTCCGGCTCCCAGGGGGGTGCCGCCTGCGCCCCGACCCGTTCCGGCTCCCAGGGGGGTGCCGCCTGCGCCCCGACCCGTTCCGGCTCCCAGGGGGGTGCCGCCTGCGCCCCGACCCGTTCCGGCTCCCAGGGGGGTGCCGCCTGCGCCCCGACCCGTTCCGGCTCCCAGGGGGGTGCCGCCTGCGCCCCGACCCGTTCCGGCTCCCAGGGGGGTGCCGCCTGCGCCCCAACCCGTTCCTGCTCCCAGGGGGGTGCCGCCTGCGCCCCGACCCGTCCCGGCCCCCAGGGGGGTGCCGCCTGCGCCCCGACGGGTCCCCGGTTCCACTGCCACGCCTGACCCGCCTGAGCTCGGCTCCACGCCTGACCCGCCTGAGCTCGGCTCCACGCCTGACCCGCCTGAGCTCGGCTCCACGCCTGACCCGCCTGAGCTCGGCTCCACGCCCGACCCGCCAGAGCCTGACTGCTGGCCCGACCCGCCAGAGCCTGACTGCTGGCCCGACCCGCCAGAGCCTGACTGCTGGCCCGACCCGCCAGAGCCTGACTGCTGGCCCGACCCGCCAGAGCCTGACTGCTGGCCCGACCCGCCAGAGCCTGACTGCTGGCCCGACCCGCCAGACTCCATGCCTGACTCCATGCCTGACTCCATGCCTGACTCCATGCCTGACTCCATGCCTGACTCCATGCCTGACGACTCCACGCCTGACGACTCCACGCCTGACGACTCCACGCCTGACGACTCCACGCCTGACGACTCCACGCCTGACGACTCCACGCATCTCATGCCCGACCTGCCTCGCCGGACCGCTCGGCCCCCCGGCCGTCCTCCGGACCTGCCTCGCCGGACCGCTCGGCCCCCCGGCCGTCCTCCGGACCTGCTTCGCCGGACGGCGCGGACCCCCGGCCATCCTCTGGACTCTTGTGCCCGTCGAGGTTTATCCTCCGGGGCCCCCCCCTCATGTGACTTTTGGAACCTCGGAGCGGTTCCTTGAGGGGGGGGTACTGTCATGATTTGAACTTGTCTTGTTTTTGGTCCTTGTTCTGTCTTGTTTCTGTTTCCTGTTTTATTTTGAAAGTCTCCTGTCTTGTCTGTTTTCTTGAGTTTTACTTCCTTTGGTCCCCATCAGCCCTGATCGTGTCCACCTGTGTCTTGTCTGCCCTGTCTGTATTTAAGTCTTGTCTCTGCCTTCCTCCTGTGTTGGTCCATTAGTATTCCTGTTCTGGTGTTCATGCCATGTCATGCCCTGTTCCTCGTTCCTTGTCCCTCGCCCCTCGCCACGCCACAGTGAGTTTTCGTTTGGTTTTTGTCATCCTGCTCTGCAGCGCTTTTGTTTGTGTTTGTAATTAAACCCCTTGCCCCGGAACTTTGTGCCTCCTGCCTCTGCATTCTGGGTCCTACCGGCTCTCGAGCCACCTCACCGTGACAGTTTGCCTACCATGCTTTCACCTTGCTACGATGACCGTATGTTGCGCTGTTTGTGCAGAACAGGCTGGGGCAGCGGGAGGGGGGGGGGGCGTTGCACGCGGAGCATACAACAAACAGGTAGAGAGGCGGGGCTTAGACTCCCCGCTTATGATTCCAGACCCGCGACAAACTATCAGCTGCTTCCTAATACTTAATAATAATTAATAACTAATGATAGTCGTCATCCTTAAAATTAAAATCATTTATTGGGTTTACTGGATTTAAAGAAAAATAAATGGAGTTGGCAAAATAGAAAGGAGTCTGCATCAAAGTGAATTTGTTTCCATCATTTAACTTAACTTAACTCTGGTGTTTGACAGAAAAGTCTATTCAAGGTTGTGGAAAGTGGACAAAAGATCAAATGAAACATCACACTCATAAATAATAAAAACAATTTGATTAAATAATTAAATAAATATCCTGTCTGGAAAATTCTCATGTATAAAGTAAAATGTTTTGTTAAAAAAAACAATGTTGTTGCATAGTGAGGAAATAAAACACTTTATGTTCTTAATTTGTTATTTATTTATTTTTTTTCGTCCTCAAAAAGTATCGATAAGAGAGTACCGGATCGATAAGCAGTATCGATAAGAGTAGTAGTATCGTTAAAACCTTAACGATACCCATCCCTACTTGCCTGCATCTCAGTTTTGTAGGCTTTCTCCGTGTAGAGACGGAAGCATTTCCCTGGTCGTGTTCTGCCGGCGCGACCCGCCCTCTGCTGGGCAGAAGCTTTACTGATGGCTGTGACCAGCAAAGACTCCACTCTGATCTGAGGATTGTACACCTGACAGCAACTTCTGGCTCGTACAGGGCGGTCAATGAAAATATTGTCCTTAAACCAGTGTGTGGCCTAAATCAGGTAGAGATGCACTTTGACATCATCAGATATGACATCATTACAGTCTGATTAGACTGAATCAAATTGATGTCAAAATGAGTCACAACGATGTCGTTAGACACATCATTGATGTCACATTTAATATTGTGACATCATTTCATGTAATCCAGTGTCAGAATTTGACAGAATGACATCATCAGATAATAGTTAAAAGTCTACATATAGACCTCTTGGAAATCAATGAAAACATTTTTTGATAGGTGCACGCGGAATCCCTCACACGAACAAAGAAAAAACATGGAGTCAACAAATGCACATCACTTCAAAGACATACATGGCAATGTCCTGTTACATATATGTCGCAAAAATGAAGAAACACATTATACGACAAGACGAGTGGCACCTGGGGCAGCAGAGAAACTCGATGACACCAAGACAAAAAGAGACAGCGGTGTCATGAAAGGGGAAACGGGAAAGGCAAAAGAACCCTTTCAGCTAAACGAGTGGACCCATAGGGACCCGTATCAACTGCCTTCCGTTCAGTACGGAAATCCAGCCCGCACTTCCTATAACCATAGAAAGAGCTTGCCACCCAGCAAACCTGATCAGTGCCTTCAAAATGATGTCCAGCACGAGCTCACACATCCTCAAACCAGCTCCACTGGCAAAGACCCAAAAGTCTCTGTAACAGGAATGAGTCAGGACACGTCACCTCTGGTGTGTGTAGGGAAAAGAATGACTCTGGCGGACCCTGCTACAAAACCACCCAACCGGCTTTCTATCTTGGCATCCATGAAGCCGGCAGGGAACCTTAAAAAATTTGCCAAATAAATGTACAGTTTTTAGTTGTAGGCCAGTTAGTATAGTAACTTTAGACATTAGGATTAGAAAAGTTAAAAAATATAGGGTCGGGGTTAGAGCATAAAAAGTAGGAAAGATTAAAATGAATGAAATCATGAAATTGGTTTCTGGACAGATGCCATTATGTAAATAAGTCATTTTTGTATTGATTGTAGGTTTAGTTTTCAATGCAAAATAATGTGTGATCAAAAAGTAGAAAGGGGTAGAATTACAAAAAGAGGACTCTAGTTGCTGAAAGTTTTTCATTCTTTTTTTAAGTTTAGTATTATTTGAATAACTTGTCATGTCCAACAGCTGAGAACAAAATAGGAGCTGAATGCTTGAAAAATGTAAAAGCTTCGCAATATAACATCAGACATGGGTCTAGTTTGCAAAATCTGAGTTTGGAGTCACATTCTCAAATCTTTAGGGGAAGTTTGTTCTAGTGCGAGGCCTGCAAATGACCAAAATACAGCAAGAATGACACATTTACATCATTATAGCAGACTTCCTGTTCGACTGACAACTTGGTACCAGGAAACACATTCTGCCAAAAAACAAACATGCAAATGACAAAAAAAAGCCAAGATTTGTGAATGCTCTTTTCAGAAAACTATTACTATTGTTATCATGGCCGGCCCTCCCTATACGCGAATTACGCAGCCGCGTAGGGCCCCCGTCACCTGCAGGGCCCCGAAGTGGCGAAAAAAATAAAATGAAAAAAGACCCAAATCTGGCAACCCATTTCATAGCACGTCTGTACCAACGTGCGCTCTGAATGTTATGCAAAAGAAAGTTGCCTGCACTGTGCAACGTCCGATGGCGCGACCTGGGCCTCAGTGCTGTGCTGTTTCTGTATGCTTGTGTGAATGTTTGGTCCTAACTTCTGAGTTTTCTTACTTTTCCGCTGGCCTGATCCTGCACATGCAAGAATGCGTTTAGTCCTTATTTTCGTGTTGCTATTGCTTGGAGCTGTCCGAGAACTTCTCGGGGTAAGCTGCTCCAACGCTCCTGTGACCTTGGCTGGAGCTCAACGACACGTCTACGCCAGGGAGTCCTTATTAACCTTACGGCATCGGGGAGACACCGCACCAAGTGATCTACCCGTGGAATTGAGGAGGAAGCCGCTAACACGGAGATTAACGCGGCGAAAAAGAGGACGCCGTGGAGGCGTGCGGCAGTGGCTCAGGAAAAGAGGACACTGCCCACCTCTGCCTTCAGTGATCTTCAGCAACGTGCGTGTGTGACAGACAGAGCTGTGGGTGGTGGTTTGTCCCTCATGGTGTTCCATAGTTTAACATTCATGGCCAGCACCTGTCTGTTGAGCTGTGATTGGCTCACAAGGCTGATAAATAGCAGCAGTGGGAGTTCCATCTAGATGCTGGTTTCCTGGTTTGTATGGAGTGATATTTCTGCCACCACGTTGCACACAAAACTTTCTAAGTTGAACACAAAACTTTCACATTTTTTTGCTCAAAAACTCTTTTTTTTGCTTTCAAAAACTTTTTTTTGCTTTCAAAAACGTTTTTTGCGTTTGCAAAACACATTTTTTCGCGTGCGTTGTGTCAAATCTCGCTTTTGTCCTATCTTTGATTTTGCAGACTCCTTTGAGCGCGACTTAGCGTGATATGACTGCCACTGACATCGCCAAAAATAAATTCGCATGCGTTTTGTGTCATCTCACTTCTTTCCTATCTTTGCTGAGTTAAGTTTCGGTTTGACGTCACCAAGCTGCCATCAAACAGCTGCTGATTGGTCCAGATTCTAACCAATCAAATTGCCATATTGAATCAAACATGGTGTCTGCTGCCGAGGCTCAGAGGCTGAACCAATGAGTTATATCACTGGAGGAGACATCACGTGGTTCCTCATGGGAGGAGAGCACCGCCATCTTAGTGGGGTCAAGTTACTACTGCAGTGCATGCATGTGAACACATTTTTTTTGCATAATACCAGTTCATTGTGCGGGTTTCAACTGCCAAAATCAGAGAACTGAGTCCATGAAGGAGGAAGGTATATCATTTCACAGGTAAGTACTATCATTTTTTTCTTTTAATGCTGCAGGGGCTTCATTAATCACACACTTGTTGACATGCATGATGCTGCAGGGACGTTATCAACATGCTGCACGATGTACGGATAATTTGCTGTCGACATAAATGTAAATTTTATTTTGCTAAACCTGTATACAGCATATTAGGCTATTATAGTAATATAGATTTATACATTTCTGACTCAGTGACTGAACTTTTCTTGCAGGTTTCCAATGGATTCAGACTTAAGGAAAAAGTGGACCTTAGCAATAAAAAGAGCTAACCCAGATGGATCACTGTGGTTACCAACTAGCAATACAGTCTGGTTATGTTAGAAACATTTGTGTTTGCTTGAAACCCGACACTGTCATGATATGACGCAGATTCTGAATGACCCAAGTGCTGGAACCCGGAAGGAGACTCGGACAGGAGGTAAGTCTGAAGTAGATTTTAATTTGGCTGAAGATGAGTGTTGGCGTCTTCCCAGAAGGTGGAGCGTCAGCTGGCTGGAGGCGTCTTGACGAGGAGATCCAGGAGCGAAGCACGAGTGACCAGAGGACTGCGACCAGGTGAGTATCAGAGTGGATAATTCCTGAGGCAGATCGAGAGGAATAATTAAAGACACGAAACTTGGCAATAAACAGGAGCAAGGATAGGTCAGACTAAGCACCATGGGAGGAACAACGAACTGGCGTCGGCTGAAGATCCACAGACTCCTTAAGAAGGCTGCAGCAGTGATGAGGTGAGTGAGAACAGCTGGTCGCGTCAAAGGCAGAGAAGGTGGGGGAGAGTAACTGAAGGGCCACCATGACACGACACCATAGAATCTGTGTTACACAAATTGATCACTCACATGAATCAGTATAAATCTATTGTTTTTATATGTTGTTGTTGTTGTTGTTTCTTTTTTAGGGTAAATCTATTGTTCACTTTTGGACTTCTTTTGAATATTTTATTTATTTATTTATTATTAATATTATTATTGTTATTAATATTAATAAACTTGTTTTTTATTGACTTATTATTTATTTATTGTTATTATTTATTGTTTGTATTTACTAACTATTGATTTATTATTATTATTGTTATTATTATTATTGACTTATTGTTGGGTTTTTCTAAATAATTTAAATTACATGTCAAAGAGGTCCAAAACTCCTAAATGTTTAGAAATAATTTAAAAAAATTCTTTGTAATAATTGTTTTATTTGTAAGAAGTCCTGTAACAATGCATTTTCATTAAAGTTTGAGCTTTTAAGGCTGACTGTTTCTCTTCTTTAACAAAAAATGATGTATCTATATATATATATATATATATATATATATATATATATATATATATATATATATATATATATATATATATATTATATATATAAATATAATATATTTACATATATGTATAAATAAATATAAATATATATATAGTATATAAAAGCTACTTAGACACCACTAAATACAATAGAAATCATTGTCATGTGGGCGTCGTCGACCTCACCAAGATGGCGTCGCGCTCCGCCACCGTCGGCCAGGCTGCTAAAGCGGGCGTGTCTCCTCTAGTGATATAACTCATTGGGCTGAACCAGCTCTTTTACCCTCATTTTTGTATTTTTGGATGAAGACGTTTTCATTTTTTAAAATATAATTTTAACAATAATTCATACTTTCTTTTTTCAGCATTAGTTCATTTTTATTAAGTCAGATTTTTGAATTTATGGCTGAGGATCTCCTGAAACTGTAAAGTTTATCTGCTGACATTAAATCAACAGGCCTGTGTGTGATCTGTGAATCCTGCAGAGCAAAATATTAGTGAAAAGTGTGATTTTCTTTAAGGTCTGTTTGTTAAAACAAAACAATACAAGATTCAAAGCACATACTAGAAGGAGCTGCATTTCCAAAAGAAAATGCAGGGTTGAATGCTGTATTGCTGAAAAAAAGCTTAATTTGTTAAAGAAATGGCTGAACTGAGCTGAAAGAGCTCAAAATTTTAAAAGTAAAATGGTTAAAATAGGTGAAAAACTGTAAAAAAAAAGTTAAACACAAGGATTCCCTACGTATTTTAAAGGAGCAAAAATCCTAGAAAATCCTGGAAAATCTTAAAAAGTTCAATGATTTGAATGACCAAAAGTAATAACTGTAATATGTTGAAAGAGTTGAACATTTTCAAAGGTGATTGGAAGAAAATTTTGAAGCGTCCGAACCGGGTGTCGAACCGGGTACGTCATGCACCATAACTTCCCAATGTATTTTAATAGGGTAAAAATTCCCGGAAAAACTTTAATATCTTAAAAAGTACAAGGATTTGAAAAACCAAAAGTCATAGCAGGAATAAGCTGAAAGAGCTGAACATTTTAAAAGTGGAATGGTTAAAATAGGTTAAAAATTGTAGAAGGAGTTAAGTGCCAAAAAACGGCGGAAGATACTATAAGTTACGATAATAAATAAAGAGAAACAGGAAAACAAAGGGTTGAATGCTTTACAGCATTCAACCAATTATTTAATGCTGCACACGTGTTTGGGATCAGATGAACAGCAATAATAAGCAGAAGAATGATGGCTCACCAAAGGAGACTCAATTTATATAACACAGACGAGGCATATTTTGACTTTAATTATCATTTATGTTTTAGAACTTGTAAGCGTTTGTCCAAAGTTAAAAAATATTAGTCATAAAAATGCTATTTTCTCTTAATATTTCTACCATTTTTGACTAAAATAAAACAATAGTTCAGATACAAATCTTAAAAAGTGTTGCTTCCCTGCTGGACGGAGTCGGAGTTTGGACATGTTTTTTTCTGCTGCAGACATTTTAAACACGTTCATCACTACACTGACATGAATAAATGCTAAACTCTGTTTGATTTTAGCTGCTTTACTGCTCCTTCTGGGTTTTACTCTGAGAGAAACGGGCCAGAATCATTGAAAACGGCAGAACCCTGTACGAACACCGACACAAAGTCTAAAGTCCATGTCTGGCTCGGCGCACCGTCAATATAAGACAGAGACACTTGATTGGTCAGAATCTGGACCAATCAGCAGCTGTTTGATGGCAGCTTGGTGACGTCAAACCGAAACTTAACTCAGCAGAGATAGGAAAAAAGTGAGATGACACAAAACGCATGCAAATTTATTTTTGGCGATGTCAGTGGCAGTCATATCACGCTAAGTCGCGCTCAAAGTAGTCAGCAAAATCAAAGATAGAACAAAAGCAAGATTTGACACAACGCACGCGAAAAAATGTGTTTTGCAAATGCAAAAAACGTTTTTGAAAGCAAAAAAAAGTTTTTGAAAGCAAAAACAAAAATTTTCGAGCAACAAACTTAGAAAGTTTTGTGTTCAACTTAGAAAGTTTTGTGTGCAACGTGGTGGCAGAAATATCACTCCATAGGTTTGGCCTTGGTGGGTGAGCTTGACATGTGGACCTTTTTTACTAAAGCTTTTAATCATTTGAGTCATTTTACTAAAGTTTTTAAGCATTTGAGTTTGCAACATTTTAAATTCTATTTATACTAACAGGTGGTGGCATGAGTTCTGACCCTGGGGCATGAGAGGTAATATAAGGTTTTGTAAAACATGTGTTTGTCCCAGGGGAGAACTAACTTATTTTTCCTTTTCAAGCAGAGTTGCCACTGCTGTTTTGCTTGTAGTGTTTTTAGTCATTGTTTTTAATGTTTTAACCAACCTTGACACCCTTGCTTTTATCTATTTTTAAACTGTTTTGTGCTCATTTTTAGTTTTAGTATCTTGGTGTCTGGACCTGGCTGAAGGTGGCTGCCTCCTTCTTTTATCCTTATGGTAGCTGGTGGGTGCCATATATAGTATTGTGTAAGGGGGACCCCCCCTGTTTTCAGCCCATAAATTAGTGGTGACCTGCTCAGGTGCACCTCTTCTGTTTTGTATTTTCTTCTAATCACTGTTTGGGTTGTGGTGTGTTTTTGTGTGCATTTGGGCCCTGAGCAGGTACTCCTGGTGAGAGTTGGATCAGAGATCTCCCTTGGTGGTGTTTGTGGCTACCCGCCAGTGCAGTGGGGCTGAGTCGATCCTGGAGGCAGCCGCCCTCATGCAGTGTTGGATTGCGGTCCAACTGTCCGAGTCTATTTTAACTTTCTCTTTTATGGAATTTGTGTCAAGTTTTTAATAAATTGTATGTTTTTTAACCTATCAAATCCAGTCTCCATTTGGGGTGCAAATGTAAGAGGGCGTTCGGTCACAAAGTGGCGTTGTCGGCAGGATCGGATTCCTCTACTGAATTTAAGACTTGGATCTGGATTTTTGTTTTTTTAAATGTCTTTTTAGTTTGTTTGTTTGAAAAGCAAAACAGCAGTGGGCACACCGTGGGACTTGAATAACGAGGGTGCTACATTGCCAGCCCAGCGCTTCAGAGAGACTCCATCTCAGCGATGGCAGATGAAGTGGAGCAGTTAAGAGACCAGGTTCGCCAGCTTCAGGAGGCCAATGATCGCCTGCTACAGCAGCAAGCTTCAGCCGGCCCGGCTAATCCCAGAGACTTTGTGGACCCACCAAGCCCGGCTTTGTTGGACAGATTGATGTACCTCCCTAGGGAGTGAAAGTGTCCAGTGTTCCGAGGGCGTGTGGGGGTGGGTATCGATGACTGGGTAGAGGAAGTTGAAGCTTGTGTACGTGTTAGACGCCTAGGTGCTCTTGATAAAGCGTTTTTCATCTTTGACCATTTAGAGGGTGAAGCTAAAGAGGAGATACGATATAGGCCAAGATGTGAGAGGGAAGACCCAGAAAAGATTATCAATATTCTGAGGAGCTGTATGGGTGTTCAAGTTCTTATGTAGCCTTGCAGGAGAAATTTTTCTCCAGAACACAACAGGAGGGTGAATCCCTCCAAGAGTATTCTCATGCCCTGCTCTCAGTCATGGACAAGATTAAGCAGACCTCCCCTGAGTCTGCGCCTCAATCAGACAAACTCTTGCGCGACCAGTTTATTGAACATGTCCTGGATCCAGACCTTCGTAGGGAGTTAAAAAGGCTGGTGCGTTTAACCCCGCAAATGTCTATGTGGGAGGCACGGACTACAGCAATTCAGTGGGAACGTGAAGGTAGACCAGGGGAGGATCGTCGTGGTGGCCTTTATCCAGTCCCTTCTATTTGTACTATACAAGGTTCAAATGTGAAGTCTGGCGCCCCTCCTCCCTCAGTTGGTGTCATTGGCCCTGAACTGGTGGAGTTGCGTGCTCTAATCTTAAAACAACAAGAGCAGATTAATAAGCTGACTGATGCTATGGCTACATTACAGAGAGCTCCGCGGCAAACTCTGCCAAACAGTGCAGCCATCATTTGTAGGCGATGCCAGCAAGTGGGTCATTATGCAAAAGAATGTGATAATGAACGCGTTCGCACTCGGAGCCCTTCTACCCTATCCCCCCAACAGGCGAATAGTGGTCTTAATTCCCAGGTTGTGGGAATCTAGTTCCCTCCAGCATGCTGAGCCACACGTTGGAAGGGGACCTTACTGGCTCTAACAGTGAGAATTCGGTTGACCCTAACTTGACCTCCCTTGTTGCACAGTGCCCTAAGGTAGCTGTTAGAGTGGGAGGGGTAATTGTGAACTGTCTGTTGGACACAGGTTCAATGGTGTCTGCAATGGTGGAGAGCTTTTTCTTGGAGCATTTTAAAGATGACCTTCAGCACTGTCATTGGTTGCACCTACGTGCGGCCAATGGTTTGGACATTCCCTACACAGGCTACGCAGAGTTCACGGTTGAGGTGCTGGGAAAAGTAATTCCTCAACGAGGGTGGCTAGTGGTCAAAGATCCCCCGGGCCAGCCTCGTCCTGCGGTGCCTGGTGTTTTAGGGATGAATGTAATCAATCAGTGCTATGATGTGCTATTTGGTCAGCATGGGCCTTCTTTGTTTGATCTCCCACCCCTAGTGCATGCTTCACCTCCATGGCAACAGGCGCTACAGTTTTGTCATCAATCCCGGCGTCATCAAGTCCGAACAGGCCTGGCCAAGGTCAGAGGCCGCAGACCTATTCTAATACCGGGAGGTACAGTTGAGTTGGTAGCAGCCACTTGCGCACCACACTTTGGCAATGTCTCGTCTGTTTTGCTGGAGCCAGCTAGTAGCCCGTTACAGGATGGCCTTTTGGTTTCACCTTGTTTGGTCTGTGTAGAGAATGGCACAGCCTTTATTCCAGTTGTGAATGTAGCGCTCACGCAGACAAAACTGTACCCACGCAGCATTGTGGGTAATCTGGTCCAAGCCACAGTTCAAGGGCTCCCTTCAGGGATTTGTGAGATTCCAGAGGAGTCTGGGGTTACAGCCTCTATCAAGGTCCACGAGGGTCACGTTAGTAGTGTTGGCCAACAGTTACAGAACATTGATCTGTCTGAGCTATCGGAGACCGAACAGGAACAAGTAAGGACATTTCTGTTGAGGCATGAGTCAGTTTTCTCTGCGTCTGAAAGTGATCTCGGCTGTACTAACCTGATTTCACATGAAATCCCTTTGCTCGATGACAAGCCTGTTAGACAGCGGTATAGGCGGTTGCCCCCCTCTGATTATGAGGCGGTGAAGGCCCACTTGAGACAGCTGTTGGATAGTCAGGTTATCAGGGAAAGTAGTAGCCCCTATGCCTCTCCTATTGTGCTGGTGCAAAAGAAGGATGGTTCCCTCCGAATGTGCGTCGATTACCGGCATCTTAACCGCAAGACTAGGAAAGATGACTTCCCTCTTCCCCGCATTGAGGAGTCTTTGGATGCCCTTTGTGGGGCCAAATGGTTTTCCACGCTCGACCTGGCTAGCGGCTATAACCAAGTGTCGGTGAATGAGAGAGATCGCTCAAAGACTGCTTTCTGCACACCATTTGGGCTATTTGAGTTCAACCGGATGCCCTTTGGTTTGTGCAATGCGCCAGCTACTTTTCAGCAGTTGATGGAGAGGATGTTTGGGGCAGAACATTGTCAATCCCTCCTACTATATCTGGATGATATTATTGTGTTCTCTTCCAGTGTGGGGGACCACTTAAATCGTCTGGATCGGGTTCTGAGTCGACTGCACAGAGAAGGACTAAAAGTTAAGCTGGAAAAGTGTTGTTTTTTCAGGAAGGAGGTCAATTACCTTGGCCATCTGGTCTCCCGTGAAGGGGTATCTACGGATCCATCCAAGGTGTCAGCTGTGGCCAATTGGCCACACCCCACAACTGTCTCTGAGCTTCGGTCCTTCCTTGGATTTGCCAGTTATTACAGGCGGTTTGTGAAGGGGTTTTCAAAGCTGGCTGCGCCATTACATCACCTGGTTGCTGAATTGGCAGGCAGAAAAGGAAAAGAACCACCCCTGGAGAGCCACTGGAGCAATGCATGTGAGGTAGCTTTCAATGAGCTTAGGAGGAGACTGGTGACTGCACCCACTCTGGCATTTGCTAATTTTAACCTCCCGTTTTTTGGAAGTGGATGCAAGCCATGCAGGCCTTGGAGCAGTTTTGTCTCAAGAGCAGGATGGCAGGATTAGACCCATCGCCTATGCCAGTCGAAGCCTCAGCCCAGCAGAGAAAAACTATAGTTCCATGAAACTAGAGTTCCTTGGAATGAAGTGGGCTATGACTGAAAAGTTTCAGGAGTGTTTGTGGGGCCAACATTGCACTGTGTGGACTGATAACAATCCATTAAGTCAGTTGGAAACATCCAAGCTGTGGGCAACTGAGCATCGTTGGGTGGCCGAGCTGGCGACATTCAGCTATGATGTAAGATATCGACCAGGGCGGGCTAATACAAATGCAGATGAATTGTCCAGGCAGCCACCCACAGCAATGACAAGGATGAGCACTGGGTCAATGTTGGAAGGAGTAGCCATCCCGGTTGCTATACATCAAGCTGTTTGACAGGAGCCGCAGGTTACCCAGTATGCCTTCTCTGCTTTTCCCTCGTATACTGTAAACGATCTCAAATTGTTACAGGAAGCAGACCCAACTATTGGTGCCTTTCTTCAATTCTGGAAAGCACAGGAAGCCCCAAGTTCCAGTGCTCGGGACAGACTGTCAGGACCGGTTCGAGTACTGTTACGGCAGTGGGACAAGATCACAAGTAAGGATGGTTTGATCTTTCGCAAGATACAGCGGCCGGATGGAGGGGAGGAGGTCCTACAGCTCCTGTTACCTATGTGCCTCAAAGAAGAATTCCTGCAGCAGCTGCATGATGACCATGGCCACCAGGGGATTGAACGCACCACTGAGCTAGTAAGGCAGAGATGTTATTGGCCAGGAATGAGCGATGACAATAAACAATGGTGCAAAGACTGTACACGATGTATCCTGGCAAAGACCTCTCAGCCCAAACTCAGTGCACCCATGGGGCATTTGTTGGCTTCCCGCCCAAACCAAATATTAGCAGTGGACTTTACCCTTCTGGAGCCAGCTACTGACGGGAGAGAGCATGTCTTGATAATGACTGATGTGTTTTCTAAATTCACACAGGCGGTGCCTACCAGAGACCAGAAAGCCGCAACGGTGGCCAGCGCCCTTGTTAGGGAGTGGTTTTTCCGTTTTGGTGTTCCCGCTCGCCTCCACTCCGACCAAGGACGCAGCTTTGAAAATGCTGTTGTCGGTCAGCTGTGTAACCTGTACGGAGTGCAGAAATCCCGGACTACACCATACCACCCCCAGGGGAATGGGCAGTGTGAGCGGTTCAATCGGACAATGCATGACCTGTTGCGCTCACTGCCAGCAGAGAGGAAAAGACACTGGCCAGAATACCTGCCTCAATTGGTGTTCTGTTACAACACCACTGTTCATCAGTCAACAAGTGAGTCATCGTACTACTTGATGTTTGGCCAAGAACCTCAACTGCCGGTCGGTTTCCTTCTGGGCAGGATTGAAGAGCCAGAACAGGGGCAAGTGACTGACTGGGTGCGAGAACATCAGCGCCGCCTTGCAGTGGCCTTCCATGGCCCCAGGGAACGTCTACAGGCAGCTGCCCTGAAACGCAAAGACCGGCATGACCAACAAACCCTCTGTGATCCATTGGCAGAGGGGCAGCTAGTGTACCTGAAAAACTGCATCATGCGCGGTCGCACCAAGATCCAAGATGCCAGGAGTCCTGTTTTACATAAGGTAATACAGGCCCCTGCACCAGATGGAGTTGTGTACTCAGTTGCACCCATTCAAGATCTGGGTAGGATTCGTCAAGTCCACCGAACCATGATGAAGGCAGCCAATGTGGATCGGGCCTCAGAGCTGCCTCACATGCAGGAAGTGCCTCAGGTAACCAGAATGCAGTCTAGTGGTGAGGAGGACGACCAGGGTGCATGGGTCATGCTTGACGCCAGAGGAGGCCAACCTGAACCATCCTATGCACAAACCCCCCTTCAAGGTGACCTTGTGGACAATGTTACACCTCAGGAAGAGTGCGTCCCTGCTACAGAACCTTTCCAAGCTCCTGTGTTACCCACTGGGTCTGACGCAGAAGGTCCGAGGAGGTCTACACGCGCCACAGCAGGAAGACATAGAAACCTGCATCATCTCCCAGCATCAGTGTTGAATCAGGCAGATGGGGCTACGAACTCCCAGGTAGCTGAGCTAGAGGGTTGCATTACTGCCATTTTTCAACCATGGTGTTAAGTAGGTAAATTTGTTTTTTTGTTTTTGTTTTTTTTATCCGTGGGGCACGGATACAAAAAGGGGGGGGTAAAATGTGACAGACAGAGCTGTGGGTGGTGGTTTGTCCCTCATGGTGTTCCATAGTTTAACATTCATGGCCAGCACCTGTCTGTTGAGCTGTGATTGGCTCACAAGGCTGATAAATAGCGGCAGTGGGAGTTCCATCTAGATCAGAGGTGGGCACTGAGGGCCGCATTCCTGCATGTTTTCCAGCATACCCTGCTCTGGCATGTTCTAATTGGCTGGACACACCTGAACCAGGTAATCAGCCATGAGTAGGGCAAGATTATTGGCTGGACACACCTGAACCAGGTAATCAGCGATGAGTAGGGCAAGACTATCTGGAAATCATGCAGACACACCGGCCCTCGAGGCCTGGAATTGCCCACCCCTGATCTAGATGCTGGTTTCCTGGTTTGGCCTTGGTGGGTGAGCTTGACATGTGGACCTTTTTTACTAAAGCTTTTAATCATTTGAGTCCTTTTTGCTAAAGTTTTTAAGCATTTGAGTTTGCAACATTTTAAATTCTATTTATACTAACAGGTGGTGGCATGAGTTCTGACCCTGGGGCATGAGAGGTAATATAAGGGTTTGTAAAACATGTGTTTGTCCCGGGGGAGAACTAACTTATTTTTCCTTTTCAAGCAGAGTTGCCACTGCTGTTTTGCTTGTAGTGTTTTTAGTCATTGTTTTTAATGTTTTAACCAACCTTGACACCCTTGCTTTTATCTATTTTTAAACTGTTTTGTGCTCATTTTTAGTTTTAGTATCTTGGTGTCTGGACCTGGCTGAAGGTGGCTGCCTCCTTCTTTTATCCTTATGGTAGCTGGTGGGTGCCATATATAGTATTGTGTAAGGGGGATCCCCCTGTTTTCAGCCCATAAATTAGTGGTGACCTGCTCAGGTGCACCTCTTCTGTTTTGTATTTTCTTCTAATCACTGTTTGGGTTGTGGTGTGTTTTTGTGTGCATTTGGGCCCTGAGCAGGTACTCCTGGTGAGAGTTGGATCAGAGATCTCCCTTGGTGGTGTTTGTGGCTACCCGCCAGTGCAGTGGGGCTGAGGCAGAGGTGGGCACTTAGGGCCGCATTCCTGCATGTTTTCCAGCATACCCTGCTCTGGCATGTTCTAATTGGCTGGACACACCTGAACCAGGTAATCAGTCATGAGTAGGGCAAGATTATTGGCTGGACACACCTGAACCAGGTAATCAGCCATGAGTAGGGAAAGGCTATCTTGAAATCATGCAGACACACCGGCCCTCGAGGCCTGGAATTGCCCACCCCTGGAGGCGATCCTGGAGGCAGCCGCCCTCATGCAGTGTTGGAGTGCGGTCCAACTGTCCGAGTCTATTTTAACTTTCTCTTTTTATGAAATTTGTGTCAAGTTTTTAATAAATTGTATGTTTTTAACCTATCAAATCCAGTCTCCATTTGGGGTGCAAATGTAAGAGGGCGTTCGGTGACACGTGCACTGTCAAGGAAAGTAGATGAACTAAGGATCAACAGTCGGCATCTACATGAATACAGGGAGTCATGTATGATCGTGTTGACGGAAACCTGGCTCCGCGAGGAGACACCTGACAGCTGCATTGAACTGGATGGATTCACCTGCGTGAGAGCGGACCGAGATCTCTCTTCTGGCAAATCCAAAGGTGGGGGTATTTGCATATATGTCCGTGATGAATGGTGCAGCCAAATTACAGTTAGAGACAAAATGTGCAGTCCTTACTTGGAAATGCTGTGCATCTCGTTACGCCCTTTTTATTTACCAAGGGAGTTTGGCAATATTATAGTGTGTGCGGTCTACACCCCCCCGAGTGCGAACACAAAGTTGGCCACCAGTCAGTTGGCAGACTGTGTGTATAGACGTCTTCAGCACACTCCAGGGGCCCCGGTGTTCCTACTAGGGGACTTTAACCAAGCATGTCTTGAGCATGCTTTACCGGGGTTTCATCAGAATGTTAAATGTGCCACACATAATGAGAAGGTCCTTGACAAATGCTATGGGAACATTAAAAATGCCTTCAAAGCTAAATCCCTCCCTCCCCTGGCGAACTCTGACCACACAACCATTCATCTTCTACCCACCTACAAAACTGTTCTAAAATCTTCAAAACCTGTCAAGAAATCTGTGACCAACTGGACAGAAGATAGTGTACTGACTCTGAGAGGTTGTTTTTCCTGCACTGACTGGAGTGTTTTTCATGAACTGGAATTGAATGAATCAACTGAAACCATCACTGATTATATTCATTTCTGCATTGATGGTATTGTTCCAAAAGAAGTTGTCAAACATTTCCCCAACAACAAACCTTATGTAACAAAGGAAGTAAAAAGTTGCATAAATCTAAAAAAGCTTGCTTTTAATAATAATGATAATATTTGATTAAAGACAGCTCAAAAGGATTTGGACATTGCTATAAAAAAGCTAGAAACAAACATCGCCTTGACATTGAGAACAGCTTCAATGCCAAAAACACTAAATACCTATGGGACACAATGAAAAAGGTGACAAACTATAAGGTTCCATTTGTGCCAAAAATATCAAAATGTGTTTTTGCGTCCACTGTTATGTCTTTGGTCCATTGTCTATGTCTACTGATCGTGTTTTTGCGTCCACTGTCTATGCTTTGGGCTCATTGTCTATGTCTATTGAACGAGTTCATTTTACATTGGTTCATGTCTATGTATTACTAAGCAATATCTTCTGCATGCCCATGATTCTTTGATTATTACTTTGTATTAACTTTGTGATGTATATGCTTGCTTTATCCTTAAACTTTATCTTTGTCATTGTCCTTATCCCATGTCGTCTAACTACGGCGTCAGGAAGATCCTTAGCAACCGTTGCTTAGTGTCGTTTGCTACGTCGTTTCACGTGTCGTCAGGAAGATCCTTAGCAACCGTTGCTAGTGTCGTTTGCTACGTCGTTTCACGTGTCGTCAGGAAGATCTTTAGCAACCGTTGCTAGTGTCGTTTGCTACGTCGTTTCACGTGTCGTCAGGAAGATCCTTAGCAACCGTTGCTAGTGTCGTTTGCTACGTTCTCTCACCATGTCGCGTCCTTAGATCTTGTTGTATATCAAATTTTGCAAAGGTCGTCAGAAGTCTTTTGTACGGTCGATAAATTGTTTCCCGTATTATCACGGAACAAAACACTTTAAAAAAAAAAACTTTATTGACAATCCTGCAAACGCGAGAAAGGGGGGGGGGTGCATGCGTACAACGGTTTCACGTTCCCGTTTAAAGTTATTTAGAGTATGGCTTTAATTTAATCTTGTGATGAAACTATTATTTCAAATTATTTTGAAAAATGACTGATCTTTATAAAATATGTTGTTACAAATCTGATGGATAAACGAGGATCAGACGGGCTAATAAGAGCCTTATACTGGTCCCGAGTGCGCCATCTCATGGTCACATAAATAGATTAAAAAGAAAAGCTCAAAAACCAGTCAGTTTTCGACTGTTATATTCATAATTAGTGACTCGACCCACTAAAATTTGAGAAGGTAACTCATCGAAGATATTTTAAAGGCCTCCTTGCAAGGCCCCCGTAAATCGTTCAGCGGCAAAAAAATAAATATTGCCATGGACTAATGACTTGAGGGTTTATTTCTGAACAAATACATTAAATCAACACCAATGTGTTTGTAATTTTATTATTAATAAATCAGCCACGTTTTTCATGATCAGAACACAGCACATTCATAAATAGTCTTCGTAAAATGTTCATATTTATTATGTGTCATCCTCCGCGTTAAATAGAAGTAGTTCGCCTCCAGATCAGGTGGTGGCGGTAATGCGCCACTTTGTTTTCGTGTCAAGCGTTGTATGCATGCCCCCCCCCACCACCACCACCACCACCCTTTCTGGCAATACGCGTTTGAGGGAATATCAAAATAAAGTTCATCTTAAAAACGTGTTGTCATGGTTAACCCTGACGTCTGCTTTGATAAACATTTCTTTTTCGTTCCGTGGTAGTACAGGAAAAAATTTTACCGGCCGTACAAAGGAGTTTTCTGACGACTTTGGCAAAATTTGAAAAACGAGAACATCTAACGACAAAACACGGGGAAACGTCGTAGCTAACGACAGTAGCAAACACCGTAGCTAACGACAGTAGCAAACACCGTAGCTATCGACAGTAGCTATCGACAGTAGCTAACGACAGTAGCTATCGACAGTAGCTAACAACAGTAGCTAACGACAGTAGCTATCGACAGTAGCAACGGTTGCTAAGTCCTGACGACAAAGTGAGACGACCAAAGGCATAGACAGTGGACACAAAAACAGATTTGTGGCACAAATGGAACCTCATAACAAACATGAATTCTGTCAAAACACAACCAACTACTATGAATAGTGCAGAGAAAGCAAATGAATTGAACCAATTTTTTTTGCGGTTCGATTCACATAACGCGGGCCACATGGCTGACGTTGATTTTCTTAATTCGGGTGTAGGTAGTCCAAGTACTGAGCTTATAAATCGTGAGTTGGTAATCAATACTTTTAGAAAAGTGCCAAATAAAAAATCAGCAGGTCCAGATGGTTTAACATCGTTCCTGTTCTGAAGAGTTGTCAGAAGCTTGGGCTCCAGTGTTCCAAAAGTCAATTCAGAGCTGTGAGGTTCCTGCTCTGTGGAAAAACTCTGTCATAATTCCCATTCCAAAAATCAGCAGTCCTCTGTCTGGAAATGATTTTAGACCTATTGCATTGACATGTATAGCAATGAGGTGTTTTGAAAAAATCATGATTGAGTGTCTTAAGGAAGAGGTGTCACCATTCTTGGATAACTTGCAATTTGCATACAAACATGGCAGCAGCACTGCAGATGCTGTGATCAGTGCATCTCACCTCATTCTAAAGCACTTAGAGGCACCTAACACTTATGCCAGAGTCTTATTTGCAGACTTTAGTTCTGCCTTTGACACTGTTCAACCAGCGATCCATGGTCAAAAAGATGTTGGAAATGAACGTAAATCCAGACATGGTTAAATGGTTTTTTTCACTCCTGACTGACAGAACACAACAAGTAAAGCTCAATGGCACATTTTCAAAAGTGTTAAGTTGTAATACTGGGATACCACAGGGGGCAGTGAGTTCACCTTTGCCCTTTACTCTTTACACTAACAGCTGCCAAAGTAGCCACACCCAAAACAAAATTATAAAGTTCTCTGACGACACGATTATTATCAGTCTCCTTTCCGTTGCAGATAACCCTTTAATTTACTTTGATGAGGTGAAACACTTCAATAAATGGTGCGAGGATCATAGTTTGCTCTTGAACACAACAAAAACCACAGAAATCATATTTGACCCAAAAGGGGTCACGTCACATAGACCTTTAGCAATTGGAAGCAGTCAGATCGAAGCGGTAAACTCTATAAAATATTTGGGTGTCTGGATTGATAACCAACTGAAATGGACTGTTCATGTAGATTATCTTTGTGGAAAACTCGCCCAAAGACTCTACTTTCTGAGAAGGCTGAGGCTGTTTGGTGTCAGTTCCAAGATACTGATCACATTTTACAATGCAGTTCTGGAAAGTCTGGCAAGGTACGCAAAGGCAGCATGGTTTGGGGCACTCAGTGTTAAAGATAAAAATAAACTTTACAAGCAACTAAACGTTGCCCTCAAGGTCTGTGGCTGTAGGGATCATCAAACATTGCAAGTCACATATGAGGAAACAACTCTTAAGCTTGCTAGGAAAACAACAAATGACCCTGGTCACTTTCTGTTCCCAGAATTTGAGCTTTTACCTTCAAGCAGACGTTTTAGAGCTGTCAAATACAAAACAGTTCGATTCAGATCTTTATTTATTCCAGCAGCAGTTACCCTGCTGAACAAGAACTGATTAGCTGTATCTGCAGAGGGAAATCTTTGTAGAGCAGTCGCCTTAGAAATAACCAAATTGTTTTGTGTGAGAACAGTTACTGGATTTTATAAAAAATAATTTTTAGCAATGTGGTTTTTAGGGATCTTATTAAACATTTTACAAATGTTTTACTTTTTTTTCTATTTGTGTTCTCGACTATGTGGGTCAGGCCTTGGGGGGGGAATCTGTATACTCTGTTTTTAACTACTATGTAATCGTTTTATGCTCTTTATCATGTATGTGATGTGCGAATGCTGAAATATGTTGTAACAGTTTGCAGCTCTGTGGCCTAAAACAAGTTTCCTCTCTGAGGACAATAAAGTTTACTTTACTTTACTTTACTTTACTTTACTTTAACGATCACCTGAACCAATCTGGCAACCCAGATAATGACGTTAAGCCACTCTTCAACGATCGGTCAACATCACTGCATCTGAGCCTGGCACAGTATGCATTTACGAGCGCATTTTGTTTCAATAAAGTTGGGGAAAAGAAAAAAACGAGCGAAATTTGTCCCTCTGATCAAAGCGACAACAAGAGAACATCATGCCACAGAGACTTTATCCATCAGGAGCTGAAAAAAGATGAAGAACTTCAACATCAATCACAAGGTAAGTTTGGAGGATGTTGGGGCCGTAATTTTTACATTATCCAGTATTTCTGTGCAGCTGCGCAATTTACGTAAATACTAATCAAACCCAGGTGAAGTTTGCACAAACGACCCCTGTCGTAAATTTCCAATGGAAATCTCGAAAAATAATTCTGATACCCAAGTTTCCAAGATGAGGTCGGACATGACCTTCCAAAACGGCGAAGAGTAGAGAAGAGTAAACAATGACAACGGCGATGGCTGATAAATGTTTTAACTCACGTTATAATATTGTTTAATTGTTTTGCTAACACATAAGTGCGTTCTGCATTTTCTGGTTATGTCAGTATAAAAACTGCTGTTTATCTGTTATAGCAGGTCAGGTAGTCTGACTTTTTCAACAATGTGCCTTAAAATCTTGCATTGGCATGAAATATGGAGAATCAAAACTGCCAGATACAAATAGAAAATAAAGGTTCTAATTTATAAATGACAAACAAAAGAAATGTACTCATTTTCAAATTATGAACATACAAAATAATAGACAAAGAAGTGTATAAGTGCTTATATTTCCACTTATACTCAAATTATTGTTCACATTTATTATTTATAAATGGGTACATTTTTTCTTATTTGTATTTTGCAGTTTTGGTTTTACATAATGATGTTTTGCACAGTTCCGTCTCAGCCGACAGTTTCTTCTGCTCTCAAAAAGTATTAAAAAGTATTGGAGGTGGTGCAGCGTCCACATCCCAAGATGTTCCTGACTTCACTGAAGATGGAATCTCAGGTCATTTTAATAGCTTGTAAAGTATTTTAAAAAACAATGTCTGCATAAGCCCTTTTTTTCATAATACGCAGCTGAAGAGTATGGAGTCCCAAGTTGTTCATAATTAAATAAATAAATATGACCTTGTGCAAATATGCAATCAGACAATAAATCTCTCATTAATATATAAAAAGATCATGAAATTGTGAAAAACCTGCACACAGATTTTAAATGAGCCACTAAACTATTAGTAGTATTCTGCTATAGTTATTTTATTAGCTTTATCATTGCTTATTGTATAATAATAATCATTGTTTTTTTAGCTGCAGAAGAAACTCCTGTCACCACATCTTCGATTAAAAGAGAAAACGTTGATGCTGCTGCTGGTAAGTTCAAATCTACCCAATATGGAACCTAAATCAAACTTATTGTTTCATTATTACTTCAAAGCAAGTCATACATGTGCGCGCACACAAACAAAAGTGAAGGCACTTCTTTCCAACATTCTGCTTCTAGCATCACAGCAACTTTTCACTGTTTGCTTTTGTTGATGTTCTGTCTCTTATGTTCCAGAGGCTCCAAGAGAGGCGTGTATGGAAGAGGAGCTGACTGGATCCAAAATTCCACCAACCTCAAATCCAATTGATCCAGCTGAATGGCCAACCACACTCTCTGATCCAGTAAGTAGGGATTTGGTGCAAGGTCCTTTTCAGACTGATAAAGACTCTGACTTTCCAAAATCCCCATCATTGAGCTGTTATTCTTTTTTTTGGATTGTTTTATCGTTATTTGATTTTTTATTAAGTTGCTGTTTTTAATAATTTGGAGTTTTGTGAATGTCATTTGTTAAGTGCCTAATGTTACATTAAAAAAAAATATATATATATGTATATATATATATATATATATATATATATTTTAATATACATACATATATATTTACTTTTGTCATTCATATTTTTTTTCTTTTCACTTTTAAAATTGGTTTGGCATCACTTAATGTGCATCCAACATGCAAGCAATAAACGTATTCAATTCTTCAGCAGCAACAATAATACATTCACAAAATGTATCATTTATATTACAACAACAGTTGCGTTTTGTTGGTGCTGCTGATCAGTTAGAGGGCCCACAAATTAAATTTCGCTTAGGGCCCCCGGAAGACCAGGGCCGGCCCTGCATGCAGGGGTTTGTCCTCCCATGAGGATCTGTCCTCCAGCACTGTATCCTCTGCTCTCCATTGCCTGAGACATTCACAGAGCACACTGTCAGTTGGGGCCTTGAGCTTGATGTACTCATGCATCTTGGATGTTTCATCCTGGATAGGCCCATTGGCTTCAAGGGAGGTTTTCCACAGCTTCCTATGAAGGCTCTTAGAGTCCTGCTGATGTTGTACAGCTCCAAGCATTCAGTGATCCATGTGTGTGGCATTGAGTCATAGGCCTTCTTGTAATCAATACAGGTTGGTGTGTCGTGACTTGCAGTCTTGAGCGACTGTTCTGTCCACCAGGAGTTGGTGTTTGGCTCCTCTGGAGTCTCTACCAATGCCCTTCTGTGTGTTACTCATGTTACTCAAACATCAAACTGCCTTTCTGAGCACACATACAAGCGAAGAAGGTATACGTCAAGTAGCGTCTACACTGCCGCGAAGAAATAATGACGGAAATTGTAAAATATCCCCGAACTAAGCACCAGTTGGAGCTACTGGTGCTTGAAATATTCATGTTTTCTTTGTGTGATTCTGACAAGCGCGTAAATACTTACTCTCTTCTTCTGAGTGAAAAGCGAGTTTAAGAAGCGTAAAGTTGCGCAGCGCCACCTTGTGTACAGGAGCCACCTTGTGTACAGGAGTATTTCTGTTTTACATTAAGCGCCATCTAATGTCAGGGAATGAAATTGCATGTTCGCTCGGCTCATCGTCAGCGAGAATCGCCTGGGTGTGAACACAGGTGCTCCATACGTTCTTGTAAAATACTGTTTTCTTTGTGTTTATTTGATTCTATTAAAGACATTTTGATAAGAACTACGGTACCGGGATTTAGCCGTAGCTTCAGCTGGTTTAAGAAAGGTCCCGCCCCTTTAACTGTCTCCACCAATCATTCTTGAAGGCTTAATCACATGTCATCAGTCTGACCAATCAGGAGTGGTTAAAGTCTTCACTTCCTTGTTTCACTTTAGCTCATAAGTCTCTCAGTTCTAACAAAAATACCAGCTAAAGCTCGTCTTAAGCGGTGTAGCTTTCCACAGAATCTGGTGTCAGACAGTGGAACAAGTGAACAAAACAATGGAGCTCAGAGAAGCTTGATTGTCTGCAGTCGCTGGATTTTCGGCACCAGGTGCATTGGGTTAAAGTGACTGTATTAGCGCACAATGAGTCTCTCCTCTTAACGTCTTAAAACAACAACCAACACACATGTAAAAGTTTTTTAATCTTTTAACTTAAGTTTTAATACATCTTTTAGGAAAAAAAACTGCAGCTTCCAGCTTTTTCTGCAACAATTATCACAACAATGCATGTAAGATTGCAGAGGGACTGTAGATCAATACAGACTATGAGCTTTTCCTTTTTTTCTTTTTTTATGCTGGTGTGCCGCGGGATTTTGTCAAGGTTAAAGTGTGCCGTGGCTCAAAAAAGGTTGAAAAACACTGGTGTAGACTACAGTTTGAACCACTTGAAGGCGAGAAAACCTGCTGTAACCCTTGTGCTTCCTAGGCACTTTAACATTGGGAGTTGGGTCATCTAGACCCACTAGACAGTGCTCTGAACCCTTTTTTCTTCAATGATTTGTGATCTTCACTGGTGTCCATGGATTACATGAAATCTTTCCACCTTTATCCACCTTTGTCTTGGTAGGGAGAACACGTCAATGTAAGGGTGGGGTCATCCAAGATAGCACAAGGGTTAATGACCACACTGACAAAAACACAGCAGTTGATGGTCTTGATGGCACACACATATAAAAATAACCTCATTGCGGTTTCTGTTTTACTTTGCAGAATAGAGTTCCTAATTTAAAAGGAGAAACTAAACAGAAATACTTTTGTGTTTGCAGCCCATTATGTCCTAATTGTAGCCACATTTATTTAAAAGAAAATAGCTTAAAAAGGAAGCCTATTTAGATTTGATGCCACATTTGTTTTTCAGAATTGAAGTGAAATTCTCTTATTCTTGTGAACCATTTTAGGATATTCTATTGTAAATTACCTATTGTTACGACCCCGGCTGTGTGGCCAACTTTAACCCCGCCCGGTTATCATAATTTTCTTTATGTTACACATTTCTCCCTCCTCTCTGAAGAGGGACGTAACACCTGGTTATGTATTACTAATTTTCTTTTTTCAAAGAGACCAGTAAAGTAATTGCATTCTTGCTTCCTTTACTGAAACCATAAATCTTCTCATTGTTTCTTATCAGAGGCGTGTCTGTCATTTCTGACTGAATTTTATAATTGAGTGCTGATTTTGTAGCAGGAAGGGATGTTGATTGACCTGCAGGCAGAAGCTACAAGGAATTTAAGGCGGAATGACTTGAATGCCTGGACTGCAGACTGAAACCTCACGCTGCTCCATTACGACCGTCTACAACAGCTTAACGACCCGCTTCCTTTCATTTTCAGACTTCCTGCTGCTAAGGAGAAGCAGCAACACTTTTCCTGCCTTCTTTCTGGATTGGTTATGTAATCCAGTTTAGGAGTTTATCTCATTAGGCCATTTGTTGTAAGGGAGCTGAAGTTTTAGGAATCCAATGTTATCACTCCCAGCTCTTTTCATTGCACTTACTGTAAATATTAACATCTGAAGATTTTTACATGATGTTCTCCCTGACTCCTCCCCTCTCAGGGAATTCAGTCAACAAACTTGTTTTCAGTTTTAATTCCAACATGTCAAATATCATGGATAATATTGCTCCTAGTGAGGTGAAGGTGATCTCCGGTAGGAAAAAATCTCCATGGAGAAATTCCATTATTGTAAACAATGGAAAAAGAGAATGTCGGAAATTTGAACGGAAACGGAGAAAATTTAAACTACAGGTACATTATAACATTTATAAAGAGAAACTTCACTTATATAATTTACAACTGTGCAATGCAAGAAAGTCCTATTTTTCTGAAATTATTACCAAAAACTCCCATAATGCTCAGGTCCTATTTAATATAGTTGACAGGTTGACAAAAACCCCTGTGACAGTGGCACCAGAATTTTACTCCATCAAAGGCTGTAATGACTTTGCCAAATTCTTCAGGGACAAAATCAAAAACACTAGACAAACCATAGTTTCATCAACTACAAGTGAACCCTATCCACTAGAAACCAGTATTAATCCAATGGCTCAGTTTCAACCCATAAACAGCAAAGAACTGCTGGACCTTCTATCGCAACTGAACTCCTCCTCTTGCTGTCTGGATATTCTACCCACAAGCTTTTTCAAAAAGGTCTCAAAGACATTGGAACCAGACCTGCTCCTGACTATCAACTTGTCGTTAACATCTGGCGTTTTCCCAGATCCACTGAAAACAGCTGTAATTAAACCTCTTCTAAAAAAGGAAAGTCTAGACAAAACTCAAATGAACAACCATAGACCGATATCAAACCTGCCATTTTTAAGCAAGATCATTGAAAAAGCTGTTTTCCATCAGCTAAATGAATTCCTAATAAAAAATAACTGCTATGATGCCTTCCAGTCAGGCTTCAGACAGAATGACAGCACTGAAACGGCCCTGATCAAAGTGATTAATGACATACGTTTGAATACAGACAGTGGGAATATGTCTGTGCTAGTTCTACTGGATCCCAGTACTGCGTTTGATACAGTCGACCATGCAATACTATTCAGACGACTGGAAAGCTGGGTGGGTCTCACTGGGCCAGTATTAAACTGGTTCAAAACGTACTTAGAAAACAGGAAATATTTTGTGTCCATTGGTAACTTCACTTCTGAGCCAGTAAAAAATTACATGTGGAGTACCCCAAGGCTCCATCCTGGGACCACTTCTATTTAACATCTACATGCTCCCACTGGCACAACTGATAAAGAACAACAACATTAGCTACCATAGTTATGCAGATGATACACAGATATATATTAGACTGACACCAGGCGACCGAGTCCCCTGTAAAATATCAATCCATTCAACTAAAAACTACCAACCAGGCCAAAAACTTGAGTGTATTGATAGACACAGACCTAAATTTTGATAAACACATTAAGGCAGGTACAAAATCAGCCTATTATCATCTCAAAAATATCTCAAGGATTAAAGATCTGATGTCTAAGCAGGACCTGGAGAAACTAGTGCATGCTTTCATCTTTAGTCGACTTGATTACTGTAAGAGTGTGTTTACAGCACTACCAAAAAAATCCATCAGGAAATTGTAGCTTATTCAGAACTCTGCTGCCCGGGTTCTCACAAGGACCAAGAAAGTGGACCACATTTCTGAGGTCTTCGCACTGGCTACCTGTCTGTCAGAGGATAGACTTTAAAGTTCTGCTACTGGTTTATAAAGCTTTGAATGGTTTAGCACCAAAATACATGGCTGACCTCCTGACCCAGTGTGTACCAGCCAGACCTCTCCGCTCTTCTGGATCCGGTCTTTTATCAGTCCCTAGAGCCAGAACTAAGCATGGAGAAGCTGCATTCACTTTCTATGCTCCACAGATCTGGAATAGACTTCCAGAAAACATCAGATCTGCTGAAACACTTGTTTCTTTAAATCCGGGTTAAAAACTTACCTGTTCTCAGCTGCATTTAATTACTTTGTATTCAAAAGTTTATGTCCGCACTGTTTATCTATGCTTGTTTTAAATTCAAATCTGGTTTACTATCTTTTAACTCTATTTTAATGATCACATTTTTACTATTTGTTTTTAATTGTTCTTTTAATTTTTTATGTAAAGCACTTTGAATTGTCTCTGTACAGGAAATGTGCTATATAAATAAACTTGCCTTGCCTTGCCATTGACCCTTGACCTACATACACATGGGAAGCCAATCATGAGAGGAGGTATTTAAGGTGGCCAAGAGCAAGTTTTTCTCCACTTTGCATCTCAAAACAGCTGTCAGATGACCTGAAAACAAAGATTGTTCAAAATCGTAGTTTAGGTGAAGGGAAAAGCCTGTTGAGAGATTTTAGCTGTCAATTTCCACTGTGAGGAATATAGTAAGAAAATGGAAGACCACAGGCACAGTTCAAGCAAAGGCCCAGAGTGGCCGGCCCAGAAAAATCTCAGATAGGCAGAGGCAAAGGATGGTGAAAACAATCAAACTCAACCCTCAGACCAGCTCCAAAGACCTACAACGTGATCTGGCTGCAGATGGTGTCACTGTGCATCGTTCAACCATTCAGCGCACTTTGCACGAGGAGATGCTGTATGGAAGAGTAATGCGGTAGAATGCTCTTCTGCGCACATGCCACATACAGAGTCACTTGAGGTATGCTAAAGCACATTTGGATAAGTCAGCTTCATTTTGGAATAAGGTGCTCTGGACTGATCAAACTAAAATGGAGTTATTTGGACATAACAAGGGGCGGTAACAAAGAACACAGCATTCCAAGACAAACACTTACTACCCACGGTCAAATTTGGTGGTGGTTCCATCATGCTTCCGGGCTGTGCGGCCAGTGCAGGCACTGGAAATCTGGTCTTAGTCGAAGGAGACATGAATTCCAGTCAGTATCAGCAGATTCTTACATAAAAATTTCAATAATCAGTGACAAAGTTGAAGTTACGCTGAATGCTTCAACAGGACAATGACCCTAAACACTGCTCTAATTCCACAAAGGCATTCATGCAGAGGAAGAAGTACAATGTTCTGGAATGGCTATCTCAGTCCCCAGACCTGAAGATTATTGAAAATCTGTGGTGGGATTTAAAGCGGGCTGTCCAATGCTTGGAAGCCATCAAATCTCACTGAACTGGAGATGTTTTGCAAATAGGAATGGTCCAAAATACCTTCAACCAGAATCCAGGTCCATATTGGAAGCTATAGGAAGCTATTGGAAGCTGTCATTTCTACAAAAGGAGGATCTACTAAATGCTGATGGCAGGTTTCTGTTTGGGGGCCCACATTTACACACCTTCCTCTTTTTGTTTAAGTAATTATAGCAGTTTCCTTAAATCCAATAAACTTCATTTCACTTCTCAAATATCATTGTGTTCATCTGCTATATGATATATTAAACTGAAATTGATTATCCGAACAACCAATGCTTTATGAAGAAAAATCTTGTAAATTATCAGGGATGCCCATACTTTCTCATTCCACTTTATCTGGAGCTTGTTTTCCCTGTTTTAACTTTTGCCTCTTTTTTTCGGTTTTGAAAAAAAAAAAGTTACCCTGCAAATGGGAGATTGTAATAGACGGCTTGTTTCATTTAAACAGTTAGGGGGGCTTTAAGTCATTTTTGTTGACAAGAGTTGGTTGGTGATTTTGTGTTGTGTAAACTGTTTTTAAAATTTACTTCAAAATTCACCTAAAGCTTTTTACGACGCCGAAGTTGGCTTCCGATTCACAGCTTCCGATTTGCGAATGCATTAAAGGAACAATCCACTGCATTTTTCCCACTAAGATCACCTTAGACCGGGTCCTGTTCAAAACCTGCTGGACCTGGACTGCTCAAACCTGGATTAAATTATGATTTAGATACTGAAGAATACGTTCAACACAGTTTTTGATTTTATGCAATTTAAGGGTAATAGGGACAAGGGAAGGACAACTTAAAGCAAAACACCAAAAAAGGAACTATAAAGTGTCATGGCTATAGAACATTTGAGACCCAGATGCTGGAACCCGAAAGAAAACACAGGAGAGAGCTGGCGTGGTGAGTAAGCGGATTTAATTGTCAGCAAAGTTAGGGAGTGAGCAGGTTCCGTGAGGGCCACAATACGAGAGGCTGGTTTCTGTGGCGTCACTGGTGGATCCGTCAGTAGGGTTTGGAGTCGGCAGCATCGGTAGAGATCCGGGAGGTTGGATGATCGGCAGAGGCTCGCGGTGACACCGGATGAAGCAGACTGAGTGAGGTTTCCAGACAACGGCTGATTCAGGCGACCACTTTTGGCTTGGGGTTTCCTGGAGACAGGTAAAATAAGATAAATTAGGTGCAGGCTTGGAACAAGGTAGCTTGACATGAACTAGACGTGAGGCCAAAATCAGCACCATCAGGGGCAACGGACTGGCGATGAATACTGGTCCAGGAGCTCCTTAAGTAGGCCTGGACTGCTGGATGGTGACTATCTAAATCAGGTGTGTTCAGTCAATCAGGATGTGGAATGAATTGAGTCAGCTAATCAGCAGCAAGCTGGTCAGGGAGAAATGGAAAACATGCAGGGTTGAGGCTCTTGAGGACCAGGGTTGGCCAGCCCTGGGGGGTATTCCAGAAAGCAGGTTATGCTAGCTCCCACGATAAGTTTGAGGCTAAGGAAGTTGATAACCTCAGCTTTCGGTTCCAGAAATGGAGGTATGTTTCAGGGTAGGTTAAGTTACCATGGCAACCCATGCTCTGAACATAACCTGGTCCGGAGCAGGTTTAGTTGAAGCTTAGTTTGTTTACAGAGAGGTGAAGCAGCATGGCCTGTCCATTTGAAGATGATTTAGTGGATGAAAAAGCTCAGATAATACTTTTTCCACCATGAGAGGGTGATAAGACCACACACATATGGATGTTGGAAAGATAAACTTTTTTATTTTGATCTAACTTAATTATTTGCTTCAGTTAAGATAAATCTTTTTTTTTTAGGTCACCTTAAAAATAACACGTAGTTTTCAGACAATTATTTTCCTTTCGTTCAAATTAATTCAATTAAGTAGGTGTAACTTTGATGCTGCTGTTAGATCGGCACCGCAAGGGATTCTGGGATATCATTCCCTTTGCCTGTCTGGACGGATTTGGGTTTAAGTGTGGGTTTTTGACCAAATGTGTTTAGTTGTATAGCTGTTTTACCGTGTTTCACCGAGCTATATTGTCCTACTATGCTTACGTCTCTGCACCATGAGTGAGAGTAAAGTAGAGGATGATGAGTTTATATAGCACCCGTACCACCTTATCCTGTTATGACAGTGATGGAATATTCTGTGATGTATTTTTGCACTCCGTGCATTTTTTTCCGTTCTTTTTATTGTTATACAAATGAGCATATATGCCGGCTCAATCTTAGACATATGAAAGTTCAAGAAATATAAGTAATTAAGATGGAAAAAAGATTAATGAAGTAATGTGACATTTAGTTAGATAAATACGTTAATTTGAGTTGTATAAACAATTATTGAGTTTGAATAAATTTAACTAAATTATTTTTCAGCTGTGTTAGTTTTTTGATGGACTTATAATTTCTATCCGCCGTCATTAAAATCTCAGACTCCTGTCATGATCAGAACAAGGCAGACCCAGAAGGAAGAGGCGGTTAGGTGAAAGGTAAGAAATTGGTTTTATTTTGAAGGAGCCAGAGGATCCAGGAGGAGGACGGGGCGTGGAGCTTGACGAGGATTCCTCGACCAACGGTGAGCGCGGGAACTTTACTGTGGCGTGACTGGAGCTCTTGACTGCGGCGTGACTGGAGTTCCTTAGACCGCGACGTGGCTGGAGTATAAGGCTGAGGCGGGGCAGGAGTTCTTGGCGGTGGCGTGGCTGGAGTTCTTGAGGAGCGTGGAGGGTTTCAGCTTCTGTTCGAGTGGGAATGCAGACTCGGGTTTCTCTCGTGGAAAAAGGCAGACCTGAAGCACAGCAAAAACAAGGTAAGCGAGGCAAAAACTTGGCATAGAGGGCCACACATGGCATAAGGTGAGGTAAGCACCATCAGGTTTAACGAACTGGCGAAGACTGCATGTGGAGGTCCTCCTTAAATGGCAGGTGAGAAGATGAGATGAGTAGAAACAGCTGTGAGTCAGGAGCAGAGCTGGGAGGGGGAGGAGTCTGACAGGCCACCATGACAGTACCCCCCCCTTCAACGACCACCTCCAGGTGGTCCAGGACGCCGATCCGGGTGGGCACGGTAGAAATCGGCGATGAGGGAAGGGTCGAGGATGAGGGAACGGGAGACCCACGAGCGTTTCTCAGGCCCGTACCCTTCCCAATCCACCAGGTACTGGAAGCCACGGCGGCGAACATCCAAAATCTTGGAGACAGTGAACGCCGGAGCGCCGTCGATGATACGGGTGGGTGGTGGGGAGACGGAAGGTGGGCACAAAGGGCTGTCCAGAAAGGGTTTAATGTGAGAAACATGAAAAGAGGGATGAACCTTAAGCGCCGCGGGCAGCTTGAGGCGGACACATTCGGGATTGATTATCTTGTCTATGACATAGGGCCCGATGAACCGGGGCGATAGTTTGCGTGATGAGGATTGAATGGGGACATTCCTGGACGACAGCCACACCTTCTGCCCGACCTGGTACACGGGACCTTCCACCCTGTGCCGGTTAGCTATGCGGCAGTTAGCCTCCTTAGTCCGTAGGAGAGCCTCACGGGTCTGTGTCCAGATGCGCTGGCAGCGCTGGAGGTGTTCCTGGACGGAGGGGACCGCAAGGTCGAGCTCCTGAGAGGGAAAAAGAGGGGGACAGTAGCCCAGCGAGGCTTCAAAGGGAGATAACCCCGTAGCAGTGGAAGGATGGGTGTTGTGGGCATACTCGATCCAGATAAGGTATTCAGACCAGTCGGATTGGTTCTGGGCAGCGAGACAACGGAGGCCGGCTTCGAGTTCTTGGTTAACCCGTTCTGCCTGTCCGTTGGACTGCGGGTGGTAACCTGAGGACAGGCTGACAGTAGCACCAAGCGCAGTACAGAATGCCTTCCATACCTGTGATACAAATTGAGGTCCTCTATCAGAGACTATGTCAGCAGGGATGCCATGATGACGGAAAACCTGGTCAACCAGGGTCTTGGCGGTCTCTGTGGCAGAGGGAAGCTGGGGAAGGGGAATGAAGTGCACAGCTTTAGAGAACCTGTCGATCACAGTGAGGATAACTGTATTACCCTGAGAGGGGGGTAACCCTGTGACGAAGTCGACAGCAAGGTGGGACCAGGGCCGGTGAGGAGTGGGCAAAGGGCGGAGCAAACCAGCAGATGGAGAGTTACCGGATTTGGACCGGGCGCAGACAGTGCAGGCACTAATAAACTCACGAACATCCTTGTCCATGTGAGGCCAAAAAAATCTCTTGCGGAGGAGGGAGAGGGTTCTGTGAACTCCTCCGTGGCAGGCGATTTGAGAGCTGTGTCCCCAGGCAATGACATCAGGCCTAAGGGACGTGGGAACAAAGAGAGTGCCGTCAGGACATGGGGTATTACAGGTCTCCTCACCTTGGGCATTTCTGACGCGGGTTTCGATGTCCCAGGTTAGATTGCCCACGATGCAGGTAGCGGGGATGATAGGAGCAGGAGGCGAAGCATCGTCAGGGCTGTACTTTCTGGAGAGAGCATCGGGCTTGGTATTGCGGCTTCCGGGTCTGTAAGTAATAATGAAGTCAAAGCGATCAAAAAAAAGGCACCACCGAGCTTGGCGAGAGTTCAGTCTTTTGGCCGTGCGTAGGTAAGCTAAATTCTTATGGTCTGTCCAAACTATAAATGGGTGAGTAGCTCCCTCCAGCCAGTGACGCCACTCCTCCAGTGCCAATTTAATGGCTAGCAGTTCCCGATTTCCCACGTCGTAGTTGCGTTCGGCTGGTGATAATTTGCGGGAGAAGAAGGCGCAAGGTTTCATTTTGCTGGAGGATTCTTCTCTTTGGGAGAGTACGGCTCCAACTCCAGTGTCCGAGGCGTCGACTTCGACTATGAATTGTTTCGTGGTGTCCGGTTGAATAAGAATAGGGACAGAAATGAAAAGAGCCTTTAAAGTGTCGAAAGCTTCCTGGGCCTGAGGGGTCCAGATAAATGGCTTAGAGACTGAAGTGAGCTGGGTGAGAGGGGCGGCTATGGAGCTATAGCTACGAATAAACCGGCGGTAGAAATTTGCGAACCCTAAAAATTGTTGAAGTTTTTTGCGGGTAGTGGGAGGTTCCCACTGGGCAACGGCTTCCAGCTTGGCAGGATCGGGGCGGACCTGGCCGGCTTCGAAAATATACCCTAAGAACTGAATGGAGTTAGTGTGGAATTGACACTTTTCAGCCTTAACATTTAATTGATTTTCGAGGAGCCTGGACAAAACGAGACGGACATGATTTTTGTGCTGGATGGGATCACGGGAGTAAATGAGTATGTCATCGAGGTAAACGAACACGAACCGGTTAAGAAAATCACGGAGCACATCGTTGACGAGTCTTTGAAAAACGGCGGGAGCATTGGTTAGACCGAACGGCATAACATGGTATTCGTAGTGGCCGAGAGGTGTGTTAAAAGCCGTCTTCTACTCGTCGCCTTCTTTAATGCGTACGAGGTGATAGGCGTTGCGAAGATCTAATTTAGAAAAGATCTGGGCCCCCTGGACAGAGTCAAAAGCGGAACTGATGAGCGGAAGCGAATATTTGTCCTTTATGGTTATTAGATTAAGTTCGCGATAATCGATGCAGGGACGAAGGGTCTTATCCTTCTTTTCAACGAAAAAGAAGCCAGCGCCTACAGGGGACGAAGAAGGACGAATTTGACCGGAAGAAAGAGCCTCGTGAATATAAGTCTCCATGGCGGTTTTCTCAGGGCCGGAGAGGTTGTATAGGTGGCCTTTGGGAAGCGTAGCGCCAGGAAGGAGCTCTATGGCACAATCGTAGGGGCGATGCTGGGGTAAAGAACCAGCCTTACTTTTACTGAAGACTGCTTTGAACTCGTGGTAACAAGAAGGGACGGATGATAGGTCGATGTTTTCGAGCATAGGAGTGTTAGGAGAAACAGGGGGAATAGCAGATTGAAGACAATTGGCCAAACAAAACCCACTCCAATTAGTTATGCGTTGCCTGGCCCAGTCAAAATGAGGGTTGTGGATCTTAAGCCAAGAGTAACCTAGAACTACAGGGTTATGAGGAGAAGAGGTGACATAAAACTGAATAAACTCGTGATGATTACCAGAGGTGATGAGTAACAGGGGTTTAGTGCGATGGGTGATGAGAGAAAGATGTTGACCCCCCAATCCAGTGGCATTGATGGGATTGTCGAGGGCTTCTATGGGAAGAGAGAGAAGGGAAACCAGAGAATGATCAATGAGGCTTTGTTCGGCACCAGAGTCAACAAGAGCATGGGTATCGGAACACTTAGACTGGAAACAAAGCTTGACAGGAATATAACAGAAGTCTTTACGGGTAGATAAGACCGACTGACCCCCCCGCGGCCTGTCTTTTAACGGGGTTAGAGAGTTTAAACGAAATGAACACTGAGAAACTTGGTGTCCTTGACCACCACAGTAAAAACATAGTCCTTCCTTACGACGCTTGCAACGTTCTTCAGCAGATAGGCGTGAGAGACCAATCTGCATGGGCTCGTCCAGGCTTTTACATTGAAAATTCTGTGGTGGTGGTTCCAGTATGGATGGTTGAGTAGTATTGGTCAAGGGGATTTTACGTACAGGGGGTGGACGTTCATGTTGGCGTTCTCTTAGTCTGATATCAGAGCGTAGAGCAGCGGCCACGAGTTCCTCAAAAGAAGGGGCTTCAGGCTGAGTACATAAATGGTCCTTTATAGTTTCGTTGAGTGACTGGTAGAAAATACCTCGCAGGGCGGGATCTGTCCAACCTGCCTCCACCGCCAGGATGCGAAAATCCACCACATGATCACTGACTGAACGGTTGCGTTGTTTCAGATTGAGAAGTCGCCTGGTGGCTTCTTCTTGTCTACGTGGTTGGTCGAAAACGAGTCTGAACTCACCGATGAAGCGTTCGAACAGCAAGTGGGAGATGGGGTTAGCAGCGAGGAAGGCTTGAGCCCACTGGAGCGCCTTACTCCTCAGGGAGTTAACGACCATTGCAATTTTGCTATGATCCGTGCGATAAAATCTGGGAGCCTGTTGGAACAAAAGCTGGCATTGGAGTAGAAAACCCCCACAATTTTCTACATCACCAAAAAATGGCTCTGGCTGGAGACGGTAGTTTTCCAGGTTAACTGAAGGTGGAGCAGGATCTTGCACTGTAGAACCAGAAAATTGTCCAGTTAGATCTGATAAAGTTTGGGTCATACCATCGAGGCGGCAAAAAAGGTCTTGTTGAACCGAAGCCATTTTAGAAAGGGCGTCGACTTGGCGTCCTAGCATGATGCCCTGTTGGTTTACAGCAAGACGGAGACCTTCTGGGTCAGCTGGGTCGGGGTTTTGGCCAGTTCGTTCTGTCATGATCAGAACAAGGCAGACCCAGATGCTGCAACCCAGAAGGAAGAGGCGGTTAGGTGAAAGGTAAGAAATTGGTTTTATTTTGAAGGAGCCAGAGGATCCAGGAGGAGGACGGGGCGTGGAGCTTGACGAGGATTCCTCGACCAACGGTGAGCGCGGGAACTTTACTGTGGCGTGACTGGAGCTCTTGACTGCGGCGTGACTGGAGTTCCTTAGACCGCGACGTGGCTGGAGTATAAGGCTGAGGCGGGGCAGGAGTTCTTGGCGGTGGCGTGGCTGGAGTTCTTGAGGAGCGTGGAGGGTTTCAGCTTCTGCTCAAGGTGGAATGCGGACTCGGGTTTCTCTCGTGGAAAAAGGCAGACCTGAAGCACAGCAAAAACAAGGTAAGCGAGGCAAAAACTTGGCATAGAGGGCCACACATGGCATAAGGTGAGGTAAGCACCATCAGGTTTAACGAACTGGCGAAGACTGCATGTGGAGGTCCTCCTTAAATGGCAGGTGAGAAGATGAGATGAGTAGAAACAGCTGTGAGTCAGGAGCAGAGCTGGGAGGGGGAGGAGTCTGACAGGCCACCATGACAACTCCTTCTCACTTCCGTCTCAAGTGTCGCGCTTTCTTTTTTTTTTTCTCCACGCGTTTCCATGGTGACTCCAGAAATCGGCGATCTATTAAGAATGTCTTTATGTACCGTGCGTTAACCCAGGGTTACCAAGTCGAGCGTAATTACGCCAACTCATATCCGGTCTTTTGGAACTGACATACCCAGAGTAAGCAAGTTCAGGCGGATTTCAGCCAGAGTTCAGGCTTAAAGTCAGGCTAGTTTAAACATGCTTCCTGGAATACCCCCCTGAACTAATGTTTCTGTTACAATAACAGTAAAAACAAGCAAACAGTTTGCTAAATAAGTATATGTAAATGTGTTATCAATAAATACAGTGTACTTTGTATCTTCTTTTTGCAGTTGGACAGGCTGGATTAAGACATGTTTGTACAAATTCTGTACTGTGAATGAATTCAAGTCTACACGTGACCATGTCCTCCTCTGCCCCAAAAGCATCCCAGGTTGATCCTGTGAATCTTCCGATTTCATTTAGCCACAATGTTTTCCCTGTGACCACTCCTCATTCTCTAAAACAAGGGTGTCCAAACTACGGCCCGCGGGCAAACTGCGGCCCGCGGGTCTGTTTTTATTGGCCCGCAGCCAATTCTGAAAATATAATTGAAAATGGCCCGCATGACGCTTGAGCTCAACTCAGTTGCACTTCTCAATTTCAACACTAGATGGAGTCGGTCACAGAAAGGTGGTTTTCCACTAAACAAAATTAAGCAAATGTGCATTTTAGGTCTGTGGCAGCAGGGGATTGTGGGAATCGATCCCCTGATCTAATTAGGGCTCAGTATGAGCGTTTCTGTTTGCCCACGTTTCTTTGCAAATGGCAGTTTTGTAGTTTCACCTTAGTTTATTCTTCCTGTTATGTTTGTTTCTTGTTGTTGCACCCTAAGTGTGGAAGGAGTAGATGTTGATGACACCTGTGCAATGTTCAATGTTGGCGTTATCAAATCAAATGGGCTTGTTGTGCTGGAAAAAATATTACACCTTGAGTTTCTCTCTCTTTCTGCGTCCTGCTCACTGAGAGTTGTGCGGTGTACGGGACACGAACAGCTCTCCAGTTTAGCCAGATTGATTGACAACTCAACTGGTCCTGTACTACCGGCTACAAGTGAAGCTGCTTACCGCGAGTCACAAGAAATGGCCACGCCGAAACGAAAGATTGCAAGGGAGAGTAGGAAATTCCAAATGTAGGAAAATCCAAACACGGTGGGAAAATGACTATTTTTCAAGGAAATCAACGGAAAGTGTGTCTGTTTGATTTGCACTGAAGATGTTGCCGTGATGAAAGAATATAATGCACTATGAGACCAAGCATCAAAGCAGCTACGCTTCATACACAGGTGCCGAAAGAGCACAGAAATTCAAACAGATGGCAGCTAGCCTGCAAGCCCAACAACAGTTTTCTTTCGTGTTAACAAAATACAGGAAAACGCCACAGCAGCAAGCTATGAAGTCGCACAACTTATTGCCCAGCAGGGCAAACCGTTCTCAGACGGGGACTTCATAAAGCAGTGCCTTATCAAAGTCACAGAAGTAATGTGCCCAGAGAAAGTGCAGAATTTCAACAACGTGAGCTTATCCAGAAATACGGTGGTGCGGAGAATCGAGGACTTGTCAGCTAACCTGAAACTTCAGCTGAGAGAGAAAGCTTGTGCTTTTGATTTTTACTCGATAGCGTGCGATGAGAGCACAGACGTCACAGACACCGCACAGCTTTGAATTTTTTTGCAGGGAGTCAATGATAATTTTTGCTGTACGGAGGAGCTGCTTGATCTGATGAGCCTTAAAGGCAGAACGACGGGTGAAAATATTTTTGATGCGGTGTCAGAGGCAGTTGAAAAGATGGGGCTTGAAGGAATTTATATTTTTTGGTAAATTCATTAGGGTTTTCAGTCTTAAATTTTATTACATTGAAGATAAGTCATTTGCTGAAGTGTGTGCTTTAACATCATTTGAACCTTGAAGAAGCTTCTTTAAGTTGCATATGTGAGGGGCTTCAGGAATGCAGCTCCAACCTCCAACCCCCTTCAGGAGAAAACAGTCTTTGATCTTCTAAGACCATCTGGAAGCCTTAACTGTAGATCTGACATGGACCAGAATTAAATTGTCTCCAGGATTCAATTTAAATCCTGGGAAACCCTGGAGGTGTCAACTCACATGAGAAGGACAAAGAGTTGGGACTGATTGCCTGCGGAGAAGGATCCGGGCGACTCTGCTGGACCCCCATGGGGACACTGTTGGTGGTCGGACAGTGGTCCGTCTTTGAAATAACCCCCCTGGACGTTTGAAGCAGGAAGCTAGGACCAAATGCTGTAACTCCTAACATGGGCTGAAGGAAGTAGGCGGGCTCCTCTGTCAGCCAATCTCCAGCGACCAGAGGCGGAGATTCGGCGGCCATCTTGCTCCCGGGGGAGGATGTTCTGACCACATGCTTAAAAGTCTGAACTCAAGGAATTTTCCTGTGTCTCCAGACAAGCTGCATGTGAATTCGGAATGTAACCTCTTGCGTATTGCAGGCCTTGATTTTGGACACCCAGATCGATCTGTTTTTACTCTGTTTTTAGAAATATTGTTAGGGAATAAATTTGTTAAACTTAATCCGGCCGAATCCCGTGGTTTTCTTCTTCTCGACTTTATTGAACATGCAACAAGGAAAGTAATCTCAAAGCGACAGATTATATTTTTCCAACATTAATTGGTGACCCCTGAACGTGAAAAGTGGGGAAGAAACGCGGAAGCGCAACGCAGGTAGAGGACCGATAGTGGTTTATTATGAGATTTCTGAGACTTTCGGCGAAAAGTCGGTGACGCTCCCCCCACGTGCTTGACTTCCCTCGAGGCCTCACAAACAAAAGGTAAAGCAGGAACCTGTTCGTAAATTCTGCATATTGACCAGGTTATTCTCTTAGTGAATAACTCAAATTGTGGGGAAGTGAAGTATGTGGACGGCATAGCGCACCTGTATAAGTTTTGTGGGTTCACCCTCCTGAAACAGCAAATTGGACTGAGGAAATTTATGAAAATTAGAGCTGAGCAAATTGTGCAGGTTTTGTGTCTGTTTAGCCTGTCAAAATTGAATAAATATTAAATTGGGAGCGTGTGATATTTGGATTACGTTAAAATTTAGAAGGTTTTGCGTCTGTTTGAGCCTGTACGAAATCCCGTACGAAAACAACAGTGTTACTACAGGAACTAATTTTGCGCGTTTTAGGATTTTCGGAAAAACCAGGAAGGCAGCGAACCTTCACAAATTATTTTTAATGCGTAGAGAAACCACAAAGAGATTCACAATAAAAATGAAAGGTGCACTAGACAGAAGAAATGAGGAAACCGGTGAATTTTGTTTTGACGACAGACAACATGACGCTAACGACTTGACTTGACAACAGCGGTGAAAATGGCTTGAATGAGAATGAATGGAATGAAATGTATGCGATTTTGGAAAGAATGGGATGAAAATGTTTGAAATCTGTGTATTTTAACTGTATTTTCCACATTTCCCTGTGTATTGTCTGCTCTACGGGCGCAGCCATCTTGTTCATCATGTTTACATCGAACGGACCAATGACGGGACGTTTTACTTGTTTTCGAATGTGTAGACGACTGTGATTGGTTTTGTCTGTACCACGTGGTAAGCGTGACGGAGTCCTAGCCAAAATGGCGACGGTGGCTGTGATTTGCTTTGTTCGTACCACGTGGTTAGTGAGTCGGCGTTCCTAGCGACCAACATGGCGGACCGGCGCTGAACTTTCACAAACAAATCTGGAGAATTTGGGACCTAGTTTGCGGTACAATCATCGCGGGGATTGTCTTATTGGGCTTAATCATGACCTCGGTTGTAAAACAGCGTTGAAAAACAAATTTCAGTGGGTTTTCGGTTCGCCGAAAAAGGTTTTTATGTTGCACAGCGCCTCCGACGGGAGCCTCTGCCGCAACGGCGAGATCAACGTGCATGGTTGCAGGGTCTAATACATTTGGGGTAAAATAATTTTGTAATTATTTCGGTTTTCTTATTGTGAATACATGTCTCTAATTTGTTTGTATGTCCTAATAACCGCGATTAAGTTCAGCTTTGTTTGAAGAAGTATTATTGACATTTTTAATTTGTTTAATTTCGTTTTTCTGTTTGTTTTGATCTTGTGCACTACTGTTTGAATGAGAAGCGAATGAGTGGTGGTTTTGTTTGTTTGAATCATAATCAATAGTATTTGAAAATTGTTTTCAGAATGGGGAAAAGGACGAGGTAAAGGAAAGGAAAACATGGTTTTTGAGGATTTGGAAGGATGTTGCAATGTAGAGACAAGAAATGTAAGGTGAAAAGCAGGAGAAATTAAAAGGCATTGTAAGTAAAATGGAGGGTCTGTGGGCATGGAAAGTTGTGGTATGAAAGTGCAGGGTATGGTAGAACAGGAGAAGAGGGAACATGAATGTTAAAACGCTAGTTATGAACGATTCATTTCAGTGAAATGGTTTAATTTTGTTTGTGTAAGGTACCTAATTTGTTGTGTTATGTCTTTTGCAAAAACGGTTAAAAGTTGTTGTCTTTGTATTGATTGTCTGTGTTTTAGAGTGTGAATTGTGTTTTTGGTTAAATAAGGAAAAGCTTAAATTGTGGGATTTTGTTGCTTTTAGTACTTCTTCAAATTTCTTTTTCTTGAACAGTAAGTCCTGGTACAGTAAGTAATGGTAAGTAAGAACAATTTGTCTTTGTTTCTTGATTAAGAGTGAATGAAAAGCTGCCAGAATGCATGTAAGACAATATATTTTCCAAAGACTTTGCTCCATGTCCGTCATATCGGACAAAGAAAATTTTAGGGATTTTTCCCTTTGCTGGTTTTCATTACTGATCAACTGACGGTGTTGGAGACGGTGAAGACTGAACATGACTAATCCATTCTAAATCTCTTTCCAAGCAGAAGAGCAGCCCCCCCCGAGATCTCATAAAACTTTAGGCAGAAAACCCCCCTCTGCTTTGTGGGTGAGTGACAAAAGACGCAGAAGTTTACCATCCTCCGCAGCTGTCTACCTTCACAGGAGGGAGCTGAGTCAGCAGTGACTGACCCCCAGAGCACATTTGAAGAAACAGGACAGGAGAGAGGGGGAGGTTGAGCAACTGAAGAAAAACAATTCTTTACCTTGCTGAAACGATTCACACAGGATAAAAGGTGTTTTAAAAAAGAAAAGGAAACTAACATGAATTTTTACTTTTGATGCCCTCAGAGACAGCAGTAGTGACGTGTCATGCTCAGCCATTCGGAGGCCAAAACAGGAGGACGGGTGGAAAAATCCTGGGAGAAGCAGGCCACCCAGGGGACCCCAGCAGCAGTTGGAAATGGCATCTATGGCGCTCTGAACCCTGACAGCCCACAACGAGGTGCCCAACAGCAGAATGTACAGACCAAGAGGCAGAGGGTCTGGAGGAAAAATGAACAGTACCCATGACCACTCCAAGCCCTCCTCCACCGTGGCGAGGACCACAGGGCAAGTCGGACAACACCACTTGATGCAGGAGCCATTGTCTTTTTCAAGCTCAAAGGTAACCACTGATGAGTCTACTGGACACTCTACCTGCTCTGACAAATGAACAAATGACTCCTCAAAACCTGCAAAAGACCATCCGACTGACTTTTGACCAGATGGTGGAACATTCATGCGTGCATTCACCAAACACGCCTGTGAATCTGTTGGGATGGGACAGTCTTGTCAAAACAGGAGACAGCAGACTGCATGCCATGCCGGACACCACAGCCGACCCCCACTGCAGACATGTAAAGGGCCCTGAAACGCCAGGTGGTTTCGTTAATTTCAGGTTTGAAGCCTGGACTCCTGTGTTTGAAACCTCCGAATGGTCTGACCTGTACACTCCATTATGACAGAGAGCATGATTAACAGTAAGAAGTATTTCAGCAGGTAGGAGACCACACGTGGCATTTGAACTACACTGACATATATTAACCCTGAGGGCGAGCGGCTTATTGTGCATTCATACCCTCACAAATGCAATGATACTAGCTGTCAGACACAGCTGTATCTCACATAGGATTAGACTAAGCAGGACATTAACAACACATTGGTTAAATTGTGTTTTTTCAGGTGTTCACTTTCCTCCCTCAAATAAAATGTACAGGTTAATTTTGCCGTTCAACAACCGAGCAGAGAGGAGACGGCTCATGAAGATGCAGAGGTGATGTTAAAACGCTCTCTGATGCTTCATGGTCCACAGGTTCAGTTGATGTTGGTTCATTCTTCATCGTCCCCCCGGTGGTGATTCAGGTAACTGCAGGAGCACAGATTTTTAGATCTCAGTGCAGCTGAGTGACTGATGCAGATGAAGGGAGGAAGGAAACTCAGTCTGGGCTGTAGAACTATAGTGTCATTGAATATTCGTATTCTTCATGGTGTACTTCTTTGAAACCGGTTTTAAAAGTAGATGGATTGCATATGATTTAAGCTAATGTTAATTTGAGTTGATGACGTCACCATTATTATAAAACCTATCCGTCCCTGATCCATATTGCATGCTGTCACCTTTAACCTCACAAGGTGTGTTGTTTGTTGCTATTGACTTAGCACACGTTTTCTTTTAATGGAACCATTACATAAAAATAGCAATTATTTACATTATAGTACAGAGGGGTTCATAAAATCCTTCTTGCATTTTTGATCACTGTTTAAAGTCTCTCTGACAGAACATTATGCTATAAGAGGTTTGTGTTTTGCTAATACAGGTTGATGACATCTGCCTGCAATTAATGAAAGATCTTCTGTTGCAGTTGTATTATTTTTTTCTTGTGACCTTGCCTTTTACAGGAGCGTGGACAGGACGCCTGTTCACCTTATCGATGCACCAAACAGTTTATTGTTTTTATGTTCTTGCTTTACATTTAATTCGTTTTATGTGTTTGTCCTGGAGCTTAGCCCCAGGCCAAGAGAGGGAGGTAGACAAAAGAGGTCTTAATGATTAAAAGAAGGACACTATTTTATTATCGTTTAAATGTATTTGTCTAGAAAGAATGTTTAAATAGTAACACAGATTGACCATTTTTAAAATTTTAAAGCTTTGTGTGTCTGTTCATCTGATTTTTTTCTCATCCACAGCAAGGATGAGTAGGTTCTACGACTGGGTCATTAGACAACAGCCCATAATACACTTTTTTCTTTTTCTTGAATTTGTATTTTCCCCACTTGTGTTCTTCATAAAACAGCACGAGGGGAAGCAGACCTTTGAGAAGAGAAATGTGGTGGACCTTTTCCATCATATTTTCTCTTACTGCGCATGCGTAAATTGATTCTTGTCTCATTGTCTTTTGTGTTTTATTGTTTTTTATTTTTTAATTTCCGGACCCTAACACTAACAAAAACTTAGACCCACAGCAGAATCATCTTGGCAGAACAGTACCACAGCAGTGGACACCCCAAGTCCTTTTGCAGCCGTTCTGTTGTATCAGATGTGTCACATCTCTAATAACAGGCTTATTGAGAAGTCCATAGGAGGCCAGGTCCAAGCTTGCCAGAGCTTGTGGGACATGCAGAAGGAGGACGCGAGTGTTCGAGGCCTGGAATGACCTTTTTTGGACTTTGTTACATTTTATAAAATTGCTTACTGTTATGTTTGGCAATTTTCTTTTCTCTTTTCATCGTCTGTGTGATTTTGTTCTGCTTTAACATTTCTCAATTCCCCCCTTAATTCCAGGTGTTCCTTTTCCTTACAGGAAGTGCTATTTTATTGTCTTTGGATCTTTTACTTTTTAGAATAATTTGAATTTTTATTTGTGCATTTTCTTTATTTACTATTTTTTGTCTTGTTCTTTGTAAACGCCAATGTGCCAAAGATCCAATGAAGCATGAGTGTCCTTAGGGACGGTCGCCGATGGGGCTCGGGGCCTTAGCATGCATTTTTCCTGTCCAACTGAATGTTTCTTAAAGATCATTAATGCAAGCTCCACAGGTTTTTCGCTGCTAAACTCATAAACGGATCATCAACACCTTTGAAATGCACATTGGTTCTGTTTATATATTGTGAGGGCTCGAGACCACAGCTGTTTTGATTGCATGATGTGATGTGTTTTTATTTTTTGTGTGACCTCACTTCGTGAGGTCAAGAGAGGGAAGCTGAAGGAATTTATATTTTTTGGTAAATTCATTAGGGTTTTCAGTTTTAAATTTTATTACATTGAAGATAAGTCATTTGCTGAAGTGTGTGCTTTAACATCATTTGAACCTTGAAGAAGCTTCTTTAAGTTGCATATGTGAGGGGCTTCAGGAATGCAGCTCCAACCTCCAACCCCCTTCAGGAGAAAACAGTCTTTGATCTACTAAGACCATCTGGAAGCCTTAACTGTAGATCTGACATGGACCAGAATTAAATTGTCTCCAGGATTCAATTTAAATCCTGGGAAACCCTGGAGGTGTCAACTCACATGAGAAGGACAAAGAGTTGGGACTGATTGCCTGCGGAGAGGGATCCGGGCGACTCTGCTGGACCCCCATGGGGACACTGTTGGTGGTCGGACAGTGGTCCGTCTTTGAAATAACCCCCCTGGACGTTTGAAGCAGGAAGCTAGGACTAAATGCTGTAACTCCTAACATGGGCTGAAGGAAGTAGGCGGGCTCCTCTGTCAGCCAATCTCCAGCGACCAGAGGCGGAGATTCGGCGGCCATCTTGCTCCCGGGGGAGGATGTTCTGACCACATGCTTAAAAGTCTGAACTCAAGGAATTTTCCTGTGTCTCCAGACAAGCTGCATGTGAATTCGGAATGTAACCTCTTGCGTATTGCAGGCCTTGATTTTGGACACCCAGATCGATCTGTTTTTACTCTGTTTTTAGAAATATTGTTAGGGAATAAATTTGTTAAACTTAATCCGGCCGAATCCCGTGGTTTTCTTCTTCTCGACTTTATTGAACATGCAACAAGGAAAGTAATCTCAAAGCGACAGATTATATTTTTCCAACAGGCTTAAATGGGACAAGCTCTGTGGAGTAACAATGGATGGAGCCCCAGCCATGATGGGTGAGCGCAAAGGAATGGCATCCATGGTGTGCAACAAGGTACAAGAGAGCGGAGGTGAGGCTGTTAGGATGCACTGTATAATCCACCAAGAAGCACTGTGTGCCAAGACTATCCAGCTGGGCGATGTGATGAACACTGTTGTAAAAACTGTCAACATAATTCGAGCTAGAGGACTGTACCACAGGGAATTTCAAGCTTTCTTATCTGACGTGGATGCTATACGGGGATGTCCTCTACTACTCTGAAGTACGCTGGCTCAGCCGCGGCTCTTTACTGCAGCGTTTTTTTCCGCTGAGATCAGAAATCGACAAGTTTTTGAAAGAGAAGGGCCGACCTCTTCATAAACTGAGTGACCCTCTGTGGCTGGCAGACCCTGCATTTTTAGTTGATCTCACTCATCATCTGAATATACTGAACAAGAACCTACAAGGCAAAGAACAGCTGGTGTCCCATCTGTATGCGCACATGAAAGCCTTCTGTGTAAAACTCCGCCTGTTTGAGACACAAATACGAAGCTTTAACGCTGCACACTTCCCTGCGTTTTCTGAAATCAAGTCTGCTTTTCCAAAGGCAGATCTTTCTGCTAAAAAGGAGAAATATGCTTCTGTAATTACATCTCTCATGACGGAATTCAACCAGCGTTTTCAAGATTTTTCTGTCATTGAAAAACAAATCAAGCTGTTCTCGAGCCCCTTCCTGGTGGAGGCAGAAGAGGTGGAGGAGAGTCTGCAGTTAGAGCTGATTGAAATGCAATGTGATGATTCTCTGAAGAGTCAATATCAGCTTCTCTCCCTCCCTGACTTCTATCAGAGTTTGGATCATGCCAAGTTTCCTCTGATGAGACGCCACGGAAAGAGAATGATCAGCCTGTTCGGCTCAACATACATATGTGAACAAACATTTTCTCTGTTACATCAGAACAAAAGCAGACTGAGGTCCAGAATGACAGATAGCCATCTCTGTGAAGTCCTTCGTATCTCAACCACCAACCCGACATCCCAGCCATCCTTCAATCCAAAGCACAGCATCACTGCTTCCACTGAGAGGAATGTTCTTCACATTATGGGTGAGTTAGAAATACACACAGTAGTCATGTGTCAATATGTCACCTCTTGTGACCTTTGCACAGAACCAGAACTTGTTGTGCATATTTATCACTGCAGGAATGTCTGTAATGAAGGTTTTTTGTCCACAGCTGAAATACATAGACAGAGCTGCAGAAAGAAGGGGGAAATATGGCGTCACTGAAAAAGGAAATTCTATCAAGCTTCAGCGCCAGTTGTGTAAGTTAAAACTGGCGAGTGTCACTGCGAGCATCATCTGAGAGCTTTGATCTCATCCTGTCATTTCTGATCAACAGAAACTACGAACAGCCCACAAAAGATGGCTTGACGAGCAACAATATTGGGAGTAAAATGTTACAGCTGGCAGGAAGGCAGGGGTTTGGGGCGCCACCAACAGGGCATCATGACTTCCATCGCGGTGAGTCCACACACGCCGTCCATTCAGGCCTCCTTCACTATTTTCCTCGTGTAATTAGCAGCGTCTTTCTTCCTCTCTTGGCTTTTGAAACATCTGTTGATTCTTTCTGAGATGATCCCTGAAAATGAAGATGATTAAATTGTCTTCTTACCGTCTGCTTTGCAGCTAACCCCGCTGCATTTATAACTGGTCACCTGGATCAGGTGAGCTCAGTCAAGCAGAAACTGGGAAGACTCAATCCAGTTAACCAGCAAGGGCCTCAGAGACTTCTGCCATAGTGATGGGTTTCCCTAGAATTTCAGCATCCTCATCAGCGACACGTGGAAAGTTAATTTTATCGGGCGCAAGATCTGGGGAGTGTGGACACTCAGATGCATAAAGAGGCCAGTAGAACTTTGTAAATACCGCTGCCAAGGGCCCAGTACCCCCTACCAGGGATGTCCCTTACGGACAGTTGGTTGGGGATTTTGTGTTGTGTAAAAGATTTTTAAAATGTTCTTCAAAATTCACCTAATAGAGGAAAAAAATATCAAATGCAAAATGAAAAAAATAGAAAAAGACATCAGCAACACTTTTTGTTCTCTTCTTTATTCTTATTACATTTTTCTTTAAATCCCCCCCCCCCCCCCCCCCCCCAAAACCGGTCACAGGGGCCCATAAATTCGTATCAGGCGGGCCCTTGCTCTTGGGGATCGGACTAGCGCCAGAAGCCTCACCAGGAGTACCTGACAACAGAAAAAAAACATTTGACTTCACTGGAAAAAAATTGCAACCAATCTGTGTGTATAAAATTGTTATAATAAGAAAATGACGTGAAATTTTAAACTTTGTGCCTATACTAAGCATTTACATAAGTCAGTGTGCTAGATGGAAAACAGTTTCATGATGATTACTCTAAAAAGGTTAAATTGCAAGTGTCTGTTTTCATTTGAAGTCAATTTCAAAAGAGTATTTGTAACTATAAATTGTACTTTGAAAAAATATATATTGTGGAGAAATGCGGTGTGTCGAATGTGGAAAGGATGCACTGATGAAAAGCATTTTCATTGAGAAACACTCAAAAAGTATTGAAACTTCATACAGTATACTGAGTATGTTATAACGAATGCATCGTTCTTAAAATGTACTTTGGTTAAAGAGAAACGTCATGTTTTGGAGCAAAGACTTATAACTCACTCTATTTGCCGCAGACTGCCTCCGGTCCTCACTGGCTCGATTCGTTGCACTATGCCACTGCAGTGGCGGTCTCTGAGCTGCTGGCCTCACCGCCGCTGGCCTCGGCACCGCTGGCCTCGGCACCGCTGGCCTCACCGCCGCCGGCCTCACCGCTGCCGGCCTCAGCACCGCTGGCCTCACCGCCGCCGGCCCCTCCGCCGCCGGCCTCGGCACCGCTGGCGTCACCGCCGCCGGCCCCTCCGCCGCCGGCCTCGGCGCTGCCGGCCTCACCGCCGCCGGCCCCTCCGCCGCTCGCCTCGGCACCGCCGGCCCCTCCGCCGCCGGCCCCTCCGCCGCCGGCCTCACAGCCGCCGGCCCCTCCGGCCTCGGCGCCGCCGGCCCCTCCGCCGCCGGCCCCTCCGCCGCCGGCCTCACCGCCGCCGGCCCCTCCGCCGCCGGCCTCTCCGCCGCCGCCCCCTGCGCCGGTGACTTTTGCATCTGGTAATTCAGGAGACAAACGTAAAATGGTTAACGTTGAGGTAGCTAAAAGCTGAGCGGTTTGTTAGCTTCAATTTTATTTTACAATGGACGAAGACAATAAAAGCATATTGTGGACGTTTTTCTGTTCCATCAGATTCTGAATTCTTTTAACCTTTATTCTGAATTGCGGGTAGTTCAGCAGGTCTTTGCTTTTCAGGAATGTTTTCACGTGTTCCAAACAGACTCAAACATTTTTGAAAATTCTCCTAAAAATTTCCTACAAAAGACTTTTAATGGAATACTCTATTTACTGAATCACTGTTTATAATCACCCAGGATTGAGCGGCTCTGCAGAGATCTGCGGGTTGCTGTGAGCTGCACGTGCTACAGTGACCTCCTTCACCCTGAAGAAGAGGGCTTCCTCAGCATTGCGAGTGTACGACACCTCTTCTGCTGCCACTGTGTTCTTACAAGATTACCTGGACACTTTATGCAGTGGTTGGGATAATCATCCTTTAAGAACAGAGAGTAACATGAGTCGTCCACGTCATCCCATTCCCGAACCAGAAAACATGGAGGTATATACAAATATATGGAGTACTTTGTGATGTTGGTTTATGTGGTGTTATGCCATTGGTTAAACATAATTCTGTTAAAGAACTACAGGGTCGCATTGTTGTGACGTCACAGCGGTGTGGGGCAGCGGGAAGCGTGGCTAGACCGAGAGACACACATGTAGAAGGCTGTCTAACGAATGTTCGAATAAAGCGCCCTAACAAGCAAACAGTTGGACCCTTATTTGCTTCCCTCAGTTTAAATAACACGACAGTTTATTTGCTCTTTACCATTTATTTATTTCTGTGGCTTGCAGGACATGGAGATTCTGCATATTAACCCTTGTGCTATCCTAGGCACTTTAACGTTGGGACATCTAGAGCAGCGGTCCCCAACCCCCGGGCCGCGGACCGGTACGTCATTTGGTACCGGGCCACACAGAAAATGACTTCCGTTTTATTTATTTCGGAATCTGAAAGATCTTTTATTTTGAAAATTGCCCCATTCTCTGTTCCATCCGTCTATGTTACTCTTGACGCAGCCAATGCGCTCGTCTCAGTCACGTAATAGGATACGGATAAAATAAAACCCAGGAACTAGCAAAATGAGTAAAAAAACAAATGTTTTTGGAAAGTTTCTTTGCCAAGGGGAAAAGGCCCAGCCAGCAGACAGAGGAGGAGCATTCCACTCCCAAAAAAAGAAAGCTACATTTAATAGACAGTATCAGGAGTCCTACTTAAAATTCAGATTTATCCCAACGGGAGATTCCCTCCAACCATTCAGCATTGTAGTCAGTCGGATTTTCCATGCCCTTATTTTGAAGGCACGTTGAAATGTTATAATAGCGACCAGGGAGTGATGCGGGCAGAGGACGTAGCTCATGTCATAATTCCTGTTTATCGTTATGTTTGGAAAATACCAGAGTTTTCATGCAAGTCATTATTTTGTAGTACTGTAGTGTCGGTCACGTGCACGTTTGGTCTGCTGTCGGAGTTCTGCAGGCTCAGGAACTCAGCTCAAATAGGGTTGACCAAGGTTGTTTCTTTTTACCCACGTGTCCTTTCCTCTGGCAGTTATGTTGTTTCACCCTTAGTTATTTCTTCCTGTTATGTTTACTTCTCTTTAGCACCATGAGTGTGGGAATGGGAGAGGATGACAACACCTTTGCAATGTACAATGTTCAACGTGTCAAAATAAAAGCGCTGAGTACGTCTTATCACGTGTCTCTGCCTTTATTGCAGCGTTGCTGCAGCGTGTGTCCACCACATAACATACCGGTCCGTGTCACAATAAAGGTTGGGGACCACTGATCTAGAAACCACTAAACAGTGCTCTGAACCTTTTTTCTTCAATATTTGTGATCTTCACTGGTGACCATGGATTACATGAAATCCTCTTCACCTTTATCATGGTAGGGAGAACACATTAATGTAAGGGTGGGGTCATAGGAAAACACAAGGGTTACGTGGGAGGAGAGTGGACTTCCTAATCAGGACCAGTCAGACGTCATTGTGCCGAACAGCATTGTGCCCACTGACAGATGAACAGATGGCAGCTTTAAGAAGTGCAGTTGACCCAAGAGCTGAATCAGACTCCTTTGGCTGAAATGTTTACATTGCAGCTGTTCAGTTGTGAAAAAAAAAACAAAAAACAAGAGGCCAGTGGAGAAAGCTGAGAAATGGTTTAAAAATGTAAAAAGATTAGATCAGTTAATTGGTTATTAGTGTTTTTTTAATCAGTCTCCAAAGTTTTGTCATATGCCAGTTTTAGATGAACACTAATGTGGGCAAATTCCTTACAAAAAAATTCCATTGTTACCACAAAAACATGTCGTTACAAAAAAATAAATAAAAGTACATTAACATCTTTTTGAATCAGTGGTTTATTTGAGAGCAAAAACTCAATGTTTTTTTAACAAGAGTAAAACATTCAATGCTGCAACAAAATTCCTGGTAACAAAATTTTTATGAACATAAAAACCCAAGAATTTCCAGGAGCCCAAATCCTGGATGACATGTCTGGATACAGGCAAGGAGATCACATCTGAAAGATGTGTAGTCTTTGTAATGACCTGGGAGTTTTCAAGATCTCATAGCAGGTGGAGGCTGTGGGATAGCAGCTGCAAACCATCTCCACAGACAGGCTCTTCGGCAAAATCTCCCATCCGCTCCAGAATTTGGCTAAGTTTATCAGTTCAATTGCTGTTCCTGTGAGCATTAATGAAGCAAAATCCAGAATAAAGATTAAGTTTCAGTTTACTGGTTTAACAAAAAAAAAAAAAAGTAACTTTACAATTTTCAAACTCAAAGTCAGTGAAGCTAATTTGGACAAATATGTATTTAACAGTGATAAGAGTAACAATGCTTTTAATGTTTCCATTCATTCATTAATGAATGTTAAGGTTCTTTCTGAAATTGAATTTTTTTTTAAATAAAAGCTTTAATTTTCTCTATCTTCAACTTGTTCTGAACATGGAAAAAAGTTAACAAAATGATCTAAGAGCAAGAACACAGAAATACAATAAATCTACATGAATAAACTAGAGAAATTAATAAAGAATAACATTCTTTATCTTAATAATTTGCATTGGAACACACAAAAAACAACCTGCTGTAAACAAAATAAATAGGAACATTTTCAGGAACACGCTTTTGGAATAAAAAAAATCAAACTATAAAGTAATATATAAATAAGCAAGCTACATAAAATAAAACATTACTAATTTGAATAAATAAGAACAAAAATAATGTGTTAAGAACATTATTTAAAAAAAAAAGAACCAAACAAAGTGCGTAAAAATAAGCCTACTAATAATTACAAATAACTCAAACAAGAAAGGGCAGACAAGAAAAACTATTATGTTTGAATAAAAAACAAAAGCTTAGTGAATGTATAATAAAAAAAAATGGCAAACATGAACAAACAAACGTTACAAACTGTGCAAAATATAAATACAATGAAAGCGTTTAAACCGCTGCCTGGTCTGCAAATTGCGGCCTCGTCGTGACGTGTCCTGGTCTTTATTCCTGTGAAATAAGGGAAATAATTAAAGCCTCAGACAATAATTAAAATGGTGATTTGAACAGCAGTATATTACTGACCTTGTTTATATTTTGTGGTCGTCCTGCAGGAACAAGATTGCGTCCACTGTACCAGGTTTCAGTGAAGTTCTCCGCTAATCTATCGTACGGCCAGCTGCGCTAAAATCTTGCTCACTGCTGCTGCTGCTGCTTGCGGGTATGCACAACACGGATCTTGCTAACTTGGCATATTTCGGGCATATACTCGAGTTTATTCTCCACCAGCCAAGCAAATCTCGGTGATCAGCCATGGCGTGCTTTTGACTAATATACAAGTTAACCTAATCTTGAACAGGAGCATCATCGTCATCATCCGTATTTTCCCACTCACTGAAAAAAGAAGCCCTTTTTCGTTTTGCTGCAGGTGGAGAAAGGGGGCTGAACGTGTGCGCCTCGTCCTCCTCGTTTTCAAAAGTAGTGGTGGCTTCTCCTCTTTGATCTTCTTCTTCTTCTTCTTCCAGAAGTGTGCGGACATGTGCATGCTCCTCTGACACTTCTGTCGGTGTCATCATTCTGAGTTTGTTGAAGTTAGGCCACAGGAATAGTGCAACTTTGTGCAACATATGTATTTTGACTTTTTGATTCAAAAGTTCAGAATGCCTGTGGCGCACAAACGCCTGCTGAGGATTATCCGCAGAACTGGGTTGACAGTGCTTTTTTAACCTCTCATTCCAGGGGCAAACTAGATTCAGTGTGGTATATTTATCTCCTTCCAGTTCTCCTTGTGCTTCACAGAAAGGCTCTAGAAAGGAGATTAAAAAATCCAACAAATCTGGTGCAATGTTGTCCATGCGCACCTCATCCCCCATTTCCCATGAGTTTTAGGGGCTAGAGCCAGGGCCAACGCCCGGCTCGCCACACTGTTGTACGTGTTTAAGAATGAGCAAATAGCAGCAGTGCATGGAGGGGTGAACGGGAGAGCATCTCTCCTTCCGCTTGTGTCGCGGCAGCATTATGGTAGGAACAGGGCTGGTTAAAAAAACACATCAGTAAAATAAGCAACGAGGCGCGTGCGTCAGAGGTTTCCTTTCATAACAAACACTGTTGCTCCGCTGACGCCTCTGCGCTCCGCGCTCGCCAAGCGCGCTCCTTGTTTCCCCTTCCTATCCTCTCCGACACCTATGGCCAGGGCGGCTCCAGGGAGGAGCGCTTCGTCCCCATTGCGCCGGTGGACAGAGCAAATCGTGTCTGTGCAGAGCAATCGGACTTAATACTGTACGTTTTGTGGATGAGGGGCGGATGCGTTGTTACGTGTGGGAGCCATCAGACTGCCATCTGTCCCGCAGCTCTATGTAAACCAGCAGCAGGAGAACATGTCTCCAGCTGTGAGCTTTTCAGCTCAGTCCTTAGAAATCGTAAAAACGATCACGTCGATTTGTGTTTCCAGTCGTGTCCCGACAAAATAAAGGCTGATGTTATTCCCACATATTTACGTGCAGCCAAGCTGCAGATTGCAGCTTTTCCCGCATGGATTCATGTTCATCCAGGCTAAACGTTGTAGTGCATGTTAGCCTTCACATAACCATACTTCGTTCTGCCACAAAAAGCACTGATCATTAAAAATAAAATGATGAGCAAAGAGGGGCTTCATAATAACCATAACAAAACAATAATAAACATACCTTTAAAAGATCATCTCATATATATGGAGCTGCTAATAGATGGACTCATGTCACTGTGACTCTGAGGTAAATTCCCTCCTGAGCATGCGCTGTTCTCTCCGTCACGCAGCTGACCGGCTTTTCCAAACCCGTTGGTGATGGTGGATTTTTTCACGCTGCTTTTAACGATTGCTTTTAACTTGAAAGCTGCATCATATTGTAGTGGCGATCACGTGCACGTTGGGTCTAATGGCACCAAAGGATTCTGGCAGGGCTCCAGACTGCGACCATTTGGTCGCATTTTGCGACCAAAATTTGAGAGTGTGCGACTGAATTTTACATCCAGTCGCACATGTGTGACCAGTAAATTTGCCCCCCCCCACCCTCCGTATTTTTTATACGTTTAACGTGGAAACGGCACGTCAATGATCAATGAAATAATCAATGAGACGCGAGCGCACACGCACGCAAATACACACACAAACTCGCACTCATACTCATGAGACGAGAGCACACACTCGCGTAAGTGGCTAAAATGCGTGGAGGGGGAGGGGCATAGAGATAATCGAGCGCGCGTAAACATCTGTGGGAATGAAACGGAGACAAATATCATCACAACCTGTGCGTGCATCTGAGCTATGAGCAAGCGAACCATTGATTCATTCTTCCGACCTGCGGCTAGTGTACCAGTGCCAGAGTCTACAGCAGGGGTCTCAAACTCGCGGTCCGCGGGCTATTTGTGGCCCCCACCTTGAAATGAAAGTGTAATTTTAATGCGTCCTTCCAGTTTGTATGAATGACACCTTTTCATTGTCGTGTGCGGAGCTGACGAACCAACCAATCACAGTTGAGTAAATGACTATTGGGGGCGTGACAATGACCGGGCTTGAAAGCAGGAAACCTGACAGCCCCCTCCCCGGATCACATGAAGGAGTTCCTTACTTTCCTTTTTAGAACGTATCTATTCGCTCGTAATTTTCTAAATGCATGCAGTCCGTGCTGAACTTTTCTCTGGGCCGCACAGACCCGGATGTTACGGGGGTTACGGTTAAGCGCGCGGCGTCGCATCCCCCCAACCAAACGGGTTATGCACGGCTGTTAGGGCAGCTCACCGCTCTCGCGGGAGTCGGGTCAGCTGAGGAGAATAAATGTCCCACACCTACATGCGTGACAGCTAACGGGCCTTTAGCATCAAAGATGTTCGAGCAACAACACGGTTTAGTCCGAGACGCACTTAAAACACGTGGTGAAAATGCAAGGATAGACGTATTTGAGATGAACCAGCGGCTCGCCTGGATCATTGGGTTCAGTTCAATTTAGTTTTAATATTCCTCTCCCCCCTTAGTATGATCTGTGTTATTATATATTTTATATTTATTTGAATGTTTTGTAATGGATGTAGCCTATTTTTAATCAATTGGTATTTTAAATTATTTCAATTTCTCACTTAACTACAAAAACCATCAGGACACATGTCCCATAATGTATTATTTGTAGTCAGTTCAGTACTAAATTTCCAGCTGCGTTCGGTAGGTTGGGGCCTTGCTGCTCCCGCCCCTTTCTCCTGATATTTTTGTGATGATTGACAGGTGATGTTGGAGCAAAAACAAAAATATATATCACACACCAGGGGTGTATTCCAGGAAGCATGTTTAAACTAGCCTGACTTTAAGCCTGAACTCTGGCTGAAATCCGCCTGAACTTGCTTACTCGGGGTATGTCGGTTCCAAAAGACCGGGGGGGTATTCCAGAAAGCAGGTTATGCTAGCTCCCACGATAAGTTTGAGGCTAAGGAAGTTGATAACCTCAGCTTTCGGTTCCAGAAATGGAGGTATGTTTCAGGGTAGGTCAAGTTACCATGGCAACCCATGCTCTGAACATAACCTGGTCCGGAGCAGGTTTAGTTGAAGCTTAGTTTGTTTACAGAGAGGTGAAGCAGCATGGCGTGTCCATTTGAAGATGATTTAGTGGATGAAGAAGCTCAGATAATACTTTTTCCACCATGAGAGGGTGATAAGACCACACACATATGGATGTTGGAAAGATAAACTTTTTTACTTTGATCTAACTTAATTATTTGCTTCAGTTAAGATAAATCATTTTTTTGTTAGGTCACCTTAAAAATAACACGTAGTTTTCAGACAATTATTTTCCTTTCGTTTAAATTAATTCAATTAAGTAGGTGTAACTTTGATGCTGCTGTTAGATCGGCGCCGCAAGGGATTCTGGGATATCATTCCCTTTGCCTGTCTGGACAGATTTGGGTTTAAGTGTGGGTTTTTGACCAAATGTGTTTAGTTGTATAGCTGTTTTACTGTGTTTAACCGTGTTTTGCCGAGCTATATTGTCCTACTATGCTTACGTCTCTGCACCATGAGTGAAAGTAAAGGAAAGGATGATGAGTTTATATAGCACCCCTACCACCTTATCCTGTTATGACAGTGATGGAATACACTGTGGTGAATTTTTGCACTCCGTGCATTTTTTTCCGTTCTTTTTATTGTTATAAAAATGAGCATATGTATCCATGAGTGAATTTATCCAATTTTGTCACCTTAAATGAATTACTTCTATTGGTAACATATAATTGAGGTAAATTTAATCAACCTAATTTCTTACGTCTATAAAACTTAATAATTGTTTCTACAACTCAAATGTAAGTATTTATCTAACTAAATGTCATATTACTCCAATTCAATTAATATTTTTACCATCTTAATTAATTATTTTCTTGATCTCTCATATGTCTAAGTATGAGCCGGCAGATATGCTCATTTTTATAACAATAAAAAGGACGGGGGGAAAAAAGAATTTTCCGTCATTGACATTACAGAACTACCTGGAAGGGGTGCTATATAAACTCATCATCCTCTCCTTCACTCTTACTCATGGTGCAGAGACATAAGCACAGTATGACAAAATAACTCAGAAAAACATGGCAAAACACAGTAAAACAGCTAAACAACTAAACACATTTGGTCAAAAACCCACACTTAAACCCAAATCCGTCCAGACAGGCAAGGGGAATGATATCCCACAATCCCTTGCGGTGCCGATCTAACAGCAGGACCAACGTTACACCTACTTAATTGAATTAATTTGAATGAAAGTAAAATAACTGTTTGAAAACTGCGTGTTATTTTTAAACTGACTTAACAAACAAATGATTTATCTTAACTGAAGCAAATAACTAAGTTAGATCAAAGTAAAAAAGTTTAATTTTCCAACATCCATATGTGGTCTTATCACCCTCTCACGGTGTAAAAAGTATTATCTGAGCTTCTTCATCCACTAAATCATCTTCAAATGGACACGCCATGCTGCTTCACCTCTCTGTAAACAAACTAACCTTCAACTAAACCTGCTCCCGACCAGGTTATGTTCAGAGCATGAGTTGCCATGGCAACCTGACCTACCCTGAAACATACCTCCATTTCTGGAACCGAAAACTGAGGTTATCAACTTCCTTAGCCTCAAACTTACCGTGGGAGCTAGCATAACCTACTTTCTGGAATACCCCCCAGGTGATCTGAACAGCGTTGCGTCCACCTGGGTGATCTCAAACACGCTTATTGTGCATCTTGGCTGCATTTATTTGGTGTCACCAAGATAAATTTATAGCTCAGTTTTTGAGCCTCTCTGTGATCTCAGGTATCTGTATCGATTGTTCTGATATCCAGTGAACATCGCCCGTTCTTTTACAGTTTACCTTCGCCTGTCAGTTTACCTTGTTGTTGTTGTTGCTTCAAAAGTGCAGATTAAAATGTGACACTGAATTTGAAACAGTGCATTGTAATTTCTGCATCTATTATTAAAGCATTTATTCATAATACAGTGGAAATTAGTAGATTTGGTTAGAATGTTGATTTACGGTATGCGCCCCTAAATTTTCTGGTTGTGCCCCTTAAAATTTTCAGTTAGGGGTCACTGTGCTCCTAGTGAAAAAAGTTACCGTAATTTCCAGACTACAAGCCGCTACTTTTTTCCTGCGCTTACAGCCTTGCGGCTTATTCAGTGACGCGGCTAATTTATGGATTTAATTGGCGGCCGCCATGTACATACTTTTGAACTCAGTGAATAGTTTGAATTCTCTATCTAACACCAAGCACAAGGCTTTTATATTCAACACACCTATTAGCAGCCAAACAGCATGGACTTGACTTCAGGTCTTAGACACTTCAGTCATGGTTCAACAAAATGAAACACGCATGCCCGGCCGCATCCCAGAATCCTTTGGGGCCATTAGACCCAACGTGCATGTGATCGCCGCTACAATATGATGAAGCTTTCAAGTTAAAAGCAATCGTTAAAAGCAGTGTAAAAAAGTCCACCGTCACCAACGGGTTTGGAAAAGCCGGTTTGCTGCGTGACGGAGAGAACAGCGCATGGAGTGAATTTACACTCCATTTACGGTTTCTAAGGAAACCGTAAAAGCGGAATTTTGCTTTGAAAAACTCACAGCCTCCGTGTGAGCTGGAGACATCTTCCCCTGCTGATTGAGCTGCGGGGCCGATGGCAGTCTGATGGCTCCCACACGTAACAACGCATCCGCCCCTCATACACAAAACGTACAGTTTTAAGTCCGATTGCTCTGCACAGAAACTATTTGCTCCTTACACCGGCGCAATGGGGACGAAGTGCTCCTCCTTGAAGCCGCCCTGGCCAGAGGTGTCGGAGTAGATAGGAAGGGGAGACAAGGAGCCCGCGGGGCGGGAGCGGAGCGCAGAGGCGTCCGCGGAGTGCAGAGGCTTCTGAATTCTGACGCACGCGCCGCACTGAGGCGCGCGTATCGCACTGAGGCGCGCCCTTTTCAGTCGCCGCTGCCTTATTTTACCGGTGTGTTTTTTAACCAGTCCTGTTACTCCCATAACGCTGCTGCGACACAAGCGGAAGGAGAGCTTTTCCCCTTCACCCCTCCATGCACTGCTGATACTTGCTCATTCTTAAACACATACAACAGTGTGGCGAGCCGGGCGTTGGCCCCGCCTTTAGCCCCTAAGACTCATGGGAAATGTGGAATCGCGGATGTAAATTTCCTCATTATAACTGAGGGATGTAATGTTGATTGGTTGATTGGATGTTGATGGTTACTGTTTGTAATTTTATGTATGATACCTAGATTGTCAATAAGTAAAAAAAAAATGAAATAAAAACACCATAACTGAGGAACTTGTGAACAGAATATAGGTCCATGCTGTTTGACTGATGTCGGTACACTCAAATACATGAGCCAGAGGCAAAGCTGGCACCACCCACAATGTGCTAATAAATTGCACTCACTCTGGGATGCTGGCCTTGATCTGTCAGGATGACAATATTGCCTAACACATGCGCGGCTTGTACTCTGACGCGGCTTGTGTATGTATAAAAGCAGTCAAACACGTGAAAATGGGTGGGTGCGGCTTGTAATCGGGTGCGCTTTGTAGTCCGGAATTTACGGTAGTCTGGAGCCCTGTTCTGGGATGCGGCCGGGCATGCGTGTTTCTTTTTGTTGAACCATGACTGACGTGTCTAAGACCTGAAGTCAAGTCCATGCTGTTTGGCTGCTTAGAGGTGTGTTGAAAAACAAATGACTTGTTGCTTGGTGTTTGATAGGGAATTCAAACCATTCACTGAGTCCGAAAGTACGTACATGGCGGCTGCCAATTAAATCCATAAATTAGCCGCATCACTGAATAAGCCGCAGGGCTGTAAGCGCAGGAAAAAAAGTAGCGGCTTATAGTCCGGAAATTACGGTATTCATTTTAGTACCCGAATTTCAGGTCGGTTCGGACTCGGGCTGAAAATCTTAATAATAATAATAATAATAATAATACATTTTATTTAAAAGCGCCTTTCAAAACACCCAAGGTCACTGTACAAAGTTAGAGGTAAAACACAATAAAATCACAAGTTAAAAACAATAAATAAATTGGATTCATTAGTAAAATCAGCTGACAGAAAATGAGAAACTGTTTTCCGGAAATGCAAGCTTAAACAGATAGGTTTTGAGTCTGGATTTAAAGATCAGAAAGGAGTCAGTGTTACGGAGGTCTGGGGGGAGAGAGTTCCAGAGTTGGGGAGCAGAGCGACTGAAGGCACGGCTCCCCATGGTGACCATACGGGCCGGAGGGACAGAGAGCTGAAGGGAGGAAGAAGACCGAAGAGAGCGAGAGGGAGTGTTAATATGGAGGAGATTAGAGAGATAGGAGGGAGCCAGGCTATGGAGGGCTTTAAAAGTGTAGAGAAGGATCTTGAACTTAATCCTAAAGGCTACTGGAAGCCAGTGCAGTTGCTGGAGAACGGGAGTGATGTGATGGAAGGAGGGGGTTCTGGTGATGATGCGGGCAGCTGAATTCTGGACTAACTGAAGCTTATTTAGAGTTTTGTTGGGAAGACCAAAGAGAAGAGCATTGCAATAGTCGAGACGAGAAGTGACCAGACTATGAACTAAAATGGAGGCGGAGTGGATGGTGAGGGAGGGGCGGAGTCGATTAATATTACGTAGATGATAGTAGGCTGACCGAGTAATGCTATTGATATGGGATTGAAATGATAATGTACTGTCAAGGATGACACCCAGACTCTTTACTTGAGGGGAGGGGAAAACTGGAGAGGAATCGATGGAAAGGTTAAAATTAGAAACTTTGGAAAGGGTGGATTTGGAACCTACGAGGAGTAATTCGGTTTTATCACTGTTAAGTTTGAGGAAGTTTAGGGTGAACCAGGTTTTTATTTCAGACAGGCAGGAGGAGAGGGAGGCAGGTGGAATAGAAGAGTTGGGTTTACTGGACAGATAGAGCTGAGTGTCATCCGCGAAACAATGAAAATCAATATTGAATTTACGAAATATATTGCCAAGGGGTAGCAGGTAGGTAATGAAGAGGAGGGGACCGAGAACAGAACCTTGAGGAACACCAGATGAAATAAGTGAGGGTTGGGATTTGAAAGAATTCAGTTGAATAAACTGAGTGCGGCTTGAAAAATAAGAATGAAACCAGCGGAGGGGGATGGACTCGATACCGAGGGCTGAAAGTCTGTGGAGGAGGATGGAGTGAGATATGGTGTCAAATGCTGCGCTCAGGTCGAGGAGGATGAGGATGGTGATGAGTCCAGAATCAGCTGCAAGGAGAAGGTCATTGGTGATTTTTAGTAGGGCAGTTTCTGTGCTATGAAGGGGACGGAAACCAGATTGAAAGGGTTCAAAAAGATCATTTTGGGTGAGATGATGGGAAAGTTGGGAGGCGACTATTTTTTCAAGAATTTTTGAAATGAAGGGGAGGTTAGAAATAGGACGAAGATTATGAAAGGAATTGGGGTCTGATCCGGGTTTTTTTAGGATGGGTCTGACTGCAGCGATCTTGAGGAGTGAGGGGACAATACCTCACACCTTACCTCTAGTAAAAAGTATTGAACCCTGACGACACATCGTTATCATGATGTGATTGGCTGGATATCGGTGTGTTCTTAGATCGACTAGTTCTAGTGAAACAAGGAAAGCGGTGTCTTCCCCCTCTAATTTTTTTTTTAACATTGAATTTCGGGGTCATCAAAAATGTTAGGGTTAAAAAACATTCAGAATGAGAATTCAAAGGTTAAAAAAATGGAACAGAAAAAAATCCATAGCATATCTATCTATCAATCTAACTATACTTTCCATACACAAAAAAAATGTAATAAGGAAACAATTTCTCACCTTTCCTCAACTTGAGGGGATGCTGCTTATCGTTCTGTTAGTTTCTGGGGGGGGAAAAAACAAAAAAAAAACAGCCGTTATGATAGATGTAACTTCCTATTGAAGCGACTCTGTAGCATAAATAAAAAGCAAAGTCAAAACCAGAAATGCTTTTTCATTTTCAAAATGAAGCTGCATTTTTTGAAAATGAAAAAGAAAATGAAAAAGCAATCCACCAAAATGCTTTTTCATTTCCTTCCTCAACACAGTTTATTCTGTCACTTAATTAAAATGAAAATGGTATTTGACATTTCATTTTCAAGACGTTCTCTGGTAAATGTGTAGCATGATTCATTTAGAAATGTCTAATTTGACATTTCTTCTTTCACTTTCGGTTTCTCCCATCAGGGGTCGCCACAGCGAAAAAACCCTCCCTCGAGGATGAGTCGCATGGTTAACATGGCAAATGGATTAATAGAAATGCTTTTTCATTACGCACCGCGGACAAGCTTTAATTCTTCGGACCGCCAGCTGCCTTCGCATAGCGGAGCACGAAGCTCCCGATGATCGCTGAAGGCGGAAATGCTGCTGCGATCTGAGAAACCATCATATGAATTTGTGTTTCCAGTGGTGTCCAGAACAAAATAAAGACTGATGTAATTCCCATATATTTACACATTTATTTGCAGCTTCGTGCAGTCTGAAGAGCAGTGAAATACACCTGAGTCACTATTTGTCCGACTGTACTTTGTATTTTTTATTATCATTTTAAATTTTCTCCTGTTTAATTCAATTACTCTCGGGTCGCGGTGGGCGGGGCTAATCTCCGCGATTTGAAGCCTTCTGTTCACATCGATGATTAAAATTATTATTTGACAGTACAGTACAGAAGGTCTGTTGAAAAAAAAAACGTTTCTAAAGTACTTTTATTTGTGAAACAAATGCTTAAGCCTGTAAAATGGTTTGTTCTTTCTTTTCAATGTATAATAGTTTTATTATACATTGAAATAGTTTAAGTTTTTAATTATTTATTATTGGTAAGAAAAAACAAAGGTTTCTACTTCACAGATTTTGCCTATCACGGGTTTCTTTTGGAACGTAACCCCCGCGAAAAACAAGGGTTTACTGTACCATTTTAATTTTAATTTTAATTAAGTGACAGAAAAAGCTGTGTTGAGGAAGGAAATGAAAAAGTATTTTGAAGTATTGCTTTTTCTTTTTAATTTTGAGTCAAAAAATGCAGCTTCATTTTGAAAATTAAAAAGCATTTCTATTAATCCATTTTAAATGTCAAATTAGACATTTCTAAATGAATTATGCTACACATTTATCGCTTACATATCTTCCTAGTAACAAAATTAATAATTATATCTATCTTTGACAGCCAACACACAAGTACACTGTGTGAAGATCAAATCATGTCTTCCACTTAGCTAGCTCATGGTAGGTGGAACGGTTTTGAAAGGCTGAATAATGTCATGTCAATAACAGTAGCTTCTCACATTTTCCCTTAAATTAGTCTGCACACAACGCGGGATTTAGCAAAAGGAAGTCCATTAAAGTGACGATGAACCCCCCCCCCCCACCCCCCCACCCCGCCCCGCAACGTCTGGGGGGGGGGGGGGGGGGGTTACACCGTGCGCGCGAGCACCTACTGCCCCTCCATCGAGAGCAAACACCCACGACACAACTACTCACTCTTCTCTGCGCAATGATTAGAATTCACAGAGTTTACCGCTGAATCTGCGTGCGGCGTCAAAGTACCACACACACCGAACACACCTCCCCCTACCTGGCTGCCGTCGAGAGCTGCGGCCGGCAGGGGAAAAGGTGGCGCACTCCGCAGCCTTAACTTTGATAACTATGATAAAAGTGGTAACAAAGCTCCTCCATGAAAAATAACATTATTAAAAATTATGTCTCCCACTTCCTTAAATTTATTTTTTAGAGTAAATTCAACTTACCTTTTACAACTTACACCAGCCAGCAGGATCTCACAGCTAATACAAAATGGCTGCCTCCTAAATTTCTCCCCCCTCCCAGAATGCTTCTTGACTGACGGGGTTTACTAATCCAAAATTAAGGGGCAAAGGTCTAAACATGACTATTTGGGTCATTATCACTATAAAGTGCCTTTGGTGTCCCCATAGTATAGTATAGGCTCTGCAGTGTTGTTTGTTGTGCTATGTGGTTTTGGTGTGAATGAAGTGCACGGCTGCGTATGTGAGTGTGAAAGCCATGTGTGCTCTGAAGCAGCAGCTCTGCTGGAAACCTTACGGTGTCAACACGAGCAGGAGTCTGTTGAAGTTGGAGCACAGACCTCTGTGTTGAATCTCCTGCAGCGGACTGCTCCCGAGTCGCGCGCGTGCTCCCACCTGTGCTCTCAGGTTCAGACATTTCTCTGGAGTATTCACTGATACAAACGAGACTGGAGGCACTTTCAGCTTTCCGGCAGCCATCAACCTTGTCACCACGAAGAACTCGCAGCAGGTGGCTCCGCCTTTATTTATACTGACAGGTAACTGTGCGCAAAACAAAATAGTTCCCCAAACAAGAACACGTAATGATATTCATCGTAGTTCAACACCCCCACTCGATGAAATCACAGGCTTTCACATAACATCAGTATTAATTTCCAAACATATAAGAACTAAACTTTTCAAACTTGGCTCTTGGAGCAGACTTCGTGAACACATCTGCAACCATGTTTTCTGTCGGGCAATACTCCAAAACAACTTTACCCTGCAACACATTGGACCTGATGAAATGATATTTTATATCCACATGTTTGCTCCGCTGGCGATTTACAGGGTTCCTTGCTAGGCGTATAGTCCCTTGGTTGTCCTCGAACAGTTTGGTTGTTGGTTCAAAGTTGGGGTCCATATCCTTCAAAAGTTGTGAGAGGTGAAGCGCTTCTTGAATGGCGGCGGCTAATGCCATGTATTCAGCTTCACACGTTGACAGAGCAACAGTTTGCTGTTTCTTTGTTTTCCAAGACACAATGGCTCCGTTTTGGCTAAGGCTGAAGCAATAGCCTGTAGTACTCCTTCTGTCCTCTAGGTCGTTAGCCCAATCAGCGTCAGAGTAGCCCATCAGTTCAAGTTCAGTGTCACATTTATTATAACACAGTCCATAATTCTTGGTTCCTTGTAAGTATCTGTACACATGTTTCAGTGCTGTCATGTGTTTTTCCCTGGGATCAGACATGTATTGAGACAGCCTGCTGACAATCCAACTTATGTCCGGCCTAGTACAGGTCATGATATAGATAAGGCTTCCTAACATGCCCCTGTATTTCCTCTGATCTGTTTTGGCCCCTTCTGGAGTTAGATCACATTTGATTTCACTGGGAGTTGCCCTTGATTTGCAATCAGACATTTCAAACCTTTCCAAGATTTTGAGAATGTACCTGGTTTGATTCATTCGAACAGAATCCTTTCCCTGTGAGAAATCAACTCCTAGAAAATGAGCAAGTTGCCCGAGGTCTTTCATTTTAAATTTACTTTTTAGTTTTTCCTTGACCTCCTTTAAACACACCTCATTGTTTGCAGCCACTACTATGTCATCAACCCACACTAACAGGATGACCTTTTCCTCCTCAGAGAGTTTAGTGTAAATACAGTGATCAGTCTGACTCTGCACAAAATTGTTCTCAAGTAGAAAATCATGAAGCATGAGATTCCAATTCCTACCAGACTGTTTGAGTCCGTAGATAGATTTGTTTAACTTGCAAACCAATTTAGCACCATTTTTTGATTTAACCTGAAAACCTTCTGGTTGGTCCATGTATATTTCGCAATCAATAGGTGCATGCAAGTATGCTGCTTTAACGTCCATTTGGTGTAGCGTCAGGTCATGCTGTGCAGCCAGCTGCATCAAAACACGCAATGAGGTCAAGTCAGCTGTCGGGGAAAAAGTCTCAGAATAGTCAAGTCCTTCCACCTGACTGTATCCTTTTGCCACATACCTGGCTTTGTAAGTTTCTTTCCCTGTGTCATCTTCTTTAAGAGCATACACCCACCTTCCCCCCACTGTCTGTCTACCCTCTGGTAATGGCACAAGTGAGAAGGTGTCAGTCTCTTTAAATGTTGCCATCTCATCTCTCATGGCCTTTTTCCATTTCTCTGCTGATGGTGATGCCAGAGCCTCTTTAAAGGTTTGTGGCAGTCCAACTGTAGCCCTGTAACAGTAGTCAATAGTCAACTCACGGTCATGTACCACACACTCATAGTCCTCCAAGTACTTAGGCTTTTTTCTAGCTCTACCAGTTGAAAATTGAGTCTGTGTGTCAGTGTCTTCGTTAGTGTCTGGTTTTGTGCTCTCTTCCCTGTCTGTTTCTTCTCTTTGTGTCTGCGTTTCTGTCAGTTCAGGTAGTTTAGGTACCCACTCCATGTACTGGTCCTCCGCTTGGTCTACGTCAGTGTGTGTCTGACTCTCAGTCTTTTCATTCGTTATAAACTGGACCAGCCTGTGTTTCTGAACTTTGTTTGACTCTGGAAAATAAATCATGTAAGCCGGTGAATGGCGATCGAAACCCACAAAAATTCCCTTTTTGCCTTTTGGGTCAAGCTTTTTCTTGTTTTGTTCATACACCACACAATCTGAACCAAACTTTTTCATTTTTGACAGATTCGGTCTCTTTCCAGTAAAAAGAAAATATGGTGTTTCCCTTGTCCTCTTACAATAACACCTGTTTCTTACAACTGCAGCTGTCCTAGCTGCGTAAGGCCAAAACTCTTTTGGCAGGCCTGATTCTATCAACATGCAGCGCACCATTTCAAACAATGTGCGCCAGTTCCTCTCCGCAGTCCCATTCTGATGGGGGGAGTAAGGTGCAGATCTTTCATGCTTAATAGCATTGTCTCTGAGTAGTGACTGGAACTCTTCAGAGATGAACTCTGTGCCATTGTCTGACCTTAGGCGTTTTACTTTGCCATAAACTGCTGTATCTGCTAGGAACTGCTTTGTGGCTTCAACTGCTTTGTTCTTACTCCTCAGAAAATACACATAAATGGCACCAGAAAAATCATCGGTAAAAGTGATGGCATATTTGTACCCTTCTAGTGACTCTGGGGCTATAGGCCCACCCAGGTCTGTATGGATGAGCTCTAATGGTGCTTTAGCTCTTACATCTGCTTCCCTGTTTCTGCTTTCAGTGAATTTTCCCTGCAGGCATGTTTCACACACATTAGGCTTACACTTTTTACCTTTGATTTTCATTCCATCCACCACTGTTTCGAGTTTGATTATGTTATCATAATTACAATGACCCATTACTTCATGCCAAGTTTTGAGATCATAACATGCATTACAGGTATCATCACAGTTCTCTTTTGCCACATCCAGGTAATACAATCTGTCTTTTACCTTCATTTCACATGTCGTACCGTTGGGAAGTATCATTTTGTTGTTGTTCTTTTCAAAGTTGAACTTTGCTCCCTTTGAAGATGCAGCTTCCACAGACAAAATGTTTTGTGGATATCCAGGAATCAAAAGTGCATTTGTGAGCTGGACACTCACCACTCTGCCATTGCTGTCAGTAAGTTTGATCTGGGCGTCCCCCTTTTTCAGTACACTGTCAGCAATCCGGGTTCCATCTGCCAATTGCATGACGTGGTCCTTGGGCCGAAACGTCTCGTCAAACCTGATGAATGCTTCTTCGTTGGTCATGATGTGAGCAGATGCACCACTGTCCACAAGCAATCCCTCTGGTTGTGCACAGTGAGATTGCCATTCACTCGCCCGGAGTATGAAGGTCTCCCGCTCAGCAGGGTGCTCGTCTCTGGCCTGTGCGGTGCTCAGCCTAGTGTCCGTAAGGATGGCCATTTTGTTGCTATTTTGAGTGTAAGCAGGCCTGAAGTTCCGCTGTGGTTTCTTAGCTTTGCTTCTGCAGTCTTTTGCTTTGTGTCCAACTTTTTCGCAAATGAAGCATTCACCGTTGAAGTATTTCTTCTCATTATTTCTTGGTTTGGTCTGCTTTGCTTTGTAGTTGACTGTCATTACTTCGTCTGCTCGTGGCCTTGAGCGGTAGCGAAGTGAGCATTCAAAGCTCCTCAACCTAGCCTTGAACTCACTGAAGGTCAGAACCTCTCTTGTCTGTGTGACATGCACAGAAAATGGTGCATATTCATCTTTGAGTCCTTTTAACACCATGGCCACTAACAGTGCGTCGCTGAGGGTCTCTTTAGCTCTGTTCAGCGCTGCCACAATCTTCTCAACACGTGCTAGATAATCTGCTAGCTCCTCTTGATCAGCCATCAGCACGTTGGTTAATTCTGTGTAAAGTCCAACAATCCGCGGTTTTTCTTCTGATTCAAAATGGCGTCTCAGTATTTCTAGACTCTTCTTTCCATCGTCTGGCGCTTCATACAGGATTAACACTAGCGTCTTATCATCCAGGCAACCACATAGTTCTGCATAAGCCAGCTCGTTTTTCCTACCGGCTTCTGGGTCTGCAGCCCCCGCTTGCTGGCTCCCGATAATAGCCTCCTTCAGGCCGAGCGTTTTCAAGTACGCTAAAAATCTGGCCTCCCATATGTGGTAGCGTGCTTCGTCTCCGTCGAACCGCGGCGGGAGTCCGCGTCCGTGTATGGCCGTGCTTAACATTCGACTGGGCCCATAACCTGTTGAATCTCCTGCAGCGGACTGCTCCCGAGTCGCGCGCGTGCTCCCACCTGTGCTCTCAGGTTCAGACATTTCTCTGGAGTATTCACTGATACAAACGAGACTGGAGGCACTTTCAGCTTTCCGGCAGCCATCAACCTTGTCACCACGAAGAACTCGCAGCAGGTGGCTCCACCTTTATTTATACTGACAGGTAACTGTGCGCAAAACAAAATAGTTCCCCAAACAAGAACACGTAATGATATTCATCGTAGTTCAACACTCTGGATTATGATATAATATTAATAAACACACAACTATTATAGTTTAATAATAAATCTAATACTATATTAGCATTAGGATATAGTTTTGATATATACATGAATACAACAGTAGAATAATGGATCCTATACTATATTGGCATTTTTGAGCTTGTCCTAATATGTATATAGAGTAGGTAATATAGAGGGAGAATTTGACAGAGAAACTCACAATGATGGTTGGGCCCCGGATGGGCCAGAGAGGAATGTGAGGGTGCAGTTTTAGGAGGATTAAAATTGGTGGTCTAGGCTGGTGGTGTGGTGGCAAAGTGCAGAACATATGATGAGGTGTTCTTTTACTGGTCTTTAAAAATTCCATTTGGACTTCCACAGCATTTCAGAAAATCTGTTAGATAAAATGTCAATGAGGGTCACGCAACATGAAAGTAGAGTAAAAAATAAAAAGACCTGGAAGGCACAGATAGAGAGGAAATTCTGCTGGAAAAGGAGGAGCAGCCGATGTCTGAACCAACTGTGACAACTTTTATCCTAAATTGTTAATTAAGAACTGTCCTGTTTATAAGTCTGATGTTGTTGAGAAATTCTAAATCAGAATAGGAATATTTTGTAATATTATTTTGTAATGCAGTGGAGGGTTGAGGTTTTACACAGAGAGGTAGGTGCAGCTGCACGTTCCTGTGTAGCTCTTCTGGTGGAGCGGGCCCGCGGACAAAGTCCGGGTGTGTGTGTGTGTGTGAATAAAAAAAAGACAAAAAAACAGATAAAGGGGGGGACATGAAGGTTAATACTAGTTACACACTAACAGTCTTATTTCATTAAAAGGGTTTATTTTGTTTAAGGGTTATACCTAAGTGTTGTGTTTTGTATTTTGTGCTTTTGGGTAAAGGTTTTGATTGTGTTAAAAGTTATGGACTGTATAATTCTTTGCGTTGTCTGTGTTTTAAAAATACCATTTGTAGTTGGGTGTGTGAATTACATTTTTGTTTAATTGGAGTTGTGTTGGTGACATGGCTGAAGGTAGATAAAGAGAAGCTGGGACTCTGGGGACAGCATGAGGTCAGAGGTCATTGGGGAACCTGCATATACAAAAGCAAATGAAACACACCAAGGAGGATCTGATGACGTCTGACAGGACAGAGCAGTAAGGACAACGTCTTCCTTCTGAGAGGGTGTCAGAAGGAGCTGTGACAAAGCAGGTTCGTCTGGGAACTGCGTATCAAACAGGATGATGGGCGTACAGCACACACATACATACTATATACATACATAATATGATTCAAACTAACTATCTAACAAACTTCTGACTGTCCCCTGCCAGGCAACGTCACTCTCATCCAGTATGTGGATTCAATTTTGGTAACAGCTCAAACAGTGAATGCATGTTTAAACGCCACAGGCGTAATTCTTAGCCGTAATACAGCCACAGGGTCTAAGGTTCGCAAAAATTGTAGGTGTGCCGCAGACAAGTAGATTTCTTAGAACATTATTTCCCAGTCCCACAGATCAGCTGTGCGTCTTATGCTAAGCACATGAAGGTCGACGATGTTGTCATTTTTAGGTCTGACTGGATGCAGCAGACATTACGTTCCCAATTAAACAGGATTGACCCATCCACTCCATGACATGGTCAGACAGCAAAATAGGAAGAACCTGAAGTCAGACCTTCACTGGGCTGCAGAGGCTGAAAATGCTTTTATTAAACTAAAATAGGCCCTGGCTGCGGCCTCTGAGCTGACAACACCAGATTATCATAAACCCTTTTTCCTTGATGTTTCTGGAACAGAAGATCTTGCAAACAGTGTTCTGTTCCAGAGAAAAGGGGGAGGAGAAGTAATACTTATGTACCAAAGTGTTATGTTAGAAAACATGGATAAGAGACATCACAACTGCATCAAACATACATTTGGAGTAACCAAACCTCGCTAGCACATAGTCACGGGACACCCATTACAAATACTGACCACATATGAAGGAGTGGCTTACGTAAACTTTCAGGAATTCACTCTCTCTCTGAACAACATTTTAGAAGCACCCAATATTACATTCACACACAAAGGGATCACCATCACAGACCAAATGACCACAGGAACACCACGTGTGTGCTGAACAGGTGAAAAAAAACACGTGTGTGCTGAACAGGTGAAAAAAAACAGGAAAAGATCAGGTCAGATGTGCGGTCCACAGGGAGCAAAGAGTTGCATACAGATGGTTGTTGTTTCAGGCATGGCAAGGATGCATTGAGATCAGAATGTGCAGTAGTGGGAGATCAGAATGATCAGAATGTGGTCAGAAAGGCAGAAAGACTAACAGGTCCCCGATCAGCTCAGAAAGCAGAAGTTGCCGAGCAGGATTACCTGAAGCAGAAGGAGCAGAGCTTTTCAGAAACAGAGTGGGAGCCAGAGCCATGCATCGATGAGGTGGTAAGATTACAAAAAGGGGGTGTCACCAGAAAAACAAACAAAAGCAAGGAGGTTTCCAGTGGAACCAGCGACAGGGCGAGAAATCATAATTAATTTAACAGACATGGTGACCTCCATCGGAGGTTACAGTCATGTGTTGGTGTGCTTGGATGCTTTTCCTGGGTGGCCAGAGGCATGGCCCACCAAGAAGGAAAATAGCAAATCAGTTTAAAATCAATTATAAAATAGTAAATGCCATGATTTTCCCATAATAGTCAGGTCTGACAATGGAATCCATTTCAGAAACCAGGACCTGCAAAAGGTTGTTAGGCCTGAAACATTCACTTGAAACATTAGAACGCCCACTGTCACAAGGAAAGGTGGCGAGAATAAATGAAACATTCAAATTAAATTGGGCAAGATCTGTGCACAGACCAAATTAAAAGGAATTGGCGCACTAACATATGCTCTGATGTCAATCAGATGCTCAGTTATTCAGAGAGTGAGTTTGACCCACATGAGTAGCAGACAGAACTTTTTACAGGGCCACAGTCACGGTTTCCATGCTCAGGGAACCTCAAATAACACAATGTCTCACCCTGATTATTAAAATGCTCTCCATAGTTTTGTATCAGTTTTCTCCAAACAGGCGGCGAAGAGACCAGAAGGTGTAACCACTGAGACTGACGCAGGTCCGGACTGGGTGCTGGTGAGGGTCATCAAACTGAGATGGTTGGGAGCACGTTGGACGGGGCCGTTCCATGTTGCGGAGAGAACGTCGCATGCAGTGAGGGTCCAAGGGCAAGGTGGCACCTGGTTTCATTGGAGCCAGTGCACGGCAGCAGAGGAAACACAGCACCCTTTGACACGGGTCCAGCAGGACCTCCAGGCAGCAGCTGATCCAGCGGTTTCCCAAGAAGGTTCAACTCACACAGGGCCAGAATAATCCCCGGGTCACTAGCCACGGGAGTCATTTTCTCCTAAAGTCCCCCACCTCAAAAATAGGGCTGGAGCACCCCTAGTGGTGGGACTAAAGAGAGAGGAGCAGCTCAGGTGGTTGAGTTTCCCTCCCACCTTTTGCCAAGTTCAGAAGAGGAAAGGATCCAGGTGGTGCAGTTTCACTCCCACCTGACAGTGGTTGAGTTTCCTTCCCATTCAATTGAACCTTGCGTTCGTAACCATCGATTCGAACTGATCGACATTCATTTTTGCGTTCGTAACCATCGATTCGAACTGACTGGTCCTCTTCTCTTAACAAGAACTGTTTGGAGGGTTTTGATTGTATGTAACTGTATATAAGTGTTGTTTATCTTGTGATCTGTGTATGTTTTGATTTTCTTTTGAGAACCCGGGGTCACGTTGAATTTGTGCTTGTGGTTTATGAGGGTCGTGTAGACAGGCACAGCAAAGGGTAACACATCTTCACAATAAGTCTGGCCCGTCAGACATGTCAACCACTTTCCAACTTCCTCTAACCCCAGGTTGTCCTGATATACGTCATCTTTCTTGTCCTCTTGATCCGCAGCAGCTCCATCCTCTAGAGGCGGCTTCTCCAACTCCTCGACACCTCATGTCTGTTCTGGTTTCTCTTCCACAGGTCCTTTTTGTTGCGGATTCTGGGGAACCGGTTTCCTGGAAGCATCTTCTTTTCCCTTTCCCCTCTTTGCTTTCTTTTCCTTATTCTTCTCATCTCTGATGGAACCAGCTGACCCAAGCAGCTGCATCATCAGTTCTCTTCTCCTTCATCATGATCTATCTTTTCAGGTATTTATGAGATAATTGAATTGTGCCCTTCAGGTGCAATGACTCTCCTTTTGAACCCCCACAGGTGGTACTTTTCTTTTTTTGGGGGATTTCAGCATTTATGGAGTCGTACATTTTGTGGTGTTTTTGTGAAATGCCTTTTCAGGTCTGTGGTGAGTTGGGCCAGGTGTGATTATGTCTGTTCTGATTTCATGTTTGTTTTGGATCTCTTAGGAGATCCAAACAGGGGTATTGTTGAGGTGAACAGGGGTTCCATATTATTTTCTATGATCTTTTCATTATGCATTACAGGGGTTCTATTGTATTTTCTATGTTCTTGTTATTAGGCATTTAATGGATTCTATTTATGCATGTATATTGTACTGCAGAAATATGCTTGGTTCCTGCCCTCAGTAGCAGATAATATGTGACGAGGTCACCAGTAGGCCTGTTTTTTACTTTTGGTCTCTGTTTTCTTTCTGTACTGGAGTTTTCATGGAGCCACAACACCTGCAATGCAGACTAGACAAAAACACACCATTCTAATGACGTATTTTGTATGTTTTCAACTTCCCGACTGTATAATAAAAAAAGCCTTTTTGCCTTGAGGACAGAGAGAGCGGACAGCCACAAAGCCTAACAGGTCGTGTTTTTCCACCTCTCCCCTTTTGCAAAAGGTTTGAAAATTCATGCAGACTCTTGTGTGTCTTTTCATTTCCCAACTGCACATTTCATTTTTGGACGTCCTGAACCACCCGAATCTGCGAAGGCCGGATGGGAGGCCAACAAGGCTAAGCCAACTCGCCCAGCCATACCATCTATCCTTCTGGCCAACGTACGATCACTGGACAACAAAATTGATGACATCCGACGACAAAGATCAGCGAATTGAAAAGTGAGTGACTGTTGTGTGCTAGTGTTCACGGAAACATGGCTTAATGACAACATTCCGGACTCTGCTATACAACTGGAGCAGTTAGCATGCTACAGAGCCGACAGGGCTCTCGTAGACGGAGGAAAGACCCGGGGCGGCGGGGTCTGTGTTTACATCCGGGACATCCATTGGTGCCGAGATGCCACTGTAGTATGCAAACACTGCTCACCCCTGGCGGAGTTTTTGATCGTGAAGTGTCGCCCCTTCTACTTGCCGAGGGAATTCAGTTTGATCCTGCTGGTTGCTACTTATATACTCCCAACTAACAATATATGCGACAGAAATGCGGCTCTGAACGAACTGTATCAAGCCATCAGGACTTTTTTGGGACGACAAATTGGGAAATGTTCAAAGAAGCAGCCACCTATAACAACACCACAGACATCGAGGAGTACACAGACACTGTGACGTCCTACATAACCAAATGCATTGATGATGTGACCCATAAAAAGAACGTCATCACTCGAGCTAACCAAAAGCCATGGCTGACAGGGGATGTCCACAGGCTGCTGAGGGCGAGAGACAAGGCCTTCAGAGCTGGGGATCAATCAAGCTTGAGAACATCGAGAACCAACCTGTCTCGTGGCATCAGGAAAGCCAAACAAGATTACACACACAAAATAACCGCTCACTTCAGGGATAGCAAGGATGCTCAGAGACTATGGCAGGGCATCCAGGCCATCACAGACTACAAACCTGCACCGCGAAGCTGTGAGAGCAACACCACTCTGATCAACAACCTGAACAGCTTCTTTGCACGCTTTGAAGCACAAAACCACACTTGCCCACAGAAAACACCACCACCTCCGCACGACCAGCCTCTGTGCCTGTCTGCTGCCAGCGTGAAGAGGACACTCTCCACCATCAACATCCGGAAAGCAGCGGGTCCAGACAACATCCCTGGCAGTGTGCTAAAAGACTGTGCGGAGGAACTGTCTTCACAGACAGCTTTAACATCTCCCTGAGGCAAGCCATTGTCCCATCAGTCTTCAAAACTGCCACCATCATACCTGTGCCAAAGAAATCATCCCCATCCTGCTTCAATGACTACCGTCCTGTGGCACTGACACCCATTATCATGAAGTGCCTTGAACGACTAGTCATGTCACACATCAAATCTAACCTGCCCCCCACCCTGGACCCATATCAGTCTGCATATAAAGCAAAACGATCCACAGAATTTGCAATCTGGTCTGCCCTCTACCCAGTTCTCACTCACTTGGACAAGAAAGACTCAAATGTGAGAATGCTGTTCATAGACTTCAGTTCAGCATTTAATACCATAATACCACAACAACTCATCTGCAAACTGGACAGACTGGGCCTCAGCACCTCCTTCTGCAACTGGCTGTTGGATTTCCTCAGCCAGAGGCCTCAAGCAGTTCGTGTTGGCAACAACATCTCCAACAGCATCACCCTGAGCACAGGGGCCCCTCAAGGCTGTGTGCTCAGTCCCCTGCTGTTCACCCTGCTGACACACGACTGCACACCAACCTATAGCTCCAGCCACCTTGTGAAGTTTGCGGACGACACAACACTAGTGGGGCTCATCACCAAAAACGATGAGACCCACTACAGAAAAGAGGTGGAGCTCCTGACCATGTGGTGCAAAGACAACAACCTCTTGCTTAACGTTAGCAAGACCAAAGAGGTTGTTGTCAACTTCCAGAGAGGCAACACCCAACACCCCCCACTCACCATCGAAGGTGCTGCAGTGGAGAGGGTGAGCAGCACCAAGTTCCTGGGGGTGCACATCAGCGAGGACCTCTCCTGGACAACCAACACTGCATCACTGGCCAAGAAAGGACAGCAGCGCCTCTACTTCCTGCGCAAACTCAAGCGGGCAAGTGCTCCACCACCCATCTTGACAACATTCTACAGGGGAACCATTGAAAGCATCCTCTCCAGCTGCATCACTGTGTGGGGTGGGAGCCGCACGGACAAAAACAGGAAAGCTCTACAACGCACAGTGAGAACAGCTGAGAAAATCATTGGTGTATCACTCCCCTCCCTGCAAGACATATACACCACCCGCCTCACCCGCAAAGCCATCACAATCGTAAATGAAGCAAGCCACCCTGCACACAGTCTGTTCAGCCTCCTGCCCTCTGGAAAGAGGTATAGGAGCCTCCGCTCCCGCACTACCAGACTCACCAACAGCTTTATCCATCAGGCTGTGCGACTGCTGAACTCACTCCCCTCCCCACTCACAGCGCCAGCCAGCAGGACCACCGGAATAGGACAAACACCCCTCCTCCACTGTTTGAAGGACAAACACTTAAAACTGAACTGAGACAAATAACTACCTCTGCATATGCAACTGCACATGTAAATAACATTTATTCCTACCAACTACCTTACCTACAACTAGTGTACCTCCCAGTACACTACCTGTAAATGCACACAGTTGGCTCATGTTGCTTTAAACAACCTGCACCTTATTTTCACATATTTATTGTTTTCACATTTTATTATTTATCATTACTTAGAGATTAGGCCTGTTTCTTTGTTGTGCATCTGCCCTTTACTGTTGTTTATGTCTACGCACGGGACAGTGAGAAACGTAATTTCGATTCCTTTGTATGTCAAGCACATGTGAAGAAATTGACAAATAAACCTGACTTTGACTTTGACTATAGCCTATAGCTTTCCAGGGAAGTGTGACACGACAAGCAGACTAACAATCGCAGGGACGAGTAATGGTCTCGGAATCGCACAGCAAAGGGCCCGCATGCCGCAACATCTCCCTTTAGCAGCTAAAAAAAAGGGACAACAGACAGTTCTATCACAACGGCAATTTAAAAAGGAATGTAACAAAGCAAAATTTCAGAAACTAAACCTAAAATACAAAAATGAAAAATATTTCAGAAAACAAAATTAAAGCCAGAATTCTGCGGAGCATCACTGCAGATGAAATGACTGATCTCAGTGGGGAAATCCTGAACTTTTATCCGCTGCATGGTTTTCAAAATGTCACATTCTTGAAAGTCATGAAACGTCAGTTACTGACGGTAGTCTTCTCAAACCTTTCAGATGTTTTTCTGTCTCAGAAAAGGAAAAACTTCTCATCATGTGTCACGGCTGTAGGGACGAAAACCCAAGTGCAGATAGGAATCAGGCTGAGACTCAGGAATGCGCTTAGGAGCGATTTAATGCTAACAGAAAGCGCCACAAGGTGGGATCACAAAAACACAAAAAACTCCTCAAGAGAGGTAAAACTGCAAAAGTCAACAAAAGGGAACAACTAAGCTCAGAGAAAATGCCAAAGGACAAAGCAGACCTCAGTGTTGGCTGAGTAGGAAAACCACTGACTTAACAGGGACGCACCGACACTGAGGACTGAGTAGCATCAACTTAAATAAGCATGATTGCAAAGTGCAGGCAGCTGTGCACTCCTCCACAGAGAAGACCAGGCAAGGAAAGGGAGGGGCCATCCAGGAGGAGTGACAGCTGACCTGCAAAACACAGAGGCAGTCAGGAAACAGAACAGAAAAACACCACACTGTGTCATCATGAGCAGCTTACTGTTTTGTTCGTAGAGTCTGCTAGATTGGAGTTATTTTCATTTAATCTCATTTTAAACTGTTGGGTTTTGTTTAACTGAGACCTAAATCTGTACCATATTGGACATGGGAGAATGTTGGGGAAAGGAGATATTCAACCTGGCCGAATTAACATTGTCTTCGTTTGGATCCAGATATGTGAAGACACTTGAAGGTATTGTGCATTTTCTCATTGTAATATAAATAAAAATGTATATATAAATATCTGATGGTTTTTGTTGTGATTGGAGATGGTTTAGTTTATTCTAAAAAATTTTAAAAACGGCACGCCCGCGCTTGAAAGAAAGCTGAATTGACGTTGACGACAAGAGGCGGTAAAGACGACCGTTAGGCGGCAAACGGACATTCTACAAAAATGTTTCAGCAGGCATACCAGTTCGGGTTTTTCTCTGTGCTCTCCGCCGTCGGAGGCCACACATTCAAAAACTGGCGGGTTCAGGTAGGTAAATAATAGCTTATATCCATCCAGTCATTGGATTATCCAACCGTGTGGTTTTGTAATAACCATGATTTAAATATTCTCCATAGATGTCAAGTTAAAAGGTTCAGTCTTCATAAAAGTTTGTGTTCTGTGACATTTTTAATGTGGGAACAGAGTCATGGTGGTGTCCTGCAAACATTAGCTTGCTTTCATCATTGTGTGTTAATAGGTGAAAAATGGAACCACAGACAGGGTTTTGGACGAGGACATTAAAAGACTCATCCTCAACATCGTGTCTGACACCGTTTGGTGAGTTTTGTCAGTTCCTCCTCTGCCGCAGTACAAAGTAGAGACGCTGAATAGATAAACATGTTGTTGCTTCACTCATGTGTTTCCAAACTCCGCCTTCCCGCAGACCCCTTCTGATCCAGCTACATGGAGACACTGCGGATCCAGGTTTGTGGACGTTTAGCCAGCGAGGGGATGTTTGTCTGCAGATTGATTGATCTTAGCTTGTCGTCTTCATAGATGGATCCGGAGGGTGTTTTTTACAGACAGGGAGTACTCAGAGGACGAGATCTTTAATGATTTTTAAGCTCCCCCTCCCCCAGTGGGCCAAAGTGAGTAGAGTCTACATACTGGACCGGTTCTGGGTTCCATCAGAACTCGCATGTTCCCTTTGTTCTACAGAAGTAGATCCTGATGGCCCGCAGAGTTCTGAAGTGGTTCGCTGGTTCCAAGCCTGTGGTGGAGGAATCCGTCACTTCACTTGTGTGTCTTCTGCAGACGTTTACTCTCAGAATGTTCTGATGTTCTTTGTCTTTTTATCAGTTGTAAAGTTTACATTTTAACATTGCAAGTTTTGTTTGGTAAGAAATTCTCCTGAATTTTACAAATGGGTTATAAATTATTTATTAAGTCGTTGAGGGATAAATCTGTGAACCAACAGTACAGACACAAAGGCCTAGAAACTATTTAACTAAGTTCTAGCTCCTTTGATACACTGAGATGTGCGACGCCAGAGTTGATTGACGCGCCAAGCGGGCTGTCGTTTCCTTATACGATGAAGAGAAATGAGTCTTTCACTCCGATCAACTTTGCATTACTTCGCTTCTTTTATTTATTTACACTACTGAACGGATTGGACTAGTCTTTTGCTTCATTTCCCGCACAAGCAGTCAAAAACCATTTCTCCATCTGGCTCATGCACACCTGTGTGTGGTCAGATCATCAACCAATTTATAATTGACAGCAAAACATGAAAAACAGCGACACCCACAGGACATGTTTCTCAATAGGGCTCCTACACAAACCTTCAATATAAAGATGTTTTTAATCCATTTCAACGTTTAGATCAGGGGTCGGCAACCCAAAATGTTGAAAGAGCCAAATTGGACGAGAAAAACAGAAAACAAATATGTCTGGAGCCGCAAAATATTCAAAGCCCTATTTAAGCCTTATAATGAAGGCAACACATGCAATGTTTATCTATATTAGCTATATTAGCCTACTATCAAAATGACTAAGTTGCTTCAAACACATCATGAGCATTATCAACGATTAAATATTTATTTGCCCTGCAGTGCATTCTGCGGAGAACGACGCGTCACGTGACTGCTCCGTTGTGCAAGTTTAACTTCATTATAATATCAATGAATTATGTTTCATTGCTTTGATAAAACGAAAGAAATGTGATAAAGATTTCCGATTTTTGATGTCATTTTTATTTTGAGGATTCAAACACAAAACAATAAAATAGAACGTGCGTGACGACGTTCCCCATGACAGTCAGCCTGCGCTCGAATGACAGAACAGCTTCAAGCTTTTTTGGCGCCTGCAGACTGTCATTCAGCCCGAAGATGCCTTGGAGAAACGGTGCTATTTTAAATCTGAAGAGAATTTGTAGGAGAGCAGAGAGAAAATTTAGGAAAACTAATTTACCAGTCGACTATGACTTTTTAAAAGATCAACTAAAAACCTACAACCACGCTGTTAAACAGGCAAGGACACTTTATTTTTCAAATCTCATCACAAACAATAAACACAACCCCCGGTTTCTTTTTAAGACTATTGATTTTTTACTAAACAAAGATTTTAATAAATCCATCATGCCTCACTCACAAACTGCATGTGAGGACTTTGCTGACCACTTCGGGAGTAAAGTCAATGCTATTAGATCTAACCTTCAACCGGTACATAACAGTAATCCTAGCAGGTCGGTGGCATTGTCTTTACCTGAGGAAACACTGGAGAGTTTTGTCCTGGTTGATGCAGAGATGCTTGGTCGAGTTTTTTCCCAAGCAAACACTACAACCTGCCTTTTAGACCCTATTCCCACTTCTCTTTTTAAAGCATTTTATAAATTCTTTGAGTCAGAGATTTTAAACATAGCTAACTGCTCTCTTCAGACGGGGGTCTTCCCCTCTGCCTGTAAGACGGCGGTGGTGAGGCCCCTTCTGAAGAAGAGTAACTTGGACCCAAAGATCATGGACAATTACAGACCTGTATCCAACTTACCATTTTTAGGAAAAATTATTGAAAAACTTGTTTTTATTCAATTACATGATTTTTTAAATGAACATAATGTTCTTGAAAAGTGTCAGTCTGGTTTTAGGACAAATCACAGTACTGAGACGGCCCTTTTAAAAATTTTAAATGATCTCAGACATAATTATGACTCTCAGAAACTTTCTGTTCTGGTGCTGCTGGATCTGAGTGCCGCCTTTGATACAGTGGATCACCAGATTTTAATTGACAGACTTAGGAGTTGGGTCGGCCTCTCAGGAACTGCTCTTAACTGGTTTCACTCCTATCTCACAGATCGACACTTTTTTGTAAGTATGGATACTGGTTCCTCAGGAGTCCATGAAATAGGTTGTGGGGTTCCCCAGGGTTCAATCTTGGGTCCAATACTTTTTAACTTGTATATGTTGCCTTTTGGGGATGTCATCGGGAGACACCTGTCTCCTGATGACCTTGAACCTGTCAACACTCTTTTAAACTGCATTTTAGATATAAAGCTGTGGATGGCAGAAAACTTCTTGCAGCTCAACCAGGACAAAACTGAAGTTTTAATCATTGGTCCTGAAGACAAGAGAGAGATGATTTTACCCAAACTTAGGAATTTTAAATCTTCTCAGTGTGTGAGAAACCTGGGCGTTCTTTTTGACTCTGAGCTGAATTTTACTCCTCACATCAGAAACATTGTGAAAATAGCATTTTATCATCTCAAAAACATTGCCAGAGTCCGCCCGTTCCTCTCTCTTGCCAGCACAGAGATGCTAATGCATGCTTTTATTTTCAGTCGTTTAGATTACTGTAATGCCCTGCTCTCTGGTTTACCCAAAAAGTCGATCTCAAATCTACAACTTCTACAGAACTCAGCGGCACGAGTTCTGACAAGAACCAGAGGGCGGGAACACATTACACCAGTTTTAAGATCGCTGCATTGGCTCCCTGTGCGTTTCAGGATTGATTTTAAAGTTCTTTTAATGGTTTATAAATGTTTTTATGGTCTTGGGCCCTCTTATTTAAATGATATTATTTTAAAATACGAACCCTCGCGGACCCTGAGGTCCTCTGGCACTGGCCTCTTAGTTGTCCCTAAGGTAAGGACCAAGACACATGGTGAGGCTTCATTCTGCCATTATGGTCCTCGCCTGTGGAACGGCCTGCCGGAGAACCTCAGGGCCGCAGAGACTGTAGAGGTTTTTAAGAAGAGGCTCAAGACCCACCTTTTTAGTCTGGCTTTTATATGACTTTGATCATTCCTTATGTCTTTTATTATTCATCTATTTATTTATTTATTTATTTATTTATTTTCTTGTAAGGACTATTATTATCTTTGTTTCTAATATGTAATTCTTTTTATTGTTATTTTACCAATGATACTTAGGTTATGTTTTAATCACTGACGTTTTTTATTTTTTAATTACTAACATTCTTATATCTTATTTTATTTTTTTATCTTTTTCTATTTTTATTGTTGTTATTTTATGATCATTTTTATTTTTTATTCTGATGTTTCTTATTCCAGTGTTTCCTCTGGGGGATCCATCGTTCTTGGGCACCACCAGCTTGTCCTGTAGGGCGTGCCGTTGCTGTGGTGCCCGTTCTGGTTGGGCGGGCTGGGGTCCCACTCTGTGGTCTAATAGCCATGGATGGGGCCCTGGGCTGCCCTGTGTTGGGCGGGCGCTGCGGTAATGGCCCCTGTGGTCCGGCTGGGCCTTGGAATGAATGGATCCCCATGATATCGTTTCCTCACAGCAGTACCAAGCCAGACCTTCTTCAACTGCAGTTATTTGTTTCTGTTCACTGTTCTACTGGGGTAACTGGGTGGGTGGGGATGGGGGCGGGGGGTGGTGAGGGAGGGGTACCTTCTTTGTGGGATTGTCCTTTGTTTTCTGTTTTGAACAACTTTCATTTTTTATGACTGTTTTACTGTTTTTATGTTAAGCGCTTTGTGTTTTTAACCAAAATGAAAGGCGCTATATAAATAAATAAAGTTTGAGTTTGAGTTAGGTGGCCTGTCAGTCATATCCACCAAGTGCAGCTTTTCCAGACACTCAGCATCTTCCAGTTGTGTGTAGTTCAGGTCTTTGCTTTCAGGAATGTTTTCACGTGTTCTAAACAGACGACAAAGTGACGCAAAACGTCCCCCCTGGACAACCACCGGACTGTGTTGTGTAGCAGGAGATCAGAATATTCGCTTTCAACTTCATCAAGCAATGCACGGAACTGACGGTGGATCATTTCCATCAGCCACTTGTTTAGCGGTCCGCTAAAAGTAAAAAAAAAACAAGCCCTGCTGGTAGAAACATGTGTCGTAAGCTATGACGCAAGTCTCCGTTGACAGAAATGTTGAAGTTTAATATTGTAATGACCAAGCTGGACAGTCACCCAGCCTGGGCAGCAGCAGCCAGATCGCTTATCGAGAGGCTTCTTTGCAGAGCTGTCCGTGCCTCACACACCGCACAACCCTGGACAGGCTCAGAGATAAATTAAGAGCAGCAGAGACATAATTTCCTTAGTAGTGATAAGTGCATTTATTAAAGCACTCACAAACAGCCCAAACAGCATGGGAGTCACTTCAGTTCACAACACTCTTACTCAACCCCTATATAGTGCACTATATAGTGCGGTCGCCATTTTGTAGTGCTGTCTAAATTTACAGTTCAAAAATCGTGTGCACTAGAAATTTCCCAGAATTCTCTACGAAAAACCAGTGTGGATCGATGCTCACTCGATCGGCGAATATTGTCCAGAATGCACTGCGTTTTTACCAGAATGTATTGCGTTTGAATTATTCAAAGATGGCGGACGGTTGCGCGAGAAAGAGGACTTAAAAATGTAAGTATATTTAAAAGTATCAAGTATCTGTTGTAAAATATATTTGTAAATACGTAAGATGATGTGTTTAATATGTTATATTCCTCAATCGACAACCTACAATGTTTTGAAGCTCATCAATTTCGGTAATGCTAAAGCTAACGCTAACGCGAATTAGAATCGAAGGCTAAAAACAAACGCTGTTGATAGTACATCAAAAAGCAGTGAGTTCTAACCGTAGTCATAAGTTATTAACGCATTTTTAAAATGTGTTTATATATGTAGGGACTGACGAGGATGAGGAAAAGGATTTTCATATAAATATCAGATGTACATATTTACAATTTCGTTTTATATGTTAACATTTATTTTATTATTGTTAACAATAATCCTGGTCTTCTAGAGTCATGTGTGTCACAGTTGGAGCTGAAAGGAAAGCAGAGATCTGTCCTCGCAGACGGACGCCACTTTACCCGTCCCACTGGTTCCTGGTGTGGCTCAACATCTGTGGCTCCCAGCAGTCCCCTTCGCTGATGCACAGATTGTGCAGAACTGAACTGCAGGCAATGATTTTCATTGCAAAGGTTGGTTTTACTTCCAGTGCCCCCAGAAATATTGCTCTCCTCCTCATCTTCATAATGCCAAATCCTCTCTCCACCACAGAGCATGCCTTGGCGTGGTGCTGGTTGTAATGGGCCTGAACCGCATTCCTCATGGGTTCCCTGTAGGGTGTCAGCAGCGTGATGGGATGAGCAATGCAGGGATACCCACCATCACCCAAAAGGATCCTTCAGGTGGGTATGTTTGATTTACATAAATTGGGCTTTTACGTAGAACCTGTGAATTATGGATTGATCCTTGATTCCCAACAAAAACATCTATAAATTTGGCATTAGAATCACATACAGCCTGCAGTTGAATTGAATAAAAAAGCTTCCTGTTAAAATAACAAGCTGCATTTTCTTTTAGGATCTTTATTCTTCAGTGGCAGCCATCGATGTTCCCCACAACCTTTTGGAAGGTGGAAGACCAAGCAAGCTGCTATAAAACCAGAGGTGACTAATGGTAGTTCATTCCCACTGGGAAGCTGGATGACCCTGCTCATCAGCTGGAGGATGCGGTCTGCCGTCCTGTGGACAACGTCGCTCACAGTGGACCGTGGCGTGTCAAAGGCCCTGGCTATCACACCGTAAGATGTGCCACACGCCAGCCAGAAAAGAAATACCAAGACCTCAGTCTCTTGTCCCCCCAGAGTGTGAGGAACCCGAAGCTGCTCCACCAGATGCTTGATGGTCCTGTGGGTCAACCGAAAGTCTGGTCTTGTGTCGGACTGAGCGTCAGCGTAAAGGGCCAGGACAGAAACCTTTATGTTGGCAAAATAGTAGAGATGTGGAAGACCCTGTAAAATGGAACAATAATTATTTCATTCAGAAAATTAAATCTGATTGTTTGAATGTTTCATTTTATTTTGATGTCTTACATTTTAGTTTATGAAGTATTTATGAATGCTGGAAAATCTTGTGTTTTTTTTTTGGCTGGGTTTTTGGATTTTTATATAAATATTTAAAAATTAAAGTATTTTGGTTTTAAACAAGTGATATGGTTTGACTCTGAATAAAAAATACTAAACTTTGAACTCACAAGTGTTTCATGTAGTTAGACTATACAACTCATAATCCAGTATTGAAAAATAATGTTAAGTCTTACCCAGCAGACTGTGTAACCTTGAGCACAATTAGTAACAAATGCTTAAGTTCAACAAAAAAAAAAAAAAAAATTAAAGTTTAACTCACAGGTTGTTCATGTCTGGCCAGGGCATCCAGAGGAAATCTTCTGAGACGTCTGCTTCTCCTTGCTGCCCTGTGATGCTGCATATCTGCTCGTTTTTGGTTTGATCTCACGAAAAACGGTTGAATTATTGCTAGGAACAGGGATAGATTCATATTCAAACCATTTTCAGTAAGGTGGAAGAAAAAACGACAGAAAAAAATTCCTCCTCGCAAGAGCCTGTTAATCTTTCAGCGGCACAAAAATAAATACTGCCATGGAGTAATAATATGGGGGTGTATTTATGAACGAATACATCAAATCTACATCATGTTTGTAATTTTATTATTTATAAATCTGCCACATTTTCCATGATCAGAACACAGCAGATTCATAAATAGTCTTCGTAAAATGTTCATATTTATTATGTTTTTACTCTGACAAATAGGTGTCATTCGCCGCGTTAAATAGAAGTAGTTTGCCTCCAGGCCAGGTCTTCTTTCTTTCTCTTTCGGCTTTTCCCATCAGGGGTCGCCACAGCAAATCATCCTTTTCCACCTCACTCTATCATGGACATCTTCTACCCTAACATTAGCCAACTTCATGTCCTCTGTTAAGACTTCCATATATCTCCTCTTTGGCCGTCCTCTTGCCCTCCTGCCAGGCAGCTCCATCTCCAACATCCTTATACCAATATATCCACTATCTCTCCTCTGAAAATGTCCAAACCATCTCAGTCTGGCTTCTCTGACTTTGTCGCTAACACAGGCAACATGACCCGTCCCTCTGATGTACTCGTTCCTTATCCTGTCTAACCTGGTCACTCCTAAGGAGAACCTCAACATCTTCATCTCCGCTACCTCCATCTCAGCCTCTTTTCTCTGTCTCACTGCTACCGTCTCTAACCCATAGAGCAGAGCTGGTCTCACCACTGTCTTGTACACCTTTCCTTTGAGTCTTGCTGGCACTCTTCTGTCACACAACACTCCTGACACTTTCCTCCACCCGCTCCAACCTGCCTGCACTCGCCTCTTCACCTCTTTTCCACACTCCCCATCACACTGAACTGTTGACCCCAAGTACTTAAACTCCTGCACCTTCTTCACCTCAGCCCCCTGTAACCTAACGCTTCTACCTTGATCCCTCTCGTTCAGACACATGTATTCTGTCTTACTACAACTGACCTTCATGCCTCTTCTTTCCAGAGCAAACCTCCACCTCTCTAGCTGTTCCTCCACCTGCTCTCTACTCTCACTGCAAATTACAATGTCATCCGCAAACATCATTGTCCAGGGAGATTCCTGTCTTACCTCGTCTGTCAGCCTGTCCATCAGCATAGCAAACAAAAAGGGACTCAAAGCTGATCCTTGGTGTAGTCCCACCTCCACCTTGAACTCCTCTGTCTGACCTACAGCACATCTCACCACCGTCATACTTCTCTCATACATGTCCTGAACTACTCTGACATACTTCTCTGCCACTCCAGACGACCTCATACAGTACCACAGCTCCTCCCTCGGCACCCTGTCATACGCCTTCTCTAAATCTACGAACACACAATGCAGCTCCTTCTGACCTTCTCTGTACTTTTCCATCATCATTCTCAAAGCAAAAATGGCATCAGTGGTGCTCTTACGGGGCATGAAACCGTACTGCTGCTCACAAATCTCCACCTTCTTCCTAAGCCTGGCTTCCACTACTCTTTCCCACAGCTTCATTGTGTGGCTCATCAACTTTATTCCTCTATAGTTGCTGCAGTTCTGCGTGTCACCCTTGTTCTTAAAGATCGGAACCAGAACGCTTCTCCTCCATTCCTCGGGCATCTTCTCACTCTCTAAAATCCTATTGAACAACCTCGTTAGAAATTCCACTGCTGTCTCTCCTAAGCACTTCCATACCTCCACAGGTAGGTCATCAGGACCAACGGCCTTTCCGCTCTTCATCCTTTTCAGAGCCTTCCTAACCTCATCCTTTCCAATCTCTGCTACTTCCTGCTCCACAACAACCACATCTTCCTCCCTTCTTTCCCTGTCATTTTCCACGTTCATCAGCTCCTCAAAATACTCCTTCCATCTTTTCTGTACACTCTCCTGAGTTGTTAGCACCTTTCCATCTCTGTCCTTAATCACCCTTATCTGTTGCACGTCCTTCCCATCTCTGTCTCTCTGTCTGGCTAGCCTGTACAAGTCCTTTTCTCCTTCCTTTGTGTCTAACCTGTCATATAGCTCATCGTAAGCTTTCTGTTTGGCCTTTGCCACCTCTCTTTTCACTCTACGCTGCGCTTCCTTGTACTCCTGTCTACCTTCCTCAGTCCTTTCTACATCCCACTTCCTTTTAGCCAACCTCTTCCTCTGGACGCATTCCTGTACTTCCTCATTCCACCACCAAGTGTCTTTACCGTCTTTCCTCTTTCCAGATGACACACCTAGCACCTTCCTACCTGTTTCCCTGATAATTTCTGCTGTAGTTTCCCAGTCATCTGGAAGCTCATCCTGACCACCTAGGACCTGTCTCAACTTCTGCCTAAATTCCTCACAAGTTTCTTCATTCTGTAGCTTCCACCACTTGGTCTTCTTTTCTGTTTTCCCTCTCTTCTTCTTCCTGACCTCCAGAGTCATCTTACACACCACCATGCGGTGCTGTCTGGCTACACCCTCTCCTACCACCACTTTGCAGTCAATAACCTCTCTCAAATGACCTTGTCTGCATAGGATGTAGTCCACCTGAGTACTCCTACCTCCACTTCTGTATGTCACTCTATGTTCCTCTCTCTTCTGGGAGTAAGTGTTGACTACAGCCATTTCCATCCTCTTCGCAAAGTCCACCACCATCTGTCCCTCCAGATTCCTTTCCTTCACACCAAACCTGCCCATCACCTCCTCATCACCTCTATTGCCCTCACCAACATGTCCATTAAAGTCTGCTCCAATAACAACTCTCTCTCCTCTGGGGATACTCTCTATGACCTCATCCAACTCACTCCAGAATCTCTCCTTCACTTCTAACTCACAGCCAACCTGTGGCGCATACCCACTGACTACATTCACCATCACCCCTTCAATTTCTAACTTTAGGCTCATCATCCTGTCTGAGACTCTTTTCACCTCTAGAACACTGTTTACAAACTCCCCCTTCAGAATCACACCTACCCCGTTTCTCTTCCTATCAACACCATGATAGAACAGTTTGTATCCTCCTCCAATACTACGTGCCTTGCTGCCCTTCCACCTTGTCTCCTGCACACACAGTACATCTACCTTCCTTCTCTCCATCATGTCTGCCAGCTCTCTGCCTTTCCCTGTCATTGTGCCAACGTTAAGATTCCCTATAAACACCCTCTCAAACACCCATACACGCACACACATTTTACAAGGAAGGTGGGACCTGGGTCCATCTGTCCCCTACCCCTTCCCTGGTGGGGGGTGCGGGGTGCGGGTGGGTGGTGGTGGGGTGCTTGTCTGGGGCTGTGGGCGTCCCTCTCCGGTGGGGCCCTGCGTTGGGCTCTTCCGGCGCGGCGGGGGGGCTGCTTTCCTGGCTGGGCTGGGGCGGCGCTCTCTTTCCCTCCGCGCCTCCCTGCTCTCTGGCTCTGGGGGCCTCGCGGCGGTCCTGCTGGCCCTGGCCTGGGTGGCGGTCTTGGTCGCCCGGGGGGCGGTTCTTCCCTGCCTGTTCCCGTATGGCGTTGGGGGAATTCCGGCTGCCGCTGCTGCTGCGGCGGGGATCTGGGTGTGGGGGTGGCTGGGCGCTCCTCCTCCTTCTTTTCACATTCCACCATCCATTTTAGAAGAACATAAACACTCACCTGAGCACAGGTGTTAGCTCACCTTTGCACTAATAGTTTGCATGATTGAATGAATGAAAGATTTCACACTAGTTGGTTTAAAGGCATAGGTATGCGTTCGTGAACACTATCTGTTTTGTGTACATGTTGACATGTGGACATTTTTGCAGCTAGCAGGTGTGTTGATAATATTTGAGTGTATGTGAACAGGCCCCGCCCTTTTTGTACTACATTTGAACCGTACCGTAACGATAAACAACCAGTAAACCTGTCTGCTCTATGCTGCTTCATGGTCTTACCCCCCTTCCCCTTCTATTATCACCCTCCTACCCCCCCCCTCTCTCTAACGTCCCTCTCTCTCTTCTTTCCTTTTCCGTCCGGTCCAACACCAAAGATTTTCAAACATGATTGAAATTAATAAAGTTTGGCCTCAATTACAAAAGGGGTTTATTCAGACATACCTTTGGTTTGTCTGAAGATGAATAACCCCTCTTGTTAAAATAAAATATGTCCAACACAAGAGGCCCTCAGCTCTCATCTGTTTGCCTAGCTGTTGGACAGGACAAGTTAAAAAAAAAAAAAAAAAGATTCCCTATTCTCAAACCTATGTTCCTGCCTTTTCCCTTCTCTCTTTGGCCACGGACCCTTCTGCCTCCCCTCTTTCTTCGACCAACAGTAGTCAAATTTCCACCGACACCCTGTAGGTTAACAGCATCGGTGGCGGTCGTTGTTAACCCGGGCGTCGACCGATCCGGTATGTCTAAAGTGTTGTGGATGATTCGCATGGTTATTTTGGCAATTTTTACGCCGGATGCCCTTCCTGACGCAACCCTCTCTATTTATCCGGGCTTGGGACCGGCACAGAGGCAACTGGCTTGCAACTCCTGTGGCTAGTTTGCCTCCAGGCCAGGTGGTGGCGGTAATGCGCCACTTTGTTTTCGTGTCAAGCGCCTTATGAACAACACCCGAAAGAGAAAACTAGTGAGCACGGGTGTCCACACCATATGGCAGCACACATAGTAGTTAAATTCCCCCCTCGCTGGCCTGGGACATCCTCCTTCGCTAGTCAAGTTCTAGTTTCACCTGACTGTCAATTGCTGTAATAAATGTATCAAATGTTCCAAGTGATTCATATATCATATTCATGGTATTATGTTCTTCACTGATTTTGACTGTTGAACAGATTGTTGTGCATTTGATGACTTACACAATGAAATGATGCTGACTCATTTTGGAGTGAACAACCATTAGACTGAGAATCAACAATCAGTTTAGATCAACAAGATCTATTCACTTGGAATCTGTGCTAAATGAAGGCTACCTGTACTTAATCATTTGAAAGATGTACTGAGACATTGAATCATGTACTAAGACATTTGCAATTTGATGAAACTAATGAGAAATGCCATTCTGTTGTGAACAGTTGCAGAGTGGTTTGGAGGTTTGTCCATGTTGTCTTGAGAATGTAATTTCTGTTTCAAGAAAAATTAGAAAAACTGTAAAAAAAAATTGTAATCAAAACAAATATTTCTTGTGAGAAGTGAATCAATATGACTAAAGGCTTTGCTATAGAAAAGCTTCATCCCTAACATTGTGATGACATTGGACCTCAGGTATGATATCTATTTTTCTAGCAAGGTTAAAAGTACTCAGGATTTGCACAGAAATATTTATTTTTCATAAATCATGCTCTTTTTTATACAGATATTTGTAAAAGTACGGACGTTTAAATATTCTATTTTGTTCAATAAATTTATCCAATAGCAAATGTTTTTTTTAATTCTATGAATAAATATGGGGGTACCTTTTGCTGCCACCAGGGGGCAATATAATCCCATTTTCATATCGTTCCAAATATTGAACTGCAGTTGGTGTTTTTGAATTTAGCCATGGTCAGCTGCAGACAGTTAGACACTAAGTTTCATTGACTATTGCAGCAAAATCACAGACTGATTCATAACTATTGCATAGATTTATCTAACTTTAGTGAATATTAGGCAATCTTATTACTAAAATGAAGCTTAGCCAACCTGATTTTTTTCATCTGCTCTTTTAGAACATATTTGGGTTTCTACAGAAGAAAAAAATCTCAATTTAAATCCAGAAAGAGCTTAACTTTTTTTTTTATCTCTTTTTTATGACAAAAAATTTTTCAGTCTTAAATTTAGACACAGTTTTCATAGTTTAGATGCAATTATTGACCTTTGAGGAGCCCTGCAGATAAATTGAATCATTTTATTTGCTGATTAGGCAGTAGATTTTTATTCAAATTTGCAGAACTAAAGAAAGCAAAGTGGAACATCAGTTTTGCTTTGTTGGTGGAAACATCAGATGCAAAGATGCAGCAAAACTTCTGACTGGTTTGGTCAAAATAATAACAATCAGGGCCGGCCCTGGTCTTCCGGGGGCCCTAAGCGAAATTTAATTTGTGGGCCCTCTAACTGATCAGCAGCACCAACAAAACGCAACTGTTGTTGTAATATAAATGAGACATTTTGTGAATGTATTATTGTTGCTGCTGAAGAATTGAATACGTTTATTGCTTGCATGTTGGATGCACATCAAGTGATGCCAAACCAATTTTAAAAGTGAAAAGAAAAAAAATATGAATGACAAATGTATATATATATATATATATATATATATATATATATATATATATATATATATATATATATATATATATATATATATTTTTTTTTTCAATGTAACATTAGGCACTTAACAAATGACATTCACAAAACTCCAACTTATTAAAAACAGCAACTTTATAAAAAATCAAATAACGATAAAACAATCCAAAAAAAAGAATAACAGCTCAATGAGCTTAATAAGAATGGTGGTCTCAGGTTTATTCTTCCATCCATCTACGGCAGTGTTTTGAAACCTAAACAAACCAAACCAGTTCCACCTGAGTCGTTAACCGCTGAAAGAGACGACCATTTGGAGAGGGAGTCACTGACTCCCCAACCCCCAGCTGAGGACAAAGGACTATTAACGACCCAAAACTACGTAGGCTAAGTGGACAACACCTCCAGTTTTAGGTCTGACTCCTCCCCCATGAGGGCATATATACCAGCTCTTAGACCAGCTATTTCAGAATTGACAAAGCCTCTTGGATAAGAGGTGAAACGTCTTCCAACTTTAAAACCAAGTCCAGATGACATCCCCTAAAACTACTACAATGGAACCAACCTGGGTGAATGAGAGTCTTCATAGACAAGCTCAATGATGGGGATTTTGGAAAGTCAGAGTCTTTATCAGTCTGAAAAGGACCTTGCACCAAATCCATTCTTTCTGGATCAGAGAGTGTGGTTGGTCATTCAGCTGGATCAATTGGATTTGAGGTTGGTGGAATTTTGGATCCAGTCAGCTCCTCTTCCATACACGCCTCTCTTGGAGCCTCTGGAACATAAGAGACAGAACATCAACAAAAGCAAACAGTGAAAAGTTGCTGTGATGCTAGAAGCAGAATGTTGGAAAGAAGTGCCTTCACTTTTGTTTGTGTGCGCGCACATGTATGACTTGCTTTGAAGTAATAATGAAACAATAAGTTTGATTTAGGTTCCATATTGGGTAGATTTGAACTTACCAGCAGCAGCATCAACGTTTTCTCTTTTAATCGAAGATGTGGTGACAGGAGTTTCTTCTGCAGCTAAAAAAACAATAATTATTATTATACAATAAGCAATGATAAAGCTAATAAAATAACTATAGCAGAATACTACTAATAGTTTAGTGGCTCATTTAAAATCTGTGTGCAGGTTTTTCACAATTTCATGATCTTTTTATATATTAATGAGAGATTTATTGTCTGATTGCATATTTGCACAAGGTCATATTTATTTATTTAATTATGAACAACTTGGGACTCCATACTCTTCAGCTGCGTATTATGAAAAAAAGGGCTTATGCAGACATTGTTTTTTAAATTACTTTACAAGCTATTAAAATGACCTGAGATTCCATCTTCAGTGAAGTCAGGAACATCTTGGGATGTGGACGCTGCACCACCTCCAATACTTTTTAATACTTTTTGAGAGCAGAAGAAACTGTCGGCTGAGACGGAACTGTGCAAAACATCATTATGTAAAACCAAAACTGCAAAATACAAATAAGAAAAAATGTACCCATTTATAAATAATAAATGTGAACAATAATTTGAGTATAAGTGGAAATATAAGCACTTATACACTTCTTTGTCTATTATTTTGTATGTTCATAATTTGAAAATGAGTACATTTCTTTTGTTTGTCATTTATAAATTAGAACCTTTATTTTCTATTTGTATCTGGCAGTTTTGATTCTCCATATTTCATGCCAATGCAAGATTTTAAGGCACATTGTTGAAAAAGTCAGACTACCTGACCTGCTATAACAGATAAACAGCAGTTTTTATACTGACATAACCAGAAAATGCAGAACGCACTTATGTGTTAGCAAAACAATTAAACAATATTATAACGTGAGTTAAAACATTTATCAGCCATCGCCGTTGTCATTGTTTACTCTTCTCTACTCTTCGCCGTTTTGGAAGGTCATGTCCGACCTCATCTTGGAAACTTGGGTATCAGAATTATTTTTCGAGATTTCCATTGGAAATTTACGACAGGGGTTGTTTGTGCAAACTTCACCTGGGTTTGATTAGTATTTACGTAAATTGCGCAGCTGCACAGAAATACTGGATAATGTAAAAATTACGGCCCCAACATCCTCCAAACTTACCTTGTGATTGATGTTGAAGTTCTTCATCTTTTTTCAGCTCCTGATGGATAAAGTCTCTGTGGCATGATGTTCTCTTGTTGTCACTTTGATCAGAGGGACAAATTTCTTTTCCCCAACTTTATTGAAACAAAATGCGCTCGTAAATGCATACTGTGCCAGGCTCAGATGCAGTGATGTTGACCGATCGTTGAAGAGTGGCTTAACGTCATTATCTGGGTTGCCAGATTGGTTCAGGTGATCATTAAAGTAAAGTAAAGTAAAGTAAACTTTATTGTCCTCAGAGAGGAAACTTGTTTTAGGCCACAGAGCTGCAAACTGTTACAACATATTTCAGCATTCGCACATCACATACATGATAAAGAGCATAAAACGATTACATAGTAGTTAAAAACAGAGTATACAGATCCCCCCCCCCCCCCCCAAGGCCTGACCCACATAGTCGAGAACACAAATAGAAAAAAAAGTAAAACATTTGTAAAATGTTTAATAAGATCCCTAAAAACCACATTGCTAAAAATTATTTTTTATAAAATCCAGTAACTGTTCTCACACAAAACAGTTTGGTTATTTCTAAGGCGACTGCTCTACAAAGATTTCCCTCTGCAGATACAGCTAATCAGTTCTTGTTCAGCAGGGTAACTGCTGCTGGAATAAATGAAGATCTGAATCGAACTGTTTTGTATTTGACAGCTCTAAAATGTCTGCCTGAAGGTAAAAGCTCAAATTCTGGGAACAGAAAGTGACCAGGGTCATTTGTTGTTTTCCTAGCAAGCTTAAGAGTTGTTTCCTCATATGTGACTTGCAATGTTTGATGATCCCTACAGCCACAGACCTTGAGGGCAACGTTTAGTTGCTTGTAAAGTTTATTTTTATCTTTAACACTGAGTGCCCCAAACCATGCTGCCTTTGCGTACCTTGCCAGACTTTCCAGAACTGCATTGTAAACTGTGATCAGTATCTTGGAACTGACACCAAACAGCCTCAGCCTTCTCAGAAAGTAGAGTCTTTGGGCGAGTTTTCCACAAAGATAATCTACATGAACAGTCCATTTCAGTTGGTTATCAATCCAGACACCCAAATATTTTATAGAGTTTACCGCTTCGATCTGACTGCTTCCAATTGCTAAAGGTCTATGTGACGTGACCCCTTTTGGGTCAAATATGATTTCTGTGGTTTTTGTTGTGTTCAAGAGCAAACTATGATCCTCGCACCATTTATTGAAGTGTTTCACCTCATCAAAGTAAATTAAAGGGTTATCTGCAACGGAAAGGAGACTGATAATAATCGTGTCGTCAGAGAACTTTATAATTTTGTTTTGGGTGTGGCTACCTTGGCAGCTGTTAGTGTAAAGAGTAAAGAGCAAAGGTGAACTCACTGCCCCCTGTGGTATCCCAGTATTACAACTTAACACTTTTGAAAATGTGCCATTGAGCTTTACTTGTTGTGTATGGAGTCCTATACTGTTCATAATTAAATAAATAAATATTTAATTAAATAAATAAATATGGCCTCATGAAAATACACAATCAACCAATAAATCTCTCATAAATATATAAAAATGTCATGAAATTGTGAAAAACCTGCACACTGATTTTATATAAGCCATTATATTATTCAATATATTTCATTTTGCTTTAAAAACCTGTTCATTATTTTAAAAAAGTATTTTTAAATATTCATTTTAATCATGTGGAATATTATTATAATTCTGTCTTTTTTCAGAAGCTCGTATTTCAAAATCAATATTTCCAAAGTAGCTTTGTTTTTATTTCATGTTGCTATTTTTCACAATGGCGTATTTATTTCATGAAGAGCTTTTTCAGCAGAATGGGTCTGTCAATCAGTGAAAGTGGGCGGGGTCTAAACGCTCATTGGCTTATCCATGGAAATCGACTCATATTCCTCGATACCCGCTCAGCGGTGTGCCAGTCAGAGAGATGGCATATTTCAGCGATATCTGCGCGGCTTTGCAGACATCAGAGATCAAATAGAGACAAACGATCTGTCTGCTGCAGAAGATGCAAACATGGACCACTCTGTTTTTGTAGTTTGAGGGTTTGTGTGGACCAAAGCACAGAGAGGAGCTCCGGTCGTCCACGTCTATAAGGCTACGTTCACACTGCAGGGCTTAATGCTCAATTCGGATTTTTTGAAAAAATCCGAACAATTCGGATTTTTTGAAAAAATCCGAATTGTTTGCTAGACCGTTCACATTTCCAAGTAAATCCGAACTTTTGTGATCTCCAGTGTGACCGTGACACGACCCAAACTAGACCCGCATGCGCAGAAGCCAGAAGAATACTCAACGGTGAACGACGTCACTTGTTTGCGGAGCAGATGTCAACAACAGTGTTGTCAAAAGCGGAGCTCTTTTTGTAATATTAAATTTATTTTTACGAAGGAGCAGCACAATTACAATCTTCTCATTTTAAGAAGGCAATGGAGTCTGGATCGTCTGTACCCACTGTTGTGGAATGGAAATGTGTATGTGTTGGAGCCGCTCGCCCGCGTGTGTGCAAGCGCGTGCCGCGATAGAGAATGGGGGGGGGGGGGGGGGCAGTGTGTGCGCGCATTCATGTTGTGTGTTACGGATGACGGTAATAAAAGGTTTCCCCCAAAATAAATGCTATGGACTCTTTATTAACCCGTTCTGGAGAATCTAAGGATCAGAACAGGGAGGAGGAGGAGGATCGCCTCGGGTCCCCCGCGCTTGAGCACGGTCAAAGGGGAGAAAGAAAAAAAAGTTATCGCGGGAAAGGTTCAACACCACGCTCTGCCATTTATCTGGAAATTTTTTCAAAAACCGCCCAGTTGCAATAAGAGCCCTGGAGTTTGGCCTGAAAAGAGCGATCAGCCCAAATATTAATCCAATCGGGGATCTCGCTTCCCTTCCACTGACTGATCTCAGCAGCATCGTCCACCATGGTTGATGTTTACGTTCTCGTTCCTGCCTACTTTAACGCAAAATGATAACGTTTGTTGCGTGTCGATGACGTACAGTTCGGAATCAAGTCGCCTGGCCGGTCAGACGGTGGTCGCAATTGAAAAGAACGGCTACAATTCTGAATCAGGCCGGCAAACCCACGGGGCCTGGGTCGCAATTGAAAAGATCGGATCTGTGTCATTCAGACTGTCATGAAAAGATCGGAATTGGGCCGCTTAGGGGCAAAAAATTCGGATTTGGGTCGTTTCAGCCTGCAGTGTGAACGTAGCCAAAGTCCCCCGTTGAAACACTCCTCATTCTCACACCATTCACTCAGAGCTCACATCGTGCCTCACACTGTGTCGGCTCACAGGAGGTGAGCTGGCGGACCAACAGTCAGACCAGGAGCTGCGCAAAGCGGAAGAAGCCTGCTGAGGCCTCCTGAACCTTAAAATATTTTTCTATTTTCAATGAGACAATGATTATAATCAGGTCCTCTGATTTTATTTTTCCCTCCCTTCAAAATGTTGAACCTTTCCTGCGATGACGTTTCTGACCGTGGTCGGAAAACGCAGCGGAGATCCGGGAGTGATTGAACAATTCTGCAGCCAGGGTTTACTCCAAGAATCAGGCTCTGCACTTTGGAGGAAACCTTTTTTTATTATTACTTTTCCGGGTGACAGGGCAACAGACCCTTAACGTGCGCTCACACATACACTCTCGCACTGCCTGGGCGCTCTGATTTACACGTAATTTAAGACGTGACTGCGCTGAGCTGAAGCAGAGACTCTCTGGAATTGATCTCATAAACTCAAAAATGGAAACATTGTTATCATGTGAAACTATTCAAAATAAATCAACCTGATCTTTTAACACTCCATGTACATTGTGCATCCATGCATTTTTACTGAGACAAGCGCAGGCAACTGCTCCATGTGGCTATCAGGCTAAAAACATTAGCTGGTAGCCCATCCCACACGCGGCATGTTGCGTTCATGGAACTCCGGTTCATAGACGTTTTGTGGAACTCCAACAACCACCCAGCCTAACTTAGGCCACTACTAGATGTTAATGAGAAGATGAAAATTGCAGAAGCGACCACAAAACCACCTGAATTATACACACTTGCCCAAAGCCACTTTTATCCGCAAATTTAGAACAAAAACTTCCCAATTTCGTGTAACACTTTGGATGTGTTGAGGTGCGTACTCCCCCTAGTGTTGAGGAGTGTGCATTGCGCCGTCACGTTTGGTGAAGTATCTTCGATCGATGTAGTCAGGGTGCAGCTGCTCGTGTCTGAGTAAAGGAGTAGCCAATCACAAAAGTGTCTCCGCCTTGTCTAGCTTGATTGACAGACTCATTCTCCTGAAAAAGCTCTTCATGAAATAAATACGTCATTGTGAAAAACAGCAACATGAAATAAAAACAAAGCTACTTTGGAAAATATTGATTTTGAAATCCAAGGTTCTGAAAAAAGATGTAGAATTATAATATTCCATATGAATAAAATGAATATTTTAAAATGCCGTTTTAAAATAATGAACAGGTTTTTAAAGCAAAATGAAATATATTGAATAATATAATGGCTAATTTAAAATCAGTGTGCAGGTTTTTCACAATTTCATGATCTTTTTATATATATATATATATATATATAAGAGATTTATTGGTTGATTGTGTATTTGCATGAGTTCATATTTATTTATTTAATTAAATATTTAATTATGAACAGTATAGGACTCCATAGTTGTGTTCTGTCAGTCAGGAGTGAAAAAAACATTTAACCATGTCTGGATTTAAATTCATGGTTTTGACAGAATTCATGTTTGTCACCTTTTTCATTGTGTCCCATAGGTATTTAGTGTTTTTGGCATTTAAGCTGTTCTCAATGTCAAGGCGATGTTTGTTTCTAGCTTTTTTATAGCAATGTCCAAATCCTTTTGAGCTGTCTTTAATCCAATATTATCATTATTATTAAAAGCAAGCTTTTTTAGATTTATGCAACTTTTTACTTCCTTTGTTACATAAGGTTTGTTGTTGGGGAAATGTTTGACAACTTTTGGAACAATACCATCAATGCAGAAATGAATATAATCAGTGATGGTTTCATTTGATTCATTCAATTCCAGTTCATGAAAAACACTCCAGTCAGTGCAGGAAAAACAACCTCTCAGAGTCAGTACACTATCTTCTGTCCAGTTGGTCACAGATTTCTTGACAGGTTTTGAAGATTTTAGAACAGTTTTGTAGGTGGGTAGAAGATGAATGGTTGTGTGGTCAGAGTTCGCCAGGGGAGGGAGGGATTTAGCTTTGAAGGCATTTTTAATGTTCCCATAGCATTTGTCAAGGACCTTCTCATTACGTGTGGCACATTTAACATACTGATGAAACCCCGGTAAAGCATGCTCAAGCCGTGCTTGGTTAAAGTCCCCTAGTAGGAACACCGGGGCCCCTGGAGTGTGCTGAAGACGTCTATACACACAGTCTGCCAACTGACTGGTGGCCACTGATGTGTTCGCACTCAGGGGGGTGTAGACCGCACACACTATAATATTGCCAAACTCCCTTGGTAAATAAAAAGGGCGTAACGAGATGCACAGCATTTCCAAGTCAGGACTGCACATTTTGTCTCTAACTGTAATTTGGCTGCACCATTCATCACGGACATATATGCAAATACCCCCACCTTTGGATTTGCCAGAAGAGAGATCTCGGTCCGCTCTCACGCAGGTGAATCCATCCAGTTCAATGCAGCTGTCAGGTGTCTCCTCGCGGAGCCAGGTTTCCGTCAACACGATCATACATGACTCCCTGTATTCATGTAGATGCCGACTGTTGATCCTTAGTTCGTCTACTTTCCTTGACAGTGCACGTCTGACCGAACGCCCTCTTACATTTGCACCCCAAATGGAGACTGGATTTGATAGGTTAAAAACATACAATAATTTATTAAAAACTTGACACAAATTCCATAAGAGAAAGTTAAAATGGACTCGGACAGTTGGACCGCACTCCAACACTGCATGAGGGCGGCTGCCTCCAGGATCGACTCAGCCCCACTGCACTGGCGGGTAGCCACAAACACCACCAAGGGAGATCTCTGATCCAACTCTCACCAGGAGTACCTGCTCAGGGCCCAAATGCACACAAAAACACACCACAACCCAAACAGGGATTAAAAGAAAATACAAAACAGAAGAGGTGCACCTGAGCAGGTCACCACTAATTTATGGGCTGAAAACAGGGGGGGTCCCCCTTACACAATACTATATATGGCACCCACCAGCTACCATAAGGATAAAAGAAGGAGGCAGTCACCTTCAGCCAGGTCCAGACACCAAGATACTAAAAATGAGCACAAAACAGTTTAAAAATAGATAAAAGCAAGGGTGTCAAGGTTGGTTAAAACATTAAAAACAATGACTAAAAACACTACAAGCAAAACAGCAGTGGCAACTCTGCTTGAAAAGGAAAAATAAGTTAGTTCTCCCCTGGGACAAACACATGTTTTACAAACCCTTATATTACCTCTCATGCCCCAGGGTCAGAACTCATGCCACCACCTGTTAGTATAAATAGAATTTAAAATGTTGCAAACTCAAATGCTTAAAAACTTTAGTAAAAGGACTCAAATGATTAAAAGCTTTAGTAAAAAAGGTCCACATGTCAAGCTCACCCACCAAGGCCAAACCAGGAAACCAGCATCTAGATGGAACTCCCACTGCCGCTATTTATCAGCCTTGTGAGCCAATCACAGCTCAACAGACAGGTGCTGGCCATGAATGTTAAACTATGGAACACCATGAGGGACAAACCACCATCCACAGCTCTGTCTGTCACACACGCACGTTGCTGAGGATCACTGAAGGCAGAGGTGGGCAGTGTCCTCTTTTCCTGAGCCACTGTCGCACGCCTCCACGGCGTCCTCTTTTTCGCCGCGTTAATCTCCGTGTTAGCGGCTTCCTCCTCAATTCCACGGGTAGATCACTTGGTGCGGTGTCTCCCCGATGCCGTAAGGTTAATAAGGACTCCCTGGCGTAGACGTGTCGTTGAGCTCCAGCCAAGGTCACAGGAGCGTTGGAGCAGCTTACCCCGAGAAGTTCTCGGACAGCTCCGAGCAATAGCAACACGAAAATGAGGACTAAACGCATTCTTGCATGTGCAGGATCAGGCCAGCGGAAAAGTAAGAAAACTCAGAAGTTAGGACCAAACATTCACACAAGCATACAGAAACAGCACAGCACTGAGGCCCGGGTCGCGTGTGGAGCCGGGCCATCGGACGTTGCACAGTGCAGGCAACTTTCTTTTGCACAACATTCAGAGCGCACGTTGGTACGGACGTGCTATGAAATGGGTTGCCAGATTTGGGTGTTTTTTCATTTTATTTTTTTCGCCACTTCGGGGCCCTGCAGGTGACGGGGGCCCTACGCGGCTGCGTAATTCGCGTATAGGGAGGGCCGGCCATGATAACAATAGTAATAGTTTGCTGAAAAGAGCATTCACAAATCTTGGCTTTTTTTTGTCATTTGCATGTTTGTTTTTTGGCAGAATGTGTTAAAAAAAATCAAGAATTAGGCTCTGTCCAGGCACCAATTCTGACACAGGGTTTGGCTCTCAGTTGGAATGAGAATGGCGTGTGGCCCCTCCTCGAAGAGCTTGAGGAAGTGGCTTGTGAGAGAAAAGTTTACTGGGCATCTCTGCTTAGACTGCTGCCTCCACAACCCGGTCCCCGGATGAGCAGAAGAAGATGGATGGATGGATCAGAATTGACCAAAAAAGCGTACACTTTGCGTTAATTTTTAGTTGTAAACATATGGGATCGATTAGTCGTTACCTTAGTCGTTAGTCGCTATGCAGCTTAGTATGCTTCTGCATGCTGATTGGACCAACTAAAGCGCGCAGTCTGCCCTCCTGCTGGAACTTTCCATATGCGACTGCCACAGACCAGACTGCAGCACGCGGTAATCTTGTCCGTGCCTTCTAAGCTCTATAAACCGAGAATATTTGGATATTATTGTAGCAGCCCATGCAGTGTCTCATGTTCATGCATTTACTACTGCAGTTACGGTAGTGGGACTGTAGGGGGCATGTGTTCTGCTGTGCAAGATTTATAATAAAGAGACCTGTGGAGTAAACAGACGTGTGTGTCTGAGCGCCATAATTTCATTCACGTCTACAGACACCGAACCCTGTGAGGCCGGCTACATTATTAACATCATGTGTTTGTATTTCTGATGCCGTGGAGTGACGGTACATTTTATAGATACGATGCTAACAGGTTTGTGATCGTTTCCGTGCCTTTCTGCTGCAGACAGTCCATGTTAGCTTAGCATCATTCATGCTTAAATGTGGCGCTAACGTTTTTAATCTTCAGACAGAATCTTCGTAGAAAACTCCACAGATAAAACGTGGGATTTTATGGCACATTTCATCTTTTTAGCCAGGAAAATATGTAACGATAGATACCATAAAAGTATTTATAAGTTGTTGTTTTTTGTAGGAGAGCGGTGAAGTTCATAAAATGCATTTAGTGCTGAGAGAAGTTATATTTTTTAAATATTTTGCTCTGAGAATTGTTAAATAATTTAGATTTATCAAGTTACATTTCTTTAAATTTCACTGACTTAAGCATTTTGGATTTTTTTCTTACGTTTTTTTCTTCTGTTTTTAGAGCTTTTAGTTAATGGTTGTTAGCCAGGACACACCAATAATTTATAGAAAATTTAGGAAGTTTTCACTGGGGAATGACAATAAATGTCAATTTCTATTTTTACGTGTCTGTATAGTTTTTAATCTTAAAGTTTTTTGTTCTCTTGTTTTGGTTTTTCAGGTGCAGTTATTTGGGCCTTTCCTGAAGGACTATAGTTGGTAAATATGATCACATGGCAGTTTTGCAGTTTAACATTAGAAACATAAGAGGATTTACATTGTATTGTGAAGTTCACAGACATGAACCTAATAGTTTAAAGTGCCATGGACCAAACTGCAGGCAAATATTCAATAATGCTGCTTTTAAGGCCCACTTTCATTTGGTTCACAGTTTGGCCAGACTTAAAGTTAGTGCTTGTTGTGTTGCCACAGATTTAAATGTGTTTTTGACCTGTGTGAGTGTTAACTTCATGCTGTCAAAGATCTTATTTGTCATTTTACGACCACGTAAAGGAGGGATGCTCTGTATTAGGGCTGCACGATATGAGGAAACCTTGCGATATGTGATATTAATGATCAGTATTGCGATAATGATAAAACTTGTGGTAAATGAACAAATTGCAAAACAACCAAAAACATCATTCCCTTTTCATTGCAGCAGTTTAAAAATTATACTGTAGATCAGTGTTTTTCATCCAGTGTGTAGAGTGCCGTGGCCGTGGGAGATGATCAGGAGTGCCATGGGAAATTGCCCTCCCCTAACTGATCTAAAAACATTTACCATCTCCAGCATATCAGCTCTTTGTTCCTCCAAACAGGCCCTGATAAAACACTGGGTAGTTAGGAATATGAAAGATCATAAAATACTTTTTTCTTTGTTTTTATTTGATTCTATCAAAGACCTTCTGAGAAGAATGACGGTGCCGCGATTTAGTCGTAGCTTCAGTTGTTTTTGGAAAAGTCCCGCCCCTTTAACTGTCTCCACCAATCATCCTCGGAGACTTAATCATATGTCATCAGTCTGACCAATCAGAAGTGGTTCAAGTCTTCACTTCCTTGTTCCGATTTTATAAAAGTCTCTCAGTTCTAAAAAAAATACCAGCTAAAGCTCGTCCTTAGCGGTGTATCTTTCCACAGAATCCGGCATCACACCGTGGAAAAAGTGAACAAAACCATGAAGCTCAGAGACGCAAGTCTGTTTGTTGTTAGTTGGCTGTTTTTACTACATCTCCCATGATACATTGGGTTAAAGTCACAGCGTCTCAGCGCACAACGAGTCTTCCTCTGACGTCTTGAAACAACAAAGAACACACCTTAAGTGTGAATCTACAATTTCCATAGTCATGAAAATAAAGAAAACTCTTTGAATGAGAAGGTGTGTCCAAACTGTTGGTCTGTATTGTATGTATATATGTATATATATAGGTATATATAGATATTTTCTTTTCTAAACAATTTTATACACACTATTTGTTGTAGCATTACTTGAACAGTTTTTCCTCGTGAATTCAAATGTTGTTTTCTTTTGTTTTATTTACTTCCAGGCTCTTTGTAAAAGGCTAGAGTCAGTCAGAGCCACGCCAGGGGCCTGTTTCAGAAAGGAGGTTAAGTGTAAACTCTGAGTGCGTTAACCCTGAAATCAGGGAAACCCTGGGTTTTCCGTTTCAGAATGGGAGGTTTGTTAAACCAGAGTGTGTTTCTCTTTCGGCTTTTTCCCATCAGGGGTGGCCACAGCGAACGAGTCACATGGTAAACTTGGCAATGTTTTACGCTGGATGCCCTTCCTGACGCAACCCTATCAAAGCAACCGGGCTTGGGACCAGCACAGAAGTAGAGAAGGGAACAGGGAGCAGCCCGGATTTGAACCCTGGTTTCACGGACCGAAGGCACCGCAAACCAGCACAAGCTAAACCGGCTCCCTTTTGTTAAACCAGAGTAAACAGAGTAAGTCAAACCCGTTTCTGAAAAAGAGGTAACTTATACTCGGAGTCAGTGTCCATGGTTACTTACGCTGTAAACCTAACCTGGTCGGGAGCAGGTTTTATTCTCTAAACTCAAGGTTTCTGCCGGTCCCCTCCCCTTTTTAAAGACGAAGCGGTATTTTTCGCTTTAACCTTCATTGCCCACATTTCCGTCACACAGAGACGGTCTAAGTGACAAGAATGGCTTGTCGTTTTTTGGAGGACCCAATAGATGAGGAGGCTGCATTAATTTTCATTCGTAGAGAATTACATTTACGTCGTGCGAGGATTTTGAGACCTAGACTCGATTTATGTCATTTCCCCATACGTTTTTGTTTGAGCGTTACCGTTTTTCGTTGCAGTCAATTACATATATACAATGAAAACAACATTAGATAGGTATTGCTATGTAGATGTTTCATGTCAAATATTGTCAACAAAGCCTACATCAATGACATGCTCAAATTTGACCTGATTGAATTATGTTTTATACTTCATTTTTAGCTGCTGCCATGTTCTTTTAATTCCTGCAGGATTGCATCTACATGAAAATGACATCAGGGACATTAAATTAGATTAATGTAACAATTACTTTTTGGAAACACAATTTGCTAGTACTGCTTACTTTCTTAATCCCATATAAACCTATACCACTTGATCAAAGGGTAGACAAAAGTTCACTTTTAAAAAAAACACAATTGAATGTATTAATATTAAACTGACCAAAGTTTGCAAGAGGGGAAGGTTAACAAAAAAGTCCTCTAAGCATTACCAACGTTAAATGCATTTTCCCCCGATTGGTTCTCTACATTATGCAGCATTTCATGCAATTACACCAGGAATAACACTTCAAAAGTACACCTAAATATCGCCATTTTTTTATTTAACACATTACGCTATGTAAAAAGTTATTACAGCCAATATTTTCTAACAATGATTTAAATGCAAACTTACGCATTGACTTGAGCAGCTATGTTTTCCCACGCTAACTGTCTCTGTTTTGCAGATGCAGCGGTGTTGCTTTTCTTCCGGAATATGTGCTCATATTCACTGTAACTCTGGAGCAGCACGTCAAGTTCAGCTGGCGAAAAATACGCAGACCTCTTTTTTTCACGGTTGCCACGGTGACTCGTAATATCTGCGCTCCATTGATAATGGCTTCTTATAGTCGCGGTGCGCATGCTTACCTCCGAATCAGTCCACTCAGAATTGATTGACCTTTGCAGCTAGCAGGTGTGTTTATAACATTTGAGTGTGTGTGTGGACAGGCTCTGCTTTTTTTTTTTTTTTACTACATTTGAACTTTACCATAATGATTAACAACCAGTAAACTTGTTGCTTTATGCTACTTCATGGTCTTATCCCCCTTCCCCTCCTATTATCACCCCCTACCCCCCCTCTCTCTATCGTCCCTCTCTCATCTTCCCTTCTTTCCTTTTGCGTCCGGTCCAACACAAAAGATTTTCAGACATGATTGAAATTAATAAAGTTTGGCCTCAATTACAAAAGGGGTTTATTCAGACATACCTTTGGTTTTTCTGAAGATTAATAACCCCTCTTGTTAAAGTAAAATCTGTCCAACACAAGAGGCCCTCAGCTCTCATCTGTCTGCCCAGCTGTTGGACAGGACAAGTTAGAAAAAAAAAAAAAAAAAAAGAATTGATTGACCTAACTCCGATCAGCTTCTCTGAAACAGAAACTCAGAGTTGTTAATCTCTCGATTGACCAACTCAGAGTTCAAGTTTAACCTCAGAGTTGGTTGAACCTCCTTTCTGAAACCGGCCCCTGACCTTCAGTGTACGAAGCTGCTCGCAGACTCATGGGATACATTTATGCTTTCAACAGACTGTGAAACTTTTTGGTGTCTTCTTTATTCCTTGTACTAATGCAGAAACTCTGCGAATATCTTATTATATTAGCTGATTTGAAGAAAGCAACATTTTAAAGCAACAGTCTGTCATCAGTGACCATGTCCAACTGGCCCGTCAGGCATCGCTCTCTCAGGGACTAACAGCAGCTATTCAGCATGAAAACCTGGTGAGTTAAAACATAACATTTTTCTCTAAACAAAAACCATTTGAAGAATGATGCACTCCTTATAAAATACTCAGAATAAAAATGACATTTTTAACACTTTGTTTTTTTCTGCTGAGTTCAATATTAAACAGGAATGATCATTAAAAACACTGTTCATGCTTTTTCTGAATATCCACACTGGAATACATTTGTATTCAAAATGATTAATATAAATGATTAAATATTATCTGGAATATTCTACATTATAACACCTTTCCTGTCATAACAGAATCTTAGAGACCCAGATGCTGGAACCCGGAAGAAAACACAGGAGCAAGCTGGTGTGGTGAGTAATAAGATTGAATTGCCAGCAAGGTTAGGGAGTGAGCAGTTTCCGTGTGGTCCACAATACTAGAGACTGGATTCTGTGGCGTCACTGGTGGATCCCTCTGTAGGGCGGTGTTGGTGGAGATCTGTGGAGTTGGATGATCGGCAGAGGCTCGTGGTGAGACCGGAGAAGCAGACTGAGTGAGGTTTCCAGACACCGGCTGATTCAGGCAACCACTCGTGGTTTGGGATTTCCTGGAGACAGGTAAGGAGATACATTAGGTGCAGGCTTGGAACAAGGTAGCTTGACAAAAACTAGACGTAAGAACAAAATGAGCACCATCAGGGGCAAATGGACTGGCGATGAATACTGGTCCAGGAGCTCCTTAAGTAGGTAGGCGGGGATGATGAGTTGAGTGGTGGCAGCTGGGCTGAATCAGGGAACCAAGCGGAGAGGAGAGGGGGAGGAGTCTGACAGAGGCACCATGACATTTCCCTGCCGTTGCAACATCTATTAGAAAAATCCAGAGAATGCCCTCTGAGCTCATAAATAAGACTAATTGTTTATCATTTAGCTTTTTTGGGGGGGGCGGGGTAAATGTTCAAAAGTAAAAATTATAATAAGTTTGATGTTTTTGAAATATATTAAGTACTATTTCAGTTGCTTAGCTAAGAAATAATGAGCTGCTTTAAAAATCATACAATGTGATTTCCTGGATTCTTTTCTTTTTCAACATTAGCTGATTTGTGGATTGTTGATCGATAGAAGAGGGTAATGGTTTGGTGCAGGTCTGAGAGCACCTCCTAAAATGTATGGCTTTTCATCTCTGCCATAAAGTGAAAGGACGTAAAGACAACTGAGCGGGTTTATTCAGGAACTGAGTGAGGAACCTTCCAACCGCTCAGGCGCAATTCTAACCCAGCGGGGATCCTGCTCAGTTAGGACAGTGTTTTTCAACCTTTTTTGAGCCACGGCACACTTTAACCTTGACAAAAATCCCGCGGCACACCAGCATCCAAAAAAAAAAAAAAAAAGCAGAAATTCATGGTCTGTATTGATCGACAGCCCCCGCCCGCAATCTCACGTGCATTTTTGTGATAATTGTGGCCGGAAAAGCAGGAGGTTACGGCTGTTTTTTCTAAGAGATGAAATGAAAGTTAAATTAAGAAACTTTTTGTTTGTTGTGCTTTCAAGACGTTTCACAATTCTGCAACTCGTGCGCTGGGACACTGGCCCTTTAAGCCAATGCATCACGGGAGATGTAGTGTGAAAACTGCCGAAAAATTGCAGAAAGACTCGCGTCTCTGAGCTTCATTGTTTTGTTCACGTGTTCCACGGTCTGACACCGGACTCTGTGGAAAGCTACACCGCTACAGACGAGCTTTAGCTGGTTGTTTTGTTAGAACTGAGCGACTTTATCAGCAGAATTAAGAACAAGGAAGTGAAGACTTTAAGCACTTCTGATTGGTCAGACTGATGACATGTGATTAAGCCTTCAAGAATGATTGGCGGAGACAGTTAAAGGGGCGGGACTTTTCCGCAAACTGTCATATCTGCAGGTAAATCGCGGTACAGTCATTCTTATCAAAATGTCTTTAATAGAATTAAATAAACACAAAGAAAAAGTAATTTTAAGATCTTTTATATTCCTAACTACTCAGTGTTTTATCAGGGCCTGTTTGGATGAACACAGAGCTGATTTCCTGGAGATGAAAAATGTTCTTAGACCAGTTAATGAGGGCAATTTCCCACGGCACACATGACCATCTCCCACGGCACACTAGTGTGCCGCGGCACACTGGTTGAAAAACACTGAGTTAGAAGAGCCTCTAACCAAACAGGGGGGCGCGAACAAGTTTGACACAAAGAGCCAAGATTTTTAACTTTGATAGTCAAAGAGCCACACCACGCAATGACCTGCCAGACACACACCCACAAACACGCAATTAAAGCCATATTATTTATTTATTTATTTTTTTTTATTTTTTTTTTAACTTGTCCTGTCCAACAGCTAGGCAGGCAGATGAGAGTTGAGGGCCTCTTGTGTTGGACATATTTTACTTTAACAAGAGGGGTTATTAATCTTCAGACAAACCAAAGGTATGTCTGGATAAACCCCTTTTGTAATTTAGGCCAAACTTTATTAATTTCAACCATGTTTGAAAATTTCTGTTGTTGGACCGGACGGAAAAGGAAAGAAGGTAAGAAGAGAAGGATGTTAGAGGGGGGGGGGGGGGGGGGGGGGGGATAGTGAGAGGGGGGGGGGGGTAAGACCATGAAGCAGCATAGAGCAGACAGGTTTACTGGTTGTTTATCATTACGGTAAGGTTAAAATGTAGTACAAAAAGGGCGGGGCCTGTCCACACACACACTGAAATGTTATCAACATACCTGCTAGCTGCAAAAACGTCCACATGTCAACATGTACACAAAACAAATAGTGTTCACAAACGCATACCTATGACTTTAAACCAACTAGTGTGAAATATTTCATTCATTCAATCATGCAAACTATTAGTGCAAAGGTGAGCTAACACCTGTGCTCAGGTGAGTGTTTATGTTCTTCTAAAATGGATGGTGGAATGTGAATAGAAGGAGGAGGAGCGCCCAGCCACCCCCACACCCAGACCGCCGCCGCAGCAGCAGCGGCAGCCGGAATCCCCCCAACGCCACACGGGAACGGCAGGGAACAACCGCCCCCCGGGCGACAAAGACCGCCACCCAGGCCAGGGCCAGCAGGACCGCCGCGAGGCCCCCAGAGCCAGAGAGCAGGGAGGCGCAGAGGGAAAGAGAGCGCCGCCCCAGCCCAACCAGGAAAGCAGCCCCCCCGCCGCGCCGGGAGAGCCCAACGCAGGGCCCCACCGGAGAAGGATGTCCACAGCCCCAGACGAGCACCCCACCACCACCCAGGAGTTCCGGGCATCCCCCCGCCCCAACCCCAGGTACGAGCCAGGACCCCCCAAGGGAGACCCTCTCCGCGCTCCAGGCAGCCACCCACCCGGCCCACGGTTGGTCCAGGGAGGAGCAAGGCAGGGGCCCGCCGCCCCCGCCCATGAGGGGGGAACCCCGGGGAAAAAAAAGGGGGGCCCACAAGGGGTGTTGTAAATATGGCCCGACCAGGCTTGGCCACTGTTGGAAGTTTGACGGGGCCCAGCGCTCAGGGGCAAGGACCAGGACCCACCCCCCAGGGACACGAACACCCCCGGCTCAGGTGTAATGTGAACCCCCCCACCGCGCGGAGAGAGCACCGCCGGGCCCAGGAAGCCGGCACCCAGGGGACACGGCCGCCGTCGCAAAGGGGCCCGCACCAAGGTTATAATAGTTTCGGATTTTTTAGTAGTTTTAGTTTTTATTTCGTTTTGAATTTTTGTTTTTACATTTATTTAGTTTTAATTAGTTTTTAGACGCTACTTTACTAGTTTTTATTAGTTTTTATTTTTTGAAATTGCTTCGTTTTAGTTTAGTTTTTATTAGTTTTAGTGTTAGTTTTAGTTTTTTGTTTTTTTGTTTTTGTAAATTAGGATATTTGTCAGGTGCATGATTCAAAATCAACAGAATAAGTATTGTATGATAAAAAACTAAATCAAAGATACAGTTTGAAACAATTATTCAGAGGACACAAGGACAACCATCCTTGAATTAAAATACAACAGCCGATAACAGCATTACGTTATCTGCTCTTGCTTCTTTTTCGGGGGAGGGCGGCGACAGGCTAGCTTGTCTAGGTACTGTTGATTTGCGTTGTTGTGTGCGCTTTTTAAATGTACTTTTAGATTCGTAGGGTTTTTCCCTTTGAGGAGCGTTCCACAAATTTTGTCCCCTGCTTCGACTACAAGGCACTTACTTTTGTTTTCAACGCTGTTATATTCAAAAAAGTCCCAAATAGGACTCTCCCGCTTTCTCCCAACTGTTAATGCAGCCATCACGCTCATGTAAAGGTCTATGACACCGCTAGCCGGCAGTGTCTGACAGACATCATGTGACGTCACAGACAACGTGATGCCGTAAGGGTCAAATACACAGTAAAACTAGCAGCGTGAAGTAAATAGACTTTATTTCAACCCAAAAGACTTATGTATTAACAAAGACGAAAACGAAGTATTTTTTGGGGTTAATATTAGTTAGTTTCAGTTCGTTTTATACACACAACAAACAGTTTTAGTTAGTTTTCGTTTTTTTTAAAACTCTCGTTTTTATTTTTATTTCAGTTAACGAAAATGTTTTTTCAGTTCTAGTTTTAGTTTTTTCGTTCGTTTTCGTTAACTATAATAACCTTGGCCCGCACCCACCACCAGGGAAGGGGCAGGGGACAGATGGACCCAGGTCCCACCTTCCTTGCAAAATGTGTGTGCGTGTATGTGTGTTTGAGAGGGTGTGTGTGTGCATGTGTGTGTGTTTATGTTGGAATGTATATATTGAGGGGGCAGGGGTGTGTGTACTAAGGGGGGTGCAGTTAAAATTGGCGAGTAGGGCACTAAGGGGACATCTCCTGATTACTCACAGTGATGTCCCCTCACCCTCCCCACCAAGGGGCCCTAAATGTCTAAGGTGCGGTTAAAATTGGCGGGTAGGGTGCTAGGAGGACATCTGCTGCTTGCTGGCAGTGATGTCCAAGCACCCCCCCTACCAAGGACCCTACATGTCTAAGGTGCAAATAAAACCGAAAGAGGGGGGGCCCACTCCGTATGGTAACCATAGGAGGGGGGCCACTGCCAAGTAGCTCCCCCCCAAGGCGCATCACAGGCTAGAACCCCCACCCCCTCACTCTAATATGAGGTTATATGAGGAAGGGGGTAAGTTGGGGACAGCTGGTAGACCGTCCCCCGGTGGTCAAACAGCTGTCCCCCCGCCCCCCCCAGCAAAGGGGCCAGGCCCACCCAGCCCATGGGCCCCACCCCCGAAGGCGCCGACACTCCAGGCCCAGCACCAACCACCCCACACAGAGAGAGAGGAGCCAGAAAGCGTCGTTCCCCCCCCCCCCCCGGAGCAAGCCCAGGCCCCCACCCCCAAACGCCGGCCCTAGAAGAGCTCTGGTCAGGCCTCGACGGGACCGAGGCGGCCAACCGGCCGGGGCAACCACCGGTTGCCTCAGCGGAGACCCTGACCGGTCAGCCCCCCCGCCCCGTACCAATAGTGGGCCCCTCCTCCCCCCCAGAACGCCCCCCACAGGACAGGGCCGACAAGCCCCCCACCCCACCCCACCCCAGACCCCGCAGCCAGGCGGATGACACCCAGAGCGACCGGGGGCCCCGAGAGGGTTGTCCCGTCCCGTCCCAGAGCCAGAGAAGGGCCGACCCCAGCCCCAGGTGCAGATGGGCAGCCCATCCAGCGCCCCTGGGCCCCCCCCCCCCTGAGCAGGGCCCCCCGCCAACCCCCCCCAGCACGGGCAAAGGGACCACCCCCCCAAGCCAAGCCAGACCACCACCCCACCCCCCACCACGCACCCCCACACCCAAGCCCAGAGGACCCCGCAGCGCATCAGCCCGCCCCACCCAGGCACCGGACCCGACCCCCCGACCAACGGAGCCCTCACCGCCCCCGCCAGGCACCGGAGGCCCCGACCCCCACCCCAAACCACGGCAGAAGGGCAAGGAGCAGCGACGACCAAGCCCCCCACCCCCTAAGTCATGGAGTCAGCCACAGGAGACCAGAGAGACTGAATTCTTTCAAAGTTATTGAGCTTTGGGCTGACATTTTTTCCAAGCTGATATGATCAAACAGCAGATTTCTGTGTTGACTTATGTTTATATTTTTCTTGTTTTTCCAATTTATTAAAATAGTTTTTTTGGCAATACAAAGAGTTATGAAAATTATAGATGCTAATCCTTCTTCTATATCGATGGCACTCATGTCACCAAGCACACAAAGTGACGGTGAGGCCGTGATTGAAACCTTAAGCCAGACTGATAAATCGGCACATACCTGCTGCCAGAGAGCCAGTTTGAATTCAACTATGAAAATATAGGAGTGGCTGACCGGCGGCTCTACAATAACTTATGACCGGGGTTTAAATGTGCAAAAAGTCATAAGAAAGAAAATCCAAAAATGGTTACTCAATTTTGTTTCTTCTTTACTGATTTGTGTGTTAAAGAGTAAACTTAAAAAAAAAACATTCAACACAGACTTAAAAGAGGGAGCACATATTCTCTGACTTCTCCACCTTAACCCTTGTGCTATCCTAGGCACTTTACCATTGGGAGTTGGGTCATCTAGACCCACTAGACAGTGCTCTGAACCCTTTTTCTTCAATGATTTGTGATTTTCACAGGTTTCCATGGGTTCCATGAAATCTTTCCACCTTTAAAAGTTGCTAACTGTTCTCCCTTTGATGACTTCATTAATCCCACCATCCCATGCTGTGTCTGCATGCAGGTTCCAGGAAGTGAGGCTGAGCATGAGAAGGAAGAGGAGGAGGAGGATGACGAAGAGGGGAGGTGTCTGATATCTGAGTCTCAGAGTCAGGATGTACGTGCTTTGCATGCTGGGATAGCATAAAGTGGTGCAAACCTTTCATCAAAGCACGTGACACTTGCTGATGCTTCAGTCTTTTTTAATAATAAGTCAGTTATTGCTGGCAGCCAAAAGAACTGTCTGTTTCTAGCCTTGGTGTCTTTTCTTTATCAAAGCTTGTATTTTATACATGGGTTGTTTAGGCTTTTGGTATTTTTTAAAAATAGTTCTTTTTATTGTCTTACTAAGGAGCCCGTGACCTGACATGGGTAAAATAATAAATATCTTGTTCCCACACTATAATTAATTTGTGTGAGTGAAATAATTAGTCATACATAAACAGATGTGAGCAATAGTTATATTTACAGCAGACACCTTCACATTTCTGTCTGTGTGTCTCATTACATTGCATGAAAGACACGGATGATGTTTAGAGATAAGATTTATACATTTTAAAAAGCTCTACAAAAGCATTATACTCCTTAGCAGTCATTTTACATCAGAAGGCTAGTTGGTACATGCCACGTATGGGATATGTGTGATGCATGATGGGATACAGCTCCACTGTTATGCATCAGCTAAACACCAGAGGGCGTTGTTGATCTGTAATCAGTCTCAGGCGTCTCCAGTCCTGTTCCTTGTCCAGCAACCGGGGTTTATTAAAGCCGCCCCGTTTCTCCTCCTGCTATAAGCTCTGCAGTTCTCGCCCGATAAATACGAGCTCATCAAGGAAGCTGTGAGGCACGCGCTTTATACTGTTGCGGAGTGTGTGTTTGTGCTGAGCGGCGCGCGTGCCACGAGGGAGGGGCGCGTGCAGGTGGAGATGGGGGTGTGAGCACGGAGCGGAGGTGTGTGCGTGAAATATATTGTGTGTTCGGAGGACGGAGCACTAAATTAGTAGTCGTTGTTCCCCATCAATACTGATCAATACGGAGCCAGCAGCGCCAAATGCCTCACAATATGCCACGCTCCCCGCATTGCACCGTTTACACCAGAGCATGAATACGATGGTCGCTGCTTTCTGTCTTTGTAATAAAACGCCTCATCTGTTAATACAAAAGTATCTTTATGTAAACTCACTGTGTAGTTTTTAATCATCAGTACATAAACAATAATGTTGAAATAAACATGTAACAAATAAACATGAAGATGAAAAGAAAGAAGTACTTTTTTTATCTTTTCTGGACGCAATCTACACTTATGTCCTTGAAAATCGATCGCGATCGACGTAATGAGCACCCTTGATATAATATATACATGCATAATATATATAATATATAATGATGTTGTGGCTCCGGGTGCTTTTTTTTTCATTAGGGGGGGTCCCAAATGGCTCTTTTGAGTAAAAAAGGTTGCCGACCCCTGTCTTAGGGAAACAGCAGAACCAGAGAAAAGGAGGAAGAGGGCATCGGAGGACAAGACCCACAGTGAAGAAGAAAGGAGGAAGAAGAGGGAGGTAGTAAAGGCATGGAGTTGGAATGCAAAGAGCCATCCTTGCTGGAATTCAGTTTTTCCAACACGGGTCCATAGTTTAGTCAAAGGTCTTTGTTTTTGGGTTCAAAGTTTAGCTAATTGGTGTAAAATCCTTCAATTGAATGGAAGTCTGGAGTGCTGCATGTGTTATCACATGCTTTTCTTTCTGTGGTAGTTGGAATTGTGAAATGACATTTCATCAAGACTGAAGTGGTGATTGTTTCAGACTCTACTGACAAGGTGACCAACGGTGAGATGAGTCCTGCAGAAAAGAAGGAAGAGATGGAGCAGGAGAAGTTCCTGGAAGACTCCTCAGCAGCAGAAAACCACAGGTGTTTGATGGAAAACTTCAGTGTTCAATAAATGGATCCTAAATTTTAAAGGACATTTGTTTTAGGCTTATCCTCTTTTTCCATTAGTGCCTACACTATATTACCAAAAGTATTGGCTCAGCCATCCAAATGATCAGAATCAGTTTTCTAATCACTTTGTCCAGCACTGTGGCATGCAGACTGTTTTTACAAACACCTGTGAAAGAATGGGCCGCTCTCAGGAGCTCTGTGTATTCCAGAGTGGAACTGTCATAGGACTCCACCTGTGCAACAAATCCCAGTGAGAAATTTTGGTGGAGGAGAAATTATGGTGTGGGCCTGGCTTGGCCTCTTAGTTCTTGTGAACAGAACTCTGAATGCTTCAGGATACCAAAACATTTTGGACAGTTCCATGCTCTCAATCTTGTGGGAACAGTTCGTAGCGGGCCCCTTCCTCTTCCAACATGACTGCACCAGTGCACCAGGTCCATAAAGACATGGCTGACAGAGTCTGGGGTGGATGAACGTGACTGACCTGCACAGAGTCCTGGCCTGAACCCCGTAGATCACCTTTGGGATGAATTAGAGCCAAGACTGAGCCAGGCCTTCTCCACCAACATCAGTGTGTGACCTCACCAATGTGCTTTTGGAAGAATGGTCCAAAATTCCCATAAACACACTCTTCAACCTTCTAGACAGTCTTCCCAGAAGAGATGAAGGTGTAATAGGGGGCTAGGAATGGGGTGGCACTTCAGTTCATATGGGAGTAAAGGCACGTGAGCAAATACGTTTGGTAATATAGGATATATTTTTGTATCTTGTTTTTTTTTTTTACTTTAGAGGTCCAAAGGCTCAAGAAGAGGCCACCTGAGCATCTGGCTCACCTGCAGAGGTTGGCTGCTGTGCTGACACCACATTTTCTAGAACTGGGTTCCAGATAAAGAGTTGCTGCTCTGAGGTGCTCAGAATCTGAGCTCTGCAAAGAAACATAGGCCGGCTTTACACTGAAGGTCTTGATGCTCATATCCGATTTTCTGACTATATCCGATTTTTTTGACGACCGGCTTACATCATCTTTTAAAAGTGACCCGTATCTGATTTATGCATTTACACTATACAATGCTGAAACTATCAAACGTAGACGTTCTGAGGACTACGTAGCAGTATTTCCGCATTCCGCGGACCTCCTTCAGACTGTTGTGACTGCGGTTGTCATGGAGGCAAGGCGGCGATGGAAGGAGGCGTTGCCTTGGGCGCTCCAGAGGGGATGCACGGGGGAGTAAAAAGACGTGCTGTACTAACAGTTTGATCCAAGTGTTGAACCTTTCCTGCGCGATGACTTCTCTTTTCTGATCGTAGTCAGAAACACACGGGAGATTTCCTCGGGGTTCACCTTTCCGTTCTGAACCCTCAGCCTCCAGAGTGGGTTAAGAAAGACTCCAAAACTTTTGGGCGAGACACCTTATTTTTAATTTACGGTTCTCCGACAGTCCCCCGATCCGCGCTCACCCCCCCCTCTCTCCTTACACACACACACACACGCAAGCACGCATGCGCGCGCTCACACACACACACGGTCCCCATCATACACGCCCCCCAAAGAAATAAACGGCTTCTAGCCTGTTCCATAGCAATGGTGTCCCGCTTCATTAGTTACCGTTTGCGTCCGGACCGGACATAACAGCGGTTTCCAACTCCAATTTTCTGAAGCCTGCGGCTGAAAGGTAACACGCTGACAGCAAAATCAGCGCACAAAAGCACCTTAATAAGTCACGTGATGTCAGTTGGTGGTCTCCTGAGTTGATGTCCTCGACGTACGACTCTCATTTACTGGGGAATATCCGATCTGTCTGCCTACATGGCAAACGCAAATGCACGTATCCGATTCGTTTCCGATTTATTTCCACATATGAGAGAGGCCTGTATCCGATCTGAGAAAAACAGAATCCATGCGCTTTTGTCCTGCACATTCACCGATCATATCCGATCTGTGCCACAAGAGAGGAAAAAATCGGAATTGGGATACTTGAACCATGCAGTGTAAAGGCGGCCTTAGATGCACTCTTGAAGTATTTCTGAAGTTGTTCTTTGGCTTTGATGGACAGAAGCCCAGTGCTGAGCTCCAAAAACAGTATCTTCTGAACACAAGACCCAGTGTTTTGTTTTGAAGTTGTCACTTTTGTGTTAAAATATGTTTAATATGTATTTGTGGATTTCCTTTTAATACTAAAGATGATTTACCGTTGAAAAAGCACCCATGCTGTTGATCTTGTGAAGCTCCAAATGTTGCACAAATATTTGTTTTCAGTAAAAATGTTTAAAAAGTCTTTACATCCAGGAATCCATTTTCAGACCAAATTGAAGATAGAGAAAACTTAAGCTTTTATTTTAAATTTTGTTTAAACAAAACTATAGAAAATAACAATTTCTTATGTATCTATTCCCATTTATTTGATTTGCATTATTCTATTTAAAGCCTAGTGGGCTGCAGTATTTCTCTGCTTAATTAAGCGAGTGTGCATCAAGATCTCTCTTTCACTCTCTTTGTCTGGCCTCTTCTTCTGTGTTCCAGCGTTATTTCGTTGTACAAATGCATTTATCATGATCATAAAAATATGTAATTATTTTAACCTTAAGTAATCTCACGTTTTTTTCTGCCAAAAATACTATGGGATATATTGTAAATTCAGGATCCTATTGTATTTGTAATGTTTGTTATTAGGGCCCAAGCACATTGTGCTTGAACGTACAAGCTTGATATTAACAGGGCTTCTTCATCACATGGAAACCAAAAAAAGTTTCCTGGTGATAACGTGTCCAGTAAAGACGTCTGCAACACGGTTTCTTTTCTGATGAAAAATGATCTTGGCTACTAAATCAGCCAAAAAGTGTACATTTAACAGGAGGAGGAAATGAGTGCAGCACTATTTAAAATGACTTTTCGGTTCCTTCCTCTGTAACATTGGACTGCTTCACTGCTGTGGATCAAGCGGAAATAACATCAATTATAACGTCCTCCAAATCCTCAACGTGTCTGTTAGACCCAATTCCCACTAGACTTTTTAAAGAAACTTTTCCCCTAATTAATGATCCCATATTAACAATGATAAATGCCTCTCTGGAAACGGGTTACGTGCCACAGTCTTTTGCAGTTGTTAAACCTCTTCTGAAAAAGCCCAGTTTGGATCCTAGCATCTTGGCCAACTATAGACCAATATCAAACCTGCCCTTTATTTCTAAAATCCTAGAAAGAGTTGTAGTTAAGCAGCTTTACTGCCACCTACAGGACAACAGCCACTTTGAAGACTTTCAGTCGGGGTTTAGACCCCACCACAGTACGGAAACTGCACTAGTTAGAGTCTCTAATGACTTGTTATTGGCCTCAGAAAAGGGTCTACTTTCTATGCTTGTCCTGTTGGACCTCAGTGCAGCCTTTGACACTATCGACCACAGTATTTTACTCCATAGACTAGAGCAGGACATAGGGATCAGAGGACCTGCTCTCCAGTCTTGGACCGATCCTGTTTACGCTTTATATGCTACCCCTAGGAAACATAATCAGGAAACACAGCATTAATTTTCATTGTTATGCCGACGATACGCAGTTGTATTTATCCATGAAGCCTGACCAGAATGACCAGATAGAGAAACTGAACGCCCGCATCAGTGACATCAAGACCTGGATGACAATTAATTACCTCCTCTTGAACCCAGAAAAAACTGATGTCATTATACTAGGTCCTAAAAACCTCAGAGATGCTCTGTCTGCTCAGATAGTCTCCCTGGATGGCATAAGCATAGCCCCCAATTCCACAGTTAGAAACCTTTTGGTTTTATTTGACCAGGATTTATCATTTAAGGCTCACATATCTCAGGCGTGTAGAACTGCCTTTTTTCATCTGCGGAATATTGCTAAGATCAGAAATATACTTTCTAAGAGTGATGCTGAAAAACTCATCCATGCATTTGTTACGTCGAGGCTGGATTACTGTAACTCCTTGTTAGCAGCATGTCCTAAGAGTTCCTTAAGAAGTCTCCAGCTTGTTCAGAACGCAGCTGCTAGATTGTTAGCAGGAACTAGCAGAAGAGATCACATCACTCCTGTGTTAGTTTCGCTCCATTGGCTCCTAGTTGATTCCAGAATCAAGTTCAAGATCCTCCTGTTAACCTATAAGGCCTTACATGGCATGGCCCCGTCCTATATTAAGGACCTCATAGTCCCTTACCATCCAATGAGAACACTTCGCTCGCAAAATGCAGGACTGCTTGTGGTTCCTAGAATTAGTAAAAGTACGGTTGGAGGTAGAGCGTTTAGCCACCAAGCCCCTGTCTTATGGAATAAACACCCAGCTCATGTAAGAGAGGCCGACTCAGTTTCTACATTCAAAGTTAGACTGAAAACATTCCTCTTTGGACAGGCTTATTGTCAGATTAGTTAGTATTCAGAGATTATTTAACTTAATGTTAAGTTGTTTAAATTAAACTTAATAACTATTTCTTTTAAAAAGCTGCTAGAAGTTGAAGCTGGGGTAACTATGGTGCACTGGGGTTCTGTCCTCTTTTCTCTTCTACTTCTACCCTTCCTCTCCTCCATTCCTGATCATAATTTATCATTTAGTTCTCCATGCCTCTGTTTGGTGCAGTGCGATTCATGTATTGTCCCTCTTTCCCTCTCCCCTCCTGGGGAGTGGGAGTGCTTCCAGACTCCAGTTGGCTCATCCGTGCTCCAGTTCCTGACCGTTTACCTCGCCTTTGCTCCACTCCTACACCTGGCTGTGGTTCCTGTCTCCGGCTCGACTCGCGCCTTTGACTGTCCCCACAACCACGACTGGATGAAGCTCGTCTGCTGGACTTTATTTATGTAGTTGTAGATTTAGATAAGTTAATTCTTCTCTAAGAGTTCTGGTACATCGCCTGTCCGTCCTGGGGGAGGATCCCTCCTTCATGTGGGCACCCCTGAGGTTTCTTCGTTTTTTCCGGAATCCGTTTTTTTTGGGAGTTTTTCCTTACCGCGAAGGGGGGTCTAAGGGCAGGGATGCCAGTATAGCTTAGTCAGTTTGTTAGTTCATTTTAGTATTTTCCTACTGAACTCTTTGTATTCATGATCCTTTTGAGTTCATGTTTTACTTCAAAGCCCATCGAGACGACTGTTGTTGTGATTTTGGGCTATACAAATAAAATTGAATTGAATTGAAATTCCTTCTTGATTACATAAAAAAAGAAAAAAAAGCTTAACGTTCTGATTAACGTTTTGAAACAAATCGTTTATAAAAATCTTTCCTTAGTTTTTGAGAATAAACACAAACCCTGTCCTTTTGGCCAGCTTGTTACCTTTCACTTTAAACATTTAGAGAATTTACTTTCTAGGTGCAGAAATGTTGAGATATTTATTCTCAATTTTGTTATTTTAATTAAGGGTGGACTAAGTTGATATTTTTTTAATCATTTATACATGTGGATAGGGCAGGCACCACTTGGGTTTATGTCACAGTTCCAGTATTAATCTTTACTTACAATAACTATGAGTTTCAATATTGTTAGTTGTTTACAATTGTCTTGTGTACCTTGAGATTAACATTTTCTGTCATAATTGTAGTCTTTATGGAATTCCAAAGTCAGATCCTGAAGTTTTGCAAAGTTCAGTCGTTGCTGGTGTTCCTAACACTGTAGTTGTGTGAAAACTCTTGTTTTACAGATGTGCTTAATGACTCCCCTCTCTCCGCACTAAAATCCATTACTGTTGGAAATGACCATGAGAAAAGACCGCAGCTCCCCCTCTACCCTTTTGATAGTGTGGTCCTGCCCTGTCCCAACGCTGTGTCGAGTGCCCTAGCATCATAGGCTTTGCTCCATTTTTCTGTGAACGTTTGACTCATCCGTATGGGCGGCTTTGTTGGGGCCCATACCAACCTTGTTTAGTCCCACAGTGCTTTGTCCGTCCTACGGAGGCTAAGAAGGCAGCTGACGAGTCCAAGATGAGGTTTGCTCACATTGATGGAGACCACTTGACGATGCTCAATGTCTACCATGCCTTCAAACAAAGTAAGTGTCAGAATAGCTTCTGCATGCGGTTGTCTTCTTTTCTTTTTATCTGTTTACCTTACGCTTAGTTCACACAATCATCTAACAACTTAATATTGTGTAAACCAGGTATGTCTGCAGTCTGGCCTGTCATCGAATCTATTCTGACCTGCAGCCCCTTCAATAAAACGTTATTGAAGAAGATAAACCATTACTATGGGAAGATGAGACACAAGTCTAAGAAAGCTATTTCACATTTGGCCAGCAGATGGCAGCAGTGCTGTGCCCAGTTCTATGAAAATATTTGATCTTTATCTAATTTGCTTGCCGATTATTTTAAGTGACAGGTAGAAATTGATAATCCAGATTCCTTTACTTGATGGCAGTTGTCCAATATTAAGATTTAAGGTAGGATATGTCGATTTTATACCAAAAATCTGATATGTTTATATCTTTACTATTCAAATTCTAACTCTGCACAGAGTTTGGACACACCTGACATAGACAAAAAACACTAAGACGTTTGGCTGTACTGAATAAAACATGTTTTTCTATTCATCACTACAACTTTAAGCCAGTCAGCATGAATGGAGAAACACATTTTCTAACCAGTGGTGCTATGACATCTTTGTCAACTACCGCTCACTGATGTCTGCTGACAACGTGCGTCAGCAGCTGTCGAGGATTATGGACCGCTTTAACCTGCCCAGGCGGAGCACAGAGTTCACCAGCAGAGATTACTACATCAACATCCGGCGTGCTCTCTGCACTGGCTTCTTCAGGCAGGTGAGACGAACTGAAGCTGCTTTCATCCGGCATGTACGTCTGCTGGTGTTACTCCTGCCCTGCAAAGGTTTAGAGCTCTTCTGCTTCTTCTGCAGGTGGCTCATTTGGAACGCACAGGACATTACCTCACAGTGACCACAAGCCAGAGTGGGTGCTCTACAATGAGTTTGTCCTCACGACCAAGAACTACATCAGAACGTGCACAGACATCAAACCAGAGTGGTGAGTGTGCAGGCTTCTAAATTCAAAGTAAAAAAAAAGTGGTTTGGATTCTAACCGTACGTCTTTGTGTCTTTTTTTGCAGGCTGGTGAAGATTGCACCCAGGTACTACAATATGAGCAACTTTCCACAATGTGAAGTCTGCTGAAAAAGCTCTTCATGAAATAAATCAGCCATTGTGAAAACCAGCAACATGAAATAAAAACAAAGCTACTTTGGAAAATATTGATTTTGAAATCCGAGGTTCTGAAAAAAGAAGTAGAATTATAATAATATTCCACATGATTAAAATGAATATTTTAAAATGCTGTTTTAAAATAATGAACAGGTTTTTAAAGCAAAATGAAATATATTGAATAATATAATGGCTAATTTAAAATCTGTGTGCAGCTTTTTTTACAATTTCATGATCGTTTTATATATTTCTGAGAGATTTATTGGTTGATTGTGTATTTGCATGAGGTCATATTTATTTATTAATTAAATATTTATTTATTTAATTATGAACAGTATAGGACTCCATATTTGTGGTCTAAAGGACAGTTTTTGTCCAATCTTCTGGAATAAATCATAATACTAAACCGCGAGCTCCATCTACCGTGGCTAAACAGAAACAGGAAAGACATCCAGAAGAGGCAGAACATTTATTATTGTAATCTGTTAATGATCTGTACATTTTTGTTGGAGCTTCTCCATTTGAGAAACCATGGAACACCATATGGAGTTAATAATGTCATTGTTTTATTATTGTTTTACATTTATACAAGATGTAAACTGTATTAGGTCAATAGAAAAACATATGTAGATTATTAATGTATTTCTATACAAATATGACTAAATGTGTCAAAATTGAATCCAATCAATCCAGGCTCTGGTGAATCGCATTTAAATTAATTCTGGAAATTATTGATTCTATTAATTTTAGCCCTAATTCCTACAGCATGTCAGCTAGTTCCTGCTGTCATTTGGAATTCATTTGGATGTAAAAAGCACATATAACCCTTGTGCTATCTTAGATGACCCCACCCTTACATTGATATGTTCTCCCTGCCATGACAAAGGTGGATAAAGGCGGAAAGATTTCATGTAATCCATGGAAACCTGTGAAGATCACTAATCATTGAAGAAAAAAGGTTCAGCGCACTGTCTAGTGAAGTGGTTCTCAAACTTTCTTCAGTGATGTACCCCCTTAGAAATATATTTTTAGTCAAGTACCCCCTGACACGAGCAAAACATTTTTGGAAGAAAAAGAGGTACAGTGCTGTAAAGTCAGATTTATTCAAGCCAAACAACAGTGAACCTGACAAAAACATTCATACGGCAAACATTGCATGTACAAACAAAAAGGAAAAACAGAAGAAGTTGACCACCAGAAGGCACAAAACCAGTCAAAACTCAAATGTGCAAAATGCTGCTAATAATATATAAAATAAAAAATGTACATGAATAACAAAAAATCTGTTCACAGAAATAATCTTAATTATAAATAATTAATATTTAGTTTACAAAATAAATTAACTTTATAAATAAAGATTTGCTCACAAATAATAATTAACGTTAACTCTGTTAGGATAAAAAAATAAGTTGCAGATGAATCTCTTTGCATTGAACATTTGACTTGAATTGGACAGCATGTAACAGGCAGTGATTTATGAACAGGAAGAAAAAAATGCACTCAATACATTTCAATGAGAAATATGAGCTTGCACCTCACTGAGGATCTTTGTCATTCTTGGTGGCAAGGAGGCAACTGCAGTGATCAAGTTGTTCTCCAGGCACAGTCTGTTTCTTTGCTTTGTTTTGATCAGCATCATTGCTGAGAAGGAGGCCTCACATAAATATGTGGATGCAAACGGTAGCAGCTGCTCCAAAGCTTTTTGTCCCAGCTCAGGGTGCTCCTGCTTCACACACAGCCAAAACTGTGTGAGAGTGGATGCACCAAACTTCATCTGCAGGCCACGGTCAGATGCTACTTCCATCAGTTTTTCCTGATGAGTGACAGGAAGCTTGCTTCTGTTTGCTTCAGACAAGAGAAATGGCTTTCTCAGCCAATCCAGCTGCACAGATTTCTCATCCATGTCAGTAAAGTAGGAGTGAAAACCACTGATCAAGTTAGCCAAATGTCCCACTCTGACTAACTTCACCGGAGCTGTCGCCACATCCTCATTTGAGAGAAACACATCCAACTGAGGAAAGCAGGTGAAATCCTCCTGATCACATGGCCTTTTCCACATCTCTGCTTTCTTCAGGGAACCACCCACCTTGTCATCCAGGTTCAGGATGCTGGTGTCCTTGCCCTGCAGGGACATGTTCAGTTCATTCAGTGTCCTGAATATATCTGCCAGATAGCAAAGCAAGCCAGTCCGTGTTCTCAAGCATGGTGGCATGGGGAGATCCGTGCTCTGTCAGGAAGGTGTGCACTTCAGCTAGCAAATCAAACAGCCTGCTCAGTACTCATCCACGGGACAGCCAGCGTATTTCAGGATGCAGGAGCAGTTCTGTGTGTTCAGCTCCCGTATTTTCACAGAGGCTGCAGAACAAATGTGCATTAAGTGGCCTTGACTTGATAAAGTTTATAACTTTAATGCTGTCGTTCAAAACATCATGCAACACAGGGCTCATTTTCTTGGACGCTAGCGCTTCCCTGTGTATCACACAGTGGGCCCACTTGATGTGGGGATTTTCTTTTTTAATCCGTGCTATGAGCCCTTTGGCGCTGCCCGTCATTGATGCAGCCGCATCTGTGCAGACGCTGCTGCAGGATTTCCAGCTGATAAACATGTTAACGACATTAAAAATGTCCTCTCCGGTTGTTCGCCCCTCCATTTCTTTGCAGAATACAATGTGTTCACAGATGTCGTCCGTGTCAATATATCTTACAAATGCAACAAGTTGCGCATGTCCACTCATATCTGTGGATTCATCCAGCTGCAGTGAAAATAAGTCACCAAGTTTCCCCACAACTTGTTTGATAATGTCTGTGTCCATGATATCTATTCTGCGGCAAACAGTTGTGATATTATGCAATAACTTATGTTGACCACTAGGTGGCTCTACCGTAGGGCTGTGACGATAACCGCATCACCACATCACCGCGATGATGAGGTCATCACTGCATCACCGCACTTTTTTATGCACTTTTTTTTTTACTTTTTGCATATGGTGCGTGTTTGGAACTGTAATAAACACATAAAACACATTCATCTTTGCTGATAATTTCCTTTTTCTCCTAGTCCTGGGTTCAGACTTTCCTTCTTTCTTTCAGACTGTTGTCTCCTTTTCTCCCACCGCGCGTGCTCCCACTGTCTGCGGCTCCCTTTACACACAAACAGGCGCGCGCTTTCAGAAGCACACATCCTTATTCTACAACAGAAGTTTCCGTCTCGCAAGGAAATTTACTGCTTTGTATTATTAATTTCTATTGTATTCATTTTGTGTTGGGGGGGGGGGGGGGGTTACTGTCCTCCTTCAGTCCGTAACACCAAACATGAACGCGCGCTGTTAGATTTCCATGAAAATCAATACATGTTTTGTTTGGGAACTATTTTTGCAGCGTAACATACGTGTCTGAATAAACAAAGGCGGAGCCTCCTGGGTGTCTTCATGGGTGTCAGGCTGCTACCGGAAAAGGGACAGTGTCTGCAGTCTGTTTATTACTGGGCAATAAATAATATTCTGAGAAGATGTCTGTACCAGAGAGCACTGGTGAAACTTGCTTGCAGCTCCAGAGCGGTCCACTGCAGAAGAATCAACACACACCCCCAAAACACGTCTGCGCACCTTCCTACTATTCCTACACAAGACGCTCTGCACACACACACAGTCAATCTACAACACCTATAAGTTAGTTCACAAGTTAGATATGTAGTTGTTATTTGTTACTGTTATTTGTTAACAAAGAATAGTACGTTGTAATTGTATTTATTTCCGATGCGGCCGCCGGGGGTTTTTGTGTTTTTTTCTTTTTTCTTTTTTTTTGGGGAGGGGGCTGCGGTTAACCGCGACACCGCGCCCCCTGGTGGTTCATCACCGTGGTGATGAAAAATTCGACACCGTCACAGCTCTACTCTACCGGTTGGTATTAAAGTGGTTGCATAGAAGAAGAAAGTGGCATGGTGGATGTAGCACAACGTGGCTAATAAAAGAAGTTACTGGAAGCTAACTGGGCCTCTTCATCATTTTAGAAAACACGAACATTACATGGTACCAGGAGTAAAACTTAAAAGACGATTTGAAACCACTGGAGAGTTTGAAACTGACGGGAAATGTCGACGAAAACTTCAAGCAGCAATTCCAGCTGTATGTTGCAGCGATGGGACTGGAAACGAAGCCAGATGCTAGAAAGGTAGCGTTACTGCTAACGATAGCAGGGCCACAGGCCATTGAAATATTCAACACGTTAGTGTTCGACAATCCTGGTGATGAAGAAAAGTTGGATGTTGTTATGGGCAGATTTGACGCGCACTGTTCTCCGAAGAAAAACGAGACGTACGAGAGATACGTGTTTCGGTCGGGACACAGAGGGGACAAGAGCCGTTTGATAGCTTCCTGACCGACCTCCGTTTAAATGCGCAGTCCTGTAATTTCGGGACTCTGAACGACTCCATGATTCGGGACCAGATTGTTTTCAGCGTGGAGGATAACAAGATCAGAGAGAGGCTGCTTCAAGAGACTGAACTGACGCTGCCGGGGGCCATTAAGATCTGCCAGGCCAGTGAGTTGTCCCACAAACATGTGAAGACTTTAATGAGATGTCTGCGGTCGCCTCAGCGCGGCTGAGCGACGGTACTGCAGCGGTCGGAGCGGTGACGTTTCAGCGGAAGAGACGCGTGCAGACCCGGCCTGCACAGCAGCAGCAGGAGGAGTTCAGCTGCAGGAGATGCGGTTCACAGCACAAGCCCAGACAGTGTCCAGCTTTTGGTAAGCAATGCTCCAACTGCCAAGGCAACCAAACAGTGTTTCTCCAAACGAACAGAGGGAAGGAAAGGAAAGACTGTAAACTTAATTGAAGAGCCAGAGCTAGGTGACACTTTCTTTGTTGGAATGGTAAATTGTGAATATGAAGAAGAAAATAATCCACACAAGGAAAATGATGTCACTAAAGAGGATAAATGGTTAGCTCCACTAATGATAAATGGGACTGAAGTCACTATGAGATTGGACACTGGTGCAAAATCAAATCTCATCAACATGGCTGACATGAACGCAATGCAAAATAAACCAGAAATAAAGAGGAAAAGTTCTGGACTGAAAGATAACAATGGGCAGCCAATTAAGTGTTTGGGCACATGCAGACTGAGTGTGTCAGTGAAAGGAAAAGTGCACCACCTGTTCTTCTTTGTTGTGAATGAGGGACATGAATCACTTCTTGGTAACAAAGCTTGTGAAGAATTGGGACTTGTGAAAAGAATATACAGAATCATCCCAACCACAAGCCCAGTAAAAGACTCTGTGGAAGCAATAGTCCAGAAGTTCACAGATGTGTTCAAGGTTTTTGGTGTTTTGTCCTTCACCTATAAAATACAGTTAAAGGACGATGCTCAACCAGTAGTGCATGCAGCACGCAGAGTTCCGGCTCCATTGAAAGAAGGCCTAAAGAAAGAGTTGGACAGAATGATCAGATTAGGAGTAATGAAAAAGGTCAATGAACCAACAGACTGGGTCAACTCAATGCTCATCACAAAGAAAAAGAATGGAGAGCTGAGAATATGTTTGGACCCTAAAGACCTAAATGAGAGCAAAAAACGAGAACACTACCAAATACCCACACGTGAGGAAATCATCAGTGAAATGTCAGGTGCCAAATATTTCACAAGATCGATGCCTCACAAGGTTTCTGGCAGCTGAAGCTGGATGAAAGCAGCACAAAGTACTGCACTTTTAACACTCCCTTTGGACGCCACTGCTTTCTCAGACTGCCGTTTGGAATAAAGTCAGCAACTGAAATCTTTCACCGAGCGATGGAGCAGATCATCGAGGATTTGGAAGGAGTTCGAGTCTACATTGATGACATCATCATATGGGGGTCCTCAGCTGAAGAACACAATGCGAGACTGGGCAGAGTGATGGATCGTATACAAAGGTATGGACTAAAACTTAACAAAAACAAGTGTGAGTTTGGTGTGGAAGAAATACTCTTTCTTGGAGATAAACTGTCAGCAAGTGGTGTTCAACCAGATCAAGACAAAATACAGGCAATACAGAACATGCCAAGACCCACAGACAAGACAGGAGTGTTACACATCATGGGAATGGTCAACTTCATAGGGAAATTCATTCCCAACCTAACATCAAGGACGGCATGCATGCGTGAGCTTCTGCACAAGGAGAGTGAATTTAAATGGACAGTTAGACATGAGCGTGAGTGGCAGCAACTTAAGAACACGCTGACCACTGCACCAGTGTTGTCTTTTTATGACCACACCAAGAAGATAAAGCTGTCAACAGATGCTTCCAAAGATGGCATCGGTGCTGTTTTACTCCAGGCTGAGGGTGAGCACTGGAAACCAGTGGCTTATGCTTCAAGGGCTATGACCAAAGCTGAATGCTGATACGCACAGATCGAGAAAGAATGCTTGGGACTGGCATATGGTCTGATGCAGGGGTTTGTCCTCCCATGAGGATCTGTCCTCCAGCACTGTATCCTCTGCTCTCCATTGCCTGAGACATTCACTGAGCACACTGTCAGTTGGGGCCTTAAGCTTGATGTACTCATGCATCTTGGATGTTTCATCCTGGATAGGCCCATTGGCTTCAAGGGAGGTTTTCCACAGCTTCCTATGAAGGCTCTTAGAGTCCTGCTGATGTTGTACAGCTCCAAGCATTCAGTGATCCATGTGTGTGGCATTGAGTCATAGGCCTTCTTGTAATCAATACAGGTTGGTGTGTCGTGACTTGCAGTCTTGAGCGACTGTTCTGTCCACCAGGAGTTGGTGTTTGGCTCCTCTGGAGTCTCTACTAATGCCCTTCTGTGTGTTACTCATGTTACTCAAACATCAAACTGCCTTTCTGAGCACACATACAAGTGAAGAAGGTATACGTCAAGTAGCGTCTACACTGCCGCGAAGAAATAATGACGGAAATTGTAAAATATCCCCGAACTAAGCACCAGTTGGAGCTACTGGTGCTTGAAATATTCATGTTTTCTTTGTGTGATTCTGACAAGCGCGTAAATACTTACTCTCTTCTTCTGAGTGAAAAGCGAGTTTAAGAAGCGTAAAGTTGCACAGCGCCACCTTGTGTACAGGAGCCACCTTGTGTACAGGAGTATTTCTGTTTTACATTAAGCGCCATCTAATGTCAGGGAATGAAATTGCATGTTCGCTCGGCTCATCGTCAGCGAAAATCGCCTGGGTGTGAACACAGGTGCTCCATACGTTCTTGTAAAATACTTTTTTCTTTGTGTTTATTTGATTTTATTAAAGACATTTTGATAAGAACTACGGTACCGGGATTTAGCCGTAGCTTCAGCTGGTTTAAGAAAGGTCCCGCCCCTTTAACTGTCTCCACCAATCATTCTTGAAGGCTTAATCACATGTCATCAGTCTGACCAATCAGGAGTGGTTAAAGTCTTCACTTCCTTGTTTCACTTTAGCTCATAAGTCTCTCAGTTCTAACAAAAATACCAGCTAAAGCTCGTCTTAAGCGGTGTAGCTTTCCACAGAATCTGGTGTCAGACAGTGGAACAAGTGAACAAAACAATGGAGCTCAGAGAAGCTTGATTGTCTGCAGTCGCTGGATTTTCGGCACCAGGTGCATTGGGTTAAAGTGACTGTATTAGCGCACAATGAGTCTCTCCTCTTAACGTCTTAAAACAACAACCAACACACATGTAAAAGTTTTTTAATCTTTTAACTTAAGTTTTAATACATCTTTTAGAAAAAAAAACTGCAGCTTCCAGCTTTTTCTGCAACAATTATCACAACAATGCATGTAAGATTGCAGAGGGACTGTAGATCAATACAGACTATGAGCTTTTCCTTTTTTTCTTTTTTTATGCTGGTGTGCCGCGGGATTTTGTCAAGGTTAAAGTGTGCCGTGGCTCAAAAAAGGTTGAAAAACACTGGTGTAGACTACAGTTTGAACCACTTGAAGGCGAGAAAACCTGCTGTAACCCTTGTGCTTCCTAGGCACTTTAACATTGGGAGTTGGGTCATCTAGACCCACTAGACAGTGCTCTGAACCCTTTTTTCTTCAATGATTTGTGATCTTCACTGGTGTCCATGGATTACATGAAATCTTTCCACCTTTATCCACCTTTGTCTTGGTAGGGAGAACACGTCAATGTAAGGGTGGGGTCATCTAAGATAGCACAAGGGTTAATGACCACACTGACAAAAACACAGCAGTTGATGGTCTTGATGGCACACACATATAAAAATAACCTCATTGCGGTTTCTGTTTTACTTTGCAGAATACAGTTCCTAATTTAAAAGGAGAAACTAAACAGAAATACTTTTGTGTTTGCAGCCCATTATGTCCTAATTGTAGCCACATTTATTTATAAGAAAATAGCTTAAAAAGGAAGCCTATTTAGATTTGATGCCACATTTGTTTTTCAGAATTGAAGTGAAATTCTCTTATTCTTGTGAACCATTTTAGGATATTCTATTGTAAATTACCTATTGTTACGACCCCGGCTGTGTGGCCAACTTTAACCCCGCCCGGTTATCATAATTTTCTTTATGTTACACATTTCTCCCTCCTCTCTGAAGAGGGACGTAACACCTGGTTATGTATTACTAATTTTCTTTTTTCAAAGAGACCAGTAAAGTAATTGCATTCTTGCTTCCTTTACTGAAACCATAAATCTTCTCATTGTTTCTTATCAGAGGCGTGTCTGTCATTTCTGACTGAATTTTATAATTGAGTGCTGATTTTGTAGCAGGAAGGGATGTGGATTGACCTGCAGGCAGAAGCTACAAGGAATTTAAGGCGGAATGACTTGAATGCCTGGACTGCAGACTGAAACCTCACGCTGCTCCATTACGACCGTCTACAACAGCTTAACGACCCGCCTCCTTTCATTTTCAGACTTCCTGCAGCTAAGGAGAAGCAGCAACACTTTTCCTGCCTTCTTTCTAGATTGGTTATGTAATCCAGTTTAGGAGTTTATCTCATTAGGCCATTTGTTGTAAGGGAGCTGAAGTTTTAGGAATCCAATGTTATCACTCCCAGCTCTTTTCATTACACTTACTGTAAATATTAACATCTGAAGATTTTTACATGATGTTCTCCCTGACTCCTCCCCTCTCAGGGAATTCAGTCAACAAACTTGTTTTCAGTTTTAATTCCAACATGTCAGATATCATGGATAATATTGCTCCTAGTGAGGTGAAGGTGATCTCCGGTAGGAAAAAATCTCCATGGAGAAATTCCATTATTGTAAACAATGGAAAAAGAGAATGTGGGAAATTTGAACGGAAATGGAGAAAATTTAAACTACAGGTACATTATAACATTTATAAAGAGAAACTTCACTTATATAATTTACAACTGTGCAATGCAAGAAAGTCCTATTTTTCTGAAATTATTACCAAAAACTCCCATAATGCTCGGGTCCTATTTAATATAGTTGACAGGTTGACAAAACCCCCTGTGACAGTGGCACCAGAATTTTACTCCATCAAAGGCTGTAATGACTTTGCCAAATTCTTCAGGGACAAAATCAAAAACACTAGACAAACCATAGTTTCATCAACTACAAGTGAACCACTAGAAACCAGTATTAATCCAATGGCTCAGTTTCAACCCATAAACAGCAAAGAACTGCTGGACCTTCTATCGCAACTGAACTCCTCCTCTTGCTGTCTGGATATTCTACCCACAAGCTTTTTCAAAAAGGTCTCAAAGACATTGGAACCAGACCTGCTCCTGACTATCAACTTGTCGTTAACATCTGGCGTTTTCCCAGATCCACTGAAAACAGCTGTAATTAAACCTCTTCTAAAAAAGGAAAGTCTAGACAAAACTCAAATGAACAACCATAGGCCGATATCAAACCTGCCATTTTTAAGCAAGATCATTGAAAAAGCTGTTTTCCATCAGCTAAATGAATTCTTAATAAAAAATAACTGCTATGATGCCTTCCAGTCAGGCTTCAGACAGAATGACAGCACTGAAACGGCCCTGATCAAAGTGATTAATGACATACGTTTGAATACAGACAGTGGGAATATGTCTGTGCTAGTTCTACTGGATCCCAGTACTGCGTTTGATACAGTCGACCATGCAATACTATTCAGACGACTGGAAAGCTGGGTGGGTCTCACTGGGCCAGTATTAAACTGGTTCAAAACGTACTTAGAAAACAGGAAATATTTTGTGTCCATTGGTAACTTCACTTCTGAGCCAGTAAAAAATTACATGCGGAGTACCCCAAGGCTCCATCCTGGGACCACTTCTATTTAACATCTACATGCTCCCACTGGCACAAGTGATAAAGAACAACAACATTAGCTACCATAGTTATGCAGATGATACACAGATATATATTAGACTGACACCAGGCGACCGAGTCCCTGTAAAAGCCCCTGGGAAATGAATTGAGGACATTAATGACTGGATGTGCCATAATTTACTTCAGCTAAACAAAAACAAAACTGAGGTCATTGTCTTTGGGGCTAAAGAAAAAAGGTTGGACGTCATTATAGAGCCAGGCCAAAAACTTGAGTGTATTGATAGACACAGACCTAAATTTTGATAGAGACATTAAGGCAGGTACAAAATCAGCCTATTATCATCTCAAAAATATCTCAAGGATTAAAGATCTGATGTCTAAGCAGGACCTGGAGAAACTAGTGCATGCTTTCATCTTTAGTCGACTTGATTACTGTAAGAGTGTGTTTACAGCACTACCAAAAAAATCCATCAGGAAATCGTAGCTTATTCAGAACTCTGCTGCCCGGGTTCTCACAAGGACCAAGAAAGTGGACCACATTAGTCCAGTTCTGAGGTCTTTGCACTGGCTACCTGTCTGTCAGAGGATAGACTTTAAAGTTCTGCTACTGGTTTATAAAGCTTTGAATGGTTTAGCACCAAAATACATGGCTGACCTCCTGACCCAGTGTGTACCAGCCAGACCTCTCCGCTCTTCTGGATCCTGTCTTTTATCAGTCCCTAGAGCCAGAACTAAGAGATCTGGAGAAGCTGCATTCACTTTCTATGCTCCACAGATCTGGAATAGACTTCCAGAAAACATCAGATCTGCTGAAACACTTAGTGTCTTTAAATCCGGGTTAAAAACTTACCTGTTCTCAGCTGCATTTAGTTACTTTGTATTCAAAAGTTTATGTCCGCACTGTTTATCTATGCTTGTTTTAAATTCAAATCTGGTTTACTATCTTTTAACTCTATTTTAATGATCACATTTTTACTATTTGTTTTTAATTGTTTTTTTAATTTTTCATGTAAAGCACTTTGAATTGTCTCTGTACAGGAAATGTGCTATAAAAATAAACTTGCCTTGCCTTGCCATTGACCCTTGACCTACATACACATGGGAAGCCAATCATGAGAGGAGGTATTTAAGGTGGCCAAGAGCAAGTTTTTCTCCACTTTGCATCTCAAAACAGCTGTCAGATGACCTGAAAACAAAGATTGTTCAACATCGTAGTTTAGGTGAAGGGAAAAGCCTGTTGAGAGATTTTAGCTGTCAATTTCCACTGTGAGGAATATAGTAAGAAAATGGAAGACCACAGGCACAGTTCAAGCAAAGGCCCAGAGTGGCCGGCCCAGAAAAATCTCAGATAGGCAGAGGCAAAGGATGGTGAAAACAATCAAACTCAACCCTCAGACCAGCTCCAAAGACCTACAACGTGATCTGGCTGCAGATGGTGTCACTGTGCATCGTTCAACCATTCAGCGCACTTTGCACGAGGAGATGCTGTATGGAAGAGTAATGCGGTAGAAGGCTCTTCTGCGCACATGCCACATACAGAGTCACTTGAGGTATGCTAAAGCACATTTGGATAAGTCAGCTTCATTTTGGAATAAGGTGCTCTGGACTGATCAAACTAAAATGGAGTTATTTGGACATAACAAGGGGCGGTAACAAAAAACACAGCATTCCAAGACAAACACTTACTACCCACGGTCAAATTTGGTGGCGGTTCCATCATGCTTCGGGGCTGTGCGGCCAGTGCAGGTACTGGAAATCTGGTCTTAGTCGAAGGAGACATGGATTCCAGTCAGTATCAGCAGATTCTTACATAAAAATTTCAATAATCAGTGACAAAGTTGAAGTTACGCTGAATGCTTCAACAGGACAATGACCCTAAACACTGCTCTAATTCCACAAAGGCATTCATGCAGAGGAAGAAGTACAATGTTCTGGAATGGCCTCTTCAGTCCCCAGACCTGAAGATTATTGAAAATCTGTGGTGGGATTTAAAGCGGGCTGTCCAATGCTTGGAAGCCATCAAATCTGACTGAACTGGAGATGTTTTGCAAAGAGGAATGGTCCAAAATACCTTCAACCAGAATCCAGGTCCATATTGGAAGCTATAGGAAGCTATTGGAAGCTGTCATTTCTACAAAAGGAGGATCTACTAAATGCTGATGGCAGGTTTCTGTTTGGGGACCCACATACACACCTGCCTCTTTTTAAGTAATTATAGCAGTTTCCTTAAATCCAATAAACTTCATTTCACTTCTCAAATATCATTGTGTTCATCTGCTATATGATATATTAAACTGAAATTGATTATCCGAACAACCAATGCTTTATGAAGAAAAATCTTGTAAATTATCAGGGATGCCCATACTTTCTCATTCCACTTTATCTGGAGCTTGTTTTCCCCGTTTTAACTTTTGCCTCTTTTTTTCGTTTTAAAAAAAAAGAAAGTTTTCCTGCAAATGGCAGATTGTAATAGACGGCTTGTTTCATTTAAACAGAGGGGCTTTTTTAAGTCATTTTTGTTGACAAGAGTTGGTTGGTGATTTTGTGTTGTGTAAACTGTTTTTAAAATTTACTTCAAAATTCACCTAAAGCTTTTTACGACGCCGAAGTTGGCTTCCGATTCACAGCTTCCGATTTGCGAATGCATTAAAGGAACAATCCACTGCATTTTTCCCACTAAGATCACCTTAGACCGGGTCCTGTTCAAAACCTGCTGGACCTGGACTGCTCAAACCTGGATTAAATTATGATTTAGATACTGAAGAATACGTTCAACACAGTTTCTGATTTTATGCAATTTAAGGGTAATAGGGACAAGGGAAGGACAACTTAAAGCAAAACACCAAAAAAGGAACTATAAAGTGTCATGGCTATAGAACATTTGAGACCCAGATGCTGGAACCCGAAAGAAAACACAGGAGAGAGCTGCGTGGTGAGTAAGCGGATTTAATTGTCAGCAAAGTTAGGGAGTGAGCAGGTTCCGTGCGGGCCACAATACGAGAGGCTGGTTTCTGTGGCATCACTGGTGGATCCGTCATTAGGGTTTGGAGTCGGCAGCATCGGCAGAGATCCGGGAGGTTGGATGATCGGCAGAGGCTCGCGGTGACACCGGATGAAGCAGACTGAGTGAGGTTTCCAGACAACGGCTGATTCAGGCGACCACTCGTGGCTTGGGGTTTCCTGGAGACAGGTAAAATAAGATAAATTAGGTGCAGGCTTGGAACAAGGTAGCTTGACATGAACTAGACGTGAGGCCAAAATCAGCACCATCAGGGGCAACAGACTGGCGATGAATACTGGTCCAGGAGCTCCTTAAGTAGGCCTGGACTGCTGGATGGTGACTTTCTAAATCAGGTGTGTTCAGTCAATCAGGATGTGGAATGAATTGAGTCAGCTAATCAGCAGCAAGCTGGTCAGGGAGAAATGGAAAACATGCAGGGTTGAGGCTCTTGAGGACCAGGGTTGGCCAGCCCTGAACTAACGTTTCTGTTACAATAACAGTAAAAACAAGCAAACAGTTTGCTAAATAAGTATATGTAAATGTGTTATCAATAAATACAGTGTACTTTGTATCTTCTTTTTGCAGTTGGACAGGCTGGATTAAGACATGTTTGTACAAATTCTGTACTGTGAAGGAATTCAAGTCTACACGTGACCATGTCCTCCTCTGCCCCAAAAGCATCCCAGGTTGATCCTGTCAATCTTCCGATTTCATTTAGCCACAATGTTTTCCCTGTGACCACTCCTCATTCTCTAAAACAGGGGTGTCCAAACTACGGCCCGCGGGTAAACTGCAGTCCGCAGGTCTGTTTTTATTGGCCCGCAGCCAATTCTGAAAATATAATTGAAAATGGCCCGCATGACACTTGAGCTCAACTCTGTTGCACTTCTCAATTTCAACACTAGATGGAGTCGGTCACAGAAAGGTGGTTTTCCACTAAACAAAATTAAGCAAATGTGCATTTTATGTCCGTAGCAGCAGGGGATTGTGGGAATCGATCCCCTGATCTAATTAGGGCTCAGTATGAGCGTTTCTGTTTGCCCACGTTTCTTTGCAAATTGCAGTTTTGTAGTTTCACCTTAGTTTATTCTTCCTGTTATGTTTGTTTCTTGTTGTTGCACCCTAAGTGTGGAAGGAGTAGATGTTGATGAAGCCTGTGCAATGTTCAATGTTGGCGTTATCAAACCAAATGGGCTTGTTGTGCTGGAAAAAATATTACACCTATACGGGGATGTCCTCTACTACTCTGAAGTACGCTGGTTCAGCCGCGGCTCTTTACTGCAGTGTTTTTTTACGCTGAGATCAGAAATCGACAAGTTTTTGAAAGAGAAGGGCCGACCTCTTCATAAACTGAGTGACCCTCTGTGGCTGGCAGACCCTGCATTTTTAGTTGATCTCACTCATCATCTGAATATACTGAACAAGAACCTACAAGGCAAAGAACAGCTGGTGTCCCATCTGTATGCGCACATGAAAGCCTTCTGTGTAAAACTCCGCCTGTTTGAGACACAAATACGAAGCTTTAACGCTGCACACTTCCCTGCGTTTTCTGAAATCAAGTCTGCTTTTCCAAAGGCAGATCTTTCTGCTAAAAAGGAGAAATATGCTTCTGTAATTACATCTCTCATGACGGAATTCAACCAGCGTTTTCAAGATTTTTCTGTCATTGAAAAACAAATCAAGCTGTTCTCGAGCCCCTTCCTGGTGGAGGCAGAAGAGGTGGAGGAGAGTCTGCAGTTAGAGCTGATTGAAATGCAATGTGATGATTCTCTGAAGAGTCAATATCAGCTTCTCTCCCTCCCTGACTTCTATCAGAGTTTGGATCATGCCAAGTTTCCTCTGATGAGACGCCACGGAAAGAGAATAATCAGCCTGTTCGGCTCAACATACATATGTGAACAAACATTTTCTCTGTTACATCAGAACAAAAGCAGACTGAGGTCCAGAATGACAGATAGCCATCTCTGTGAAGTCCTTCGTATCTCAACCACCAACCCGACATCCCAGCCATCCTTCAATCCAAAGCACAGCATCACTGCTTCCACTGAGAGGAATGTTCTTCACATTATGGGTGAGTTAGAAATACACACAGTAGTCATGTGTCAATATGTCACCTCTTGTGACCTTTGCACAGAACCAGAACTTGTTGTGCATATTTATCACTGCAGGAATGTCTGTAATGAAGGTTTTTTGTCCACAGCTGAAATACATAGACAGAGCTGCAGAAAGAAGGGGGAAATATGGCGTCACTGAAAAAGGAAATTCTATCAAGCTTCAGCTCCAGTTGTGTAAGTTAAAACTGGCGAGTGTCACTGCGAGCATCATCTGAGAGCTTTGATCTCATCCTGTCATTTCTGATCAACAGAAACTACGAACAGCCCACAAAAGATGGCTTGACCAGCAACAATATTGGGAGTAAAATGTTACAGCTGGCAGGAAGGCAGGGGTTTGGGGCGCCACCAACAGGGCATCATGACTTCCATCGCGGTGAGTCCACACACGCCGTCCATTCAGGCCTCCTTCACTATTTTCCTCGTGTAATTAGCAGCGTCTTTCTTCCTCTCTTGGCTTTTGAAACATCTGTTGATTCTTTCTGAGATGATCCCTGAAAATGAAGATGATTAAATTGTCTTCTTACCGTCTGCTTTGCAGCTAACCCCGCTGCATTTATAACTGGTCACCTGGATCAGGTGAGCTCAGTCAAGCAGAAACTGGGAACACTCAATCCAGTTAACCAGCAAGGGCCTCAGAGACTTCTGCCATAGTGATGGGTTTCCCTAGAATTTCAGCATCCTCATCAGCGACACGTGGAAAGTTAATTTTATCGGGCGCAAGATCTGGGGAGTGTGGACACTCAGATGCATAAAGAGGCCAGTAGAACTTTGCAAATACCGCTGCCAAGGGCCCAGTACCCCCTACCAGGGATGTCCCTTACGGACAGTTGGTTGGGGATTTTGTGTTGTGTAAAAGATTTTTAAAATGTTCTTCAAAATTCACCTAATGGAGGAAAAAAATATCAAATGCAAAATGAAAAAAATAGAAAAACACATCAGCAACACTTTTTGTTCTCTTCTTTATTCTAATTACATTTTTCTTTAAATCCCCCCCCCCCCCCCCCCCCCAAAAGCTGGTCACAGGGGCCCATAAATTCGTATCAGGCGGGCCCTTGCTCTTGGGGATCGGACTAGCGCCAGAAGCCTCACCAGGAGAACCTGACAACAGAAAAAAAACATTTGACTTCACTGGGAAAAACTGCAACCAATCTGTGTGTATAAAATTTTTATAATAAGAAAATGATGTGAAATTTTAAACTTTGTGCCTATACTAAGCATTTACATAAGTCAGTGTGCTAGATGGAAAACAGTTTCATGATGATTACTCTAAAAAGGTTAAATTGCAAGTGTCTGTTTTCATTTGAAGTCAATTTCAAAAGAGTATTTGTAACTATAAATTGTACTTTGAAAAAATATATATTGTGGAGAAATGCGGTGTGTCGAATGTGGAAAGGATGCACTGATGAAAAGCATTTTCATTGAGAAACACTCAAAAAGTATTGAAACTTCATACAGTATACTGAGTATGTTATAACGAATGCATCGTTCTTAAAATGTACTTTGGTTAAAGAGAAACGTCATGTTTTGGAGCAAAGACTTAGAACTCACTCTATTTGCCGCAGACTGCCTCCGGTCCTCACTGGCTCGATTCGTTGCACTATGCCACTGCAGTGGCGGTCTCTGAGCTGCTGGCCTCACCGCCGCTGGCCTCGGCACCGCTGGCCTCGGCACCGCTGGCCTCACCGCCGCCGGCCTCACCGCTGCCGGCCTCAGCACCGCTGGCCTCACCGCCGCCGGCCCCTCCGCCGCCGGCCTCGGCACCGCTGGCGTCACCGCCGCCGGCCCCTCCGCCGCCGGCCTCGGCGCTGCCGGCCTCACCGCCGCCGGCCCCTCCGCCGCTCGCCTCGGCACCGCCGGCCCCTCCGCCGCCGGCCCCTCCGCCGCCGGCCTCACAGCCGCCGGCCCCTCCGGCCTCGGCGCCGCCGGCCCCTCCGCCGCCGGCCCCTCCGCCGCCGGCCTCACCGCCGCCGGCCCCTCCGCCGCCGGCCTCTCCGCCGCCGCCCCCTGCGCCGGTGACTTTTGCATCTGGTAATTCAGGAGACAAACGTAAAATGGTTAACGTTGAGGTAGCTAAAAGCTGAGCGGTTTGTTAGCTTCAATTTTATTTTACAATGGACGAAGACAATAAAAGCATATTGTGGACGTTTTTCTGTTCCATCAGATTCTGAATTCTTTTAACCTTTATTCTGAATTGCGGGTAGTTCAGCAGGTCTTTGCTTTTCAGGAATGTTTTCACGTGTTCCAAACAGACTCAAACATTTTTGAAAATTCTCCTAAAAATTTCCTACAAAAGACTTTTAATGGAATACTCTATTTACTGAATCACTGTTTATAATCACCCAGGATTGAGCGGCTCTGCAGAGATCTGCGGGTTGCTGTGAGCTGCACGTGCTACAGTGACCTCCTTCACCCTGAAGAAGAGGGCTTCCTCAGCATTGCGAGTGTACGACACCTCTTCTGCTGCCACTGTGTTCTTACCACGTCTACAAGATTACCTGGACACTTTCTGCAGTGGTTGGGATAATCATCCTTTAAGAACAGAGAGTAACATGAGTCGTGCACGTCATCCCATTCCCGAACCAGAAAACATGGAGGTATATACAAATATATGGAGTACTTTGTGATGTTGGTTTATGTGGTGTTATGCCATTGGTTAAACATAATTCTGTTAAAGAACTACAGGGTCGCATTGTTATGACGTCACAGCGGTGTGGGGCAGCGGGAAGCGTGGCTAGACCGAGAGACACACATGTAGAAGGCTGTCTAACGAATGTTCGAATAAAGCGCCCTAACAAGCAAACAGTTGGACCCTTATTTGCTTCCCTCAGTTTAAATAACACGACATGGTGTCAGAAGTCCTGTTAAGTTGTTAGAGGAAAAAAAAAGCCGATTTCGAACATGGCAGACGAGAACGCGCAGCGAGTGCCGGCGGGGCCGAGCGCCACCTTCAATCTACAACCTCCAGAGCCTTTCGACTTTTCAAAGCCGCAAGAGTGGGAAAAGTGGATAAGAAGGTTTGAAAGATTTCGCATTGCCAGTAACCTGAATGCAAGCACGGAGGAAAATCAAATAAATACGTTGATATACTGCATGGGTGATGAAGCTGATGACGTCATGCGTGGACTGAACATACCTGCAGACCGACGAGGGACGTATCAAGGGGTGAGAGATGGCTTCCAAGCATTTTTCATAGTGAAGAAAAACGTTATCTATGAACGTGCAAAATTCAACATGAGAAAGCAAGAAGAAAATGAGACTGTGGATGCCTTTGTTACTGCACTGTATGCATTAGCAGAACCCTGTGGCTATGGGACACTTCATGATGAGCTCATACGGGATCGACTGGTGGTCGGTTTGTCAGATAAACGCCTGTCTGAACGCATGCAGCTAGACCCGGATCTTACGCTGGATAAAGCTATTAACATGGCAAGACAGAGCGAGGAAGTGAAAAGGCAGCAATCTTCACTGCAAGGTGACACCAGGAAACAGCCAGGAGATGCTAAATGTGTTGACAGGGTGCACAAAAGCAGCAGAAAGTTTAAAACCAAATCACATACAGATGTCAAACAGAGCAAATCGTGGAGGCCTCAACACAGTAAACCAAATGCACAGTGTCATAAGTGCGGCAGCTCATCACCCCATCCAAAACGTGAGTGTCCAGCTAATGAAACAGTATGTCATGCATGTGGAAAAAAGGGACATTACATGAGAGTGTGTAAAAATAGGAAGACTTTGAGTGAAGTGGAGGAAGATGTCAATGCCTTATTCCTCGGCAGTGTTACCAGCAACGGAGAGCCGTGGATGGTAAACATCATCATAAACAACAGAAGTGTGTCATTCAAAATAGACACAGGAGCTGATGTCACAGTTTTGCCACTTCAGGTGTTCAAAGAGATCTTCAGAGACAGTTGCCCACCCACTCTTCAAAAACCAACCAAGCCTCTGTTTGGACCGGGAAGAAAGCCGTTGGAAGTCCTCGGGTTCACAGAGATGAGACTAAGGAAAGGAGCTAAAGAAGCAAGAGAGGATGTGTACATCCTGAAACACCTGCACACAGCATTGCTGGGAAGACCTGCTATTCACAAGTTGGAGTTAGTTACTCGAATAGACACTCTCAGCATCGAAACACTAAAAGTCAGCTACCCAAAACTGTGCACCGGTCTTGGTGAAGTGAAGCAGCCATACAACATCAAGTTAAGACCAGATGCTCAGCCCTTCTCATTAAAGACACCTCGGAGAGTTCCATTGCCGCTCATGGACAAAGTGAAGCAGGAACTGTCCCGCATGGAAGACTTAGGTGTGATAACCAAAATAGAGGAGCCAACAGACTGGTGTTCTGGCATGGTGGTGGTACCCAAAAAGAAAACAGACAAGGTGCGTATTTGCGTTGATCTCACACACCTCAACCTTTCTGTGTGTCGAGAAAAATACATCCTGCCATCAGTGGAAGAGACACTACGCAAATTGGCTGGAGCCAGGATTTTCAGCAAATTGGATGCTAATATGGGATTTTGGCAAATTCCCCTTACAGAAGAGTCAGCCAAATACACCACCTTTATTACACCATTTGGCCGTTACTATTTTAGGAGGCTACCCTTTGGCATTGCTTCTGCTCCTGAACATTTCCAGAACAGAATGTCAGAAGTCATTAACAGTCTGGAAGGTGTGGTTTGTCACATGGACGATGTGTTGGTTTGGGGCAGAACACAGGAAGAACATGACACTCGCCTACATGTTGTGCTTAAAAGGCTGCAGGAGGCAGGCATTTCACTGAATGTGGAAAAATGTGAGCTGTCAAAGCAGGAGGTGATCTTCTTAGGACATGTCATCTCAGCCAATGGCATTAGTCCTGATCCAAGCAAGACAGAAGCGGTGAAAAAAATGAGAGAACCAACAAATGTTTCTGAACTGAGGAGTTTTCTAGGAACAGTTAATCAGCTTGGAAAGTTCATCCCTCAGCTGGCAGAAAGAGACAAACCCCTGAGAGATCTTCTTTCTAAAAAGAACCACTGGGTGTGGGGGATTGACCAGGCTCAAGCATTTCAAGGTTTAAAAGATTCCTTGGCTTCAACTCCAGTGTTGGCCATGTATGATCCAAACCGGGACAGTAAAGTCTCAGCAGATGCATCGTCGTATGGACTAGGGAGCGTCCTACTCCAAAAATGGGGCAGCGATTGGCGTCCTGTGGCTTATATCTCACGCTCTCTCACGCCAACAGAGCAGAGATACGCCCAAATAGAAAAAGAAGCCTTAGCACTCACTTGGGCTTGTGAAAGGTTCAGAAACTTCCTGATAGGCAAGCACTTCCAGATGGAGACTGACCACAAACCTCTCCTGAGTTTGTTAGGGTCCCAGCAACTGGATGCCCTTCCTCCACGCATTCAACGGTTTAAAATGCGCCGTATGCGTTATTCCTACTCCATATCGCATGTGCCAGGAAAGAGCTTGTGGACGGCAGACATGCTATCACGTGCTCCCCTGTTGAATAATGAAACACCAGATGACAAGGAGTTGCTGGAGGACACAAACATATATGTGGACAGGATAATGGAGAACCTACCAGCAAGCACCTTCTATTTGGATCACCTGAAACAAGAGCTGCAACAGGACAGTGTGTGTGCACGTGTGATGCAACTCTGTGAGCAAGGATGGCCGACTCACTACAACGGTGAACCAGCAATCAGACCCTACTGGGCGGAACGAGCATCACTCTCAGTACAGGATGGACTGCTGCTTAAGGGTGACAGGCTTGTTATCCCTTCTTCACTGAGAAATGGGGTGCTCACAACACTGCATGAAGGTCACCAAGGAGTCGTGAAATGCAGGGAACGTGCACGGCAGTCGGTGTGGTGGCCTGGATTAAGCCAACAGATAAATGAGTTAGTTCTCTACTGCCGGATCTGCAGTAAAGAGAGGTATAATCCTGCAGAACCGTTGTTGCCAACCCAGTACCCAGGAAGACCGTGGCAAAAACACAGATTTGTTCATGCTGGGAGCTAAAACTTACCTGCTGGTAGTGGATTATACATCCAGATTTGTGGAAATTGCTTTGCTTTCAACCACAAAGTCTGCAAATGTGATTCACCATTTAAAATCTATCTTTGCACGCCACGGCATTCCAGAGCAGCTGGAGTTCTCTGGAGCTGTTTTTGCAGAGTTTGCACAATCGTATGGATTCCATCACATCACCAGCAGTCCCAAACATCCTCAGAGTAATGGTGAGGCTGAGAGAGCAGTCAAGACCATAAAAGAACTCCTGAAGAAAGCTGCTGATCCCTATCTTGCACTGCTCGCATACAGAGCTACTCCACTGCAGAACGGATACAGCCCTGCTCAGCTTCTCATGGGGAGGAGGCTTCGCACCACAGTGCCGACACTTCCAGCTCTTCTACAACCTGCTCTTCCCGACATGGAGGCTGTTTCACATAAGGAGACCGAGAAGAGGATGAAAGATGCACAGATATTTAATCAGCGCCATCGAGCACGGAACCTTCACCAACTTGTTCCAGGACAAGAAGTGTGGATACCAGATTTAGGATCAAGTGGAGCTGTGGTGAGCAGACACACAACCCCTCGCTCATACATGGTTGAAGGACCTCATGGGACAGTAAGGAGAAATCGACGTCACCTTGTTGCCATGAAGACTTTACACGAACAGAGCCAGAGCGACACAGAGCAACGGGTTTCAGGCTGTGCTCCAGAACAACAACCACCAGAGTCGCTGATCCCGAACTCATCTGAACTGACATCTACCCCCAGAACCAGGTCTGGGAGAGCTGTTATAAAACCAACCAGACTGGACTTATAGATTGTTTGAATATGAAACATTTTCAGGGATGTTGGAGAAAAAGAATGTTTTGTAGTTGTGTTTTTTTTATAACTACTTTCTATAGAAATACTCTTCAACCTTAATGCAGAGTTCCTTGTGAGGGTTGTTAAACAATGATAGTCTAATGATTGTTTGTTCTATTTCAAAAAGGGGAGATGTGGTGTTATGCCATTGGTTAAACATAATTCTGTTAAAGAACTACAGGGTCGCATTGTTATGACGTCACAGCGGTGTGGGGCAGCGGGAAGCGTGGCTAGACCGAGAGACACACATGTAGAAGGCTGTCTAACGAATGTTCGAATAAAGCGCCCTAACAAGCAAACAGTTGGACCCTTATTTGCTTCCCTCAGTTTAAATAACACGACAGTTTATTTGCTCTTTACCATTTATTTATTTCTGTGGCTTGCAGGACATGGAGATTCTGCATATTAACCCTTGTGCTATCCTAGGCACTTTAACGTTGGGACATCTAGAGCAGCGGTCCCCAACCCCCGGGCCGCGGACCGGTACGTCATTTGGTACCGGGCCACACAGAAAATGACTTCCGTTTTATTTATTTCGGAATCTGAAAGATCTTTTATTTTGAAAATTGCCCCATTCTCTGTTCCATCCGTCTATGTTACTCTTGACGCAGCCAATGCGCTCGTCTCAGTCACGTAATAGGATACGGATAAAATAAAACCCAGGAACTAGCAAAATGAGTAAAAAAACAAATGTTTTTGGAAAGTTTCTTTGCCAAGGGGAAAAGGCCCAGCCAGCAGACAGAAGAGGAGCATTCCACTCCCAAAAAAAGAAAGCTACATTTAATAGACAGTATCAGGAGTCCTACTTAAAATTCAGATTTATCCCAACGGGAGATTCCCTCCAACCATTCAGCATTGTAGTCAGTCGGATTTTCCATGCCCTTATTTTGAAGGCACGTTGAAATGTTATAATAGCGACCAGGGAGTGATGCGGGCAGAGGACGTAGCTCATGTCATAATTCCTGTTTATCGTTATGTTTGGAAAATACCAGAGTTTTCATGCAAGTCATTATTTTGTAGTACTGTAGTGTCGGTCACGTGCACGTTTGGTCTGCTGTCGGAGTTCTGCAGGCTCAGGAACTCAGCTCAAATAGGGTTGACCAAGGTTGTTTCTTTTTACCCACGTGTCCTTTCCTCTGGCAGTTATGTTGTTTCACCCTTAGTTATTTCTTCCTGTTATGTTTACTTCTCTTTAGCACCATGAGTGTGGGAATGGGAGAGGATGACAACACCTTTGCAATGTACAATGTTCAACGTGTCAAAATAAAAGCGCTGAGTACGTCTTATCACGTGTCTCTGCCTTTATTGCAGCGTTGCTGCAGCGTGTGTCCACCACATAACATACCGGTCCGTGTCACAATAAAGGTTGGGGACCACTGATCTAGAAACCACTAAACAGTGCTCTGAACCTTTTTTCTTCAATATTTGTGATCTTCACTGGTGACCATGGATTACATGAAATCCTCTTCACCTTTATCATGGTAGGGAGAACACATTAATGTAAGGGTGGGGTCATAGGAAAACACAAGGGTTACGTGGGAGGAGAGTGGACTTCCTAATCAGGACCAGTCAGACGTCATTGTGCCGAACAGCATTGTGCCCACTGACAGATGAACAGATGGCAGCTTTAAGAAGTGCAGTTGACCCAAGAGCTGAATCAGACTCCTTTGGCTGAAATGTTTACATTGCAGCTGTTCAGTTGTGAAAAAAAAAAAAAAAACAAGAGGCCAGTGGAGAAAGCTGAGAAATGGTTTAAAAATGTAAAAAGATTAGATCAGTTAATTGGTTATTAGTGTTTTTTTAATCAGTCTCCAAAGTTTTGTCATATGCCAGTTTTAGATGAACACTAATGTGGGCAAATTCCTTACAAAAAAATTCCATTGTTACCACAAAAACATGTCGTTACAAAAAAATAAATAAAAGTACATTAACATCTTTTTGAATCAGTGGTTTATTTGAGAGCAAAAACTCAATGTTTTTTTTAACAAGAGTAAAACATTCAATGCTGCAACAAAATTCCTGGTAACAAAATTTTTATGAACATAAAAACCCAAGAATTTGCAGGAGCCCAAATCCTGGATGACATGTCTGGATACAGGCAAGGAGATCACATCTGAAAGATGTGTAGTCTTTGTAATGACCTGGGAGTTTTCAAGATCTCATAGCAGGTGGAGGCTGTGGGATAGCAGCTGCAAACCATCTCCACAGACAGGCTCTTCGGCAAAATCTCCCATCCGCTCCAGAATTTGGCTAAGTTTATCAGTTCAATTGCTGTTCCTGTGAGCATTAATGAAGCAAAATCCAGAATAAAGATTAGGTTTCAGTTTACTGGTTTAACAAAAAAAAAAAAAAGTAACTTTACAATTTTCAAACTCAAAGTCAGTGAAGCTAATTTGGACAAATATGTATTTAACAGTGATAAGAGTAACAATGCTTTTAATGTTTCCATTCATTCATTAATGAATGTTAAGGTTCTTTCTGGAATTGAATTTTTTTTTAAATAAAAGCTTTAATTTTCTCTATCTTCAACTTGTTCTGAACATGGAAAAAAGTTAACAAAATGATCTAAGAGCAAGAACACAGAAATACAATAAATCTACATGAATAAACTAGAGAAATTAATAAAGAATAACATTCTTTATCTTAATAATTTGCATTGGAACACACAAAAAACAACCTGCTGTAAACAAAATAAATAGGAACATTTTCAGGAACACGCTTTTGGAATAAAAAAAATCAAACTATAAAGTAATATATAAATAAGCAAGCTACATAAAATAAAACATTACTAATTTGAATAAATAAGAACAAAAATAATGTGTTAAGAACATTATTTAAAAAAAAAAGAACCAAACAAAGTGCGTAAAAATAAGCCTACTAATAATTACGGCAGACAAGAAAAACTATTATGTTTGAATAAAAAACAAAAGCTTAGTGAATGTATAATAAAAAAAAATGGCAAACATGAACAAACAAACGTTACAAACTGTGCAAAATATAAATACAATGAAAGCGTTTAAACCGCTGCCTGGTCTGCAAATTGCGGCCTCGTCGTGACGTGTCCTGGTCTTTATTCCTGTGAAATAAGGGAAATAATTAAAGCCTCAGACAATAATTAAAATGGTGATTTGAACAGCAGTATATTACTGACCTTGTTTATATTTTGTGGTCGTCCTGCAGGAACAAGATTGCGTCCACTTTACCAGGTTTCAGTGAAGTTCTCCGCTAATCTATCGTACGGCCAGCTGCGCTAAAATCTTGCTCACTGCTGCTGCTGCTGCTTGCGGGTATGCACAACACGAATCTTGCTAACTTGGCATATTTCGGGCATATACTCGAGTTTATTCTCCACCAGCCAAGCAAATCTCGGTGATCAGCCATGGCGTGCTTTTGACTAATATACAAGTTAACCTAATCTTGAACAGGAGCATCATCGTCATCATCCGTATTTTCCCACTCACTGAAAAAAGAAGCCCTTTTTCGTTTTGCTGCAGGTGGAGAAAGGGGGCTGAACGTGTGCGCCTCGTCCTCCTCGTTTTCAAAAGTAGTGGTGGCTTCTCCTCTTTGATCTTCTTCTTCTTCTTCTTCCAGAAGTGTGCGGACATGTGCATGCTCCTCTGACACTTCTGTCGGTGTCATCATTCTGAGTTTGTTGAAGTTAGGCCACAGGAATAGTGCAACTTTGTGCAACATATGTATTTTGACTTTTTGATTCAAAAGTTCAGAATGCCTGTGGCGCACAAACGCCTGCTGAGGATTATCCGCAGAACTGGGTTGACAGTGCTTTTTTAACCTCTCATTCCAGGGGCAAACTAGATTCAGTGTGGTATATTTATCTCCTTCCAGTTCTCCTTGTGCTTCACAGAAAGGCTCTAGAAAGGAGATTAAAAAATCCAACAAATCTGGTGCAATGTTGTCCATGCGCACCTCATCCCCCATTTCCCATGAGTTTTAGGGGCTAGAGCCAGGGCCAACGCCCGGCTCGCCACACTGTTGTACGTGTTTAAGAATGAGCAAATAGCAGCAGTGCATGGAGGGGTGAACGGGAAAGCATCTCTCCTTCCGCTTGTGTCGCGGCAGCATTATGGTAGGAACAGGGCTGGTTAAAAAAACACATCAGTAAAATAAGCAACGAGGCGCGTGCGTCAGAGGTTTCCTTTCATAACAAACACTGTTGCTCCGCTGACGCCTCTGCGCTCCGCGCTCGCCAAGCGCGCTCCTTGTTTCCCCTTCCTATCCTCTCCGACACCTATGGCCAGGGCGGCTCCAGGGAGGAGCGCTTCGTCCCCATTGCGCCGGTGGACAGAGCAAATCGTGTCTGTGCAGAGCAATCGGACTTAATACTGTACGTTTTGTGGATGAGGGGCGGATGCGTTGTTACGTGTGGGAGCCATCAGACTGCCATCTGTCCCGCAGCTCTATGTAAACCAGCAGCAGGAGAACATGTCTCCAGCTGTGAGCTTTTCAGCTCAGTCCTTAGAAATCGTAAAAACGATCACGTCGATTTGTGTTTCCAGTCGTGTCCCGACAAAATAAAGGCTGATGTTATTCCCACATATTTACGTGCAGCCAAGCTGCAGATTGCAGCTTTTCCCGCATGGATTCATGTTCATCCAGGCTAAACGTTGTAGTGCATGTTAGCCTTCACATAACCATACTTCGTTCTGCCACAAAAAGCACTGATCATTAAAAATAAAATGATGAGCAAAGAGGGGCTTCATAATAACCATAACAAAACAATAATAAACATACCTTTAAAAGATCATCTCATATATATGGAGCTGCTAATAGATGGACTCATGTCACTGTGACTCTGAGGTAAATTCCCTCCTGAGCATGCGCTGTTCTCTCCGTCACGCAGCTGACCGGCTTTTCCAAACCCGTTGGTGATGGTGGATTTTTTCACGCTGCTTTTAACGATTGCTTTTAACTTGAAAGCTGCATCATATTGTAGTGGCGATCACGTGCACGTTGGGTCTAATGGCACCAAAGGATTCTGGCAGGGCTCCAGACTGCGACCATTTGGTCGCATTTTGCGACCAAAATTTGAGAGTGTGCGACTGAATTTTACATCCAGTCGCACATGTGTGACCAGTAAATTTGCCCCCCCCCACCCTCCGTATTTTTTATACATTTAACGTGGAAACGGCACGTCAATGATCAATGAAATAATCAATGAGACGCGAGCGCACACGCACGCAAATACACACACAAACTCGCACTCATACTCATGAGACGAGAGCACACACTCGCGTAAGTGGCTAAAATGCGTGGAGGGGGAGGGGCATAGAGATAATCGAGCGCGCGTAAACATCTGTGGGAATGAAACGGAGACAAATATCATCACAACCTGTGCGTGCATCTGAGCTATGAGCAAGCGAACCATTGATTCATTCTTCCGACCTGCGGCTAGTGTACCAGTGCCAGAGTCTACAGCAGGGGTCTCAAACTCGCGGCCCGCGGGCTATTTGTGGCCCCCACCTTGAAATGAAAGTGTAATTTTAATGCGTCCTTCCAGTTTGTATGAATGACACCTTTTCATTGTCGTGTGCGGAGCTGACAAACCAACCAATCACAGTGGAGTAAATGACTATTGGGGGCGTGACAATGACCGGGCTTGAAAGCAGGAAACCTGACAGCCCCCTCCCCGGATCACATGAAGGAGTTCCTTACTGTCCTTTTAGAACGTATCTATTCGCTCGTAATTTTCTAAATGCATGCAGTCCGTGCTGAACTTTTCTCTGGGCCGCACAGACCCGGATGTTACGGGGGTTACGGTTAAGCGCGCGGCGTCGCATCCCCCCAACCAAACGGGTTATGCACGGCTGTTAGGGCAGCTCACCGCTCTCGCGGGAGTCGGATCAGCTGAGGAGAATAAATGTCCCACACCTACATGCGTGACAGCTAACGGGCCTTTAGCATCAAAGATGTTCGAGCAACAACACGGTTTAGTCCGAGACGCACTTAAAACACGTGGTGAAAATGCAAGGATAGACGTGTTTGAGATGAACCAGCGGCTCGCCTGGATCATTGGGTTCAGTTCAATTTAGTTTTAATATTCCTCTCCCCCCTTAGTATGATCTGTGTTATTATATATTTTATATTTATTTGAATGTTTTGTAATGGATGTAGCCTATTTTTAATCAATTGGTATTTTAAATTATTTCAATTTCTCACTTAACTACAAAAACCATCAGGACACATGTCTCATAATGTATTATTTGTAGTCAGTTCAGTACTAAATTTCCAGCTGCGTTCGGTAGGTTGGGGCCTTGCTGCTCCCGCCCCTTTCTCCTGATATTTTTGTGATGATTGACAGGTGATGTTGGAGCAAAAACAAAAATATATATCACACACCAGGGGTGTATTCCAGGAAGCATGTTTAAACTAGCCTGACTTTAAGCCTGAACTCTGGCTGAAATCCGCCTGAACTTGCTTACTCGGGGTATGTCGGTTCCAAAAGACCGGGGGGGTATTCCAGAAAGCAGGTTATGCTAGCTCCCACGATAAGTTTGAGGCTAAGGAAGTTGATAACCTCAGCTTTCGGTTCCAGAAATGGAGGTATGTTTCAGGGTAGGTCAAGTTACCATGGCAACCCATGCTCTGAACATAACCTGGTCCGGAGCAGGTTTAGTTGAAGCTTAGTTTGTTTACAGAGAGGTGAAGCAGCATGGCGTGTCCATTTGAAGATGATTTAGTGGATGAAGAAGCTCAGATAATACTTTTTCCACCATGAGAGGGTGATAAGACCACACACATATGGATGTTGGAAAGATAAACTTTTTTACTTTGATCTAACTTAATTATTTGCTTCAGTTAAGATAAATCATTTTTTTGTTAGGTCACCTTAAAAATAACACGTAGTTTTCAGACAATTATTTTCCTTTCGTTTAAATTAATTCAATTAAGTAGGTGTAACTTTGATGCTGCTGTTAGATCGGCACCGCAAGGGATTCTGGGATATCATTCCCTTTGCCTGTCTGGACGGATTTGGGTTTAAGTGTGGGTTTTTGACCAAATGTGTTTAGTTGTATAGCTCTTTTACTGTGTTTCACCGTGTTTTGCCGAGCTATATTGTCCTACTATGCTTACGTCTCTGCACCATGAGTGAAAGTAAGGGAAAGGATGATGAGTTTATATAGCACCCCTACCACCTTATCCTGTTATGACAGTGATGGAATACACTGTGGTGAATTTTTGCACTCCGTGCATTTTTTTCCGTTCTTTTTATTGTTATAAAAATGAGCATATCTGCCGGCTCAAACTTAGACATATGAAAGTTCAAGAAATATAAGTAATTAAGATGGAAAAAAGATTAATGAAGTAATGTGACATTTAGTTAGATAAATATGTACATTTGAGTTGTATAAACAATTATTAAGTTTGAATTAATTTAACTAAATTATTTAAATTATTTTTCAAGCCGTGTTACTTTTTTGATGGATTTATAATTTCTATCCGCCGTCATTAATCTCAGACTCCGTCTCACTGAAGTATAGCGCTTTCTTTTTTTCTCCACGCATTTCCATGGTGACTCCAGAAATCGGCGATCTATTGAGAATGTCTTTATGTACCGTGCGTTAACCCAGGGTTACCAAGTCGAGCGTAATTACGCCAACTCATATCCGGTCTTTTGGAACCGACATACCCAGAGTAAGCAAGTTCAGACGGATTTCAGCCAGAGTTCAGGCTTAAAGTCAGGCTGGTTTAAACATGCTTCCTGGAATACCCCCCGGGTATGAGTCGGCGTAATTACACTCGACTTGGTAACCCTGGGTTAACGCACGGTACATAAAGACATTCTCAATAGATCACCGATTTCTGGAGTCACCATGGAAACGCGTGGAGAAAAAAAGAAAGCGCTATACTTCAGTGAGACGGAGTCTGAGATTAATGACGGCGTATGAAGATTATACGTCCATCAAAAAAGTAACACGGCTGCATCATCAAAAGAAAGAGTTTCTGCTTGTAGTAAGAACAGACAAAGTAAACGCGCAAGTTTCTGATCTTATTTCCATTTTCCTTGTGACGCATATACAGTGATCCCTTGCTACAACGCGGTTTATTTTTCACGGTTTCGCTACTTCACGGATTTGCATCGTGCATTGTGTTCTGCATTCTGATTGGCTAAAAAGTCACTCTGCTTCTTCTCTACCTGTGCGTCAATAACGTTGCAGTTAAAAATAAATACAAAAATAACGTTGCAGTTTAAAATGTACAGGTACGTAAAGCAGCTTGCCAAATTTACATTACGTACGTGCAAATTCTCTTGCAATTTTGCGTTTCTCTAAAAAAGAGCGACAACAACTGCCTATCACTATGTTCTTCTCCCGAACAAACACACACAGCTGCACCGCGGGCTTCAAAAGAAAATAACACTGCAAAGCAAAGTCGGGATGCAGCGGCTCAGTCTGTAGTCTAGAGCAGTGAAATACACCTGAGTCACTATTTGTCCGACTGTACTTTGTATTTTTTTCATAATCATTTTAAATTTTCTCCCGTTTAATCCTGTTACTCCGGTCGCAGTGGGCGGGGCTAATCTCCGCGATTTGAAGCCTTCTTTTCACATTGATGATTAAAATGATTATTTGACAGTACAGTACAGAAGTTATTTGTTGAAAAAAACGTTTCTAAAGTACCTTTATTTGTGAAACAAATGCTTGAGCCTGTAAAATGGTCTGTTCTTTCTCTTCAATGTGTAATAGAGTATTTAATTGTATATTAATTGTAAGAAAAAAATAAAGGTTTCTACTTCGCGGATTTTGCCTATCACGGGTTCTTTTTGGAACATAACCCCCGCGAAAAACAAGGGTTTACTGTATATATGACTTATCCAATTTTGCCACCTTAAATGAATTACTTCTATTGGTAACATATAATTGAGTTAAATTTAATCAACCTAATTTCTTACGTCTATAAAACTTAATTGTTTCTACAACTCAAATGTAAGTATTTATCTAACTAAATGTCATATTACTCCAATTCAATTAATATTTTTACCATCTTAATTAATTATTTTCTTGATCTATCATATGTCTAGGTATGAGCCGGCAGATATGCTCATTTTTATAACAATAAAAAGGACGGGGGGGAAAAAAGAATTTTCCGTCATTGACATTACAGAACTACCTGGAAGGGGTGCTATATAAACTCATCATCCTCTCCTTCACTCTTACTCATGGTGCAGAGACATAAGCACAGTATGACAAAATAACTCAGAAAAACATGGCAAAACACAGTAAAACAGCTAAACAACTAAACACATTTGGTCAAAAACCCACACTTAAACCCAAATCTGTCCAGACAGGCAAGGGGAATGATATCCCACAATCCCTTGCGGTGCCGATCTAACAGCAGGACCAACGTTACACCTACTTAATTGAATTAATTTGAATGAAAGTAAAATAACTGTTTGAAAACTGCGTGTTATTTTTAAACTGACTTAACAAACAAATGATTTATCTTAACTGAAGCAAATAACTAAGTTAGATCAAAGTAAAAAAGTTTAATTTTCCAACATCCATATGTGGTCTTATCACCCTCTCACGGTGGAAAAAGTATTATCTGAGCTTCTTCATCCACTAAATCATCTTCAAATGGACACGCCATGCTGCTTCACCTCTCTGTAAACAAACTAACCTTCAACTAAACCTGCTCCCGACCAGGTTATGTTCAGAGCATGAGTTGCCATGGCAACTTGACCTACCCTGAAACATACCTCCATTTCTGGAACCGAAAACTGAGGTTATCAACTTCCTTAGCCTCAAACTTACCGTGGGAGCTAGCATAACCTACTTTCTGGAATACCCCCCAGGCGATCTGAACAGCGTTGCGTCCACCTGGGTGATCTCAAACACGCTTATTGTGCATCTTGGCTGCATTTATTTGGTGTCACCAAGATAAATTTATAGCTCAGTTTTTGAGCCTCTCTTTGATCTCAGGTATCTGTATCGATTGTTCTGATGTCCAGTGAACATCGCCCGTTCTTTTACAGTTTACCTTCGCCTGTCAGTTTACCTTGTTGTTGTTGTTGCTTCAAAAGTGCAGATTAAAATGTGACACTGAATTTGAAACAGTGCATTGTAATTTCTGCATCTATTATTAAAGCATTTATTCATAATACAGTGGAAATTAGTAGATTTGGTTAGAATGTTGTTTTACGGTATGCGCCCCTAAATTTTCTGGTTGTGCCCCTTAAAATTTTCAGTTAGGGGTCACTGTGCTCCTAGTGAAAAAAGTTACCGTAATTTCCGGACTACAAGCCGCTACTTTTTTCCTGCGCTTACAGCCTTGCGGCTTATTCAGTGACGCGGCTAATTTATGGATTTAATTGGCGGCCGCCATGTACATACTTTCGAACTCAGTGAATAGTTTGAATTCTCTATCTAACACCAAGCACAAGGCTTTTATATTCAACACACCTCTTAGCAGCCAAACAGCATGGACTTGACTTCAGGTCTTAGACACTTCAGTTATGGTTCAACAAAATGAAACACGCATGCCCGGCCGCATCCCAGAATCCTTTGGGGCCATTAGACCCAACGTGCATGTGATCGCCGCTACAATATGATGAAGCTTTCAAGTTAAAAGCAATCGTTAAAAGCAGCGTAAAAAAGTCCACCGTCACCAACGGGTTTGGAAAAGCCGGTTTGCTGCGTGACGGAGAGAACAGCGCATGGAGTGAATTTACACTCCATTTACGGTTTCTAAGGAAACCGTAAAAGCGGAATTTTGCTTTGAAAAACTCACAGCCTCCGTGTGAGCTGGAGATATCTTCTCCTGCTGATTGAGCTGCGGGGCCGATGGCAGTCTGATGGCTCCCACACGTAACAACGCATCCGCCCCTCATACACAAAACGTACAGTTTTAAGTCCGATTGCTCTGCACAGAAACTATTTGCTCCTTACACCGGCGCAATGGGGACGAAGTGCTCCTCCTTGAAGCCGCCCTGGCCAGAGGTGTAGGAGTAGATAGGAAGGGGAGACAAGGAGCCCGCGGGGCGGGAGCGGAGCGCAGAGGCGTCCGCGGAGTGCAGAGGCTTCTGAATTCTGACGCACGCGCCGCACTGAGGCGCGCGTATCGCGCTGAGGCGCGCCCTTTTCAGTCGCCGCTGCTTTATTTTACCGGTGTGTTTTTTAACCAGTCCTGTTACTCCCATAACGCTGCTGCGACACAAGCGGAAGGAGAGCTTTTCCCCTTCACCCCTCCATGCACTGCTGATACTTGCTCATTCTTAAACACATACAACAGTGTGGCGAGCCGGGCGTTGGCCCCGCCTTTAGCCCCTAAGACTCATGGGAAATGTGGAATCGCGGATGTAAATTTCCTCATTATAACTGAGGGATGTAATGTTGATTATATGGTTACTGTTTGTAATTTTATGTATGATACCTAGATTGTCAATAAGTAAAAAAAAAATGAAATAAAAACACCATAACTGAGGAACTTGTGAACAGAATATAGGTCCATGCTGTTTGACAGATGTCGATACACTCAAATACGTGAGCCAGAGGCAAAGCTGGCACCACCCACAATGTGCTAATAAATTGCACTCACTCTGGGATGCTGGCCTTGATCTGTCAGGATGACAATATTGCCTAACACATGCGCGGCTTGTACTCTGACGCGGCTTGTGTATGTATAAAAGCAGTCAAACACGTGAAAATGGGTGGGTGCGGCTTGTAATCGGGTGCGCTTTGTAGTCTGGAATTTACGGTAGTCTGGAGCCCTGTTCTGGGATGCGGCCGGGCATGCGTGTTTCTTTTTGTTGAACCATGACTGACGTGTCTAAGACCTGAAGTCAAGTCCATGCTGTTTGGCTGCTTAGAGGTGTGTTGAAAAACAAATGACTTGTTGCTTGGTGTTTGATAGGGAATTCAAACCACTCACTGAGTCCGAAAGTACGTACATGGCGGCTGCCAATTAAATCCATAAATTAGCCGCATCACTGAATAAGCCGCAGGGCTGTAAGCGCAGGAAAAAAAGTAGCGGCTTATAGTCCGGAAATTACGGTATTCATTTTAGTACCCGAATTTCAGGTCGGTTCGGACTCGGGCTGAAAATCTTAATAATAATAATAATAATAATACATTTTATTTAAAAGCGCCTTTCAAAACACCCAAGGTCACTGTACAAAGTTAGAGGTAAAATACAATAAAATCACAAGTTAAAAACAATAAATAAATTGGATTCATTAGTAAAATCAGCTGACAGAAAATGAGAAACTGTGTTCCGGAAATGCAAGCTTAAACAGATAGGTTTTGAGTCTGGATTTAAAGATCAGAAAGGAGTCAGTGTTACGGAGGTCTGGGGGGAGAGAGTTCCAGAGTTGGGGAGCAGAGCGACTGAAGGGACGGCTCCCCATGGTGACCATACGGGCCGGAGGGACAGAGAGCTGAAGGGAGGAAGAAGACCGAAGAGAGCGAGAGGGAGTGTTAATATGGAGGAGATTAGAGAGATAGGAGGGAGCCAGGCTATGGAGGGCTTTAAAAGTGTAGAGAAGGATCTTGAACTTAATCCTAAAGGCTACCGGAAGCCAGTGCAGTTGCTGGAGAACGGGAGTGATGTGATGGAAGGAGGGGGTTCTGGTGATGATGCGGGCAGCTGAATTCTGGACTAACTGAAGCTTATTTAGAGTTTTGTTGGGAAGACCAAAGAGAAGAGCATTGCAATAGTCGAGACGAGAAGTGACCAGACTATGAACTAAAATGGAGGCGGAGTGGATGGTGAGGGAGGGGCGGAGTCGATTAATATTACGTAGATGATAGTAGGCTGACCGAGTAATGCTATTGATATGGGATTGAAATGATAATGTACTGTCAAGGATGACACCCAGACTCTTTACTTGAGGGGAGGGGAAAACTGGAGAGGAATCGATGGAAAGGTTAAAATTAGAAACTTTGGAAAGGGTGGATTTGGAACCTACAAGGAGTAATTTGGTTTTATCACTGTTAAGTTTGAGGAAGTTTAGGGTGAACCAGGTTTTTATTTCAGACAGGCAGGAGGAGAGGGAGGCAGGTGGAATAGAAGAGTTGGGTTTACTGGACAGATAGAGCTGAGTGTCATCCGCGAAACAATGAAAATCAATATTGAATTTACGAAATATATTGCCAAGGCGTAGCAGGTAGGTAATGAAGAGGAGGGGACCGAGAACAGAACCTTGAGGAACACCAGATGAAATAACTGAGGGTTGGGATTTGAAAGAATTCAGTTGAATAAACTGAGTGCGGCTTGAAAAATAAGAATGAAACCAGCGGAGGGGGATGGACTCGATACCGAGGGCTGAAAGTCTGTGGAGGAGGATGGAGTGAGATATGGTGTCAAATGCTGCGCTCAGGTCGAGGAGGATGAGGATGGTGATGAGTCCAGAATCAGCTGCAAGGAGAAGGTCATTGGTGATTTTTAGTAGGGCAGTTTCTGTGCTATGAAGGGGACGGAAACCAGATTGAAAGGGTTCAAAAAGATCATTTTGGGTGAGATGATGGGAAAGTTGGGAGGCGACTATTTTTTCAAGAATTTTTGAAATGAAGGGGAGGTTAGAAATAGGACGAAGATTATGAAAGGAATTGGGGTCTGAGCCGGGTTTTTTTAGGATGGGTCTGACTGCAGCGATCTTGAGGAGTGAGGGGACAATACCTCACACCTTACCTCTAGTAAAAAGTATTGAACCCTGACGACACATCGTTATCATGATGTGATTGGCTGGATATCGGTGTGTTCTTAGATCGACTAGTTCTAGTGAAACAAGGAAAGCGGTGTCTTCCCCCTCGAATTTTTTTTTTAACATTGAATTTCGGGGTCATCAAAAATGTTAGGGTTAAAAAACATTCAGAATGAGAATTCAAAGGTTAAAAAAATGGAACAGAAAAAAATCCATAGCATATCTATCTATCAATCTAACTATACTTTCCATACACAAAAAAAATGTAATAAGGAAACAATTTCTCACCTTTCCTCAACTTGAGGGGATGCTGCTTATCGTTCTGTTAGTTTCTGGGGGGGAAAAAAACAAAAAAAAAAACAGCCGTTATGATAGATGTAACTTCCTATTGAAGCGACTCTGTAGCATAAATAAAAAGCAAAGTCAAAACCAGAAATGCTTTTTCATTTTCAAAATGAAGCTGCATTTTTTGAAAATGAAAAAGAAAATGAAAAAGCAATCCACCAAAATGCTTTTTCATTTCCTTCCTCAACACAGTTTATTCTGTCACTTAATTAAAATGAAAATGGTATTTGACATTTCATTTTCAAGACGTTCTCTGGTAAATGTGTAGCATGATTCATTTAGAAATGTCTAATTTGACATTTCTTCTTTCACTTTCGGTTTCTCCCATCAGGGGTCGCCACAGCGAAAAAACCCTCCCTCGAGGATGAGTCGCATGGTTAACATGGCAAATGGATTAATAGAAATGCTTTTTCATTACGCACCGCGGACAAGCTTTAATTCTTCGGACCGCCAGCTGCCTTCGCATAGCGGAGCACGAAGCTCCCGATGATCGCTGAAGGCGGAAATGCTGCTGCGATCTGAGAAACCATCATATGAATTTGTGTTTCCAGTGGTGTCCAGAACAAAATAAAGACTGATGTAATTCCCATATATTTACACATTTATTTGCAGCTTCGTGCAGTCTGAAGAGCAGTGAAATACACCTGAGTCACTATTTGTCCGACTGTACTTTGTATTTTTTATTATCATTTTAAATTTTTCTCCTGTTTAATTCAATTACTCTCGGGTCGCGGTGGGCGGGGCTAATCTCCGCGATTTGAAGCCTTCTGTTCACATCGATGATTAAAATTATTATTTGACAGTACAGTACAGAAGGTCTGTTGAAAAAAAAAACGTTTCTAAAGTACTTTTATTTGTGAAACAAATGCTTAAGCCTGTAAAATGGTTTGTTCTTTCTTTTCAATGTATAATAGTTTTATTATACATTGAAATAGATTAAGTTTTTAATTGTATATTATTGGTAAGAAAAAACAAAGGTTTCTACTTCACAGATTTTGCCTATCACGGGTTCCTTTTGGAACGTAACCCCCGCGAAAAACAAGGGTTTACTGTACCATTTTAATTTTAATTTTAATTAAGTGACAGAAAAAGCTGTGTTGAGGAAGGAAATGAAAAAGTATTTTGAAGTATTGCTTTTTCTTTTTAATTTTGAGTCAAAAAATGCAGCTTCATTTTGAAAATTAAAAAGCATTTCTATTAATCCATTTTAAATGTCAAATTAGACATTTCTAAATGAATTATGCTACACATTTATCGCTTACATATCTTCCTAGTAACAAAATTAATAATTATATCTATCTTTGACAGCCAACACACAAGTACACTGTGTGAAGATCAAATCATGACTTCCACTTAGCTAGCTCATGGTAGGTGGAACGGTTTTGAAAGGCTGAATAATGTCATGTCAATAACAGTAGCTTCTCACATTTTCCTTTAAATTAGTCTGCACACAACGCGGGATTTAGCAAAAGGAAGTCCATTAAAGTGACGATGAACCCCCCCCCCCCCCCCCGCCCGCAACGTCTGGGGGGGGGGGGGGGGGGTTACACCGTGCGCGCGAGCACCTACTGCCCCTCCATCGAGAGCAAACACCCACGACACAACTACTCACTCTTCTCTGCGCAATGATTAGAATTCACAGAGTTTACCGCTGAATCTGCGTGCGGCGTCAAAGTACCACACACACCGAACACACCTCCCCCTACCTGGCTGCCGTCGAGAGCTGCGGCCGGCAGGGGAAAAGGTGGCGCACTCCGCAGCCTTAACTTTGATAACTATGATAAAAGTGGTAACAAAGCTCCTCCATGAAAAATAACATTATTAAAAATTATGTCTCCCACTTCCTTAAATTTATTTTTTAGAGTAAATTCAACTTACCTTTTACAACTTACACCAGCCAGCAGGATCTCACAGCTAATACAAAATGGCTGCCTCCTAAATTTCTCCCCCCTCCCAGAATGCTTCTTGACTGACGGGGTTTACTAATCCAAAATTAAGGGGCAAAGGTCTAAACATGACTATTTGGGTCATTATCACTATAAAGTGCCTTTGGTGTCCCCATAGTATAGTATAGGCTCTGCAGTGTTGTTTGTTGTGCTATGTGGTTTTGGTGTGAATGAAGTGCACGGCTGCGTATGTGAGTGTGAAAGCCATGTGTGCTCTGAAGCAGCAGCTCTGCTGGAAACCTTACGGTGTCAACACGAGCAGGAGTCTGTTGAAGTTGGAGCACAGACCTCTGGATTATGATATAATATTAATAAACACACAACTATTATAGTTTAATAATAAATCTAATACTATATTAGCATTAGGATATAGTTTTGATATATACATGAATACAACAGTAGAATAATGGATCCTATACTATATTGGCATTTTTGAGCTTGTCCTAATATGTATATAGAGTAGGTAATATAGAGGGAGAATTTGACAGAGAAACTCACAATGATGGTTGGGCCCCGGATGGGCCAGAGAGGAATGTGAGGGTGCAGTTTTAGGAGGATTAAAATTGGTGGTCTAGGCTGGTGGTGTGGTGGCAAAGTGCAGAACATATGATGAGGTGTTCTTTTACTGGTCTTTAAAAATTCCATTTGGACTTCCACAGCATTTCAGAAAATCTGTTAGATAAAATGTCAATGAGGGTCACGCAACATGAAAGTAGAGTAAAAAATAAAAAGACCTGGAAGGCACAGATAGAGAGGAAATTCTGCTGGAAAAGGAGGAGCAGCCGATGTCTGAACCAACTGTGACAACTTTTATCCTAAATTGTTAATTAAGAACTGTCCTGTTTATAAGTCTGATGTTGTTGAGAAATTCTAAATCAGAATAGGAATATTTTGTAATATTATTTTGTAATGCAGTGGAGGGTTGAGGTTTTACACAGAGAGGTAGGTGCAGCTGCACGTTCCTGTGTAGCTCTTCTGGTGGAGCGGGCCCGCGGACAAAGTCCGGGTGTGTGTGTGTGTGTGAATAAAAAAAAGACAAAAAAACAGATAAAGGGGGGGACATGAAGGTTAATACTAGTTACACACTAACAGTCTTATTTCATTAAAAGGGTTTATTTTGTTTAAGGGTTATACCTAAGTGTTTTGTATTTTGTGCTTTTGGGTAAAGGTTTTGATTGTGTTAAAAGTTATGGACTGTATAATTCTTTGCGTTGTCTGTGTTTTAAAAATACCATTTGTAGTTGGGTGTGTGAATTACATTTTTGTTTAATTGGAGTTGTGTTGGTGACATGGCTGAAGGTAGATAAAGAGAAGCTGGGACTCTGGGGACAGCATGAGGTCAGAGGTCATTGGGGAACCTGCATATACAAAAGCAAATGAAACACACCAAGGAGGATCTGATGACGTCTGACAGGACAGAGCAGTAAGGACAACGTCTTCCTTCTGAGAGGGTGTCAGAAGGAGCTGTGACAAAGCAGGTTCGTCTGGGAACTGCGTATCAAACAGGATGATGGGCGTACAGCACACACATACATACTATATACATACATAATATGATTCAAACTAACTATCTAACAAACTTCTGACTGTCCCCTGCCAGGCAACGTCACTCTCATCCAGTATGTGGATTCAATTTTGGTAACAGCTCAAACAGTGAATGCATGTTTAAACGCCACAGGCGTAATTCTTAGCCGTAATACAGCCACAGGGTCTAAGGTTCGCAAAAATTGTAGGTGTGCCGCAGACAAGTAGATTTCTTAGAACATTATTTCCCAGTCCCACAGATCAGCTGTGCGTCTTATGCTAAGCACATGAAGGTCGACGATGTTGTCATTTTTAGGTCTGACTGGATGCAGCAGACATTACGTTCCCAATTAAACAGGATTGACCCATCCACTCCATGACATGGTCAGACAGCAAAATAGGAAGAACCTGAAGTCAGACCTTCACTGGGCTGCAGAGGCTGAAAATACTTTTATTAAACTAAAATAGGCCCTGGCTGCGGCCTATGAGCTGACAACACCAGATTATCATAAACCCTTTTTCCTTGATGTTTCTGGAACAGAAGATCTTGCAAACAGTGTTCTGTTCCAGAGAAAAGGGGGAGGAGAAGTAATACTTATGTACCAAAGTGTTATGTTAGAAAACATGGATAAGAGACATCACAACTGCATCAAACATACATTTGGAGTAACCAAACCTCGCTAGCACATAGTCACGGGACACCCATTACAAATACTGACCACATATGAAGGAGTGGCTTACGTAAACTTTCAGGAATTCACTCTCTCTCTGAACAACATTTTAGAAGCACCCAATATTACATTCACACACAAAGGGATCACCATCACAGACCAAATGACCACAGGAACACCACGTGTGTGCTGAACAGGTGAAAAAAAACACGTGTGTGCTGAACAGGTGAAAAAAAAAAGGAAAAGATCAGGTCAGATGTGCGGTCCACAGGGAGCAAAGAGTTGCATACAGATGGTTGTTGTTTCAGGCATGGCAAGGATGCATTGAGATCAGAATGTGCAGTAGTGGGAGATCGGAATGATCAGAATGTGGTCAGAAAGGCAGAAAGACTAACAGGTCCCCGATCAGCTCAGAAAGCAGAAGTTGCCGAGCAGGATTACCTGAAGCAGAAGGAGCAGAGCTTTTCAGAAACAGAGTGGGAGCCAGAGCCATGCATCGATGAGGTGGTAAGATTACAAAAAGGGGGTGTCACCAGAAAAACAAACAAAAGCAAGGAGGTTTCCAGTAGAACCAGCGACAGGGCGAGAAATCATAATTAATTTAACAGACATGGTGACCTCCATCGGAGGTTACAGTCATGTGTTGGTGTGCTTGGATGCTTTTCTTGGGTGGCCAGAGGCATGGCCCACCAAGAAGGAAAATAGGAAATCAGTTTAAAATCAATTATAAAATAGTAAATGCCATGATTTTCCCATAATAGTCAGGTCTGACAATGGAATCCATTTCAGAAACCAGGACCTGCAAAAGGTTGTTAGGCCTGAAACATTCACTTGAAACATTAGAACGCCCACTGTCACAAGGAAAGGTGGCGAGAATAAATGAAACATTCAAATTAAATTGGGCAAGATCTGTGCACAGACCAAATTAAAAGGAATTGGCGCACTAACATATGCTCTGATGTCAATCAGATGCTCAGTTATTCAGAGAGTGAGTTTGACCCACATGAGTAGCAGACAGAACTTTTTACAGGGCCACAGTCACGGTTTCCATGCTCAGGGAACCTCAAATAACACAATGTCTCACCCTGATTATTAAAATGCTCTCCATAGTTTTGTATCAGTTTTCTCCAAACAGGCGGCGAAGAGACCAGAAGGTGTAACCACTGAGACTGACGCAGGTCCCGACTGGGTGCTGATGAGGGTCATCAAACTGAGATGGTTGGGGGCACGTTGGACGGGGCCGTTCCATGTTGCGGAGAGAACGTCGCATGCAGTGAGGGTCCAAGGGCAAGGTGGCACCTGGTTTCATTGGAGCCAGTGCACGGCAGCAGAGGAAACACAGCACCCTTTGACACGGGTCCAGCAGGACCTCCAGGCAGCAGCTGATCCAGCGGTTTCCCAAGAAGGTTCAACTCACACAGGGCCAGAATAATCCCCGGGTCACTAGCCACGGGAGTCATTTTCTCCTAAAGTCCCCCACCTCAAAAATAGGGCTGGAGCACCCCTAGTGGTGGGACTAAAGAGAGAGGAGCAGCTCAGGTGGTTGAGTTTCCCTCCCACCTTTTGCCAAGTTCAGAAGAGGAAAGGATCCAGGTGGTGCAGTTTCACTCCCACCTGACAGTGGTTGAGTTTCCTTCCCATTCAATTGAACCTTGCGTTCGTAACCATCGATTCGAACTGATCGACATTCATTTTTGCGTTCGTAACCATCGATTCGAACTGACTGGTCCTCTTCTCTTAACAAGAACTGTTTGGAGGGTTTTGATTGTATGTAACTGTATATAAGTGTTGTTTATCTTGTGATCTGTGTATGTTTTGATTTTCTTTTGAGAACCCGGGGTCACGTTGAATTTGTGCTTGTGGTTTATGAGGGTCGTGTAGACAGGCACAGCAAAGGGTAACACATCTTCACAATAAGTCTGGCCCGTCAGACATGTCAACCACTTTCCAACTTCCTCTAACCCCAGGTTGTCCTGATATACGTCATCTTTCTTGTCCTCTTGATCCGCAGCAGCTCCATCCTCTAGAGGCGGCTTCTCCAACTCCTCGACACCTCATGTCTGTTCTGGTTTCTCTTCCACAGGTCCTTTTTGTTGCGGATTCTGGGGAACCGGTTTCCTGGAAGCATCTTCTTTTCCCTTTCCCCTCTTTGCTTTCTTTTCCTTATTCTTCTCATCTCTGATGGAACCAGCTGACCCAAGCAGCTGCATCATCAGTTCTCTTCTCCTTCATCATGATCTATCTTTTCAGGTATTTATGAGATAATTGAATTGTGCCCTTCAGGTGCAATGACTCTCCTTTTGAACCCCCACAGGTGGTACTTTTCTTTTTTTGGGGGATTTCAGCATTTATGGAGTCGTACATTTTGTGGTGTTTTTGTGAAATGCCTTTTCAGGTCTGTGGTGAGTTGGGCCAGGTGTGATTATGTCTGTTCTGATTTCATGTTTGTTTTGGATCTCTTAGGAGATCCAAACAGGGGTATTGTTGAGGTGAACAGGGGTTCCATATTATTTTCTATGATCTTTTCATTATGCATTACAGGGGTTCTATTGTATTTTCTATGTTCTTGTTATTAGGCATTTAATGGATTCTATTTATGCATGTATATTGTACTGCAGAAATATGCTTGGTTCCTGCCCTCAGTAGCAGATAATATGTGACGAGGTCACCAGTAGGCCTGTTTTTTACCTTTGGTCTCTGTTTTCTTTCTGTACTGGAGTTTTTATGGAGCCACAACACCTGCAATGCAGACTAGACAAAAACACACCATTCTAATGACGTATTTTGTATGTTTTCAACTTCCCGACTGTATAATAAAAAAAGCCTTTTTGCCTTGAGGACAGAGAGAGCGGACAGCCACAAAGCCTAACAGGTCGTGTTTTTCCACCTCTCCCCTTTTGCAAAAGGTTTGAAAATTCATGCAGACTCTTGTGTGTCTTTTCATTTCCCAACTGCACATTTCATTTTTGGACGTCCTGAACCACCCGAATCTGCGAAGGCCGGATGGGAGGCCAACAAGGCTAAGCCAACTCGCCCAGCCATACCATCTATCCTTCTGGCCAACGTACGATCACTGGACAACAAAATTGATGACATCCGACGACAAAGATCAGCGAATTGAAAAGTGAGTGACTGTTGTGTGCTAGTGTTCACGGAAACATGGCTTAATGACAACATTCCGGACTCTGCTATACAACTGGAGCAGTTAGCATGCTACAGAGCCGACAGGGCTCTCGTAGACGGAGGAAAGACCCGGGGCGGCGGGGTCTGTGTTTACATCCGGGACATCCATTGGTGCCGAGATGCCACTGTAGTATGCAAACACTGCTCACCCCTGGCGGAGTTTTTGATCGTGAAGTGTCGCCCCTTCTACTTGCCGAGGGAATTCAGTTTGATCCTGCTGGTTGCTACTTATATACTCCCAACTAACAATATATGCGACAGAAATGCGGCTCTGAACGAACTGTATCAAGCCATCAGGACTTTTTTGGGACGACAAATTGGGAAATGTTCAAAGAAGCAGCCACCTATAACAACACCACAGACATCGAGGAGTACACAGACACTGTGACGTCCTACATAACCAAATGCATTGATGATGTGACCCATAAAAAGAACGTCATCACTCGAGCTAACCAAAAGCCATGGCTGACAGGGGATGTCCACAGGCTGCTGAGGGCGAGAGACAAGGCCTTCAGAGCTGGGGATCAATCAAGCTTGAGAACATCGAGAACCAACCTGTCTCGTGGCATCAGGAAAGCCAAACAAGATTACACACACAAAATAACCGCTCACTTCAGGGATAGCAAGGATGCTCAGAGACTATGGCAGGGCATCCAGGCCATCACAGACTACAAACCTGCACCGCGAAGCTGTGAGAGCAACACCACTCTGATCAACAACCTGAACAGCTTCTTTGCACGCTTTGAAGCACAAAACCACACTTGCCCACAGAAAACACCACCACCTCCGCACGACCAGCCTCTGTGCCTGTCTGCTGCCAGCGTGAAGAGGACACTCTCCACCATCAACATCCGGAAAGCAGCGGGTCCAGACAACATCCCTGGCAGTGTGCTAAAAGACTGTGCGGAGGAACTGAAGGATGTCTTCACAGACAGCTTTAACATCTCCCTGAGGCAAGCCATTGTCCCATCAGTCTTCAAAACTGCCACCATCATACCTGTGCCAAAGAAATCATCCCCATCCTGCTTCAATGACTACCGTCCTGTGGCACTGACACCCATTATCATGAAGTGCCTTGAACGACTAGTCATGTCACACATCAAATCTAACCTGCCCCCCACCCTGGACCCATATCAGTCTGCATATAAAGCAAAACGATCCACAGAATTTGCAATCTGGTCTGCCCTCTACCCAGTTCTCACTCACTTGGACAAGAAAGACTCATATGTGAGAATGCTGTTCATAGACTTCAGTTCAGCATTTAATACCATAATACCACAACAACTCATCTGCAAACTGGACAGACTGGGCCTCAGCACCTCCTTCTGCAACTGGCTGTTGGATTTCCTCAGCCAGAGGCCTCAAGCAGTTCGTGTTGGCAACAACATCTCCAACAGCATCACCCTGAGCACAGGGGCCCCTCAAGGCTGTGTGCTCAGTCCCCTGCTGTTCACCCTGCTGACACACGACTGCACACCAACCTATAGCTCCAGCCACCTTGTGAAGTTTGCGGACGACACAACACTAGTGGGGCTCATCACCAAAAACGATGAGACCCACTACAGAAAAGAGGTGGAGCTCCTGACCATGTGGTGCAAAGACAACAACCTCTTGCTTAACGTTAGCAAGACCAAAGAGGTTGTTGTCAACTTCCAGAGAGGCAACACCCAACACCCCCCACTCACCATCGAAGGTGCTGCAGTGGAGAGGGTGAGCAGCACCAAGTTCCTGGGGGTGCACATCAGCGAGGACCTCTCCTGGACAACCAACACTGCATCACTGGCCAAGAAAGGACAGCAGCGCCTCTACTTCCTGCGCAAACTCAAGCGGGCAAGTGCTCCACCACCCATCTTGACAACATTCTACAGGGGAACCATTGAAAGCATCCTCTCCAGCTGCATCACTGTGTGGGGTGGGAGCCGCACGGACAAAAACAGGAAAGCTCTACAACGCACAGTGAGAACAGCTGAGAAAATCATTGGTGTATCACTCCCCTCCCTGCAAGACATATACACCACCCGCCTCACCCGCAAAGCCATCACAATCGTAAATGAAGCAAGCCACCCTGCACACAGTCTGTTCAGCCTCCTGCCCTCTGGAAAGAGGTATAGGAGCCTCCGCCCCCGCACTACCAGACTCACCAACAGCTTTATCCATCAGGCTGTGCGACTGCTGAACTCACTCCCCTCCCCACTCACAGCGCCAGCCAGCAGGACCACCGGAATAGGACAAACACCCCTCCTCCACTGTTTGAAGGACAAACACTTAAAACTGAACTGAGACAAATAACTACCTCTGCATATGCAACTGCACATGTAAATAACATTTATTCCTACCAACTACCTTACCTACAACTAGTGTACCTCCCAGTACACTACCTGTAAATGCACACAGTTGGCTCATGTTGCTTTAAACAACCTGCACCTTATTTTCACATATTTATTGTTTTCACATTTTATTATTTATCATTACTTAGAGATTAGGCCTGTTTCTTTGTTGTGCATCTGCCCTTTACTGTTGTTTATGTCTACGCACGGGACAGTGAGAAACGTAATTTCGATTCCTTTGTATGTCAAGCACATGTGAAGAAATTGACAAATAAACCTGACTTTGACTTTGACTATAGCCTATAGCTTTCCAGGGAAGTGTGACACGACAAGCAGACTAACAATCGCAGGGACGAGTAATGGTCTCGGAATCGCACAGCAAAGGGCCCGCATGCCGCAACATCTCCCTTTAGCAGCTAAAAAAAAGGGACAACAGACAGTTCTATCACAACGGCAATTTAAAAAGGAATGTAACAAAGCAAAATTTCAGAAACTAAACCTAAAATACAAAAATGAAAAATATTTCAGAAAACAAAATTAAAGCCAGAATTCTGCGGAGCATCACTGCGGATGAAATGACTGATCTCAGTGGGGAAATCCTGAACTTTTATCCGCTCCATGGTTTTCAAAATGTCACATTCTTGAAAGTCATGAAACGTCAGTTACTGACGGTAGTCTTCTCAAACCTTTCAGATGTTTTTCTGTCTCAGAAAAGGAAAAACTTCTCATCATGTGTCACGGCTGTAGGGACGAAAACCCAAGTGCAGATAGGAATCAGGCTGAGACTCAGGAATGCGCTTAGGAGCGATTTAATGCTAACAGAAAGCGCCACAAGGTGGGATCACAAAAACACAAAAAACTCCTCAAGAGAGGTAAAACTGCAAAAGTCAACAAAAGGGAACAACTAAGCTCAGAGAAAATGCCAAAGGACAAAGCAGACCTCAGTGTTGGCTGAGTAGGAAAACCACTGACTTAACAGGGACGCACCGACACTGAGGACTGAGTAGCATCAACTTAAATAAGCATGATTGCAAAGTGCAGGCAGCTGTGCACTCCTCCACAGAGAAGACCAGGCAAGGAAAGGGAGGGGCCATCCAGGAGGAGTGACAGCTGACCTGCAAAACACAGAGGCAGTCAGGAAACAGAACAGAAAAACACCACACTGTGTCATCATGAGCAGCTTACTGTTTTGTTCGTAGAGTCTGCTAGATTGGAGTTATTTTTATTTAATCTCATTTTAAACTGTTGGGTTTTGTTTAACTGAGACCTAAATCTGTACCATATTGGACATGGGAGAATGTTGGGGAAAGGAGATATTCAACCTGGCCGAATTAACATTGTCTTCGTTTGGATCCAGATATGTGAAGACACTTGAAGGTATTGTGCATTTTCTCATTGTAATATAAATAAAAATGTATATATAAATATCTGATGGTTTTTGTTGTGATTGGAGATGGTTTAGTTTATTCTAAAAAAATTTAAAAACGGCACGCCCGCGCTTGAAAGAAAGCTGAATTGACGTTGACGACAAGAGGCGGTAAAGACGACCGTTAGGCGGCAAACGGACATTCTACAAAAATGTTTCAGCAGGCATACCAGTTCGGGTTTTTCTCTGTGCTCTCCGCCGTCGGAGGCCACACATTCAAAAACTGGCGGGTTCAGGTAGGTAAATAATAGCTTATATCCATCCAGTCATTGGATTATCCAACCGTGTGGTTTTGTAATAACCATGATTTAAATATTTTCCATAGATGTCAAGTTAAAAGGTTCAGTCTTCATAAAAGTTTGTGTTCTGTGACATTTTTAATGTGGGAACAGAGTCATGGTGGTGTCCTGCAAACATTAGCTTGCTTTCATCATTGTGTGTTAATAGGTGAAAAATGGAACCACAGACAGGGTTTTGGACGAGGACATTAAAAGACTCATCCTCAACATCGTGTCTGACACCGTTTGGTGAGTTTTGTCAGTTCCTCCTCTGCCGCAGTACAAAGTAGAGACGCTGAATAGATAAACATGTTGTTGCTTCACTCATGTGTTTCCAAACTCCGCCTTCCCGCAGACCCCTTCTGATCCAGCTACATGGAGACACTGCGGATCCAGGTTTGTGGACGTTTAGCCAGCGAGGGGATGTTTGTCTGCAGATTGATTGATCTTAGCTTGTCGTCTTCATAGATGGATCCGGAGGGTGTTTTTTACAGACAGGGAGTACTCAGAGGACGAGATCTTTAATGATTTTTAAGCTCCCCCTCCCCCAGTGGGCCAAAGTGAGTAGAGTCTACATACTGGACCGGTTCTGGGTTCCATCAGAACTCGCATGTTCCCTTTGTTCTACAGAAGTAGATCCTGATGGCCCGCAGAGTTCTGAAGTGGTTCGCTGGTTCCAAGCCTGTGGTGGAGGAATCCGTCACTTCACTTGTGTGTCTTCTGCAGACGTTTACTCTCAGAATGTTCTGATGTTCTTTGTCTTTTTATCAGTTGTAAAGTTTACATTTTAACATTGCAAGTTTTGTTTGGTAAGAAATTCTCCTGAATTTTACAAATGGGTTATAAATTATTTATTAAGTCGTTGAGGGATAAATCTGTGAACCAACAGTACAGACACAAAGGCCTAGAAACTATTTAACTAAGTTCTAGCTCCTTTGATACACTGAGATGTGCGACGCCAGAGTTGATTGACGCGCCAAGCGGGCTGTCGTTTCCTTATACGATGAAGAGAAATGAGTCTTTCACTCCGATCAACTTTGCATTACTTCGCTTCTTTTATTTATTTACACTACTGAACGGATTGGACTAGTCTTTTGCTTCATTTCCCGCACAAGCAGTCAAAAACCATTTCTCCATCTGGCTCATGCACACCTGTGTGTGGTCAGATCATCAACCAATTTATAATTGACAGCAAAACATGAAAAACAGCGACACCCACAGGACATGTTTCTCAATAGGGCTCCTACACAAACCTTCAATATAAAGATGTTTTTAATCCATTTCAACGTTTAGATCAGGGGTCGGCAACCCAAAATGTTGAAAGAGCCAAATTGGACGAGAAAAACAGAAAACAAATATGTCTGAATAAAAAAATATTCAAAGCCCTATTTAAGCCTTATAATGAAGGCAACACATGCAATGTTTATCTATATTAGCTATATTAGCCTACTATCAAAATGACTAAGTTGCTTCAAACACATCATGAGCATTATCAACGATTAAATATTTATTTGCCCTGCAGTGCATTCTGCGGAGAACGACGCGTCACGTGACTGCTCCGTTGTGCAAGTTTAACTTCATTATAATATCAATGAATTATGTTTCATTGCTTTGATAAAATGAAAGAAATGTGATAAAGATTTCCGATTTTTGATGTCATTTTTATTTTGAGGATTCAAACACAAAACAATAAAATAGAACGTGCGTGACGACGTTCCCCATGACAGTCAGCCTGCGCTCGAATGACAGAACAGCTTCAAGCTTTTTTGGCGCCTGCAGACTGTCATTCAGCCCGAAGATGCCTTGGAGAAACGGTGCTATTTTAAATCTGAAGAGAATTTGTAGGAGAGCAGAGAGAAAATTTAGGAAAACTAATTTACCAGTCGACTATGACTTTTTAAAAGATCAACTAAAAACCTACAACCACGCTGTTAAACAGGCAAGGACACTTTATTTTTCAAATCTCATCACAAACAATAAACACAACCCCCGGTTTCTTTTTAAGACTATTGATTTTTTACTAAACAAAGATTTTAATAAATCCATCATGCCTCACTCACAAACTGCATGTGAGGACTTTGCTGACCACTTCGGGAGTAAAGTCAATGCTATTAGATCTAACCTTCAACCGGTACATAACAGTAATCCTAGCAGGTCGGTGGCATTGTCTTTACCTGAGGAAACACTGGAGAGTTTTGTCCTGGTTGATGCAGAGATGCTTGGTCGAGTTTTTTCCCAAGCAAACACTACAACCTGCCTTTTAGACCCTATTCCCACTTCTCTTTTTAAAGCATTTTATAAATTCTTTGAGTCAGAGATTTTAAACATAGCTAACTGCTCTCTTCAGACGGGGGTCTTCCCCTCTGCCTGTAAGACGGCGGTGGTGAGGCCCCTTTTGAAGAAGAGTAACTTGGACCCAAAGATCATGGACAATTACAGACCTGTATCCAACTTACCATTTTTAGGAAAAATTATTGAAAAACTTGTTTTTATTCAATTACATGATTTTTTAAATGAACATAATGTTCTTGAAAAGTGTCAGTCTGGTTTTAGGACAAATCACAGTACTGAGACGGCCCTTTTAAAAATTTTAAATGATCTCAGACATAATTATGACTCTCAGAAACTTTCTGTTCTGGTGCTGCTGGATCTGAGTGCCGCCTTTGATACAGTGGATCACCAGATTTTAATTGACAGACTTAGGAGTTGGGTCGGCCTCTCAGGAACTGCTCTTAACTGGTTTCACTCCTATCTCACAGATCGACACTTTTTTGTAAGTATGGATACTCGTTCCTCAGGAGTCCATGAAATAGGTTGTGGGGTTCCCCAGGGTTCAATCTTGGGTCCAATACTTTTTAACTTGTATATGTTGCCTCTTGGGGATGTCATCAGGAGACACGGCGTTGACTTCCACAGCTATGCTGATGATACACAGCTTTACATCGCCGTGTCTCCTGATGACCTTGAACCTGTCAACACTCTTTTAAACTGCATTTTAGATATAAAGCTGTGGATGGCAGAAAACTTCTTGCAGCTCAACCAGGACAAAACTGAAGTTTTAATCATTGGTCCTGAAGACAAGAGAGAGATGATTTTACCCAAACTTAGGAATTTTAAATCTTCTCAGTGTGTGAGAAACCTGGGCGTTCTTTTTGACTCTGAGCTGAATTTTACTCCTCACATCAGAAACATTGTGAAAATAGGATTTTATCATCTCAAAAACATTGCCAGAGTCCGCCCGTTCCTCTCTCTTGCCAGCACAGAGGTGCTAATGCATGCTTTTATTTTCAGTCGTTTAGATTACTGTAATGCCCTGCTCTCTGGTTTACCCAAAAAGTCGATCTCAAATCTACAACTTCTACAGAACTCAGCGGCACGAATTCTGACGAGAACCAGAGGGCGGGAACACATTACACCGGTTTTAAGATCGCTGCATTGGCTCCCTGTGCGTTTCAGGATTGATTTTTAAGTTCTTTTAATGGTTTATAAATGTTTTTATGGTCTTGGGCCCTCTTATTTAAATGATATTATTTTAAAATACGAACCCTCGCGGACCCTGAGGTCCTCTGGCACTGGCCTCTTAGTTGTCCCTAAGGTAAGGACCAAGACACATGGTGAGGCTTCATTCTGCCATTATGGTCCTCGCCTGTGGAACGGCCTGCCGGAGAACCTCAGGGCCGCAGAGACTGTAGAGGTTTTTAAGAAGAGGCTCAAGACCCACCTTTTTAGTCTGGCTTTTATATGACTTTGATCATTCCTTATGTCTTTTATTATTCATCTATTTATTAATTGAGGTATTTATTTACATATTTATTTATTTATTTATTTATTTTCTTGTAAGGACTATTATTATCTTTGTTTCTAATATGCAATTCTTTTTATTCTTATTTTACCAATGATACTTAGGTTATGTTTTAATCACTGACGTTTTTTATTTTTTATTTACTAACATTCTTATATCTTATTTTATTTTTTTATCTTTTTCTATTTTTATTGTTGTTATTTTATGATCATTTTTATTTTTTATTCTGATGTTTCTTATTCCAGTGTTTCCTCTGGGGGATCCATCGTTCTTGGGCACCACCAGCTTGTCCTGTAGGGCGTGCCGTTGCTGTGGTGCCCGTTCTGGTTGGGCGGGCTGGGGTCCCACTCTGTGGTCTAATAGCCATGGATGGGGCCTTGGGCTGCCCTGTGTTGGGCGGGCGCTGCGGTAATGGCCCCTGTGGAATGAATAGATCCCGATGATATCGTTTCCTCACAGCAGTACCAAGCCAGACCTTCTTCAACTGCAGTTATTTGTTTCTGTTCACTGTTCTACTGGGGTAACTGGGTGGGTGGGGATGGGGGCGGGGGGTGGTGAGGGAGGGGTACCTTCTTTGTGGGATTGTCCTTTGTTTTCTGTTTTGAACAACTTTCATTTTTTATGACTGTTTTACTGTTTTTATGTTAAGCGCTTTGTGTTTTTAACCAAAATGAAAGGCGCTATATAAATAAATAAAGTTTGAGTTTGAGTTAGGTGGCCTGTCAGTCATATCCACCAAGTGCAGCTTTTCCAGACACTCAGCATCTTCCAATTGTGTGTAGTTCAGGTCTTTGCTTTCAGGAATGTTTTCACGTGTTCTAAACAGACGACAAAGTGACGCAAAACGTCCCCCCTGGACAACCACCGGACCGTGTTGTGTAGCAGGAGATCAGAATATTCGCTTTCAACTTCATCAAGCAATGCACGGAACTGACGGTGGATCATTTCCATCAGCCACTTGTTTAGCGGTCCGCTAAAAGTAAAAAAAAAACAAGCCCTGCTGGTAGAAACATGTGTCGTAAGCTATGACGCAAGTCTCCGTTGACAGAAATGTTGAAGTTTAATATTGTACTGACCAAGCTGGACAGTCACCCAGCCTGGGCAGCAGCAGCCAGATCGCTTATCGAGAGGCTTCTTTGCAGAGCTGTCCGTGCCTCACACACCGCACAACCCTGGACAGGCTCAGAGATAAATTAAGAGCAGCAGAGACATAATTTCCTTAGTAGTGATAAGTGCATTTATTCAAGCACTCACAAACAGCCCAAACAGCATGGGAGTCACTTCAGTTCACAACACTCTTACTCAACCCCTATATAGTGCACTATATAGTGCGGTCGCCATTTTGTAGTGCTGTCCGAATTTACAGTTCAAAAATCGTGTGCACTAGAAATTTCCCAGAATTCTCTACGAAAAACCAGTGTGGATCGATGCTCACTCGATCGGCGAATATTGTCCAGAATGCACTGCGTTTTTACCAGAATGTATTGCGTTTGAATTATTCAAAGATGGCGGACGGTTGCGCGAGAAAGAGGACTTAAAAATGTAAGTATATTTAAAAGTATCAAGTATCTGTTGTAAAATATATTTGTAAATACGTAAGATGATGTGTTTAATATGTTATATTCCTCAATCGACAACCTACAATGTTTTGAAGCTCATCAATTTCGGTAATGCTAAAGCCAACGCTAACGCGAATTAGAATCGAAGGCTAAAAACAAACGCTGTTGATAGTACATCAAAAAGCAGGGAGTTCTAACCGTAGTCATAAGTTATTAACACATTTTTAAAATGTGTTTATATATGTAGGGACTGACGAGGATGAGGAAAATCTGATCCATCTGTGGATGGAGAAAGATAGCCTGTTTGTCTTCAGTCAAGCTCGTGCCGGATGGGAGTGAGAGACACTTGATCAGATTTGTATTTATTTATCATTAAACTATAATCGTTGTCATGTTGGGGTAAAGGTTGTTATTGAAAGAGGAGAGGAGGAGAGAGCAAGAAGGGACAAAGAGTGACAGGAGAGTCTGTTAAGCTTACCTGAGTTTAAAATATTGTTCACAAAATGTAACGTCGTCGTTGTTTTTGCAATTTGTTTAATAAATGCAGGAACAAAAATGAATTATTTACATGTATTATTTAAATCGGAGCCATTTTTAACAATCTCAAAAGGATTTTCATATAAATATCAGATGTACATATTTACAATTTCGTTTTATATGTTAACATTTATTTTTATACATCTTAACAATAATCCTGGTCTTCTAGAGTCATGTGTGTCACAGTTGGAGCTGAAAGGAAAGCAGAGATCTGTCCTCGCAGACGGACGCCACTTTACCCGTCCCACTGGTTCCTGGTGTGGCTCAACATCTGTGGCTCCCAGCAGTCCCCTTCGCTGATGCACAGATTGTGCAGAACTGAACTGCAGGCAATGATTTTCATTGCAAAGGTTGGTTTTACTTCCAGTGCCCCCAGAAATATTGCTCTCCTCCTCATCTTCATAATGCCAAATCCTCTCTCCACCACAGAGCATGCCTTGGCGTGGTGCTGGTTGTAATGGGCCTGAACCGCATTCCTCATGGGTTCCCTGTAGGGTGTCAGCAGCGTGATGGGATGAGCAATGCAGGGATACCCACCATCACCCAAAAGGATCCTTCAGGTGGGTATGTTTGATTTACATAAATTGGGCTTTTACGTAGAACCTGTGAATTATGGATTGATCCTTGATTCCCAACAAAAACATCTATAAATTTGGCATTAGAATCACATACAGCCTGCAGTTGAATTGAATAAAAAAGCTTCCTGTTAAAATAACAAGCTACATTTTCTTTTAGGATCTTTATTCTTCAGTGGCAGCCATCGATGTTCCCCACAACCTTTTGGAAGGTGGAAGACCAAGCAAGCTGCTATAAAACCAGAGGCGACTAATGGTAGTTCATTCCCACTGGGAAGCTGGGTGACCCTGCTCATCAGCTGGAGGATGCGGTCTGCCGTCCTGTGGACAACGTCGCTCACAGTGGACCGTGGCATGTCAAAGGCCCTGGCTATCACACCTTAAGATGTTCCGCACGCCAGCCAGAAAAGAAATACCAAGACCTCAGTCTCTTGTCCCCCCAGAGTGTGAGGAACCCGAAGCTGCTCCACCAGATGCTTGATGGTCCTGTGGGTCAACCGAAAGTCTGGTCTTGTGTCGGACTGAGCGTCAGCGTAAAGGGCCAGGACAGAAACCTTTATGTTGGCAAAATAGTAGAGATGTGGAAGACCCTGTAAAATGGAACAATAATTATTTCATTGAGAAAATTAAATCTGATTGTTTGAATGTTTCATTTTATTTTGATGTCTTACATTTTAGTTTATGAAGTATTTATGAATGCTGGAAAATCTTGTGTTTTTTTTTTGGCTGGGTTTTTGGATTTTTATATAAATATTTAAAAATTAAAGTATTTTGGTTTTAAACAAGTGATATGGTTTGACTCTGAATAAAAAATACTAAACTTTGAACTCACAAGTGTTTCATGTAGTTAGACTATACAACTCATAATCCAGTATTGAAAAATAATGTTAAGTCTTACCCAGCAGACTGTGTAACCTTGAGCACAATTAGTAACAAATGCTTAAGTTCAACAAAAAAAAAAAAAAAATTAAAGTTTAACTCACAGGTTGTTCATGTCTGGCCAGGGCATCCAGAGGAAATCTTCTGAGACGTCTGCTTCTCCTTGCTGCCCTGTGATGCTGCATATCTGCTCGTTTTTGGTTTGATCTCACGAAAAACGGTTGAATTATTGCTAGGAACAGGGATAGATTCATATTCAAACCATTTTCAGTAAGGTGGAAGAAAAAACGACAGAAAAAAATTCCTCCTCGCAAGAGCCTGTTAATCTTTCAGCGGCACAAAAATAAATACTGCCATGGAGTAATAATATGGGGGTGTATTTATGAACGAATACATCAAATCTACATCATGTTTGTAATTTTATTATTTATAAATCTGCCACATTTTCCATGATCAGAACACAGCAGATTCATAAATAGTCTTCGTAAAATGTTCATATTTATTATGTTTTTACTCTGACAAATAGGTGTCATTCGCCGCGTTAAATAGAAGTGGTTTGCCTCCAGGCCAGGTCTTCTTTCTTTCTCTTTCGGCTTTTCCCATCAGGGGTCGCCACAGCAAATCATCCTTTTCCACCTCACTCTATCATGGACATCTTCTACTCTAACATTAGCCAACTTCATGTCCTCTGTTAAGACATCCATATATCTCCTCTTTGGCCGTCCTCTTGCCCTCCTGCCAGGCAGCTCCATCTCCAACATCCTTCTACCAATATATCCACTATCCCTCCTCTGAAAATGTCCAAACCATCTCAGTCTGGCTTCTCTGACTTTGTCGCTAACACAGGCAACATGACCCGTCCCTCTGATGTACTCGTTCCTTATCCTGTCTAACCTGGTCACTCCTAAGGAGAACCTCAACATCTTCATCTCCGCTACCTCCATCTCAGCCTCTTGTCTCTGTCTCACTGCTACCGTCTCTAACCCATAGAGCAGAGCTGGTCTCACCACTGTCTTGTACACCTTTCCTTTGAGTCTTGCTGGCACTCTTCTGTCACACAACACTCCTGACACTTTCCTCCACCCGCTCCAACCTGCCTGCACTCGCCTCTTCACCTCTTTTCCACACTCCCCATCACACTGAACTGTTGACCCCAAGTACTTAAACTCCTGCACCTTCTTTACCTCAGCCCCCTGTAACCTAACGCTTCCACCTTGATCCCTCTCGTTCAGACACATGTAATCTGTCTTACTACGACTGACCTTCATGCCTCTTCTTTCCAGAGCAAACCTCCACCTCTCTAGCTGTTCCTCCACCTGCTCTCTACTCTCACTGCAAATTACAATGTCATCCGCAAACATCATTGTCCAGGGAGATTCCTGTCTTACCTCGTCTGTCAGCCTGTCCATCAGCATAGCAAACAAAAAAGGACTCAAAGCTGATCCTTGGTGTAGTCCCACCTCCACCTTGAACTCCTCTGTCTGACCTACAGCACATCTCACCACCGTCATACTTCTCTCATACATGTCCTGAACTACTCTGACATACTTCTCTGCCACTCCAGACGACCTCATACAGTACCACAGCTCCTCCCTAGGCACCCTGTCATACGCCTTCTCTAAATCTACGAACACACAATGCAGCTCCTTCTGACCTTCTCTGTACTTTTCCATCAACATTCTCAAAGCAAAAATGGCATCAGTGGTGCTCTTACGGGGCATGAAACCATACTGCTGCTCACAAATCTCCACCTTCTTCCTAAGCCTGGCTTCCACTACTCTTTCCCACAGCTTCATTGTGTGGCTCATCAACTTTATTCCTCTATAGTTGCTGCAGTTCTGCGTGTCACCCTTGTTCTTAAAGATCGGAACCAGAACGCTTCTCCTCCATTCCTCAGGCATCTTCTCACTCTCTAAAATCCTATTGAACAACCTCGTTAGAAATTCCACTGCTGTCTCTCCTAAGCACTTCCATACCTCCACAGGTAGGTCATCAGGACCAACGGCCTTTCCGCTCTTCATCCTTTTCAGAGCCTTCCTAACCTCATCCTTTCCAATCTCTGCTACTTCCTGCTCCACAACAACCACATCTTCCTCCCTTCTTTCCCTGTCATTTTCCACGTTCATCAGCTCCTCAAAATACTCCTTCCATCTTTTCTGTACACTCTCCTGAGTTGTTAGCACCTTTCCATCTCTGTCCTTAATCACCCTTATCTGTTGCACGTTCTTCCCATCTCTGTCTCTCTGTCTGGCTAGCCTGTACAAGTCCTTTTCTCCTTCCTTTGTGTCTAACCTGTCATATAGCTCATCGTAAGCTTTCTGTTTGGCCTTTGCCACCTCTCTTTTCACTCTACGCTGCGCTTCCTTGTACTCCTGTCTACCTTCCTCAGTCCTTTCTACATCCCACTTCCTTTTAGCCAACCTCTTCCTCTGGACGCATTCCTGTACTTCCTCATTCCACCACCAAGTGTCTTTACCGTCTTTCCTCTTTCCAGATGACACACCTAGCACCTTCCTACCTGTTTCCCTGATAATTTCTGCTGTAGTTTCCCAGTCATCTGGAAGCTCATCCTGACCACCTAGGACCTGTCTCAACTTCTGCCTAAATTCCTCACAAGTTTCTTCATTCTGTAGCTTCCACCACTTGGTCTTCTTTTCTGTTTTCCCTCTCTTCTTCTTCCTGACCTCCAGAGTCATCTTACACACCACCATGCGGTGCTGTCTGGCTACACTCTCTCCTACCACCACTTTGCAGTCAATAACCTCTCTCAAATGACCTTGTCTGCATAGGATGTAGTCCACCTGAGTACTCCTACCTCCACTTCTGTATGTCACTCTATGTTCCTCTCTCTTCTGGGAGTAAGTGTTGACTACAGCCATTTCCATCCTCTTCGCAAAGTCCACCACCATCTGTCCCTCCAGATTCCTTTCCTTCACACCAAACCTGCCCATCACCTCCTCATCACCTCTATTGCCCTCACCAACATGTCCATTAAAGTCTGCTCCAATAACAACTCTCTCTCCTCTGGGGATACTCTCTATGACCTCATCCAACTCACTCCAGAATCTCTCCTTCACTTCTAACTCACAGCCAACCTGTGGCGCATACCCACTGACTACATTCACCATCACCACTTCAATTTCTAACTTTAGGCTCATCATCCTGTCTGAGACTCTTTTCACCTCTAGAACACTGTTTACAAACTCCCCCTTCAGAATCACACCTACCCCGTTTCTCTTCCTATCAACACCATGATAGAACAGTTTGTATCCTCCTCCAATACTACGTGCCTTGCTGCCCTTCCACCTTGTCTCCTGCACACACAGTACATCTACCTTCCTTCTCTCCATCATGTCTGCCAGCTCTCTGCCTTTCCCTGTCATTGTGCCAACGTTAAGATTCCCTATAAACACCCTCTCAAACACCCATACACGCACACACATTTTACAAGGAAGGTGGGACCTGGGTCCATCTGTCCCCTACCCCTTCCCTGGTGGGGGGTGCGGGGTGCGGGTGGGTGGTGGTGGGGTGCTCGTCTGGGGCTGTGGGCGTCCCTCTCCGGTGGGGCCCTGCGTTGGGCTCTTCCGGCGCGGCGGGGGGGCTGCTTTCCTGGCTGGGCTGGGGCGGCGCTCTCTTTCCCTCCGCGCCTCCCTGCTCTCTGGCTCTGGGGGCCTCGCGGCGGTCCTGCTGGCCCTGGCCTGGGTGGCGGTCTTGGTCGCCCGGGGGGCGGTTCTTCCCTGCCTGTTCCCGTATGGCGTTGGGGGAATTCCGGCTGCCGCTGCTGCTGCGGCGGGGATCTGGGTGTGGGGGTGGCTGGGCGCTCCTCCTCCTTCTTTTCACATTCCACCATCCATTTTAGAAGAACATAAACACTCACCTGAGCACAGGTGTTAGCTCACCTTTGCACTAATAGTTTGCATGATTGAATGAATGAAAGATTTCACACTAGTTGGTTTAAAGGCATAGGTATGCGTTCGTGAACACTATCTGTTTTGTGTACATGTTGACATGTGGACATTTTTGCAGCTAGCAGGTGTATTGATAATATTTGAGTGTATGTGAACAGGCCCCGCCCTTTTTGTACTACATTTGAACCGTACCGTAACGATAAACAACCAGTAAACCTGTCTGCTCTATGCTGCTTCATGGTCTTACCCCCCTTCCCCTTCTATTATCACCCTCCTACCCCCCCCTCTCTCTAATGTCCCTCTCTCTCTTCTTTCCTTTTCCGTCCGGTCCAACACCAAAGATTTTCAAACATGATTGAAATTAATAAAGTTTGGCCTCAATTACAAAAGGGGTTTATTCAGACATACCTTTGGTTTGTCTGAAGATGAATAACCCCTCTTGTTAAAATAAAATATGTCCAACACAAGAGGCCCTCAGCTCTCATCTGTTTGCCTAGCTGTTGGACAGGACAAGTTAAAAAAAAAAAAAAAAGATTCCCTATTCTCAAACCTATGTTCCTGCCTTTTCCCTTCTCTCTTTGGCCACGGACCCTTCTGCCTCCCCTCTTTCTTCGACCAACAGTAGTCAAATTTCCACCGACACCCTGTAGGTTAACAGCATCGGTGGCGGTCGTTGTTAACCCGGGCGTCGACCGATCCGGTATGTCTAAAGTGTTGTGGATGATTCGCATGGTTATTTTGGCAATTTTTACGCCGGATGCCCTTCCTGACGCAACCCTCTCTATTTATCCGGGCTTGGGACCGGCACAGAGGCAACTGGCTTGCAACTCCTGTGGCTAGTTTGCCTCCAGGCCAGGTGGTGGCGGTAATGCGCCACTTTGTTTTCGTGTCAAGCGCCTTATGAACAACACCCGAAAGAGAAAACTAGTGAGCACGGGTGTCCACACCATATGGCAGCACACATAGTAGTTAAATTCCCCCCTCGCTGGCCTGGGACATCCTCCTTCGCTAGTCAAGTTCTAGTTTCACCTGACTGTCAATTGCTGTAATAAATGTATCAAATGTTCCAAGTGATTCATATATCATATTCATGGTATTATGTTCTTCACTGATTTTGACTGTTGAACAGACTGTTGTGCATGTGATGACTTACACAATGAAATGATGCTGACTCATTTTGGAGTGAACAACCATTAGACTGAGAATCAACAATCAGTTTAGATCAACAAGATCTATTCACTTGGAATCTGTGCTAAATGAAGGCTACCTGTACTTAATCATTTGAAAGATGTACTGAGACATTGAATCATGTACTAAGACATTTGCAATTTGATGAAACTAATGAGAAATGCCATTCTGTTGTGAACAGTTGCAGAGTGGTTTGGAGGTTTGTCCATGTTGTCTTGAGAATGTAATTTCTGTTACAAGAAAAATTAGAAAAACTGTAAAAAAAAATTGTAATCAAAACAAATATTTCTTGTGAGAAGTGAATCAATATGACTAAAGGCTTTGCTATAGAAAAGCTTCATCCCTAACATTGTGATGACATTGGACCTCAGGTATGATATCTATTTTTCTAGCAAGGTTAAAAGTACTCAGGATTTGCACAGAAATATTTATTTTTCATAAATCATGCTCTTTTTTATACAGATATTTGTAAAAGTACGGACGTTTAAATATTCTATTTTGTTCAATAAATTTATCCAATAGCAAATGTTTCTTTTTTTAATTCTATGAATAAATATGGGGGTACCTTTTGCTGCCACCAGGGGGTAATATAATCCCATTTTCATATCGTTCCAAATATTGAACTGCAGTTGGTGTTTTTGAATTTAGCCATGGTCAGCTGCAGACAGTTAGACACTAAGTTTCATTGACTATTGCAGCAAAATCACAGACTGATTCATAACTATTGCATAGATTTATCTAACTTTAGTGAATATTAGGCAATCTTATTACTAAAATGAAGCTTAGCCAACCTGATTTTTTTCATCTGCTCTTTTAGAACATATTTGGGTTTCTACAGAAGAAAAAAATCTCAATTTAAATCCAGAAAGAGCTTAACTTTTTTTTTTATCTCTTTTTTATGACAAAAAATTTTTCAGTCTTAAATTTAGACACAGTTTTCATAGTTTAGATGCAATTATTGACCTTTGAGGAGCCCTGCAGATAAATTGAATCATTTTATTTGCTGATTAGGCAGTAGATTTTTATTCAAATTTGCAGAACTAAAGAAAGCAAAGTGGAACATCAGTTTTGCTTTGTTGGTGGAAACATCAGATGCAAAGATGCAGCAAAACTTCTGACTGGTTTGGTCAAAATAATAACAATCAGGGCCGGCCCTGGTCTTCCGGGGGCCCTAAGCGAAATTTAATTTGTGGGCCCTCTAACTGATCAGCAGCACCAACAAAACGCAACTGTTGTTGTAATATAAATGAGACATTTTGTGAATGTATTATTGTTGCTGCTGAAGAATTGAATACGTTTATTGCTTGCATGTTGGATGCACAATAAGTGATGCCAAACCAATTTTAAAAGTGAAAAGAAAAAAAATATGAATGACAAATGTATATATATATATATATATATATATATATATATATTTTTTTTTTTTTTTCAATGTAACATTAGGCACTTAACAAATGACATTCACAAAACTCCAACTTATTAAAAACAGCAACTTTATAAAAAATCAAATAACGATAAAACAATCCAAAAAAAAGAATAACAGCTCAATGAGCTTAATAAGAATGGTGGTCTCAGGTTTATTCTTCCATCCATCTACGGCAGTGTTTTGAAACCTAAACAAACCAAACCAGTTCCACCTGAGTCGTTAACCGCTGAAAGAGACGACCATTTGGAGAGGGAGTCACTGACTCCCCAACCCCCAGCTGAGGACAAAGGACTATTAACGACCCAAAACTACGTAGGCTAAGTGGACAACACCTCCAGTTTTAGGTCTGACTCCTCCCCCATGAGGGCATATATACCAGCTCTTAGACCAGCTATTTCAGAATTGACAAAGCCTCTTGGATAAGAGGCAAAACGTCTTCCAACTTTAAAACCAAGTCCAGATGACATCCCCTAAAACTACTACAATGGAACCAACCTGGGTGAATGAGAGTCTTCATAGACAAGCTCAATGATGGGGATTTTGGAAAGTCAGAGTCTTTATCAGTCTGAAAAGGACCTTGCACCAAATCCATTCTTTCTGGATCAGAGAGTGTGGTTGGTCATTCAGCTGGATCAATTGGATTTGAGGTTGGTGGAATTTTGGATCCAGTCAGCTCCTCTTCCATACACGCCTCTCTTGGAGCCTCTGGAACATAAGAGACATAACATCAACAAAAGCAAACAGTGAAAAGTTGCTGTGATGCTAGAAGCAGAATGTTGGAAAGAAGTGCCTTCACTTTTGTTTGTGTGCGCGCACATGTATGACTTGCTTTGAAGTAATAATGAAACAATAAGTTTGATTTAGGTTCCATATTGGGTAGATTTGAACTTACCAGCAGCAGCATCAACGTTTTCTCTTTTAATCGAAGATGTGGTGACAGGAGTTTCTTCTGCAGCTAAAAAAACAATAATTATTATTATACAATAAGCAATGATAAAGCTAATAAAATAACTATAGCAGACTACTACTAATAGTTTAGTGGCTCATTTAAAATCTGTGTGCAGGTTTTTCACAATTTCATGATCTTTTTATATATTAATGAGAGATTTATTGTCTGATTGCATATTTGCACAAGGTCATATTTATTTATTTAATTATGAACAACTTGGGACTCCATACTCTTCAGCTGCGTATTATGAAAAAAAGGGCTTATGCAGACATTGTTTTTTAAATTACTTTACAAGCTATTAAAATGACCTGAGATTCCATCTTCAGTGAAGTCAGGAACATCTTGGGATGTGGACGCTGCACCACCTCCAATACTTTTTAATACTTTTTGAGAGCAGAAGAAACTGTCGGCTGAGACGGAACTGTGCAAAACATCATTATGTAAAACCAAAACTGCAAAATACAAATAAGAAAAAATGTACCCATTTATAAATAATAAATGTGAACAATAATTTGAGTATAAGTGGAAATATAAGCACTTATACACTTCTTTGTCTATTATTTTGTATGTTCATAATTTGAAAATGAGTACATTTCTTTTGTTTGTCATTTATAAATTAGAACCTTTATTTTCTATTTGTATCTGGCAGTTTTGATTCTCCATATTTCATGCCAATGCAAGATTTTAAGGCACATTGTTGAAAAAGTCAGACTACCTGACCTGCTATAACAGATAAACAGCAGTTTTTATACTGACATAACCAGAAAATGCAGAACGCACTTATGTGTTAGCAAAACAATTACACAATATTATAACGTGAGTTAAAACATTTATCAGCCATCGCCGTTGTCATTGTTTACTCTTCTCTACTCTTCGCCGTTTTGGAAGGTCATGTCCGACCTCATCTTGGAAACTTGGGTATCAGAATTATTTTTCGAGATTTCCATTGGAAATTTACGACAGGGGTCGTTTGTGCAAACTTCACCTGGGTTTGATTAGTATTTACGTAAATTGCGCAGCTGCACAGAAATACTGGATAATGTAAAAATTATGGCCCCAACATCCTCCAAACTTACCTTGTGATTGATGTAGTTCTTCATCTTTTTTCAGCTCCTGATGGATAAAGTCTCTGTGGCATGATGTTCTCTTGTTGTCACTTTGATCAGAGGGACAAATTTCTTTTCCCCAACTTTATTGAAACAAAATGCGCTCGTAAATGCACACTGTGCCAGGCTCAGATGCAGTGATGTTGACCGATCGTTGAAGAGTGGCTTAACGTCATTATCTGGGTTGCCAGATTGGTTCAGGTGATCATTAAAGTAAAGTAAAGTAAAGTAAACTTTATTGTCCTCAGAGAGGAAACTTGTTTTAGGCCACAGAGCTGCAAACTGTTACAACATATTTCAGCATTCGCACATCACATACATGATAAAGAGCATAAAACGATTACATAGTAGTTAAAAACAGAGTATACAGATCCCCCCCCCCCCCCAGGCCTGACCCACATAGTCGAGAACACAAATAGAAAAAAAAGTAAAACATTTGTAAAATGTTTAATAAGATCCCTAAAAACCAAATTGCTAAAAATTATTTTTTATAAAATCCAGTAACTGTACTCACACAAAACAGTTTGGTTATTTCTAAGGCGACTGCTCTACAAAGATTTCCCTCTGCAGATACAGCTAATCAGTTCTTGTTCAGCAGGGTAACTGCTGCTGGAATAAATGAAGATCTGAATCGAACTGTTTTGTATTTGACAGCTCTAAAACGTCTGCCTGAAGGTAAAAGCTCAAATTCTGGGAACAGAAAGTGACCAGGGTCATTTGTTATTTTCCTAGCAAGCTTAAAGGCCTGTTCACACCGGGACGAATTTCGCCGGCGATTTTCGCCGACGTTTAACGCCTCGTGACTAAACAAAGGGCCCCAATGAGAGTGTGCACACCGACGCGAAAAAACGCCAGGCGTTAAAGCGTCAAAAAAAAAAAACGCCTCGGGTTCGTTTTTTTTTTTCGACGCGTCGAAATCTACTCGACCAATGAGAACAGCGCTTTTGCTCACGTGTCTGGAGCTTCTGAAGTTACAGTAAAACACAACTTGGGGGCGCTCAAACACAAAACTGCCTTGCTGAGCACACATACCAGCGAAGAAGATAGACGCCAAGTAGCGTCTACACAGCCGCGAAGCAATAATGACGGACATTCTAAAACATCCCCGAACCAAGCACCAGTTGGAGCTACTGGTGCTTGAAATATTCATGTTTTCTTTGTTTGATTCTGACAAGCGTGTAAAAACTTGCTCTCTTCTTCTGAGTGAAAAGCGACTTTAAGAAGCGTAAAGTTGCGCAGCGCCACCTTGTGTACAGGAGTATTTCTGTTTTACATTAAGCGCCATCTAATGTCAGGGAATGAAATTGCATGTTCACTCCACTCATCGTCAGCGAAAATCGCCTGGGTGTGAACACAAAAAACGTGGCGAAAAACGCTGGCGAATAACGCCTGGCGAATATTCGTCCCGGTGTGTACGGGCCTTAAGAGTTGTTTCCTCATATGTGACTTGCAATGTTTGATGATCCCTACAGCCACAGACCTTGAGGGCAACGTTTAGTTGCTTGTAAAGTTTATTTTTATCTTTAACACTGAGTGCCCCAAACCATGCTGCCTTTGCGTACCTTGCCAGACTTTCCAGAACTGCATTGTAAAATGTGATCAGTATCTTGGAACTGACACCAAACAGCCTCAGCCTTCTCAGAAAGTAGAGTCTTTGGGCGAGTTTTCCACAAATATAATCTACATGAACAGTCCATTTCAGTTGGTTATCAATCCAGACACCCAAATATTTTATAGAGTTTACCGCTTCGATCTGACTGCTTCCAATTGCTAAAGGTCTATGTGACGTGACCCCTTTTGGGTCAAATATGATTTCTGTGGTTTTTGTTGTGTTCAAGAGCAAACTATGATCCTCGCACCATTTATTGAAGTGTTTCACCTCATCAAAGTAAATTAAAGGGTTATCTGCAACGGAAAGGAGACTGATAATAATTGTGTCGTCAGAGAACTTTATAATTTTGTTTTGGGTGTGGCTACCTTGGCAGCTGTTAGTGTAAAGAGGAAAGAGCAAAGGTGAACTCACTGCCCCCTGTGGTATCCCAGTATTACAACTTAACACTTTTGAAAATGTGCCATTGAGCTTTACTTGTTGTGTATGGAGTCCTATACTGTTCATAATTAAATAAATAAATATTTAATTAAATAAATAAATATGGCCTCATGAAAATACACAATCAACCAATAAATCTCTCATAAATATATAAAAATGTCATGAAATTGTGAAAAACCTGCATACTGATTTTATATAAGCCATTATATTATTCAATATATTTCATTTTGCTTTAAAAACCTGTTCATTATTTTAAAAAAGTATTTTTAAATATTCACTTTTAATCATGTGGAATATTATTATAATTCTGTCTTTTTTCAGAAGCTCGTATTTCAAAATCAATATTTCCAAAGTAGCTTTGTTTTTATTTCATGTTGCTATTTTTCACAATGGCGTATTTATTTCATGAAGAGCTTTTTCAGCAGAATGGGTCTGTCAATCAGTGAAAGTGGGCGGGGTCTAAACGCTCATTGGCTTATCCATGGAAATCGACTCATATTCCTCGATACCCGCTCAGCGGTGTGACAGTCAGAGAGATGGCATATTTCAGCGATATCTGCGCGGCTTTGCAGACATCAGAGATCAAATAGAGACAAACGATCTGTCTGCTGCAGAAGATGCAAACATGGACCACTCTGTTTTTGTAGTTTGAGGGTTTGTGTGGACCAAAGCACAGAGAGGAGCTCCGGTCGTCCACGTCTATAAGGCTACGTTCACACTGCAGGGCTTAATGCTCAATTCGGATTTTTTGAAAAAATCCGAATTGTTTGCTAGACCGTTCACATTTCCAAGTAAATCCGAACTTTTGTGATCTCCAGTGTGACCGTGACACGACCCAAACGAGACCCGCATGCGCAGAAGCCAGAAGAATACTCAACGGTGAACGACGTCACTTGTTTGCGGAGCAGATGTCAACAACAGTGTTGTCAAAAGCGGAGCTCTTTTTGTAATATTAAATTTATTTTTACGAAGGAGCAGCACAATTACAATCTTCTCATTTTAAGAAGGCAATGGAGTCTGGATCGTCTGTACCCACTGTTGTGGAATGGAAATGTGTATGTGTTGGAGCCGCTCGCCCGCGTGTGTGCAAGCGCGTGCCGCGATAGAGAATGGGGAGGGGGGGGGGGGGGGCAGTGTGTGCGCGCATTCATGTTGTGTGTTACGGATGACGGTAATAAAAGAAGGTTTCCCCCAAAATAAATGCTATGGACTCTTTATTAACCCGTTCTGGAGAATCTAAGGATCAGAACAGGGAGGAGGAGGAGGATCGCCTCGGGTCCCCCGCGCTTGAGCACGGTCAAAGGGGAGAAAGAAAAAAAAGTTATCGCGGGAAAGGTTCAACACCACGCTCTGCCATTTATCTGGAAATTTTTTCAAAAACCGCCCAGTTGCAATAAGAGCCCTGGAGTTTGGCCTGAAAAGAGCGATCAGCCCAAATATTAATCCAATCGGGGATCTCGCTTCCCTTCCACTGACTGATCTCAGCAGCATCGTCCACCATGGTTGATGTTTACGTTCTCGTTCCTGCCTACTTTAACGCAAAATGATGACGTTTGTTGCGTGTCGATGACGTACAGTTCGGAATCAAGTCGCCTGGCCGGTCAGACGGCGGTCGCAATTGAAAATAACGGCTACAATTCGGAATCAGGCCGGCAAACCCACGGGGCCTGGGTCGCAATTGAAAAGATCGGATCTGTGTCATTCAGACTGTCATGAAAAGATCGGAATTGGGCCGCTTAGGGGCAAAAAATTCGGATTTGGGTCGTTTCAGCCTGCAGTGTGAACGTAGCCAAAGTCCCCCGTTGAAACACTCCTCATTCTCACACCATTCACTCAGAGCTCACATCGTGCCTCACACTGTGTCGGCTCACAGGAGGTGAGCTGGCGGACCAACAGTCAGACCAGGAGCTGCGCAAAGCGGAAGAAGCCTGCTGAGGCCTCCTGAACCTTAAAATATTTTTCTATTTTCAATGAGACAATGATTATAATCAGGTCCTCTGATTTTATTTTTCCCTCCCTTCAAAATGTTGAACCTTTCCTGCGATGACGTTTCTGACCGTGGTCGGAAAACGCAGCGGAGATCCGGGAGTGATTGAACAATTCTGCAGCCAGGGTTTACTCCAAGAATCAGGCTCTGCACTTTGGAGGAAACCTTTTTTTATTATTACTTTTCCGGGTGACAGGGCAACAGACCCTTAACGTGCGCTCACACGTACACTCTCGCACTGCCTGGGCGCTCTGATTTACACGTAATTTAAGACGTGACTGCGCTGAGCTGAAGCAGAGACTCTCTGGAATTGATCTCATAAACTCAAAAATGGAAACATTGTTATCATGTGAAACTATTCAAAATAAATCAACCTGATCTTTTAACACTCCATGTACATTGTGCATCCATGCATTTTTACTGAGACAAGCGCAGGCAACTGCTCCATGTGGCTATCAGGCTAAAAACATTAGCTGGTAGCCCATCCTACACGCGGCATGTTGCGTTCATGGAACTCCAGTTCATAGACGTTTTGTGGAACTCCAACAACCACCCAGCCTAACTTAGGCCACTACTAGATGTTAATGAGAAGATGAAAATTGCAGAAGCGACCACAAAACCACCTGAATTATACACACTTGCCCAAAGCCACTTTTATCTGCAAATTTAGAACAAAAACTTCCCAATTTCGTGTAACACTTTGGATGTGTTGAGGTGCGTACTCCCCCTAGTGTTGAGGAGTGTGCATTGCGCCGTCACGTTTGGTGAAGTATCTTCGATCGATGTAGTCAGGGTGCAGCTGCTCGTGTCTGAGTAAAGGAGTAGCCAATCACAAAAGTGTCTCCGCCTTGTCTAGCTTGATTGACAGACTCATTCTCCTGAAAAAGCTCTTCATGAAATAAATACGTCATTGTGAAAAACAGCAACATGAAATAAAAACAAAGCTACTTTGGAAAATATTGATTTTGAAATCCAAGGTTCTGAAAAAAGATGTAGAATTATAATAATATTCCACATGAATAAAATGAATATTTTAAAATGCCGTTTTAAAATAATGAACAGGTTTTTAAAGCAAAATGAAATATATTGAATAATATAATGGCTAATTTAAAATCAGTGTGCAGGTTTTTCACAATTTCATGATCTTTTTATATATATATATATATATATATATATATATATAAGAGATTTATTGGTTGATTGTGTATTTGCATGAGTTCATATTTATTTATTTAATTAAATATTTAATTATGAACAGTATAGGATTCCATAGTTGTGTTCTGTCAGTCAGGAGTGAAAAAAACATTTAACCATGTCTGGATTTAAATTCATGGTTTTGACAGAATTCATGTTTGTCACCTTTTTCATTGTGTCCCATAGGTATTTAGTGTTTTTGGCATTTAAGCTGTTCTCAATGTCAAGGCGATGTTTGTTTCTAGCTTTTTTATAGCAATGTCCAAATCCTTTTGAGCTGTCTTTAATCCAATATTATCATTATTATTAAAAGCAAGCTTTTTTAGATTTATGCAACTTTTTACTTCCTTTGTTACATAAGGTTTGTTGTTGGGGAAATGTTTGACAACTTTTGGAACAATACCATCAATGCAGAAATGAATATAATCAGTGATGGTTTCAGTTGATTCATTCAATTCCAGTTCATGAAAAACACTCCAGTCAGTGCAGGAAAAACAACCTCTCAGAGTCAGTACACTATCTTCTGTCCAGTTGGTCACAGATTTCTTGACAGGTTTTGAAGATTTTAGAACAGTTTTGTAGGTGGGTAGAAGATGAATGGTTGTGTGGTCAGAGTTCGCCAGGGGAGGGAGGGATTTAGCTTTGAAGGCATTTTTAATGTTCCCATAGCATTTGTCAAGGACCTTCTCATTACGTGTGGCACATTTAACATACTGATGAAACCCCGGTAAAGCATGCTCAAGCCGTGCTTGGTTAAAGTCCCCTAGTAGGAACACCGGGGCCCCTGGAGTGTGCTGAAGACGTCTATACACACAGTCTGCCAACTGACTGGTGGCCACTGATGTGTTCGCACTCAGGGGGGTGTAGACCGCACACACTATAATATTGCCAAACTCCCTTGGTAAATAAAAAGGGCGTAACGAGATGCACAGCATTTCCAAGTCAGGACTGCACATTTTGTCTCTAACTGTAATTTGGCTGCACCATTCATCACGGACATATATGCAAATACCCCCACCTTTGGATTTGCCAGAAGAGAGATCTCGGTCCGCTCTCACGCAGGTGAATCCATCCAGTTCAATGCAGCTGTCAGGTGTCTCCTCGCGGAGCCAGGTTTCCGTCAACACGATCATACATGACTCCCTGTATTCATGTAGATGCCGACTGTTGATCCTTAGTTCGTCTACTTTCCTTGACAGTGCACGTCTGACCGAACGCCCTCTTACATTTGCACCCCAAATGGAGACTGGATTTGATAGGTTAAAAACATACAATAATTTATTAAAAACTTGACACAAATTCCATAAGAGAAAGTTAAAATGGACTCGGACAGTTGGACCGCACTCCAACACTGCATGAGGGCGGCTGCCTCCAGGATCGCCTCAGCCCCACTGCACTGGCGGGTAGCCACAAACACCACCAAGGGAGATCTCTGATCCAACTCTCACCAGGAGTACCTGCTCAGGGCCCAAATGCACACAAAAACACACCACAACCCAAACAGTGATTAAAAGAAAATACAAAACAGAAGAGGTGCACCTGAGCAGGTCACCACTAATTTATGGGCTGAAAACAGGGGGGGTCCCCCTTACACAATACTATATAATGGCACCCACCAGCTACCATAAGGATAAAAGAAGGAGGCAGTCACCTTCAGCCAGGTCCAGACACCAAGATACTAATACTAAAAATGAGCACAAAACAGTTTAAAAATAGATAAAAGCAAGGGTGTCAAGGTTGGTTAAAACATTAAAAACAATGACTAAAAACACTACAAGCAAAACAGCAGTGGCAACTCTGCTTGAAAAGGAAAAATAAGTTAGTTCTCCCCTGGGACAAACACATGTTTTACAAACCCTTATATTACCTCTCATGCCCCAGGGTCAGAACTCATGCCACCACCTGTTAGTATAAATAGAATTTAAAATGTTGCAAACTCAAATGCTTAAAAACTTTAGTAAAAGGACTCAAATGATTAAAAGCTTTAGTAAAAAAGGTCCACATGTCAAGCTCACCCACCAAGGCCAAACCAGGAAACCAGCATCTAGATGGAACTCCCACTGCCGCTATTTATCAGCCTTGTGAGCCAATCACAGCTCAACAGACAGGTGCTGGCCATGAATGTTAAACTATGGAACACCATGAGGGACAAACCACCATCCACAGCTCTGTCTGTCACACACGCACGTTGCTGAGGATCACTGAAGGCAGAGGTGGGCAGTGTCCTCTTTTCCTGAGCCACTGTCGCACGCCTCCACGGCGTCCTCTTTTTCGCCGCGTTAATCTCCATGTTAGCGGCTTCCTCCTCAATTCCACGGGTAGATCACTTGGTGCGGTGTCTCCCCGATGCCGTAAGGTTAATAAGGACTCCCTGGCGTAGACGTGTCGTTGAGCTCCAGCCAAGGTCACAGGAGCGTTGGAGCAGCTTACCCCGAGAAGTTCTCGGACAGCTCCGAGCAATAGCAACACGAAAATGAGGACTAAACGCATTCTTGCATGTGCAGGATCAGGCCAGCGGAAAAGTCAGAAAACTCAGAAGTTAGGACCAAACATTCACACAAGCATACAGAAACAGCACAGCACTGAGGCCCGGGTCGCGTGTGGAGCCGGGCCATCGGACGTTGCACAGTGCAGGCAACTTTCTTTTGCACAACATTCAGAGCGCACGTTGGTACGGACGTGCTATGAAATGGGTTGCCAGATTTGGGTGTTTTTTCATTTTATTTTTTTCGCCACTTCGGGGCCCTGCAGGTGACGGGGGCCCTACGCGGCTGCGTAATTCGCGTATAGGGAGGGCCGGCCATGATAACAATAGTAATAGTTTGCTGAAAAGAGCATTCACAAATCTTGGCTTTTTTTTGTCATTTGCATGTTTGTTTTTTGGCAGAATGTGTTAAAAAAAATCAAGAATTAGGCTCTGTCCAGGCACCAATTCTGACACAGGGTTTGGCTCTCAGTTGGAATGAGAATGGCGTGTGGCCCCTCCTCGAAGAGCTTGAGGAAGTGGCTTGTGAGAGAAAAGTTTACTGGGCATCTCTGCTTAGACTGCTGCCTCCACAACCCGGTCCCCGGATGAGCAGAAGAAGATGGATGGATGGATCAGAATTGACCAAAAAAGCGTACACTTTGCGTTAATTTTTAGTTGTAAACATATGGGATCGATTAGTCGTTACCTTAGTCGTTAGTATGCTTCTGCATGCTGATTGGACCAACTAAAGCGCGCAGTCTGCCCTCCTGCTGGAACTTTCCATATGCGACTGCCACAGACCAGACTGCAGCACGCGGTAATCTTGTCCGTGCCTTCTAAGCTCTATAAACCGAGAATATTTGGATATTATTGTAGCAGCCCATGCAGTGTCTCATGTTCATGCATTTACTACTGCAGTTACGGTAGTGGGACTGTAGGGGGCATGTGTTCTGCTGTGCAAGATTTATAATAAAGAGACCTGTGGAGTAAACAGACGTGTGTGTCTGAGCGTCATAATTTCATTCACGTCTACAGACACCGAACCCTGTGAGGCCGGCTACATTATTAACATCATGTGTTTGTATTTCTGATGCCGTGGAGTGACGGTACATTTTATAGATACGATGCTAACAGGTTTGTGATCGTTTCCGTGCATTTCTGCTGCAGACAGTCCATGTTAGCTTAGCATCATTCATGCTTAAATGTGGCGCTAACGTTTTTAATCTTCAGACAGAATCTTCGTAGAAAACTCCACAGATAAAACGTGGGATTTTATGGCACATTTCATCTTTTTAGCCAGGAAAATATGTAACGATAGATACCATAAAAGTATTTATAAGTTGTTGTTTTTTGTAGGAGAGCGGTGAAGTTCATAAAATGCATTTAGTGCTGAGAGAAGTTATATTTTTTAAATATTTTGCTCTGAGAATTGTTAAATAATTTAGATTTATCAAGTTACATTTCTTTAAATTTCACTGACTTAAGCATTTTGGATTTTTTTTCTTACGTTTTTTTCTTCTGTTTTTAGAGCTTTTAGTTAATGGTTGTTAGCCAGGACACACCAATAATTTATAGAAAATTTAGGAAGTTTTCACTGGGGAATGACAATAAATGTCAATTTCTATTTTTACGTGTCTGTATAGTTTTTAATCTTAAAGTTTTTTGTTCTCTTGTTTTGGTTTTTCAGGTGCAGTTATTTGGGCCTTTCCTGAAGGACTATAGTTGGTAAATAGGATCACATGGCAGTTTTGCAGTTTAACATTAGAAACATAAGAGGATTTACATTGTATTGTGAAGTTCACAGACATGAACCTAATAGTTTAAAGTGCCATGGACCAAACTGCAGGCAAATATTCAATAATGCTGCTTTTAAGGCCCACTTTCATTTGGTTCACAGTTTGGCCAGACTTAAAGTTAGTGCTTGTTGTGTTGCCACAGATTTAAATGTGTTTTTGACCTGTGTGAGTGTTAACTTCATGCTGTCAAAGATCTTATTTGTCATTTTACGACCACGTAAAGGAGGGATGCTCTGTATTAGGGCTGCACGATATGAGGAAACCTTGCGATATGTGATATTAATGATCAGTATTGCGATAATGATAAAACTTGTGGTAAATGAACAAATTGCAAAACAACCAAAAACATCATTCCCTTTTCATTGCAGCAGTTTAAAAATTATACTGTAGATCAGTGTTTTTCATCCAGTGTGTAGAGTGCCGTGGCCGTGGGAGATGATCAGGAGTGCCATGGGAAATTGCCCTCCCCTAACTGATCTAAAAACATTTACCATCTCCAGCATATCAGCTCTTTGTTCCTCCAAACAGGCCCTGATAAAACACTGGGTAGTTAGGAATATGAAAGATCATAAAATACTTTTTTCTTTGTTTTTATTTGATTCTATCAAAGACCTTCTGAGAAGAATGACGGTGCCGCGATTTAGTCGTAGCTTCAGTTGTTTTTGGAAAAGTCCCGCCCCTTTAACTGTCTCCACCAATCATCCTCGGAGACTTAATCATATGTCATCAGTCTGACCAATCAGAAGTGGTTCAAGTCTTCACTTCCTTGTTCCGATTTTATAAAAGTCTCTCAGTTCTAAAAAAAATACCAGCTAAAGCTCGTCTTTAGCGGTGTATCTTTCCACAGAATCCGGCATCACACCGTGGAAAAAGTGAACAAAACCATGAAGCTCAGAGACGCAAGTCTGTTTGTTGTTAGTTGGCTGTTTTTACTACATCTCCCATGATACATTGGGTTAAAGTCACAGCGTCTCAGCGCACAACGAGTCTTCCTCTGACGTCTTGAAACAACAAAGAACACACCTTAAGTGTGAATCTACAATTTCCATAGTCATGAAAATAAAGAAAACTCTTTGAATGAGAAGGTGTGTCCAAACTGTTGGTCTGTATTGTATGTATATATGTATATATATAGGTATATATAGATATTTTCTTTTCTAAACAATTTTATACACACTATTTGTTGTAGCATTACTTGAACAGTTTTTCCTCGTGAATTCAAATGTTGTTTTCTTTTGTTTTATTTACTTCCAGGCTCTTTGTAAAAGGCTAGAGTCAGTCAGAGCCACGCCAGGGGCCTGTTTCAGAAAGGAGGTTAAGTGTAAACTCTGAGTGCGTTAACCCTGAAATCAGGGAAACCCTGGGTTTTCCGTTTCAGAATGGGAGGTTTGTTAAACCAGAGTGTGTTTCTCTTTCGGCTTTTTCCCATCAGGGGTGACCACAGCGAACGAGTCACATGGTAAACTTGGCAATGTTTTACGCTGGATGCCCTTCCTGACGCAACCCTATCAAAGCAACCGGGCTTGGGACCAGCACAGAAGTAGAGAAGGGAACAGGGAGCAGCCCGGATTTGAACCCTGGTTTCACGGACCGAAGGCACCGCAAACCAGCACAAGCTAAACCGGCTCCCTTTTGTTAAACCAGAGTAAACAGAGTAAGTCAAACCCGTTTCTGAAAAAGAGGTAACTTATACTCGGAGTCAGTGTCCATGGTTACTTACGCTGTAAACCTAACCTGGTCGGGAGCAGGTTTTATTCTCTAAACTCAAGGTTTCTGCCGGTCCCCTCCCCTTTTTAAAGACGAAGCGGTATTTTTCGCTTTAACCTTCATTGCCCACATTTCCGTCACACAGAGACGGTCTAAGTGACAAGAATGGCTTGTCGTTTTTTGGAGGACCCAATAGACGAGGAGGCTGCATTAATTTTCATTCGTAGAGAATTACATTTACGTCGTGCGAGGATTTTGAGACCTAGACTCGATTTATGTCATTTCCCCATACGTTTTTGTTTGAGCGTTACCGTTTTTCGTTGCAGTCAATTACATATATACAATGAAAACAACATTAGATATGTATTGCTATGTAGATGTTTCATGTCAAATATTGTCAACAAAGCCTACATCAATGACATGCTCAAATTTGACCTGATTGAATTATGTTTTATACTTCATTTTTAGCTGCTGCCATGTTCTTTTAGTTCCTGCAGGATTGCATCTACATGAAAATGACATCAGGGACATTAAATTAGATTAATGTAACAATTACTTTTTGGAAACACAATTTGCTAGTACTGCTTACTTTCTTAATCCCATATAAACCTATACCACTTGATCAAAGGGTAGACAAAAGTTCACTTTTAAAAAAAACACAATTGAATGTATTAATATTAAACTGACCAAAGTTTGCAAGAGGGGAAGGTTAACAAAAAAGTCCTCTAAGCATTACCAACGTTAAATGCATTTTCCCCCGATTGGTTCTCTACATTATGCAGCATTTCATGCAATTACACCAGGAATAACACTTCAAAAGTACACCTAAATATCGCCATTTTTTTATTTCACACATTACGCTATGTAAAAAGTTATTACAGCCAATATTTTCTAACAATGATTTAAATGCAAACTTACGCATTGACTTGAGCAGCTATGTTTTCCCACGCTAACTGTCTCTGTTTTGCAGATGCAGCGGTGTTGCTTTTCTTCCGGAATATGTGCTCATATTCACTGTAACTCTGCAGCAGCACGTCAAGTTCAGCTGGCGAAAAATACGCAGACCTCTTTTTTTCACGGTTGCCACGGTGACTCGTAATATCTGCGCTCCATTGATAATGGCTTCTTATAGTCGCGGTGCGCATGCTTACCTCCGAATCAGTCCACTCAGAATTGATTGACCTTTGCAGCTAGCAGGTGTGTTTATAACATTTGAGTGTGTGTGTGGACAGGCTCTGCTTTTTTTTTTTTTTTACTACATTTGAACTTTACCATAATGATTAACAACCAGTAAACTTGTTGCTTTATGCTACTTCATGGTCTTATCCCCCTTCCCCTCCTATTATCACCCCCTACCCCCCCTCTCTCTATCGTCCCTCTCTCATCTTCCCTTCTTTCCTTTTGCGTCCGGTCCAACACCAAAGATTTTCAGACATGATTGAAATTAATAAAGTTTGGCCTCAATTACAAAAGGGGTTTATTCAGACATACCTTTGGTTTTTCTGAAGATTAATAACCCCTCTTGTTAAAGTAAAATCTGTCCAACACAAGAGGCCCTCAGCTCTCATCTGTCTGCCCAGCTGTTGGACAGGACAAGTTAGAAAAAAAAAGAAAAAAAAAAAGGAATTGATTGACCTAACTCCGATCAGCTTCTCTGAAACAGAAAACTCAGAGTTGTTAATCTCTCGATTGACCAACTCAGAGTTCAAGTTTAACCTCAGAGTTGGTTGAACCTCCTTTCTGAAACCGGCCCCTGACCTTCAGTGTACGAAGCTGCTCGCAGACTCATGGGATACATTTATGCTTTCAACAGACTGTGAAACTTTTTGGTGTCTTCTTTATTCCTTGTACTAATGCAGAAACTCTGCGAATATCTTATTATATTAGCTGATTTGAAGAAAGCAACATTTTAAAGCAACAGTCTGTCATCAGTGACCATGTCCAACTGGCCCGTCAGGCATCGCTCTCTCAGGGACTAACAGCAGCTATTCAGCATGAAAACCTGGTGAGTTAAAACATAACATTTTTCTCTAAACAAAAACCATTTGAAGAATGATGCACTCCTTATAAAATACTCAGAATAAAAATGACATTTTTAACACTTTGTTTTTTTCTGCTGAGTTCAATATTAAACAGGAATGATCATTAAAAACACTGTTCATGCTTTTTCTGAATATCCACACTGGAATACATTTGTATTCAAAATGATTAATATAAATGATTAAATATAATCTGGAATATTCTACATTATAACACCTTTCCTGTCATAACAGAATCTTAGAGACCCAGATGCTGGAACCCGGAAGAAAACACAGGAGCAAGCTGGTGTGGTGAGTAATAAGATTGAATTGCCAGCAAGGTTAGGGAGTGAGCAGTTTCTGTGTGGTCCACAATACTAGAGACTGGATTCTGTGGCGTCACTGGTGGATCCCTCTGTAGGGCGGTGTTGGTGGAGATCTGTGGAGTTGGATGATCGGCAGAGGCTCGTGGTGAGACCGGAGAAGCAGACTGAGTGAGGTTTCCAGACACCGGCTGATTCAGGCAACCACTCGTGGTTTGGGATTTCCTGGAGACAGGTAAGGAGATACATTAGGTGCAGGCTTGGAACAAGGTAGCTTGACAAAAACTAGACGTAAGAACAAAATGAGCACCATCAGGGGCAAATGGACTGGCGATGAATACTGGTCCAGGAGCTCCTTAAGTAGGTAGGCGGGGATGATGAGTTGAGTGGTGGCAGCTGGGCTGAATCAGGGAACCAAGCGGAGAGGAGAGGGGGAGGAGTCTGACAGAGGCACCATGACATTTCCCTGCCGTTGCAACATCTATTAGAAAAATCCAGAGAATGCCCTCTGAGCTCATAAATAAGACTAATTGTTTATCATTTAGCTTTTTTGGGGGGGGCGGGGTAAATGTTCAAAAGTAAAAATTATAATAAGTTTGATGTTTTTGAAATATATTAAGTACTATTTCAGTTGCTTAGCTAAGAAATAATGAGCTGCTTTAAAAATCATACAATGTGATTTCCTGGATTCTTTTCTTTTTCAACATTAGCTGATTTGTGGATTGTTGATCGATAGAAGAGGGTAATGGTTTGGTGCAGGTCTGAGAGCACCTCCTAAAATGTATGGCTTTTCATCTCTGCCATAAAGTGAAAGGACGTAAAGACAACTGAGCGGGTTTATTCAGGAACTGAGTGAGGAACCTTCCAACCGCTCAGGCGCAATTCTAACCCAGCGGGGATCCTGCTCAGTTAGAACAGTGTTTTTCAACCTTTTTTGAGCCACGGCACACTTTAACCTTGACAAAAATCCCGCGGCACACCAGCATCCAAAAAAAAAAAAAAAAAGCAGAAATTCATGGTCTGTATTGATCGACAGCCCCCGCCCGCAATCTCACGTGCATTTTTGTGATAATTGTGGCCGGAAAAGCAGGAGGTTACGGCTGTTTTTTCTAAGAGATGAAATGAAAGTTAAATTAAGAAACTTTTTGTTTGTTGTGCTTTCAAGACGTTTCACAATTCTGCAACTCGTGCGCTGGGACACTGGCCCTTTAAGCCAATGCATCACGGGAGATGTAGTGTGAAAACTGCCGAAAAATTGCAGAAAGACTCGCGTCTCTGAGCTTCATTGTTTTGTTCACGTGTTCCACGGTCTGACACCGGACTCTGTGGAAAGCTACACCGCTACAGACGAGCTTTAGCTGGTTCTTTTGTTAGAACTGAGCGACTTTATCAGCAGAATTAAGAACAAGGAAGTGAAGACTTTAAGCACTTCTGATTGGTCAGACTGATGACATGTGATTAAGCCTTCAAGAATGATTGGCGGAGACAGTTTTTTTTCCGCAAACTGTCATATCTGCAGGTAAATCGCGGTACAGTCATTCTTATCAAAATGTCTTTAATAGAATTAAATAAACACAAAGAAAAAGTAATTTTAAGATCTTTTATATTCCTAACTACTCAGTGTTTTATCAGGGCCTGTTTGGATGAACACAGAGCTGATTTCCTGGAGATGAAAAATGTTCTTAGACCAGTTAATGAGGGCAATTTCCCACGGCACACATGACCATCTCCCACGGCACACTAGTGTGCCGCGGCACACTGGTTGAAAAACACTGAGTTAGAAGAGCCTCTAAACAAACAGGGGGGCGCGAACAAGTTTGACACAAAGAGCCAAGATTTTTAACTTTGATAGTCAAAGAGCCACACCACGCAATGACCTGCCAGACACACACCCACAAACACGCAATTAAAGCCATATTATTTATTTATTTATTTTTTTTTTATTTTTTTTTTTAACTTGTCCTGTCCAACAGCTAGGCAGGCAGATGAGAGTTGAGGGCCTCTTGTGTTGGACATATTTTACTTTAACAAGAGGGGTTATTAATCTTCAGACAAACCAAAGGTATGTCTGGATAAACCCCTTTTGTAATTTAGGCCAAACTTTATTAATTTCAACCATGTTTGAAAATTTCTGTTGTTGGACCGGACGGAAAAGGAAAGAAGGTAAGAAGAGAGGGATGTTAGAGGGGGGGGGGGGGGGGGGGGATAGTGAGAGGGGGGGGGGGGGGTAAGACCATGAAGCAGCATAGAGCAGACAGGTTTACTGGTTGTTTATCATTACGGTAAGGTTAAAATGTAGTACAAAAAGGGCGGGGCCTGTCCACACACACACTGAAATGTTATCAACATACCTGCTAGCTGCAAAAACGTCCACATGTCAACATGTACACAAAACAAATAGTGTTCACAAACGCATACCTATGACTTTAAACCAACTAGTGGGAAATATTTCATTCATTCAATCATGCAAACTATTAGTGCAAAGGTGAGCTAACACTTATGCTCAGGTGAGTGTTTATGTTCTTCTAAAATGGATGGTGGAATGTGAATAGAAGGAGGAGGAGCGCCCAGCCACCCCCACACCCAGACCGCCGCCGCAGCAGCAGCGGCAGCCGGAATCCCCCCAACGCCACACGGGAACGGCAGGGAACAACCGCCCCCCGGGCGACAAAGACCGCCACCCAGGCCAGGGCCAGCAGGACCGCCGCGAGGCCCCCAGAGCCAGAGAGCAGGGAGGCGCAGAGGGAAAGAGAGCGCCGCCCCAGCCCAACCAGGAAAGCAGCCCCCCCGCCGCGCCGGGAGAGCCCAACGCAGGGCCCCACCGGAGAAGGATGTCCACAGCCCCAGACGAGCACCCCACCACCACCCAGGAGTTCCGGGCATCCCCCCGCCCCAACCCCAGGTACGAGCCAGGACCCCCCAAGGGAGACCCTCTCCGCGCTCCAGGCAGCCACCCACCCGGCCCACGGTTGGTCCAGGGAGGAGCAAGGCAGGGGCCCGCCGCCCCCGCCCAGGAGGGGGGAACCCCGGGGAAAAAAAAGGGGGGCCCACAAGGGGTGTTGTAAATATGGCCCGACCAGGCTTGGCCACTGTTGGAAGTTTGACGGGGCCCAGCGCTCAGGGGCAAGGACCAGGACCCACCCCCCAGGGACACGAACACCCCCGGCTCAGGTGTAATGTGAACCCCCCCACCGCGCGGAGAGAGCACCGCCGGGCCCAGGAAGCCGGCACCCAGGGGACACGGCCGCCGTCGCCAAGGGGCCCGCACCAAGGTTATAATAGTTTCGGATTTTTTAGTAGTTTTAGTTTTTATTTCGTTTTGAATTTTTGTTTTTACATTTATTTAGTTTTAATTAGTTTTTAGAGGCTACTTTACTAGTTTTTATTAGTTTTTATTTTTTGAAATTGCTTCGTTTTAGTTTAGTTTTTATTAGTTTTAGTGTTAGTTTTAGTTTTTTGTTTTTTTGTTTTTGTAAATTAGGATATTTGTCAGGTGCATGATTCAAAATCAACAGAATAAGTATTGTATGATAAAAAACTAAATCAAAGATACAGTTTGAAACAATTATTCAGAGGACACAAGGACAACCATCCTTGAATTAAAATACAACAGCCGATAACAGCATTACGTTATCTGCTCTTGCTTCTTTTTCGGGGGAGGGCGGCGACAGGCTAGCTTGTCTAGGTACTGTTGATTTGCGTTGTTGTGTGCGCTTTTTAAATGTACTTTTAGATTCGTAGGGTTTTTCCCTTTGAGGAGCGTTCCACAAATTTTGTCCCCTGCTTCGACTACAAGGCACTTACTTTTGTTTTCAACGCTGTTATATTCAAAAAAGTCCCAAATAGGACTCTCCCGCTTTCTCCCAACTGTTAATGCAGCCATCACGCTCATGTAAAGGTCTATGACAACGCTAGCCGGCAGTGTCTGACAGACATCATGTGACGTCACAGACAACGTGATGCCGTAAGGGTCAAATACACAGTAAAACTAGCAGCGTGAAGTAAATAGACTTTATTTCAACCCAAAAGACTTATGTATTAACAAAGACGAAAACGAAGTATTTTTTGGGGTTAATATTAGTTAGTTTCAGTTCGTTTTATACACACAACAAACAGTTTTAGTTAGTTTTCGTTTTTTTTAAAACTCTCGTTTTTATTTTTATTTCAGTTAACGAAAATGTTTTTTCAGTTCTAGTTTTAGTTTTTTCGTTCGTTTTCGTTAACTATAATAACCTTGGCCCGCACCCACCACCAGGGAAGGGGCAGGGGACAGATGGACCCAGGTCCCACCTTCCTTGCAAAATGTGTGTGTGTGTATGTGTGTTTGAGAGGGTGTGTGTGTGCATGTGTGTGTGTTTATGTTGGAATGTATATATTGAGGGGGCAGGGGTGTGTATATGTGTGTACTAAGGGGGGTGCAGTTAAAATTGGCGAGTAGGGCACTAAGGGGACATCTCCTGATTACTCACAGTGATGTCCCCTCACCCTCCCCACCAAGGGGCCCTAAATGTCTAAGGTGCGGTTAAAATTGGCGGGTAGGGTGCAAGGAGGACATCTGCTGCTTGCTGGCAGTGATGTCCAAGCACCCCCCCTACCAAGGACCCTACATGTCTAAGGTGCAAATAAAACCGAAAGAGGGGGGGCCCACTCCGTATGGTAACCATAGGAGGGGGGCCACTGCCAAGTAGCTCCCCCCCAAGGCGCATCACAGGCTAGACCCCCCACCCCCTCACTCTAATATGAGGTTATATGAGGAAGGGGGTAAGTTGGGGACAGCTGGTAGACCGTCCCCCGGTGGTCAAACAGCTGTCCCCCCGCCCTCCCCAGCAAAGGGGCCAGGCCCACCCAGCCCATGGGCCCCACCCCCGAAGGCGCCGACACTCCAGGCCCAGCACCACCCACCCCACACAGAGAGAGAGGAGCCAGAAAGCGTCGTTCCCCCCCCCCGGAGCAAGCCCAGGCCCCCACCCCCAAACGCCGGCCCTAGAAGAGCTCTGGTCAGGCCTCGACGGGACCGAGGCGGCCAACCGGCCGGGGCAACCACCGGTTGCCTCAGCGGAGACCCTGACCGGTCAGCCCCCCCGCCCCGTACCAATAGTGGGCCCCTCCTCCCCCCCAGAACGCCCCCCACAGGACAGGGCCGACAAGCCCCCCACCCCACCCCACCCCAGACCCCGCAGCCAGGCGGATGACACTCAGAGCGACCGGGGGCCCCGAGAGGGTTGTCCCGTCCCGTCCCAGAGCCAGAGAAGGGCCGACCCCAGCCCCAGGTGCAGATGGGCAGCCCATCCAGCGCCCCTGGGCCCCCCCCCCCTGAGCAGGGCCCCCCGCCAACCCCCCCCAGCACGGGCAAAGGGACCACCCCCCCAAGCCAAGCCAGACCACCACCCCACCCCCCACCACGCACCCCCACACCCAAGCCCAGAGGACCCCGCAGCGCATCAGCCCGCCCCACCCAGGCACCGGACCCGACCCCCCGACCAACGGAGCCCTCACCGCCCCCGCCAGGCACCGGAGGCCCCGACCCCCACCCCAAACCACGGCAGAAGGGCAAGGAGCAGCGACGACCAAGCCCCCCACCCCCTAAGTCATGGAGTCAGCCACAGGAGACCAGAGAGACTGAATTCTTTCAAAGTTATTGAGCTTTGGGCTGACATTTTTTCCAAGCTGATATGATCAAACAGCAGATTTCTGTGTTGACTTATGTTTATATTTTTCTTGTTTTTCCAATTTATTAAAATAGTTTTTTTGGCAATACAAAGAGTTATGAAAATTATAGATGCTAATCCTTCTTCTATATCGATGGCACTCATGTCACCAAGCACACAAAGTGACGGTGAGGCCGTGATTGAAACCTTAAGCCAGACTGATAAATCGGCACATACCTGCTGCCAGAGAGCCAGTTTGAATTCAACTATGAAAATATAGGAGTGGCTGACCGGCGGCTCTACAATAACTTATGACCGGGGTTTAAATGTGCAAAAAGTCATAAGAAAGAAAATCCAAAAATGGTTACTCAATTTTGTTTCTTCTTTACTGATTTGTGTGTTAAAGAGTAAACTTAAAAAAAAACATTCAACACAGACTCAAAAGAGGGAGCACATATTCTCTGACTTCTCCACCTTAACCCTTGTGCTTCCTAGGCACTTTACCATTGGGAGTTGGGTCATCTAGACCCACTAGACAGTGCTCTGAACCCTTTTTCTTCAATGATTTGTGATTTTCACAGGTTTCCATGGGTTCCATGAAATCTTTCCACCTTTAAAAGTTGCTAACTGTTCTCCCTTTGATGACTTCATTAATCCCACCATCCCATGCTGTGTCTGCATGCAGGTTCCAGGAAGTGAGGCTGAGCATGAGAAGGAAGAGGAGGAGGAGGATGACGAAGAGGGGAGGTGTCTGATATCTGAGTCTCAGAGTCAGGATGTACGTGCTTTGCATGCTGGGATAGCATAAAGTGGTGCAAACCTTTCATCAAAGCACGTGACACTTGCTGATGCTTCAGTCTTTTTTAATAATAAGTCAGTTATTGCTGGCAGCCAAAAAGAACTGTCTGTTTCTAGCCTTGGTGTCTTTTCTTTATCAAAGCTTGTATTTTATACATGGGTTGTTTAGGCTTTTGGTATTTTTTAAAAATAGTTCTTTTTATTGTCTTACTAAGGAGCCCGTGACCTGACATGGGTAAAATAATAAATATCTTGTTCCCACACTATAATTAATTTGTGTGAGTGAAATAATTAGTCATACATAAACAGATGTGAGCAATAGTTATATTTACAGCAGACACCTTCACATTTCTGTCTGTGTGTCTCATTACATTGCATGAAAGACACGGATGATGTTTAGAGATCAGATTTATACATTTTAAAAAGCTCTACAAAAGCATTATACTCCTTAGCAGTCATTTTACATCAGAAGGCTAGTTGGTACATGCCACGTATGGGATATGTGTGATGCATGATGGGATACAGCTCCACTGTTATGCATCAGCTAAACACCAGAGGGCGTTGTTGATCTGTAATCAGTCTCAGGCGTCTCCAGTCCTGTTCCTTGTCCAGCAACCGGGGTTTATTAAAGCCGCCCCGTTTCTCCTCCTGCTATAAGCTCTGCAGTTCTCGCCCGATAAATACGAGCTCATCAAGGAAGCTGTGAGGCACGCGCTTTATACTGTTGCGGAGTGTGTGTTTGTGCTGAGCGGCGCGCGTGCCACGAGGGAGGGGCGCGTGCAGGTGGAGATGGGGGTGTGAGCACGGAGCGGAGGTGTGTGCGTGAAATATATTGTGTGTTCGGAGGACGGAGCACTAAATTAGTAGTCGTTGTTCCCCATCAATACTGATCAATACGGAGCCAGCAGCGCCAAATGCCTCACAATATGCCACGCTCCCCGCATTGCACCGTTTACACCAGAGCATGAATACGATGGTCGCTGCTTTCTGTCTTTGTAATAAAACGCCTCATCTGTTAATACAAAAGTATCTTTATGTAAACTCACTGTGTAGTTTTTAATCATCAGTACATAAAGAATAATGTTGAAATAAACATGTAACAAATAAACATGAAGATGAAAAGAAAGAAGTACTTTTTTTATCTTTTCTGGACGCAATCTACACTTATGTCCTTGAAAATCGATCGCGATCGACGTAATGAGCACCCTTGATATAATATATACATGCATAATATATATAATATATAATGATGTTGTGGCTCCGGGTGCTTTTTTTTTCATTAGGGGGGGTCCCAAATGGCTCTTTTGAGTAAAAAAGGTTGCCGACCCCTGTCTTAGGGAAACAGCAGAACCAGAGAAAAGGAGGAAGAGGGCATCGGAGGACAAGACCCACAGTGAAGAAGAAAGGAGGAAGAAGAGGGAAGGTAGTAAAAGCAAGGAGTTGGAATGCAAAGAGCCATCCTTGCTGGAATTCAGTTTTTCCAACACAGGTCCATAGTTTAGGCAAAGGTCTTTGTTTTTGGGTTCAAAGTTTAGCTAATTGGTGTAAAATCCTTCAATTGAATGGAAGTCTGGAGTGCTGCATGTGTTATCACATGCTTTTCTTTCTGTGGTAGTTGGAATTGTGAAATGACATTTCATCAAGACTGAAGTGGTGATTGTTTCAGACTCTACTGACAAGGTGACCAACGGTGAGATGAGTCCTGCAGAAAAGAAGGAAGAGATGGAGCAGGAGAAGTTCCTGGAAGACTCCTCAGCAGCAGAAAACCACAGGTGTTTGATGGAAAACTTCAGTGTTAAATAAATGGATCCTAAATGTTAAAGGACATTTGTTTTAGGCTTATCCTCTTTTTCCATTAGTGCCTACACTATATTACCAAAGTATTGGCTCAGCCATCCAAATGATCAGAATCAGTTTTCTAATCACTTTGTCCAGCACTTTGGCATGCAGACTGTTTTTACAAACACCTGTGAAAGAATGGGCCGCTCTCAGGAGCTCTGTATTCCAGAGTGGAACTGTCATAGGACTCCACCCAGTGAGAAATTTTGGTGGAGGAGGAATTATGGTGTGGGCCTGTTTTTCAGGACTTGGGCTTGGCCTCTTAGTTCTGGTGAACAGAACTCTGAATGCTTCAGAATACCAAAACATTTTGGACAGTTCCATGCTCTCAACCTTGTGGGAACAGTTCGTAGCGGGCCCCTTCCTCTTCCAACATGACTGCACCAGTGCACCAGGTCCATAAAGACATGGCTGACAGAGTCTGGGGTGGATGAACGTGACTGACCTGCACAGAGTCCTGACCTGAACCCCGTAGATCACCTTTGGGATGAATTAGAGCCAAGACTGAGAGCCAGGCCTTCTCCACCAACATCAGTGTGTGACCTCACCAATGTGCTTTTGGAAGAATGGTCCAAAATTCCCATAAACACACTCTTCAACCTTCTAGACAGTCTTCCCAGAAGAGATGAAGGTGTAATAGGGGGCTAGGAATGGGGTGGCACTTCAGTTCATATGGGAGTAAAGGCACGTGAGCAAATACGTTTGGTAAGATAGGATATATTTTTGTATCTTGTTTTTTTTTTTTACTTTAGAGGTCCAAAGGCTCAAGAAGAGGCCACCTGAGCATCTGGCTCACCTGCAGAGGTTGGCTGCTGTGCTGACACCACATTTTCTAGAACTGGGTTCCAGATAAAGAGTTGCTGCTCTGAGGTGCTCAGAATCTGAGCTCTGCAAAGAAACATAGGCCGGCTTTACACTGAAGGTCTTGATGCTCATATCCGATTTTCTGACTATATCCGATTTTTTTGACGACCCGCTTACATCATCTTTTAAAAGTGACCCGTATCTGATTTTTGCATTTACACTATACAATGCTGAAACTATCAAACGTAGACGTTCTGAGGACAACGTAGCAGTATTTCCGCATTCCGCGGACCTCCTTCAGACTGTTGTGACTGCGGTTGTCATGGAGGCAAGGCGGCGATGGAAGGAGGCGTTGCCTTGGGCGCTCCAGAGGGGATGCACGGGGGAGTAAAAAGACGTGCTGTACTAACAGTTTGATCCAAGTGTTGAACCTTTCCTGCGCGATGACTCCTCTTTTCTGATCGTAGTCAGAAACACACGGGAGATTTCCTCGGGGTTCACCTTTCCGTTCTGAACCCTCAGCCTCCAGAGTGGGTTAAGAAAGACTCCAAAACTTTTGGGCGAGACACCTTATTTTTAATTTACGGTTCTCCGACAGTCCCCCGATCCGCGCTCACCCCCCCCTCTCTCCTTACACACACACACACACACACGCAAGCACGCATGCGCGCGCTCACACACACACACGGTCCCCATCATACACGCCCCCCAAAGAAATAAACGGCTTCTAGCCTGTTCCATAGCAACGGTGTCCCGCTTCATTAGTTACCGTTTGCGTCCGGACCGGACATAACAGCGGTTTCCAACTCCAATTTTCTGAAGCCTGCGGCTGAAAGGTAACACGCTGACAGCAAAATCAGCGCACAAAAGCACCTTAATAAGTCACGTGATGTCAGTTGGTGGTCTCCTGAGTTGATGTCCTCGACGTACGACTCTCATTTACTGGGGAATATCCGATCTGTCTGCCTACATGGCAAACGCAAATGCACGTATCCGATTCGTTTCCGATTTATTTCCACATATGAGAGAGGCCTGTATCCGATCTGAGAAAAACAGAATCCATGCGCTTTTGTCCTGCTTACACTTTCACCGATCATATCCGATCTGTGCCACAAGAGAGAAAAAAATCGGAATTGGGATACTTGAACCATGCAGTGTAAAGGCGGCCTTAGATGCACTCTTGAAGTATTTCTGAAGTTGTTCTTTGGCTTTGATTGACAGAAGCCCAGTGCTGAGCTCCAAAAACAGTATCTTCTGAACACAAGACCCAGTGGTTTGTTTTGAAGTTGTCACTTTTGTGTTAAAATATGTTTAATATGTATTTGTGGATTTCCTTTTAATACTAAAGATGATTTACCGTTGAAAAAGCACCCATGCTGTTGATCTTGTGAAGCTCCAAATGTTGCACAAATATTTGTTTTCAGTAAAAATGTTTAAAAAGTCTTTACATCCAGGAATCCATTTTCAGACCAAATTGAAGATAGAGAAAACTTAAGCTTTTATTTTAAATTTTGTTTAAACAAAACTATAGAAAATAACAATTTCTTATGTATCTATTCCCATTTATTTGATTTGCATTATTCTATTTAAAGCCTAGTGGGCTGCAGTATTTCTCTGCTTAATTAAGCGAGTGTGCATCAAGATCTCTCTTTCACTCTCTGTCTGGCCTCTTCTTCTGTGTTCCAGCATTATTTCGTTGTACAAATGCATTTATCATGATCATAAAAATATGTAATTATTTTAACCTTAAGTAATCTCACGTTTTTTTCTGCCAAAAATACTATGGGATATATTGTAAATTCAGGATCCTATTGTATTTGTAATGTTTGTTATTAGGGCCCAAGCACATTGTGCTTGAACGTACAAGCTTGATATTAACAGGGCTTCTTCATCACATGGAAACCAAAAAAAGTTTCCTGGTGATAACGTGTCCAGTAAAGACGTCTGCAACACGGTTTCTTTTCTGATGAAAAATGATCTTGGCTACTAAATCAGCCAAAAAGTGTACATTTAACAGGAGGAGGAAATGAGTGCAGCACTATTTAAAATGACTTTTCGGTTCCTTCCTCTGTAACATTGGACTGCTTCACTGCTGTGGATCAAGCGGAAATAACATCAATTATAACGTCCTCCAAATCCTCAACGTGTCTGTTAGACCCAATTCCCACTAGACTTTTTAAAGAAACTTTTCCCCTAATTAATGATCCCATATTAACAATGATAAATGCCTCTCTGGAAACGGGTTACGTGCCACAGTCTTTTGCAGTTGTTTAACCTCTTCTGAAAAAGCCCAGTTTGGATCCTAGCATCTTGGCCAACTATAGACCAATATCAAACCTGCCCTTTATTTCTAAAATCCTAGAAAGAGTTGTAGTTAAGCAGCTTTACTGTCACCTACAGGACAACAGCCACTTTGAAGACTTTCAGTCGGGGTTTAGACCCCACCACAGTACGGAAACTGCACTAGTTAGAGTCTCTAATGACTTGTTATTGGCCTCAGAAAAGGGTCTACTTTCTATGCTTGTCCTGTTGGACCTCAGTGCAGCCTTTGACACTATCGACCACAGTATTTTACTCCATAGACTAGAGCAGGACATAGGGATCAGAGGACCTGCTCTCCAGTCTTGGACCGATCCTGTTTACGCTTTATATGCTACCCCTAGGAAACATAATCAGGAAACACAGCATTAATTTTCATTGTTATGCCGACGATACGCAGTTGTATTTATCCATGAAGCCTGACCAGAATGACCAGATAGAGAAACTGAACGCCTGCATCAGTGACATCAAGACCTGGATGACAATTAATTACCTCCTCTTGAACCCAGAAAAAACTGAGGTCATTATACTAGGTCCTAAAAACCTCAGAGATGCTCTGTCTGCTCAGATAGTCTCCCTGGAGGGCATAAGCATAGCCCCCAATTCCACAGTTAGAAACCTTTTGGTTTTATTTGACCAGGATTTATCATTTAAGGCTCATATATCTCAGGCGTGTAGAACTGCCTTTTTTCATCTGCGGAATATTGCTAAGATCAGAAATATACTTTCTAAGAGTGATGCTGAAAAACTCATCCATGCATTTGTTACGTAGAGGCTGGATTACTGTAACTCCTTGTTAGCAGCGTGTCCTAAGAGTTCCTTAAGAAGTCTCCAGCTTGTTCAGAACGCAGCAGCTAGATTGTTAGCAGGAACTAGCAGAAGAGATCACATCACTCCTGTGTTAGTTTCGCTCCATTGGCTCCCAGTTGATTCCAGAATCAAGTTCAAGATCCTCCTGTTAACCTATAAGGCCTTACATGGAATGGCCCCGTCCTATATTAAGGACCTCATAGTCCCTTACCATCCAATGAGAACACTTCGCTCGCAAAATGCAGGACTGCTTGTGGTTCCTAGAATTAGTAAAAGTACGGTTGGAGGTAGAGCGTTTAGCCACCAAGCCCCTGTCTTATGGAATAAACACCCAGCTCATGTAAGAGAGGCCGACTCAGTTTCTACATTCAAAGTTAGACTGAAAACATTCCTCTTTGGACAGGCTTATTGTCAGATTAGTTAGTATTCAGAGATTATTTAACTTAATGTTAAGTTGTTTAAATTAAACTTAATAACTATTTCTTTTAAAAAGCTGCTAGAAGTTGAAGCTGGGGTAACTATGGTGCACTGGGGTTCTGTCTTCTTTTCTTTTCTACTTCTACCCTTCCTCTCCTCCATTCCTGATCATAATTTATCATTTAGTTCTCCATGCCTCTGTTTGGTGCAGTGCGATTCATGTATTGTCCCTCTTTTCCTCTCCCCTCCTGGGGAGTGGGAGTGCTTCCAGACTCCAGTTGGCTCATCCGTGCTCCAGTTCCTGACCGTCTACCTCGCCTTTGCTCCACTCCTACACCTGGCTGTGGTTCCTGTCTCTGGCTCGACTCGCGCCTTTGACTGTCCCCACAACCACGACTGGATGAAGCTCGTCTGCTGGACTTTATTTATGTAGTTGTAGATTTAGATAAGTTAATTCTTCTCTAAGAGTTCTGGTACGCCTGTCCGTCCTGGGGGAGGATCCCTCCTTCATGTGGGCACCCCTGAGGTTTCTTTGTTTTTTCCGGAATCCGTTTTTTTTGGGAGTTTTTCCTTACCGCGAAGGGGGGTCTAAGGGCAGGGATGCCAGTATAGCTTAGTCAGTTTGTTAGTTCATTTTAGTATTTTCCTACTGAACTCTTTGTATTCATGATCCTTTTGAGTTCATGTTTTACTTCAAAGCCCATCGAGACGACTGTTGTTGTGATTTTGGGCTATACAAATAAAATTGAATTGAATTGAAATTCCTTCTTGATTACATAAAAAAAGAAAAAAAAGCTTAACGTTCTGATTAACGTTTTGAAACAAATCGTTTATAAAAATCTTTCCTTAGTTTTTGAGAATAAACACAAACCCTGTCCTTTTGGCCAGCTTGTTACCTTTCACTTTAAACATTTAGAGAATTTACTTTCTAGGTGCAGAAATGTTGAGATATTTATTCTCAATTTTGTTATTTTAATTAAGGGTGGACTAAGTTGATATTTTTTTAATCATTTATACATGTGGATAGGGCAGGCACCACTTGGGTTTATGTCACAGTTCCAGTATTAATTTTTACTTACAATAACTATGAGTTTCAATATTGTTAGTTGTTTACAATTGTCTTGTGTACCTTGAGATTAACATTTTCTGTCAAAATTGTAGTCTTTATGGAATTCCAAAGTCAAATCCTGAAGTTTTGCAAAGTTCAGTCGTTGCTGGTGTTCCTAACACTGTAGTTGTGTGAAAACTCTTGTTTTACAGATGTGCTTAATGACTCCCCTCTCTCCGCACTAAAATCCATTACTGTTGGAAATGACCATGAGAAAAGACCGCAGCTCCCCCTCTACCCTTTTGATAGTGTGGTCCTGCCCTGTCCCAACGCTGTGTGGAGTGCCCTAGCATCATAGGCTTTGCTCCATTTTTCTGTGAACGTTTGACTCATCCGTATGGGCGGCTTTGTTGGGGCCCATACCAACCTTGTTTAGTCCCACAGTGCTTTGTCCGTCCTACGGAGGCTAAGAAGGCAGCTGACGAGTCCAAGATGAGGTTTGCTCACATTGATGGAGACCACTTGACGATGCTCAATGTCTACCATGCCTTCAAACAAAGTAAGTGTCAGAATAGCTTCTGCATGCGGTTGTCTTCTTTTCTTTTTATCTGTTTACCTTACGCTTAGTTCACACAATCATCTAACAACTTAATATTGTGTAAACCAGGTATGTCTGCAGTCTGGCCTGTCATCGAATCTATTCTGACCTGCAGCCCCTTCAATAAAACGCTATTGAAGAAGATAAACCATTACTATGGGAAGATGAGACACAAGTCTAAGAAAGCTATTTCACATTTGGCCAGCAGATGGCAGCAGTGCTGTGCCCAGTTCTATGAAAATATTTGATCTTTATCTAATTTGCTTGCCGATTATTTTAAGTGACAGGTAGAAATTGATAATCCAGATTCCTTTACTTGATGGCAGTTGTCCAATATTAAGATTTAAGGTAGGATATGTCGATTTTATACCAAAAATCTGATATGTTTATATCTTTACTATTCAAATTCTAACTCTGCACAGAGTTTGGACACACCTGACATAGACAAAAAACACTAAGACGTTTGGCTGTACTGAATAAAACATGTTTTTCTATTCATCACTACAACTTTAAGCCAGTCAGCATGAATGGAGAAACACATTTTCTAACCAGTGGTGGTGCTATGACATCTTTGTCAACTACCGCTCACTGATGTCTGCTGACAACGTGCGTCAGCAGCTGTCGAGGATTATGGACCGCTTTAACCTGCCCAGGCGGAGCACAGAGTTCACCAGCAGAGATTACTACATCAACATCCGGCGTGCTCTCTGCACTGGCTTCTTCAGGCAGGTGAGACGAACTGAAGCTGCTTTCATCCGGCATGTACGTCTGCTGGTGTTACTCCTGGCCTTCAAAGGTTTAGAGCTCTTCTGCTTCTTCTGCAGGTGGCTCATTTGGAACGCACAGGACATTACCTCACAGTGACCACAAGCCAGAGTGGGTGCTCTACAATGAGTTTGTCCTCACGACCAAGAACTACATCAGAACGTGCACAGACATCAAACCAGAGTGGTGAGTGTGCGGGCTTCTAAATTCAAAGTAAAAAAAAAGTGGTTTGGATTCTAACCGTACGTCTTTGTATCTTTTTTTGCAGGCTGGTGAAGATTGCACCCAGGTACTACAATATGAGCAACTTTCCACAATGTGAAGTCTGCTGAAAAAGCTCTTCATGAAATAAATCAGCCATTGTGAAAAACAGCAACATGAAATAAAAACAAAGCTACTTTGGAAAATATTGATTTTGAAATCCGAGGTTCTGAAAAAAGAAGTAGAATTATAATAATATTCCACATGATTAAAATGAATATTTTAAAATGCTGTTTTAAAATAATGAACAGGTTTTTAAAGCAAAATGAAATATATTGAATAATATAATGGCTAATTTAAAATCTGTGTGCAGCTTTTTTTACAATTTCATGATCGTTTTATATATTTATGAGAGATTTATTGGTTGATTGTGTATTTGCATGAGGTCATATTTATTTATTAATTAAATATTTATTTATTTAATTATGAACAGTATAGGACTCCATATTTGTGGTCTAAAGGAAAGTTTTTGTCCAATCTTCTGGAATAAATCATAATACTAAACCGCGAGCTCCATCTACCGTGGCTAAACAGAAACAGGACAGACATCCAGAAGAGGCAGAACATTTATTATTGTAATCTGTTAATGATCTGTACATTTTTGTTGGAGCTTCTCCATTTGAGAAACCATGGAACACCATATGGAGTTAATAATGTCATTGTTTTATTATTGTTTTACATTTATACAAGATGTAAACTGTATTAGGTCAATAGAAAAACATATGTAGATTATTAATGTATTTCTATACAAATATGACTAAATGTGTCAAAATTGAATCCAATCAATCCAGGCTCTGGTGAATCACATTTAAATTAATTCTGGAAATTATTGATTCTATTAATTTTAGCCCTAATTCCTACAGCATGTCAGCTAGTTCCTGCTGTCATTTGGAATTCATTTGGATGTAAAAAGCACATATAACCCTTGTGCTATCTTAGATGACCCCACCCTTACATTGACGTGTTCTCCCTACCATGACAAAGGTGGATAAAGGCGCAAAGATTTCATGTAATCCATGGAAACCTGTGAAGATCACTAATCATTGAAGAAAAAAGGTTCAGCGCACTGTCTAGTGCAGTGGTTCTCAAACTTTCTTCAGTGATGTACCCCCTTAGAAATATATTTTTAGTCAACTACCCCCTGACACGAGCAAAACATTTTTGGAAGAAAAAGAGGTACAGTGCTGTAAAGTCAGATTTATTCAAGCCAAACAACAGTGAACCTGACAAAAACATTCATATGGCAAACATTGCATGTACAAACAAAAAGGAAAAACAGAAGAAGTTGACCACCAGAAGGCATAAAACCAGTCAAAACTCAAATGTGCAAAATGCTGCTAATAATATATAAAATAAAAAATGTACATGAATAACAAAAAATCTGTTCACAGAAATAATCTTAATTATAAATAATTAATATTTAGTTTACAAAATAAATTAACTTTATAAATAAAGATTTGCTCACAAATAATAATTAACGTTAACTCTGTTAGGATAAAAAAAGAAGTTGCAGATGAATCTCTTTGCATTGAACATTTGACTGAATTGGACAGTATGTAACAGGCAGTGATTTATGAACAGGAAGAAAAAAATGCACTCAATACATTTCAATGAGAAATATGAGCTTGCACCTCACTGAGGATCTTTGTCATTCTTGGTGGCAAGGAGGCAACTGCAGTGATCAAGTTGTTCTCCAGGCACAGTCTGTTTCTTTGCTTTGTTTTGATCAGCATCATTGCTGAGAAGGAGGCCTCACATAAATATGTGGATGCAAACGGTAGCAGCTGCTCCAAAGCTTTTTGTCCCAGCTCAGGGTGCTCCTGCTTCACACACAGCCAAAACTGTGTGAGAGTGGATGCACCAAACTTCATCTGCAGGCCACGGTCAGATGCTACTTCCATCAGTTTTTCCTGATGAGTGACAGGAAGCTTGCTTCTGTTTGCTTCAGACAAGAGAAATGGATTTCTCAGCCAATCCAGCTGCACAGATTTCTCATCCATGTCAGTAAAGTAGGAGTGAAAACCACTGATCAAGTTAGCCAAATGTCCCACTCTGACTAACTTCACCGGAGCTGTCGCCACATCCTCATTTGAGAGAAAGACATCCAACTGAGGAAAGCAGGTGAAATCCTCCTGATCACATGGCCTTTTCCACATCTCTGCTTTCTTCAGGGAACCACCCACCTTGTCATCCAGGTTCAGGATGCTGGTGTCCTTGCCCTGCAGGGACATGTTCAGTTCATTCAGTGTCCTGAATATATCTGCCAGATAGCAAAGCAAGCCAGTCCGTGTTCTCAAGCATGGTGGCATGGGGAGATCCGTGCTCTGTCAGGAAGGTGTGCACTTCAGCTAGCAAATCAAACAGCCTGCTCAGTACTCATCCACGGGACAGCCAGCGTACTTCAGGATGCAGGAGCAGTTCTGTGTGTTCAGCTCCCGTATTTTCACAGAGGCTGCGGAACAAATGTGCATTAAGTGGCCTTGACTTGATAAAGTTTATAACTTTAATGCTGTCGTTCAAAACATCATGCAACACAGGGCTCATTTTCTTGGACGCTAGCGCTTCCCTGTGTATCACACAGTGGGCCCACTTGATGTGGGGATTTTCTTTTTTAATCCGTGCTATGAACCCTTTCGCGCTGCCCGTCATTGATGCAGCTGCATCTGTGCAGACGCTGCTGCAGGATTTCCAGCTGATAAACATGTTAAACACATTAAAAATGTCCTCTCCGGTTGTTCGCCCCTCCATTTCTTTGCAGAATACAAAGTGTTCACAGATGTCGTCCGTGTCAATATATCTTACAAATGCAACAAGTTGCGCATGTCCACTCATATCTGTGGATTCATCCAGCTGCAGTGAAAATAAGTCACCAAGTTTCCCCACAACTTGTTTGATAATGTCTGTGTCCATGATATCTATTCTGCGGCAAACAGTTGTGATATTATGCAATAACTTATGTTGACCACTAGGTGGCTCTACCGTAGGGCTGTGACGATAACCGCATCACCACATCACCGCGATGATGAGGTCATCACTGCATCACCGCACTTTTTTATGCACTTTTTTTTTTACTTTTTGCATATGGTGCGTGTTTGGAACTGTAATAAACACATAAAACACATTCATCTTTGCTGATAATTTCCTTTTTCTCCTAGTCCTGGGTTCAGACTTTCCTTCTTTCTTTCAGACTGTTGTCTCCTTTTCTCCCACCGCGCGTGCTCCCACTGTCTGCGGCTCCCTTTACACACAAACAGGCGCGCGCTTTCAGAAGCACACATCCTTATTCTACAACAGAAGTTTCCGTCTCGCAAGGAAATTTACTGCTTTGTATTATTAATTTCTATTGTATTCATTTTGTGTTGGGGGGGGGTTACTGTCCTCCTTCAGTCCGTAACACCAAACATGAACGCGCGCTGTTAGATTTCCATGAAAATCAATACATGTTTTGTTTGGGAACTATTTTTGCAGCGTAACATACGTGTCTGAATAAACAAAGGCGGAGCCTCCTGGGTGTCTTCATGGGTGTCAGGCTGCTACCGGAAAAGGGACAGTGTCTGCAGTCTGTTTATTACTGGGCAATAAATAATATTCTGAGAAGATGTCTGTACCAGAGAGCACTGGTGAAACTTGCTTGCAGCTCCAGAGCGGTCCACTGCAGAAGAATCAACACACACCCCCAAAACACGTCTGCGCACCTTCCTACTATTCCTACACAAGACGCTCTGCACACACACACAGTCAATCTACAACACCTATAAGTTAGTTCACAAGTTAGATATGTAGTTGTTATTTGTTACTGTTATTTGTTAACAAAGAATAGTACGTTGTAATTGTATTTATTTCCGATGCGGCCGCCGGGGGTTTTTGTGTTTTTTTCTTTTTTCTTTTTTTTTGGGGAGGGGGCTGCGGTTAACCGCGACACCGCGCCCCCTGGTGGTTCATCACCGTGGTGATGAAAAATTCGACACCGTCACAGCTCTACTCTACCGGTTGGTATTAAAGTGGTTGCATAGAAGAAGAAAGTGGCATGGTGGATGTAGCACAACGTGGCTAATAAAAGAAGTTACTGGAAGCTAACTGGGCCTCTTCATCATTTTAGAAAACACGAACATTACATGGTACCAGGAGTAAAACTTAAAAGACGATATGGATTTGAAACCACCGGAGAGTTTGAAACTGACGGGAAATGTCGACGAAAACTGGCGCACCTTCAAGCAGCAATTCCAGCTGTATGTTGCAGCGATGGGACTGGAAACGAAGCCAGATGCTAGAAAGTTAGCGTTACTGCTAACGATAGCAGGGCCACAGGCCATTGAAATATTCAACACGTTAGTGTTCGACAATCCTGGTGATGAAGAAAAGTTGGATGTTGTTATGGGCAGATTTGACGCGCACTGTTCTCCGAAGAAAAACGAGACGTACGAGAGATTCGTGTTTCGGTCGCGGACACAGAGGGGACAAGAGCCATTTGATAGCTTCCTGACCGACCTCCGTTTAAATGCGCAGTCCTGTAATTTCGGGACTCTGAAGGACTCCATGATTCGGGACCAGATTGTTTTCAGCGTGGAGGATAACAAGATCAGAGAGAGGCTGCTTCAAGAGACTGAACTGACGCTGCTGGGGGCCATTAAGATCTGCCAGGCCAGTGAGTTGTCCCACAAACATGTGAAGACTTTAATGAGATGTCTGCGGTCGCCTCAGCGCGGCTGAGCGACGGTACTGCAGCGGTCGGAGCGGTGACGTTTCAGCGGAAGAGACGCGTGCAGACCCGGCCTGCACAGCAGCAGCAGGAGGAGTTCAGCTGCAGGAGATGCGGTTCACAGCACAAGCCCAGACAGTGTCCAGCTTTTGGTAAGCAATGCTCCAACTGCCAAGGCAACCAAACAGTGTTTCTCCAAACGAACAGAGGGAAGGAAAGGAAAGACTGTAAACTTAATTGAAGAGCCAGAGCTAGGTGACACTTTCTTTGTTGGAATGGTAAATTGTGAATATGAAGAAGAAAATAATCCACACAAGGAAAATGATGTCACTAAAGAGGATAAATGGTTAGCTCCACTAATGATAAATGGGACTGAAGTCACTATGAGATTGGACACTGGTGCAAAATCAAATCTCATCAACATGGCTGACATGAACGCAATGCAAAATAAACCAGAAATAAAGAGGAAAAGTTCTGGACTGAAAGATAACAATGGGCAGCCAATTAAGTGTTTGGGCACATGCAGACTGAGTGTGTCAGTGAAAGGAAAAGTGCACCACCTGTTCTTCTTTGTTGTGAATGAGGGACATGAATCACTTCTTGGTAACAAAGCTTGTGAAGAATTGGGACTTGTGAAAAGAATATACAGAATCATCCCAACCACAAGCCCAGTAAAAGACTCTGTGGAAGCAATAGTCCAGAAGTTCACAGATGTGTTCAAGGTTTTTGGTGTTTTGTCCTTCACCTATAAAATACAGTTAAAGGACGATGCTCAACCAGTAGTGCATGCAGCACGCAGAGTTCCGGCTCCATTGAAAGAAGGCCTAAAGAAAGAGTTGGACAGAATGATCAGATTAGGAGTAATGAAAAAGGTCAATGAACCAACAGACTGGGTCAACTCAATGCTCATCACAAAGAAAAAGAATGGAGAGCTGAGAATATGTTTGGACCCTAAAGACCTAAATGAGAGCAAAAAACGAGAACACTACCAAATACCCACACGTGAGGAAATCATCAGTGAAATGTCAGGTGCCAAATATTTCACAAGATCGATGCCTCACAAGGTTTCTGGCAGCTGAAGCTGGATGAAAGCAGCACAAAGTACTGCACTTTTCTCAGACTGCCCTTTGGACGCCACTCCTTTCTCAGACTGCCGTTTGGAATAAAGTCAGCAACTGAAATCTTTCACCGAGCGATGGAGCAGATCATCGAGGATTTGGAAGGAGTTCGAGTCTACATTGATGACATCATCATATGGGGGTCCTCAGCTGAAGAACACAATGCGAGACTGGGCAGAGTGATGGATCGTATACAAAGGTATGGACTAAAACTTAACAAAAACAAGTGTGAGTTTGGTGTGGAAGAAATACTCTTTCTTGGAGATAAACTGTCAGCAAGTGGTGTTCAACCAGATCAAGACAAAATACAGGCAATACAGAACATGCCAAGACCCACAGACAAGACAGGAGTGTTACACATCATGGGAATGGTCAACTTCATAGGGAAATTCATTCCCAACCTAACATCAAGGACGGCATGCATGCGTGAGCTTCTGCACAAGGAGAGTGAATTTAAATGGACAGTTAGACATGAGCGTGAGTGGCAGCAACTTAAGAACACGCTGACCACTGCACCAGTGTTGTCTTTTTATGACCACACCAAGAAGATAAAGCTGTCAACAGATGCTTCCAAAGATGGCATCGGTGCTGTTTTACTCCAGGCTGAGGGTGAGCACTGGAAACCAGTGGCTTATGCTTCAAGGGCTATGACCAAAGCTGAATGCTGATACGCACAGATCGAGAAAGAATGCTTGGGACTGGCATATGGTCTGATGCAGGGGTTTGTCCTCCCATGAGGATCTGTCCTCCAGCACTGTATCCTCTGCTCTCCATTGCCTGAGACATTCACTGAGCACACTGTCAGTTGGGGCCTTAAGCTTGATGTACTCATGCATCTTGGATGTTTCATCCTGGATAGGCCCATTGGCTTCAAGGGAGGTTTTCCACAGCTTCCTATGAAGGCTCTTAGAGTCCTGCTGATGTTGTACAGCTCCAAGCATTCAGTGATCCATGTGTGTGGCATTGAGTCATAGGCCTTCTTGTAATCAATACAGGTTGGTGTGTCGTGACTTGCAGTCTTGAGCGACTGTTCTGTCCACCAGGAGTTGGTGTTTGGCTCCTCTGGAGTCTCTACCAATGCCCTTCTGTGTGTTACTCATGTTACTCAAACATCAAACTGCCTTTCTGAGCACACATACAAGTGAAGAAGGTATACGCCAAGTAGCGTCTACACTGCCGCGAAGAAATAATGACGGAAATTGTAAAATATCCCCGAACTAAGCACCAGTTGGAGCTACTGGTGCTTGAAATATTCATGTTTTCTTTGTGTGATTCTGACAAGCGCGTAAATACTTACTCTCTTCTTCTGAGTGAAAAGCGAGTTTAAGAAGCGTAAAGTTGCACAGCGCCACCTTGTGTACAGGAGCCACCTTGTGTACAGGAGTATTTCTGTTTTACATTAAGCGCCATCTAATGTCAGGGAATGAAATTGCATGTTCGCTCGGCTCATCGTCAGCGAAAATCGCCTGGGTGTGAACACAGGTGCTCCATACGTTCTTGTAAAATACTTTTTTCTTTGTGTTTATTTGATTTTATTAAAGACATTTTGATAAGAACTACGGTACCGGGATTTAGCCGTAGCTTCAGCTGGTTTAAGAAAGGTCCCGCCCCTTTAACTGTCTCCACCAATCATTCTTGAAGGCTTAATCACATGTCATCAGTCTGACCAATCAGGAGTGGTTAAAGTCTTCACTTCCTTGTTTCACTTTAGCTCATAAGTCTCTCAGTTCTAACAAAAATACCAGCTAAAGCTCGTCTTAAGCGGTGTAGCTTTCCACAGAATCTGGTGTCAGACAGTGGAACAAGTGAACAAAACAATGGAGCTCAGAGAAGCTTGATTGTCTGCAGTCGCTGGATTTTCGGCACCAGGTGCATTGGGTTAAAGTGACTGTATTAGCGCACAATGAGTCTCTCCTCTTAACGTCTTAAAACAACAACCAACACACATGTAAAAGTTTTTTAATCTTTTAACTTAAGTTTTAATACATCTTTTAGAAAAAAAAACTGCAGCTTCCAGCTTTTTCTGCAACAATTATCACAACAATGCATGTAAGATTGCAGAGGGACTGTAGATCAATACAGACTATGAGCTTTTCCTTTTTTTCTTTTTTTATGCTGGTGTGCCGCGGGATTTTGTCAAGGTTAAAGTGTGCCGTGGCTCAAAAAAGGTTGAAAAACACTGGTGTAGACTACAGTTTGAACCACTTGAAGGCGAGAAAACCTGCTGTAACCCTTGTGCTTCCTAGGCACTTTAACATTGGGAGTTGGGTCATCTAGACCCACTAGACAGTGCTCTGAACCCTTTTTCTTCAATGATTTGTGATCTTCACTGGTGTCCATGGATTACATGAAATCTTTCCACCTTTATCCACCTTTGTCTTGGTAGGGAGAACACGTCAATGTAAGGGTGGGGTCATCTAAGATAGCACAAGGGTTAATGACCACACTGACAAAAACACAGCAGTTGATGGTCTTGATGGCACACACATATAAAAATAACCTCATTGCGGTTTCTGTTTTACTTTGCAGAATACAGTTCCTAATTTAAAAGGAGAAACTAAACAGAAATACTTTTGTGTTTGCAGCCCATTATGTCCTAATTGTAGCCACATTTATTTATAAGAAAATAGCTTAAAAAGGAAGCCTATTTAGATTTGATGCCACATTTGTTTTTCAGAATTGAAGTGAAATTCTCTTATTCTTGTGAACCATTTTAGGATATTCTATTGTAAATTACCTATTGTTACGACCCCGGCTGTGTGGCCAACTTTAACCCCGCCCGGTTATCATAATTTTCTTTATGTTACACATTTCTCCCTCCTCTCTGAAGAGGGACATAACACCTGGTTATGTATTACTAATTTTCTTTTTTCAAAGAGACCAGTAAAGTAATTGCATTCTTGCTTCCTTTACTGAAACCATAAATCTTCTCATTGTTTCTTATCAGAGGCGTGTCTGTCATTTCTGACTGAATTTTATAATTGAGTGCTGATTTTGTAGCAGGAAGGGATGTTGATTGACCTGCAGGCAGAAGCTACAAGGAATTTAAGGCGGAATGACTTGAATGCCTGGACTGCAGACTGAAACCTCACGCTGCTCCATTACGACCGTCTACAACAGCTTAACGACCCGCTTCCTTTCATTTTCAGACTTCCTGCTGCTAAGGAGAAGCAGCAACACTTTTCCTGCCTTCTTTCTGGATTGGTTATGTAATCCAGTTTAGGAGTTTATCTCATTAGGCCATTTGTTGTAAGGGAGCTGAAGTTTTAGGAATCCAATGTTATCACTTCCAGCTCTTTTCATTACACTTACTGTAAATATTAACATCTGAAGATTTTTACATGATGTTCTCCCTGACTCCTCCCCTCTCAGGGAATTCAGTCAACAAACTTGTTTTCAGTTTTAATTCCAACATGTCAAATATCATGGATAATATTGCTCCTAGTGAGGTGAAGGTGATCTCCGGTAGGAAAAAATCTCCATGGAGAAATTCCATTATTGTAAACAATGGAAAAAGAGAATGTCGGAAATTTGAACGGAAATGGAGAAAATTTAAACTACAGGTACATTATAACATTTATAAAGAGAAACTTCACTTATATAATTTACAACTGTCCAATGCAAGAAAGTCCTATTTTTCTGAAATTATTACCAAAAACTCCCATAATGCTCGGGTCCTATTTAATATAGTTGACAGGTTGACAAAACCCCCTGTGACAGTGGCACCAGAATTTTACTCCATCAAAGGCTGTAATGACTTTGCCAAATTCTTCAGGGACAAAATCAAAAACACTAGACAAACCATAGTTTCATCAACTACAAGTGAACCCTATCCACTAGAAACCAGTATTAATCCAATGGCTCAGTTTCAACCCATAAACAGCAAAGAACTGATGGACCTTCTATCGCAACTGAACTCCTCCTCTTTCTGTCTGGATATTCTACCCACAAGCTTTTTCAAAAAGGTCTCAAAGACATTGGAACCAGACCTGCTCCTGACTATCAACTTGTCGTTAACATCTGGCGTTTTCCCAGATCCACTGAAAACAGCTGTAATTAAACCTCTTCTAAAAAAGGAAAGTCTAGACAAAACTCAAATGAACAACCATAGGCCGATATCAAACCTGCCATTTTTAAGCAAGATCATTGAAAAAGCTGTTTTCCATCAGCTAAATGAATTCCTAATAAAAAATACCTGCTATGATGCCTTCCAGTCAGGCTTCAGACAGAATGACAGCACTGAAACGGCCCTGATCAAAGTGATTAATGACATACGTTTGAATACAGACAGTGGGAATATGTCTGTGCTAGTTCTACTGGATCCCAGTACTGCGTTTGATACAGTCGACCATGCAATACTATTCAGACGACTGGAAAGCTGGGTGGGTCTCACTGGGCCAGTATTAAACTGGTTCAAAACGTACTTAGAAAACAGGAAATATTTTGTGTCCATTGGTAACTTCACTTCTGAGCCAGTAAAAAATTACATGCGGAGTACCCCAAGGCTCCATCCTGGGACCACTTCTATTTAACATCTACATGCTCCCACTGGCACAAGTGATAAAGAACAACAACATTAGCTACCATAGTTATGCAGATGATACACAGATATATATTAGACTGACACCAGGCGACCGAGTCCCTGTAAAAGCCCCTGGGAAATGAATTGAGGACATTAATGACTGGATGTGCCATAATTTACTTCAGCTAAACAAAAACAAAACTGAGGTCATTGTCTTTGGGGCTAAAGAAAAAAGGTTGGACGTCATTATAGAGCCAGGCCAAAAACTTGAGTGTATTGATAGACACAGACCTAAATTTTGATAGAGACATTAAGGCAGGTACAAAATCAGCCTATTATCATCTCAAAAATATCTCAAGGATTAAAGATCTGATGTCTAAGCAGGACCTGGAGAAACTAGTGCATGCTTTCATCTTTAGTCGACTTGATTACTGTAAGAGTGTGTTTACAGCACTACCAAAAAAATCCATCAGGAAATTGTAGCTTATTCAGAACTCTGCTGCCCGGGTTCTCACAAGGACCAAGAAAGTGGACCACATTAGTCCAGTTCTGAGGTCTTTGCACTGGCTACCTGTCTGTCAGAGGATAGACTTTAAAGTTCTGCTACTGGTTTATAAAGCTTTGAATGGTTTAGCACCAAAATACATGGCTGACCTCCTGACCCAGTGTGTACCAGCCAGACCTCTCCGCTCTTCTGGATCCTGTCTTTTATCAGTCCCTAGAGCCAGAACTAAGCATGGAGAAGCTGCATTCACTTTCTATGCTCCACAGATCTGGAATAGACTTCCAGAAAACATCAGATCTGCTGAAACACTTAGTGTCTTTAAATCCGGGTTAAAAACTTACCTGTTCTCAGCTGCATTTAGTTACTTTGTATTCAAAAGTTTATGTCCGCACTGTTTATCTATGCTTGTTTTAAATTCAAATCTGGTTTACTATCTTTTAACTCTATTTTAATGATCACATTTTTACTATTTGTTTTTAATTGTTTTTTTAATTTTTCATGTAAAGCACTTTGAATTGTCTCTGTACAGGAAATGTGCTATAAAAATAAACTTGCCTTGCCTTGCCATTGACCCTTGACCTACATACACATGGGAAGCCAATCATGAGAGGAGGTATTTAAGGTGGCCAAGAGCAAGTTTTTCTCCACTTTGCATCTCAAAACAGCTGTCAGATGACCTGAAAACAAAGATTGTTCAACATCGTAGTTTAGGTGAAGGGAAAAGCCTGTTGAGAGATTTTAGCTGTCAATTTCCACTGTGAGGAATATAGTAAGAAAATGGAAGACCACAGGCACAGTTCAAGCAAAGGCCCAGAGTGGCCGGCCCAGAAAAATCTCAGATAGGCAGAGGCAAAGGATGGTGAAAACAATCAAACTCAACCCTCAGACCAGCTCCAAAGACCTACAACGTGATCTGGCTGCAGATGGTGTCACTGTGCATCGTTCAACCATTCAGCGCACTTTGCACGAGGAGATGCTGTATGGAAGAGTAATGCGGTAGAAGGCTCTTCTGCGCACATGCCACATACAGAGTCACTTGAGGTATGCTAAAGCACATTTGGATAAGTCAGCTTCATTTTGGAATAAGGTGCTCTGGACTGATCAAACTAAAATGGAGTTATTTGGACATAACAAGGGGCGGTAACAAAAAACACAGCATTCCAAGACAAACACTTACTACCCACGGTCAAATTTGGTGGCGGTTCCATCATGCTTCGGGGCTGTGCGGCCAGTGCAGGTACTGGAAATCTGGTCTTAGTCGAAGGAGACATGGATTCCAGTCAGTATCAGCAGATTCTTACATAAAAATTTCAATAATCAGTGACAAAGTTGAAGTTACGCTGAATACTTCAACAGGACAATGACCCTAAACACTGCTCTAATTCCACAAAGGCATTCATGCAGAGGAAGAAGTACAATGTTCTGGAATGGCTATCTCAGTCCCCAGACCTGAAGATTATTGAAAATCTGTGGTGGGATTTAAAGCGGGCTGTCCAATGCTTGGAAGCCATCAAATCTGACTGAACTGGAGATGTTTTGCAAATAGGAATGGTCCAAAATACCTTCAACCAGAATCCAGGTCCATATTGGAAGCTATAGGAAGCTATTGGAAGCTGTCATTTCTACAAAAGGAGGATCTACTAAATGCTGATGGCAGGTTTCTGTTTGGGGGCCCACATTTACACACCTGCCTCTTTTTGTTTAAGTAATTATAGCAGTTTCCTTAAATCCAATAAACTTCATTTCACTTCTCAAATATCATTGTGTTCATCTGCTATATGATATATTAAACTGAAATTGATTATCCGAACAACCAATGCTTTATGAAGAAAAATCTTGTAAATTATCAGGGATGCCCATACTTTCTCATTCCACTTTATCTGGAGCTTGTTTTCCCCGTTTTAACTTTTGCCTCTTTTTTTCGTTTTAAAAAAAAAAGAAAGTTTTCCTGCAAATGGCAGATTGTAATAGACGGCTTGTTTCATTTAAACAGAGGGGCTTTTTTAAGTCATTTTTGTTGACAAGAGTTGGTTGGTGATTTTGTGTTGTGTAAACTGTTTTTAAAATTTACTTCAAAATTCACCTAAAGCTTTTTACGACGCCGAAGTTGGCTTCCGATTCACAGCTTCCGATTTGCGAATGCATTAAAGGAACAATCCACTGCATTTTTCCCACTAAGATCACCTTAGACCGGGTCCTGTTCAAAACCTGCTGGACCTGGACTGCTCAAACCTGGATTAAATTATGATTTAGATACTGAAGAATACGTTCAACACAGTTTCTGATTTTATACAATTTAAGGGTAATAGGGACAAGGGAAGGACAACTTAAAGCAAAACACCAAAAAAGGAACTATAAAGTGTCATGGCTATAGAACATTTGAGACCCAGATGCTGGAACCCGAAAGAAAACACAGGAGAGAGCTGCGTGGTGAGTAAGCGGATTTAATTGTCAGCAAAGTTAGGGAGTGAGCAGGTTCCGTGCGGGCCACAATACGAGAGGCTGGTTTCTGTGGCATCACTGGTGGATCCGTCAGTAGGGTTTGGAGTCGGCAGCATCGGCAGAGATCCGGGAGGTTGGATGATCGGCAGAGGCTCGCGGTGACACCGGATGAAGCAGACTGAGTGAGGTTTCCAGACAACGGCTGATTCAGGCGACCACTCGTGGCTTGGGGTTTCCTGGAGACAGGTAAAATAAGATAAATTAGGTGCAGGCTTGGAACAAGGTAGCTTGACATGAACTAGACGTGAGGCCAAAATCAGCACCATCAGGGGCAACAGACTGGCGATGAATACTGGTCCAGGAGCTCCTTAAGTAGGCCTGGACTGCTGGATGGTGACTATCTAAATCAGGTGTGTTCAGTCAATCAGGATGTGGAATGAATTGAGTCAGCTAATCAGCAGCAAGCTGGTCAGGGAGAAATGGAAAACATGCAGGGTTGAGGCTCTTGAGGACCAGGGTTGGCCAGCCCTGAACTAACGTTTCTGTTACAATAACAGTAAAAACAAGCAAACAGTTTGCTAAATAAGTATATGTAAATGTGTTATCAATAAATACAGTGTACTTTGTATCTTCTTTTTGCAGTTGGACAGGCTGGATTAAGACATGTTTGTACAAATTCTGTACTGTGAAGGAATTCAAGTCTACACGTGACCATGTCCTCCTCTGCCCCAAAAGCATCCCAGGTTGATCCTGTCAATCTTCCGATTTCATTTAGCCACAATGTTTTCCCTGTGACCACTCCTCATTCTCTAAAACAGGGGTGTCCAAACTACGGCCCGCGGGTAAACTGCAGTCCGCAGGTCTGTTTTTATTGGCCCGCAGCCAATTCTGAAAATATAATTGAAAATGGCCCGCATGACACTTGAGCTCAACTCTGTTGCACTTCTCAATTTCAACACTAGATGGAGTCGGTCACAGAAAGGTGGTTTTCCACTAAACAAAATTAAGCAAATGTGCATTTTATGTCCGTAGCAGCAGGGGATTGTGGGAATCGATCCCCTGATCTAATTAGGGCTCAGTATGAGCGTTTCTGTTTGCCCACGTTTCTTTGCAAATTGCAGTTTTGTAGTTTCACCTTAGTTTATTCTTCCTGTTATGTTTGTTTCTTGTTGTTGCACCCTAAGTGTGGAAGGAGTAGATGTTGATGACACCTGTGCAATGTTCAATGTTGGCGTTATCAAACCAAATGGGCTTGTTGTGCTGGAAAAAATATTACACCTGTAGTTTCTCTCTCTTTCTGCCTCCTGCTCACTGAGAGTTGTGCGGTGTACGGGACACGAACAGCTCTCCAGTTTAGCCAGATTGACACGAACAGCTCTCCAGTTTAGCCAGATTGATTGACAACTCACGAGTCACAAGAAATGGCCACGCCGAAACGAAAGATTGCAAGGGAGAGTAGGAAATTCCAAATGTAGGAAATTCCAAACACGGTGGGAAAATGACTATTTTTTCAAGGAAATCAACGGAAAGTGTGTCTGTTTGATTTGCACTGAAGATGTTGCCGTGATGAAAGAATATAATGCACTATGAGACCAAGCATCAGAGCAGCTACGCTTCATACACAGGTGCCGAAAGAGCACAGAAATTCAAACAGATGGCAGCTAGCCTGCAAGCCCAACAACAGTTTTCTTTCGTGCTAACAAAATACAGGAAAACGCCACAGCAGCAAGCTATGAAGTCGCACAACTTATTGCCCAGCAGGGCAAACCGTTCTCAGACGGGGACTTCATAAAGCAGTGCCTTATCAAAGTCACAGAAGTAATGTGCCCAGAGAAAGTGCAGGATTTCAACAACGTGAGCTTATCAAGAAATACGGTGGTGCGGAGAATCGAGGACTTGTCAGCTAACCTGAAACTTCAGCTGAGAGAGAAAGCTTGTGCTTTTGATTTTTACTCGATAGCGTGCGATGAGAGCACAGACGTCACAGACACCGCACAGCTTTGAATTTTTTTGCAGGGAGTCAATGATAATTTTTGCTGTACGGAGGAGCTGCTTGATCTGATGAGCCTAAAAGGCAGAACGACGGGTGAAAATATTTTTGATGCGGTGTCAGAGGCAGTTGAAAAGATGTGGCTTAAATGGGACAAGCTCTGTGGAGTAACAACGGATGGAGCCCCAGCCATGATGGGTGAGCGCAAAGGAATGGCATCCATGGTGTGCAACAAGGTACAAGAGAGCGGAGGTGAGGCTGTTAGGATGCACTGTATAATCCACCAAGAAGCACTGTGTGCCAAGACTATCCAGCTGGGCGATGTGATGAACACTGTTGTAAAAACTGTCAACATAATTCGAGCTAGAGGACTGTACCACAGGGAATTTCAAGCTTTCTTATCTGACGTGGATGCTATACGGGGATGTCCTCTACTACTCTGAAGTACGCTGGTTCAGCCGCGGCTCTTTACTGCAGTGTTTTTTTCCGCTGAGATCAGAAATCGACAAGTTTTTGAAAGAGAAGGGCCGACCTCTTCATAAACTGAGTGACCCTCTGTGGCTGGCAGACCCTGCATTTTTAGTTGATCTCACTCATCATCTGAATATACTGAACAAGAACCTACAAGGCAAAGAACAGCTGGTGTCCCATCTGTATGCGCACATGAAAGCCTTCTGTGTAAAACTCCGCCTGTTTGAGACACAAATACGAAGCTTTAACGCTGCACACTTCCCTGCGTTTTCTGAAATCAAGTCTGCTTTTCCAAAGGCAGATCTTTCTGCTAAAAAGGAGAAATATGCTTCTGTAATTACATCTCTCATGACGGAATTCAACCAGCGTTTTCAAGATTTTTCTGTCATTGAAAAACAAATCAAGCTGTTCTCGAGCCCCTTCCTGGTGGAGGCAGAAGAGGTGGAGGAGAGTCTGCAGTTAGAGCTGATTGAAATGCAATGTGATGATTCTCTGAAGAGTCAATATCAGCTTCTCTCCCTCCCTGACTTCTATCAGAGTTTGGATCATGCCAAGTTTCCTCTGATGAGACGCCACGGAAAGAGAATAATCAGCCTGTTCGGCTCAACATACATATGTGAACAAACATTTTCTCTGTTACATCAGAACAAAAGCAGACTGAGGTCCAGAATGAAAGATAGCCATCTCTGTGAAGTCCTTCGTATCTCAACCACCAACCCGACATCCCAGCCATCCTTCAATCCAAAGCACAGCATCACTGCTTCCACTGAGAGGAATGTTCTTCACATTATGGGTGAGTTAGAAATACACACAGTAGTCATGTGTCAATATGTCACCTCTTGTGACCTTTGCACAGAACCAGAACTTGTTGTGCATATTTATCACTGCAGGAATGTCTGTAATGAAGGTTTTTTGTCCACAGCTGAAATACATAGACAGAGCTGCAGAAAGAAGGGGGAAATATGGCGTCACTGAAAAAGGAAATTCTATCAAGCTTCAGCTCCAGTTGTGTAAGTTAAAACTGGCGAGTGTCACTGCGAGCATCATCTGAGAGCTTTGATCTCATCCTGTCATTTCTGATCAACAGAAACTACGAACAGCCCACAAAAGATGGCTTGACGAGCAACAATATTGGGAGTAAAATGTTACAGCTGGCAGGAAGGCAGGGGTTTGGGGCGCCACCAACAGGGCATCATGACTTCCATCGCGGTGAGTCCACACACGCCGTCCATTCAGGCCTCCTTCACTATTTTCCTCGTGTAATTAGCAGCGTCTTTCTTCCTCTCTTGGCTTTTGAAACATCTGTTGATTCTTTCTGAGATGATCCCTGAAAATGAAGATGATTAAATTGTCTTCTTACCGTCTGCTTTGCAGCTAACCCCGCTGCATTTATAACTGGTCACCTGGATCAGGTGAGCTCAGTCAAGCAGAAACTGGGAAGACTCAATCCAGTTAACCAGCAAGGGCCTCAGAGACTTCTGCCATAGTGATGGGTTTCCCTAGAATTTCAGCATCCTCATCAGCGACACGTGGAAAGTTAATTTTATCGGGCGCAAGATCTGGGGAGTGTGGACACTCAGATGCATAAAGAGGCCAGTAGAACTTTGCAAATACCGCTGCCAAGGGCCCAATACCCCCTACCAGGGATGTCCCTTACGGACAGTTGGTTGGGGATTTTGTGTTGTGTAAAAGATTTTTAAAATGTTCTTCAAAATTCACCTAATGGAGGAAAAAAATATCAAATGCAAAATGAAAAAAATAGAAAAACACATCAGCAACACTTTTTGTTCTCTTCTTTATTCTAATTACATTTTTCTTTAAATCCCCCCCCCCCCCAAAAGCTGGTCATAGGGGCCCATAAATTCGTATCAGGCGGGCCCTTGCTCTTGGGGATCGGACTAGCGCCAGAAGCCTCACCAGGAGAACCTGACAACAGAAAAAAAACATTTGACTTCACTGGGAAAAACTGCAACCAATCTGTGTGTATAAAATTTTTATAATAAGAAAATGATGTGAAATTTTAAACTTTGTGCCTATACTAAGCATTTACATAAGTCAGTGTGCTAGATGGAAAACAGTTTCATGATGATTACTCTAAAAAGGTTAAATTGCAAGTGTCTGTTTTCATTTGAAGTCAATTTCAAAAGAGTATTTGTAACTATAAATTGTACTTTGAAAAAATATATATTGTGGAGAAATGCGGTGTTTCGAATGTGGAAAGGATGCACTGATGAAAAGCATTTTCATTGAGAAACACTCAAAAAGTATTGAAACTTCATACAGTATACTGAGTATGTTATAACGAATGCATCGTTCTTAAAATGTACTTTGGTTAAAGAGAAACGTCATGTTTTGGAGCAAAGACTTAGAACTCACTCTATTTGCCGCAGACTGCCTCCGGTCCTCACTGGCTCGATTCGTTGCACTATGCCACTGCAGTGGCGGTCTCTGAGCTGCTGGCCTCACCGCCGCTGGCCTCGGCACCGCTGGCCTCGGCACCGCTGGCCTCACCGCTGCCGGCCTCGGCACCGCTGGCCTCACCGCCGCCGGCCTCGGCGCCGCCGGCCTCACCGCTGCTGGCCTCGGCGCCGCTGGCCTCGGCGCTGCCGGCCTCACCGGCGCCGGCCCCTCCGCCGCTGGCCTCGGCGCCGCCGGCCCCTCCGCCGCCGGCCTCGGCGCCGCCGGCCCCTCCGCCGCCGGCCTCACCGCCGCCGGCCCCTCCGCCGCTCGCCTCGGCACCGCCGGCCCCTCCGCCGCCGGCCCCTCCGCCGCCGGCCTCACCGCCGCCGGCCCCTCCGGCCTCGGCACCGCCGGCCCCTCCGCCGCCGGCCCCTCCGCCGCCGGCCTCACCGCCGCCGGCCCCTCCGGCCTCGGCGCCGCCGGCCTCACCGCCGCCGGCCCCTCCGCCGCCGGCCTCACCGCCGCCGGCCCCTCCGCCGCCGGCCCCTCCGCCGCCGGCCTCTCCGCCGCCGCCCCCTGCGCCGGTGACTTTTGCATCTGGTAATTCAGGAGACAAACGTAAAATGGTTAACGTTGAGGTAGCTAAAAGCTGAGCGGTTTGTTAGCTTCAATTTTATTTTACAATGGACGAAGACAATAAAAGCATATTGTGGACGTTTTTCTGTTCCATCAGATTCTGAATTCTTTTAACCTTTATTCTGAATTGCGGGTAGTTCAGCAGGTCTTTGCTTTTCAGGAATGTTTTCACGTGTTCCAAACAGACTCAAACATTTTTGAAAATTCTCCTAAAAATTTCCTACAAAAGACTTTTAATGGAATACTCTATTTACTGAATCACTGTTTATAATCACCCAGGATTGAGCGGCTCTGCAGAGATCTGCGGGTTGCTGTGAGCTGCACGTGCTACAGTGACCTCCTTCACCCTGAAGAAGAGGGCTTCCTCAGCATTGCGAGTGTACGACACCTCTTCTGCTGCCACTGTGTTCTTACCACGTCTACAAGATTACCTGGACACTTTCTGCAGTGGTTGGGATAATCATCCTTTAAGAACAGAGAGTAACATGAGTCGTGCACGTCATCCCATTCCCGAACCAGAAAACATGGAGGTATATACAAATATATGGAGTACTTTGTGATGTTGGTTTATGTGGTGTTATGCCATTGGTTAAACATAATTCTGTTAAAGAACTACAGGGTCGCATTGTTATGACGTCACAGCGGTGTGGGGCAGCGGGAAGCGTGGCTAGACCGAGAGACACACATGTAGAAGGCTGTCTAACGAATGTTCGAATAAAGCGCCCTAACAAGCAAACAGTTGGACCCTTATTTGCTTCCCTCAGTTTAAATAACACGACATGGTGTCAGAAGTCCTGTTAAGTTGTTAGAGGGAAAAAAAAGCCGATTTCGAACATGGCAGACGAGAACGCGCAGCGAGTGCCGGCGGGGCCGAGCGCCACCTTCAATCTACAACCTCCAGAGCCTTTCGACTTTTCAAAGCCGCAAGAGTGGGAAAAGTGGATAAGAAGGTTTGAAAGATTTCGCATTGCCAGTAACCTGAATGCAAGCACGGAGGAAAATCAAATAAATACGTTGATATACTGCATGGGTGATGAAGCTGATGACGTCATGCGTGGACTGAACATACCTGCAGACCGACGAGGGACGTATCAAGGGGTGAGAGATGGCTTCCAAGCATTTTTCATAGTGAAGAAAAACGTTATCTATGAACGTGCAAAATTCAACATGAGAAAGCAAGAAGAAAATGAGACTGTGGATGCCTTTGTTACTGCACTGTATGCATTAGCAGAACCCTGTGGCTATGGGACACTTCATGATGAGCTCATACGGGATCGACTGGTGGTCGGTTTGTCAGATAAACGCCTGTCTGAACGCATGCAGCTAGACCCGGATCTTACGCTGGATAAAGCTATTAACATGGCAAGACAGAGCGAGGAAGTGAAAAGGCAGCAATCTTCACTGCAAGGTGACACCAGGACACAGCCAGGAGATGCTAAATGTGTTGACAGGGTGCACAAAAGCAGCAGAAAGTTTAAAACCAAATCACATACAGATGTCAAACAGAGCAAATCGTGGAGGCCTCAACACAGTAAACCAAATGCACAGTGTCATAAGTGCGGCAGCTCATCACCCCATCCAAAACGTGAGTGTCCAGCTAATGAAACAGTATGTCATGCATGTGGAAAAAAGGGACATTACATGAGAGTGTGTAAAAATAGGAAGACTTTGAGTGAAGTGGAGGAAGATGTCAATGCCTTATTCCTCGGCAGTGTTACCAGCAACGGAGAGCCGTGGATGGTAAACATCATCATAAACAACAGAAGTGTGTCATTCAAAATAGACACAGGAGCTGATGTCACAGTTTTGCCACTTCAGGTGTTCAAAGAGATCTTCAGAGACAGTTGCCCACCCACTCTTCAAAAACCAACCAAGCCTCTGTTTGGACCGGGAAGAAAGCCGTTGGAAGTCCTCGGGTTCACAGAGATGAGACTAAGGAAAGGAGCTAAAGAAGCAAGGGAGGATGTGTACATCCTGAAACACCTGCACACAGCATTGCTGGGAAGACCTGCTATTCACAAGTTGGAGTTAGTTACTCGAATAGACACTCTCAGCATCGAAACACTAAAAGTCAGCTACCCAAAACTGTGCACCGGTCTTGGTGAAGTGAAGCAGCCATACAACATCAAGTTAAGACCAGATGCTCAGCCCTTCTCATTAAAGACACCTCGGAGAGTTCCATTGCCGCTCATGGACAAAGTGAAGCAGGAACTGTCCCGCATGGAAGACTTAGGTGTGATAACCAAAATAGAGGAGCCAACAGACTGGTGTTCTGGCATGGTGGTGGTACCCAAAAAGAAAACAGACAAGGTGCGTATTTGCGTTGATCTCACACACCTCAACCTTTCTGTGTGTCGAGAAAAATACATCCTGCCATCAGTGGAAGAGACACTACGCAAATTGGCTGGAGCCAGGATTTTCAGCAAATTGGATGCTAATATGGGATTTTGGCAAATTCCCCTTACAGAAGAGTCAGCCAAATACACCACCTTTATTACACCATTTGGCCGTTACTATTTTAGGAGGCTACCCTTTGGCATTGCTTCTGCTCCTGAACATTTCCAGAACAGAATGTCAGAAGTCATTAACAGTCTGGAAGGTGTGGTTTGTCACATGGACGATGTGTTGGTTTGGGGCAGAACACAGGAAGAACATGACACTCGCCTACATGTTGTGCTTAAAAGGCTGCAGGAGGCAGGCATTTCACTGAATGTGGAAAAATGTGAGCTGTCAAAGCAGGAGGTGATCTTCTTAGGACATGTCATCTCAGCCAATGGCATTAGTCCTGATCCAAGCAAGACAGAAGCGGTGAAAAAAATGAGAGAACCAACAAATGTTTCTGAACTGAGGAGTTTTCTAGGAACAGTTAATCAGCTTGGAAAGTTCATCCCTCAGCTGGCAGAAAGAGACAAACCCCTGAGAGATCTTCTTTCTAAAAAGAACCACTGGGTGTGGGGGATTGACCAGGCTCAAGCATTTCAAGGTTTAAAAGATTCCTTGGCTTCACCTCCAGTGTTGGCCATGTATGATCCAAACCGGGACAGTAAAGTCTCAGCAGATGCATCGTCGTATGGACTAGGGAGCGTCCTACTCCAAAAATGGGGCAGCGATTGGCGTCCTGTGGCTTATATCTCACGCTCTCTCACGCCAACAGAGCAGAGATACGCCCAAATAGAAAAAGAAGCCTTAGCACTCACTTGGGCTTGTGAAAGGTTCAGAAACTTCCTGATAGGCAAGCACTTCCAGATGGAGACTGACCACAAACCTCTCCTGAGTTTGTTAGGGTCCCAGCAACTGGATGCCCTTCCTCCACGCATTCAACGGTTTAAAATGCGCCGTATGCGTTATTCCTACTCCATATCGCATGTGCCAGGAAAGAGCTTGTGGACGGCAGACATGCTATCACGTGCTCCCCTGTTGAATAATGAAACACCGGATGACAAGGAGTTGCTGGAGGACACAAACATATATGTGGACAGGATAATGGAGAACATACCAGCAAGCACCTTCTATTTGGATCACCTGAAACAAGAGCTGCAACAGGACAGTGTGTGTGCACGTGTGATGCAACTCTGTGAGCAAGGATGGCCGACTCACTACAACGGTGAACCAGCAATCAGACCCTACTGGGCGGAACGAGCATCACTCTCAGTACAGGATGGACTGCTGCTTAAGGTTGACAGGCTTGTTATCCCTTCTTCACTGAGAAATGGGGTGCTCACAACACTGCATGAAGGTCACCAAGGAGTCGTGAAATGCAGGGAACGTGCACGGCAGTCGGTGTGGTGGCCTGGATTAAGCCAACAGATAAATGAGTTAGTTCTCTACTGCCGGATCTGCAGTAAAGAGAGGTATAATCCTGCAGAACCGTTGTTGCCAACCCAGTACCCAGGAAGACCGTGGCAAAAACGCAGATTTGTTCATGCTGGGAGCTAAAACTTACCTGCTGGTAGTGGATTATACATCCAGATTTGTGGAAATTGCTTTGCTTTCAACCACAAAGTCTGCAAATGTGATTCACCATTTAAAATCTATCTTTGCACGCCACGGCATTCCAGAGCAGCTGGAGTTCTCTGGAGCTGTTTTTGCAGAGTTTGCACAATCGTATGGATTCCATCACATCACCAGCAGTCCCAAACACCCTCAGAGTAATGGTGAGGCTGAGAGAGCAGTCAAGACCATAAAAGAACTCCTGAAGAAAGCTGCTGATCCCTATCTTGCACTGCTCGCATACAGAGCTACTCCACTGCAGAACGGATACAGCCCTGCTCAGCTTCTCATGGGGAGGAGGCTTCGCACCACAGTGCCGACACTTCCAGCTCTTCTACAACCTGCTCTTCCCGACATGGAGGCTGTTTCACATAAGGAGACCGAGAAGAGGATGAAAGATGCACAGATATTTAATCAGCGCCATCGAGCACGGAACCTTCACCAACTTGTTCCAGGACAAGAAGTGTGGATACCAGATTTAGGATCAAGTGGAGCTGTGGTGAGCAGACACACAACCCCTCGCTCATACATGGTTGAAGGACCTTATGGGACAGTAAGGAGAAATCAACGTCACCTTGTTGCCATGAAGACTTTACACGAACAGAGCCAGAGCGACACAGAGCAACGGGTTTCAGGCTGTGCTCCAGAACAACAACCACCAGAGTCCCTGATCCCAAACTCATCTAAACTGACATCTACCCCCAGAACCAGGTCTGGGAGAGCTGTTATAAAACCAACCAGACTGGACTTATAGATTGTTTGAATATGAAACATTTTCAGGGATGTTGGAGAAAAAGAATGTTTTGTAGTTGTGTTTTTTTTACAACTACTTTCTATAGAAACACTCTTCAACCTTAATGCAGAGTTCCTTGTGAGGGTTGTTAAACAATGATAGTCTAATGATTGTTTGTTCTATTTCAAAAAGGGGAGGTGTGGTGTTATGCCATTGGTTAAACATAATTCTGTTAAAGAACTACAGGGTCGCATTGTTATGACGTCACAGCGGTGTGGGGCAGCGGGAAGCGTGGCTAGACCGAGAGACACACATGTAGAAGGCTGTCTAACGAATGTTCGAATAAAGCGCCCTAACAAGCAAACAGTTGGACCCTTATTTGCTTCCCTCAGTTTAAATAACACGACAGTTTATTTGCTCTTTACCATTTATTTATTTCTGTGGCTTGCAGGACATGGAGATTCTGCATATTAACCCTTGTGCTATCCTAGGCACTTTAACGTTGGGACATCTAGAGCAGCGGTCCCCAACCCCCGGGCCGCGGACCGGTACGTCATTTGGTACCGGGCCACACAGAAAATGACTTCCGTTTTATTTATTTCGGAATCTGAAAGATCTTTTATTTTGAAAATTGCCCCATTCTCTGTTCCATCCGTCTATGTTACTCTTGACGCAGCCAATGCGCTCGTCTCAGTCACGTAATAGGATACGGATAAAATAAAACCCAGGAACTAGCAAAATGAGTAAAAAAACAAATGTTTTTGGAAAGTTTCTTTGCCAAGGGGAAAAGGCCCAGCCAGCAGACAGAAGAGGAGCATTCCACTCCCAAAAAAAGAAAGCTACATTTAATAGACAGTATCAGGAGTCCTACTTAAAATTCAGATTTATCCCAACGGGAGATTCCCTCCAACCATTCAGCATTGTAGTCAGTCGGATTTTCCATGCCCTTATTTTGAAGGCACGTTGAAATGTTATAATAGCGACCAGGGAGTGATGCGGGCAGAGGACGTAGCTCATGTCATAATTCCTGTTTATCGTTATGTTTGGAAAATACCAGAGTTTTCATGCAAGTCATTATTTTGTAGTACTGTAGTGTCGGTCACGTGCACGTTTGGTCTGCTGTCGGAGTTCTGCAGGCTCAGGAACTCAGCTCAAATAGGGTTGACCAAGGTTGTTTCTTTTTGCCCACGTGTCCTTTCCTCTGGCAGTTATGTTGTTTCACCCTTAGTTATTTCTTCCTGTTATGTTTACTTCTCTTTAGCACCATGAGTGTGGGAATGGGAGAGGATGACAACACCTTTGCAATGTACAATGTTCAACGTGTCAAAATAAAAGCGCTGAGTACGTCTTATCACGTGTCTCTGCCTTTATTGCAGCGTTGCTGCAGCGTGTGTCCACCACATAACATACCGGTCCGTGTCACAATAAAGGTTGGGGACCACTGATCTAGAAACCACTAGACAGTGCTCTGAACCTTTTTTCTTCAATATTTGTGATCTTCACTGGTGACCATGGATTACATGAAATCCTCTTCACCTTTATCATGGTAGGGAGAACACATTAATGTAAGGGTGGGGTCATAGGAAAACACAAGGGTTACGTGGGAGGAGAGTGGACTTCCTAATCAGGACCAGTCAGACGTCATTGTGCCGAACAGCATTGTGCCCACTGACAGATGAACAGATGGCAGTTTTAAGAAGTGCAGTTGACCCAAGAGCTGAATCAGACTCCTTTGGCTGAAATGTTTACATTGCAGCTGTTCAGTTGTGAAAAAAAAAAAAAAACAAGAGGCCAGTGGAGAAAGCTGAGAAATGGTTTAAAAATGTAAAAAGATTAGATCAGTTAATTGGTTATTAGTGTTTTTTTAATCAGTCTCCAAAGTTTTGTCATATGCCAGTTTTAGATGAACACTAATGTGGGCAAATTCCTTACAAAAAAATTCCATTGTTACCACAAAAACATGTCGTTACAAAAAAATAAATAAAAGTACATTAACATCTTTTTGAATCAGTGGTTTATTTGAGAGCAAAAACTCAATGTTTTTTTTAACAAGAGTAAAACATTCAATGCTGCAACAAAATTCCTGGTAACAAAATTTTTATGAACATAAAAACCCAAGAATTTGCAGGAGCCCAAATCCTGGATGACATGTCTGGATACAGGCAAGGAGATCACATCTGAAAGATGTGTAGTCTTTGTAATGACCTGGGAGTTTTCAAGATCTCATAGCAGGTGGAGGCTGTGGGATAGCAGCTGCAAACCATCTCCACAGACAGGCTCTTCGGCAAAATCTCCCATCCGCTCCAGAATTTGGCTAAGTTTATCAGTTCAATTGCTGTTCCTGTGAGCATTAATGAAGCAAAATCCAGAATAAAGATTAGGTTTCAGTTTACTGGTTTAACAAGAAAAAAAAAAAGTAACTTTACAATTTTCAAACTCAAAGTCAGTGAAGCTAATTTGGACAAATATGTATTTAACAGTGATAAGAGTAACAATGCTTTTAATGTTTCCATTCATTCATTAATGAATGTTAAGGTTCTTTCTGGAATTGAATTTTTTTTTAAATAAAAGCTTTAATTTTCTCTATCTTCAACTTGTTCTGAACATGGAAAAAAGTTAACAAAATGATCTAAGAGCAAGAACACAGAAATACAATAAATCTACATGAATAAACTAGAGAAATTAATAAAGAATAACATTCTTTATCTTAATAATTTGCATTGGAACACACAAAAAACAACCTGCTGTAAACAAAATAAATAGGAACATTTTCAGGAACACGCTTTTGGAATAAAAAAAATCAAACTATAAAGTAATATATAAATAAGCAAGCTACATAAAATAAAACATTACTAATTTGAATAAATAAGAACAAAAATAATGTGTTAAGAACATTATTTAAAAAAAAAAGAACCAAACAAAGTGCGTAAAAATAAGCCTACTAATAATTACAAATAACTCAAACAAGAAAGGGCAGACAAGAAAAACTATTATGTTTGAATAAAAAACAAAAGCTTAGTGAATGTATAATAAAAAAAAATGGCAAACATGAACAAACAAACGTTACAAACTGTGCAAAATATAAATACAATGAAAGCGTTTAAACCGCTGCCTGGTCTGCAAATTGCGGCCTCGTCGTGACGTGTCCTGGTCTTTATTCCTGTGAAATAAGGGAAATAATTAAAGCCTCAGACAATAATTAAAATGGTGATTTGAACAGCAGTATATTACTGACCTTGTTTATATTTTGTGGTCGTCCTGCAGGAACAAGATTGCGTCCACTTTACCAGGTTTCAGTGAAGTTCTCCGCTAATCTATCGTACGGCCAGCTGCGCTAAAATCTTGCTCACTGCTGCTGCTGCTGCTTGCGGGTATGCACAACACGGATCTTGCTAACTTGGCATATTTCGGGCATATACTCGAGTTTATTCTCCACCAGCCAAGCAAATCTCGGTGATCAGCCATGGCGTGCTTTTGACTAATATACAAGTTAACCTAATCTTGAACAGGAGCATCATCGTCATCATCCGTATTTTCCCACTCACTGAAAAAAGAAGCCCTTTTTCGTTTTGCTGCAGGTGGAGAAAGGGGGCTGAACGTGTGCGCCTCGTCCTCCTCGTTTTCAAAAGTAGTGGTGGCTTCTCCTCTTTGATCTTCTTCTTCTTCTTCTTCTTCCAGAAGTGTGCGGACATGTGCATGCTCCTCTGACACTTCTGTCGGTGTCATCATTCTGAGTTTGTTGAAGTTAGGCCACAGGAATAGTGCAACTTTGTGCAACATATGTATTTTGACTTTTTGATTCAAAAGTTCAGAATGCCTGTGGCGCACAAACGCCTGCTGAGGATTATCCGCAGAACTGGGTTGACAGTGCTTTTTTAACCTCTCATTCCAGGGGCAAACTAGATTCAGTGTGATATATATTTATCTCCTTCCAGTTCTCCTTGTGCTTCACAGAAAGGCTCTAGAAAGGAGATTAAAAAATCCAACAAATCTGGTGCAATGTTGTCCATGCGCACCTCATCCCCCATTTCCCATGAGTTTTAGGGGCTAGAGCCAGGGCCAACGCCCGGCTCGCCACACTGTTGTACGTGTTTAAGAATGAGCAAATAGCAGCAGTGCATGGAGGGGTGAACGGGAGAGCATCTCTCCTTCCGCTTGTGTCGCGGCAGCATTATGGTAGGAACAGGGCTGGTTAAAAAAACACATCAGTAAAATAAGCAACGAGGCGCGTGCGTCAGAGGTTTCCTTTCATAACAAACACTGTTGCTCCGCTGACGCCTCTGCGCTCCGCGCTCGCCAAGCGCGCTCCTTGTTTCCCCTTCCTATCCTCTCCGACACCTATGGCCAGGGCGGCTCCAGGGAGGAGCGCTTCGTCCCCATTGCGCCGGTGGACAGAGCAAATCGTGTCTGTGCAGAGCAATCGGACTTAATACTGTACGTTTTGTGGATGAGGGGCGGATGCGTTGTTACGTGTGGGAGCCATCAGACTGCCATCTGTCCCGCAGCTCTATGTAAACCAGCAGCAGGAGAACATGTCTCCAGCTGTGAGCTTTTCAGCTCAGTCCTTAGAAATCGTAAAAACGATCACGTCGATTTGTGTTTCCAGTCGTGTCCCGACAAAATAAAGGCTGATGTTATTCCCACATATTTACGTGCAGCCAAGCTGCAGATTGCAGCTTTTCCCGCATGGATTCATGTTCATCCAGGCTAAACGTTGTAGTGCATGTTAGCCTTCACATAACCATACTTCGTTCTGCCACAAAAAGCACTGATCATTAAAAATAAAATGATGAGCAAAGAGGGGCTTCATAATAACCATAACAAAACAATAATAAACATACCTTTAAAAGATCATCTCATATATATGGAGCTGCTAATAGATGGACTCATGTCACTGTGACTCTGAGGTAAATTCCCTCCTGAGCATGCGCTGTTCTCTCCGTCACGCAGCTGACCGGCTTTTCCAAACCCGTTGGTGATGGTGGATTTTTTCACGCTGCTTTTAACGATTGCTTTTAACTTGAAAGCTGCATCATATTGTAGTGGCGATCACGTGCACGTTGGGTCTAATGGCACCAAAGGATTCTGGCAGGGCTCCAGACTGCGACCATTTGGTCGCATTTTGCGACCAAAATTTGAGAGTGTGCGACTGAATTTTACATCCAGTCGCACATGTGTGACCAGTAAATTTGCCCCCCCCCACCCTCCGTATTTTTTATACATTTAACGTGGAAACGGCACGTCAATGATCAATGAAATAATCAATGAGACGCGAGCGCACACGCACGCAAATACACACACAAACTCGCACTCATACTCATGAGACGAGAGCACACACTCGCGTAAGTGGCTAAAATGCGTGGAGGGGGAGGGGCATAGAGATAATCGAGCGAGCGTAAACATCTGTGGGAATGAAACGGAGACAAATATCATCACAACCTGTGCGTGCATCTGAGCTATGAGCAAGCGAACCATTGATTCATTCTTCCGACCTGCGGCTAGTGTACCAGTGCCAGAGTCTACAGCAGGGGTCTCAAACTCGCGGCCCGCGGGCTATTTGTGGCCCCCACCTTGAAATGAAAGTGTAATTTTAATGCGTCCTTCCAGTTTGTATGAATGACACCTTTTCATTGTCGTGTGCGGAGCTGACAAACCAACCAATCACAGTGGAGTAAATGACTATTGGGGGCGTGACAATGACCGGGCTTGAAAGCAGGAAACCTGACAGCCCCCTCCCCGGATCACATGAAGGAGTTCCTTACTTTCCTTTTTAGAACGTATCTATTCGCTCGTAATTTTCTAAATGCATGCAGTCCGTGCTGAACTTTTCTCTGGGCCGCACAGACCCGGATGTTACGGGGGTTACGGTTAAGCGCGCGGCGTCGCATCCCCCCAACCAAACGGGTTATGCACGGCTGTTAGGGCAGCTCACCGCTCTCGCGGGAGTCGGATCAGCTGAGGAGAATAAATGTCCCACACCTACATGCGTGACAGCTAACGGGCCTTTAGCATCAAAGATGTTCGAGCAACAACACGGTTTAGTCCGAGACGCACCTAAAACACGTGGTGAAAATGCAAGGATAGACGTGTTTGAGATGAACCAGCGGCTCGCCTGGATCATTGGGTTCAGCTCAATTTAGTTTTAATATTCCTCTCCCCCCTTAGTATGATCTGTGTTATTATATATTTTATATTTATTTGAATGTTTTGTAATGGATGTAGCCTATTTTTAATCAATTGGTATTTTAAATTATTTCAATTTCTCACTTAACTACAAAAACCATCAGGACACATGTCCCATAATGTATTATTTGTAGTCAGTTCAGTACTAAATTTCCAGCTGCGTTCGGTAGGTTGGGGCCTTGCTGCTCCCGCCCCTTTCTCCTGATATTTTTGTGATGATTGACAGGTGATGTTGGAGCAAAAACAAAAATATATATCACACACCAGGGGTGTATTCCAGGAAGCATGTTTAAACTAGCCTGACTTTAAGCCTGAACTCTGGCTGAAATCCGCCTGAACTTGCTTACTCGGGGTATGTCGGTTCCAAAAGACCGGGGGGGTATTCCAGAAAGCAGGTTATGCTAGCTCCCACGATAAGTTTGAGGCTAAGGAAGTTGATAACCTCAGCTTTCGGTTCCAGAAATGGAGGTATGTTTCAGGGTAGGTCAAGTTACCATGGCAACCCATGCTCTGAACATAACCTGGTCCGGAGCAGGTTTAGTTGAAGCTTAGTTTGTTTACAGAGAGGTGAAGCAGCATGGCGTGTCCATTTGAAGATGATTTAGTGGATGAAGAAGCTCAGATAATACTTTTTCCACCATGAGAGGGTGATAAGACCACACACATATGGATGTTGGAAAGATAAACTTTTTTACTTTGATCTAACTTAATTATTTGCTTCAGTTAAGATAAATCATTTTTTTGTTAGGTCACCTTAAAAATAACACGTAGTTTTCAGACAATTATTTTCCTTTCGTTTAAATTAATTCAATTAAGTAGGTGTAACTTTGATGCTGCTGTTAGATCGGCACCGCAAGGGATTCTGGGATATCATTCCCTTTGCCTGTCTGGACGGATTTGGGTTTAAGTGTGAGTTTTTGACCAAATGTGTTTAGTTGTATAGCTCTTTTACTGTGTTTCACCGTGTTTTGCCGAGCTATATTGTCCTACTATGCTTACGTCTCTGCACCATGAGTGAAAGTAAGGGAAAGGATGATGAGTTTATATAGCACCCCTACCACCTTATCCTGTTATGACAGTGATGGAATACACTGTGGTGAATTTTTGCACTCCGTGCATTTTTTTCCGTTCTTTTTATTGTTATAAAAATGAGCATATCTGCCGGCTCAAACTTAGACATATGAAAGTTCAAGAAATATAAGTAATTAAGATGGAAAAAAGATTAATGAAGTAATGTGACATTTAGTTAGATAAATATGTACATTTGAGTTGTATAAACAATTAAGTTTGAATTAATTTAACTAAATTATTTAAATTATTTTTCAAGCCGTGTTACTTTTTTGATGGATTTATAATTTCTATCCGCCGTCATTAATCTCAGACTCCGTCTCACTGAAGTATAGCGCTTTCTTTTTTTCTCCACGCGTTTCCATGGTGACTCCAGAAATCGGCGATCTATTGAGAATGTCTTTATGTACCGTGCGTTAACCCAGGGTTACCAAGTCGAGCGTAATTACGCCAACTCATATCCGGTCTTTTGGAACCGACATACCCAGAGTAAGCAAGTTCAGACGGATTTCAGCCAGAGTTCAGGCTTAAAGTCAGGCTGGTTTAAACATGCTTCCTGGAATACCCCCCGGGTATGAGTCGGCGTAATTACACTCGACTTGGTAACCCTGGGTTAACGCACGGTACATAAAGACATTCTCAATAGATCACCGATTTCTGGAGTCACCATGGAAACGCGTGGAGAAAAAAAGAAAGCGCTATACTTCAGTGAGACGGAGTCTGAGATTAATGACGGCGTATGAAGATTATACGTCCATCAAAAAAGTAACACGGCTGCATCATCAAAAGAAAGAGATTCTGCTTGTAGTAAGAACAGACAAAGTAAACGCGCAAGTTTCTGATCTTATTTCCATTTTCCTTGTGACGCATATACAGTGATCCCTTGCTACAACGCGGTTTATTTTTCACGGTTTCGCTACTTCACGGATTTGCATCGTGCATTGTGTTCTGCATTCTGATTGGCTAAAAAGTCACTCTGCTTCTTCTCTACCTGTGCGTCAATAACGTTGCAGTTAAAAATAAATACAAAAATAACGTTGCAGTTTAAAATGTACAGGTACGTAAAGCAGCTTGCCAAATTTACATTACGTACGTGCAAATTCTCTTGCAATTTTGCGTTTCTCTAAAAAAGAGCGACAACAACTGCCTATCACTATGTTCTTCTCCCGAACAAACACACACAGCTGCACCGCGGGCTTCAAAAGAAGATAACACTGCAAAGCAAAGTCGGGATGCAGCGGCTCAGTCTGTAGTCTAGAGCAGTGAAATACACCTGAGTCACTATTTGTCCGACTGTACTTTGTATTTTTTTCATAATCATTTTAAATTTTCTCCCGTTTAATCCTGTTACTCCGGTCGCAGTGGGCGGGGCTAATCTCCGCGATTTGAAGCCTTCTTTTCACATTGATGATTAAAATGATTATTTGACAGTACAGTACAGAAGTTATTTGTTGAAAAAAACGTTTCTAAAGTACCTTTATTTGTGAAACAAATGCTTGAGCCTGTAAAATGGTCTGTTCTTTCTCTTCAATGTGTAATAGAGTATTTAATTGTATATTAATTGTAAGAAAAAAATAAAGGTTTCTACTTCGCGGATTTTGCCTATCACGGGTTCTTTTTGGAACATAACCCCCGCGAAAAACAAGGGTTTACTGTATATATGACTTATCCAATTTTGCCACCTTAAATGAATTACTTCTATTGGTAACATATAATTGAGTTAAATTTAATCAACCTAATTTCTTACGTCTATAAAACTTAATTGTTTCTACAACTCAAATGTAAGTATTTATCTAACTAAATGTCATATTACTCCAATTCAATTAATATTTTTACCATCTTAATTAATTATTTTCTTGATCTATCATATGTCTAGGTATGAGCCGGCAGATATGCTCATTTTTATAACAATAAAAAGGACGGGGGGGAAAAAAGAATTTTCCGTCATTGACATTACAGAACTACCTGGAAGGGGTGCTATATAAACTCATCATCCTCTCCTTCACTCTTACTCATGGTGCAGAGACATAAGCACAGTATGACAAAATAACTCAGAAAAACATGGCAAAACACAGTAAAACAGCTAAACAACTAAACACATTTGGTCAAAAACCCACACTTAAACCCAAATCTGTCCAGACAGGCAAGGGGAATGATATCCCACAATCCCTTGCGGTGCCGATCTAACAGCAGGACCAACGTTACACCTACTTAATTGAATTAATTTGAATGAAAGTAAAATAACTGTTTGAAAACTGCGTGTTATTTTTAAACTGACTTAACAAACAAATGATTTATCTTAACTGAAGCAAATAACTAAGTTAGATCAAAGTAAAAAAGTTTAATTTTCCAACATCCATATGTGGTCTTATCACCCTCTCACGGTGTAAAAAGTATTATCTGAGCTTCTTCATCCACTAAATCATCTTCAAATGGACACGCCATGCTGCTTCACCTCTCTGTAAACAAACTAACCTTCAACTAAACCTGCTCCCGACCAGGTTATGTTCAGAGCATGAGTTGCCATGGCAACTTGACCTACCCTGAAACATACCTCCATTTCTGGAACCGAAAACTGAGGTTATCAACTTCCTTAGCCTCAAACTTACCGTGGGAGCTAGCATAACCTACTTTCTGGAATACCCCCCAGGCGATCTGAACAGCGTTGCGTCCACCTGGGTGATCTCAAACACGCTTATTGTGCATCTTGGCTGCATTTATTTGGTGTCACCAAGATAAATTTATAGCTCAGTTTTTGAGCCTCTCTTTGATCTCAGGTATCTGTATCGATTGTTCTGATGTCCAGTGAACATCGCCCGTTCTTTTACAGTTTACCTTCGCCTGTCAGTTTACCTTGTTGTTGTTGTTGCTTCAAAAGTGCAGATTAAAATGTGACACTGAATTTGAAACAGTGCATTGTAATTTCTGCATCTATTATTAAAGCATTTATTCATAATACAGTGGAAATTAGTAGATTTGGTTAGAATGTTGTTTTACGGTATGCGCCCCTAAATTTTCTGGTTGTGCCCCTTAAAATTTTCAGTTAGGGGTCACTGTGCTCCTAGTGAAAAAAGTTACCGTAATTTCCGGACTACAAGCCGCTACTTTTTTCCTGCGCTTACAGCCTTGCGGCTTATTCAGTGACGCGGCTAATTTATGGATTTAATTGGCGGCCGCCATGTACATACTTTCGAACTCAGTGAATAGTTTGAATTCTCTATCTAACACCAAGCACAAGGCTTTTATATTCAACACACCTCTTAGCAGCCAAACAGCATGGACTTGACTTCAGGTCTTAGACACTTCAGTTATGGTTCAACAAAATGAAACACGCATGCCCGGCCGCATCCCAGAATCCTTTGGGGCCATTAGACCCAACGTGCATGTGATCGCCGCTACAATATGATGAAGCTTTCAAGTTAAAAGCAATCGTTAAAAGCAGCGTAAAAAAGTCCACCGTCACCAACGGGTTTGGAAAAGCCGGTTTGCTGCGTGACGGAGAGAACAGCGCATGGAGTGAATTTACACTCCATTTACGGTTTCTAAGGAAACCGTAAAAGCGGAATTTTGCTTTGAAAAACTCACAGCCTCCGTGTGAGCTGGAGATATCTTCTCCTGCTGATTGAGCTGCGGGGCCGATGGCAGTCTGATGGCTCCCACACGTAACAACGCATCCGCCCCTCATACACAAAACGTACAGTTTTAAGTCCGATTGCTCTGCACAGAAACTATTTGCTCCTTACACCGGCGCAATGGGGACGAAGTGCTCCTCCTTGAAGCCGCCCTGGCCAGAGGTGTAGGAGTAGATAGGAAGGGGAGACAAGGAGCCCGCGGGGCGGGAGCGGAGCGCAGAGGCGTCCGCGGAGTGCAGAGGCTTCTGAATTCTGACGCACGCGCCGCACTGAGGCGCGCGTATCGCGCTGAGGCGCGCCCTTTTCAGTCGCCGCTGCTTTATTTTACCGGTGTGTTTTTTAACCAGTCCTGTTACTCCCATAACGCTGCTGCGACACAAGCGGAAGGAGAGCTTTTCCCCTTCACCCCTCCATGCACTGCTGATACTTGCTCATTCTTAAACACATACAACAGTGTGGCGAGCCGGGCGTTGGCCCCGCCTTTAGCCCCTAAGACTCATGGGAAATGTGGAATCGCGGATGTAAATTTCCTCATTATAACTGAGGGATGTAATGTTGATTATATGGTTACTGTTTGTAATTTTATGTATGATACCTAGATTGTCAATAAGTAAAAAAAAAATGAAATAAAAACACCATAACTGAGGAACTTGTGAACAGAATATAGGTCCATGCTGTTTGACAGATGTCGATACACTCAAATACGTGAGCCAGAGGCAAAGCTGGCACCACCCACAATGTGCTAATAAATTGCACTCACTCTGGGATGCTGGCCTTGATCTGTCAGGATGACAATATTGCCTAACACATGCGCGGCTTGTACTCTGACGCGGCTTGTGTATGTATAAAAGCAGTCAAACACGTGTAAATGGGAGGGTGCGGCTTGTAATCGGGTGCGCTTTGTAGTCTGGAATTTACGGTAGTCTGGAGCCCTGTTCTGGGATGCGGCCGGGCATGCGTGTTTCTTTTTGTTGAACCATGACTGACGTGTCTAAGACCTGAAGTCAAGTCCATGCTGTTTGGCTGCTTAGAGGTGTGTTGAAAAACAAATGACTTGTTGCTTGGTGTTTGATAGGGAATTCAAACCACTCACTGAGTCCGAAAGTACGTACATGGCGGCTGCCAATTAAATCCATAAATTAGCCGCATCACTGAATAAGCCGCAGGGCTGTAAGCGCAGGAAAAAAAGTAGCGGCTTATAGTCCGGAAATTACGGTATTCATTTTAGTACCCGAATTTCAGGTCGGTTCGGACTCGGGCTGAAAATCTTAATAATAATAATAATAATAATACATTTTATTTAAAAGCGCCTTTCAAAACACCCAAGGTCACTGTACAAAGTTAGAGGTAAAATACAATAAAATCACAAGTTAAAAACAATAAATAAATTGGATTCATTAGTAAAATCAGCTGACAGAAAATGAGAAACTGTGTTCCGGAAATGCAAGCTTAAACAGATAGGTTTTGAGTCTGGATTTAAAGATCAGAAAGGAGTCAGTGTTACGGAGGTCTGGGGGGAGAGAGTTCCAGAGTTGGGGAGCAGAGCGACTGAAGGGACGGCTCCCCATGGTGACCATACGGGCCGGAGGGACAGAGAGCTGAAGGGAGGAAGAAGACCGAAGAGAGCGAGAGGGAGTGTTAATATGGAGGAGATTAGAGAGATAGGAGGGAGCCAGGCTATGGAGGGCTTTAAAAGTGTAGAGAAGGATCTTGAACTTAATCCTAAAGGCTACCGGAAGCCAGTGCAGTTGCTGGAGAACGGGAGTGATGTGATGGAAGGAGGGGGTTCTGGTGATGATGCGGGCAGCTGAATTCTGGACTAACTGAAGCTTATTTAGAGTTTTGTTGGGAAGACCAAAGAGAAGAGCATTGCAATAGTCGAGACGAGAAGTGACCAGACTATGAACTAAAATGGAGGCGGAGTGGATGGTGAGGGAGGGGCGGAGTCGATTAATATTACGTAGATGATAGTAGGCTGACCGAGTAATGCTATTGATATGGGATTGAAATGATAATGTACTGTCAAGGATGACACCCAGACTCTTTACTTGAGGGGAGGGGAAAACTGGAGAGGAATCGATGGAAAGGTTAAAATTAGAAACTTTGGAAAGGGTGGATTTGGAACCTACGAGGAGTAATTCGGTTTTATCACTGTTAAGTTTGAGGAAGTTTAGGGTGAACCAGGTTTTTATTTCAGACAGGCAGGAGGAGAGGGAGGCAGGTGGAATAGAAGAGTTGGGTTTACTGGACAGATAGAGCTGAGTGTCATCCGCGAAACAATGAAAATCAATATTGAATTTACGAAATATATTGCCAAGGGGTAGCAGGTAGGTAATGAAGAGGAGGGGACCGAGAACAGAACCTTGAGGAACACCAGATGAAATAACTGAGGGTTGGGATTTGAAAGAATTCAGTTGAATAAACTGAGTGCGGCTTGAAAAATAAGAATGAAACCAGCGGAGGGGGATGGACTCGATACCGAGGGCTGAAAGTCTGTGGAGGAGGATGGAGTGAGATATGGTGTCAAATGCTGCGCTCAGGTCGAGGAGGATGAGGATGGTGATGAGTCCAGAATCAGCTGCAAGGAGAAGGTCATTGGTGATTTTTAGTAGGGCAGTTTCTGTGCTATGAAGGGGACGGAAACCAGATTGAAAGGGTTCAAAAAGATCATTTTGGGTGAGATGATGGGAAAGTTGGGAGGCGACTATTTTTTCAAGAATTTTTGAAATGAAGGGGAGGTTAGAAATAGGACGAAGATTATGAAAGGAATTGGGGTCTGAGCCGGGTTTTTTTAGGATGGGTCTGACTGCAGCGATCTTGAGGAGTGAGGGGACAATACCTCACACCTTACCTCTAGTAAAAAGTATTGAACCCTGACGACACATCGTTATCATGATGTGATTGGCTGGATATCGGTGTGTTCTTAGATCGACTAGTTCTAGTGAAACAAGGAAAGCGGTGTCTTCCCCCTCGAATTTTTTTTTTAACATTGAATTTCGGGGTCATCAAAAATGTTAGGGTTAAAAAACATTCAGAATGAGAATTCAAAGGTTAAAAAAATGGAACAGAAAAAAATCCATAGCATATCTATCTATCAATCTAACTATACTTTCCATACACAAAAAAAATGTAATAAGGAAACAATTTCTCACCTTTCCTCAACTTGAGGGGATGCTGCTTATCGTTCTGTTAGTTTCTGGGGGGGAAAAAAACAAAAAAAAAAAAACAGCCGTTATGATAGATGTAACTTCCTATTGAAGCGACTCTGTAGCATAAATAAAAAGCAAAGTCAAAACCAGAAATGCTTTTTCATTTTCAAAATGAAGCTGCATTTTTTGAAAATGAAAAAGAAAATGAAAAAGCAATCCACCAAAATGCTTTTTCATTTCCTTCCTCAACACAGTTTATTCTGTCACTTAATTAAAATGAAAATGGTATTTGACATTTCATTTTCAAGACGTTCTCTGGTAAATGTGTAGCATGATTCATTTAGAAATGTCTAATTTGACATTTCTTCTTTCACTTTCGGTTTCTCCCATCAGGGGTCGCCACAGCGAAAAAACCCTCCCTCGAGGATGAGTCGCATGGTTAACATGGCAAATGGATTAATAGAAATGCTTTTTCATTACGCACCGCGGACAAGCTTTAATTCTTCGGACCGCCAGCTGCCTTCGCATAGCGGAGCACGAAGCTCCCGATGATCGCTGAAGGCGGAAATGCTGCTGCGATCTGAGAAACCATCATATGAATTTGTGTTTCCAGAGGTGTCCAGAACAAAATAAAGACTGATGTAATTCCCATATATTTACACATTTATTTGCAGCTTCGTGCAGTCTGAAGAGCAGTGAAATACACCTGAGTCACTATTTGTCCGACTGTACTTTGTATTTTTTATTATCATTTTAAATTTTTCTCCTGTTTAATTCAATTACTCTCGGGTCGCGGTGGGCGGGGCTAATCTCCGCGATTTGAAGCCTTCTGTTCACATCGATGATTAAAATTATTATTTGACAGTACAGTACAGAAGGTCTGTTGAAAAAAAAAACGTTTCTAAAGTGCTTTTATTTGTGAAACAAATGCTTAAGCCTGTAAAATGGTTTGTTCTTTCTTTTCAATGTATAATAGTTTTATTATACATTGAAATAGATTAAGTTTTTAATTGTATATTATTGGTAAGAAAAAACAAAGGTTTCTACTTCACAGATTTTGCCTATCACGGGTTCCTTTTGGAACGTAACCCCCGCGAAAAACAAGGGTTTACTGTACCATTTTAATTTTAATTTTAATTAAGTGACAGAAAAAGCTGTGTTGAGGAAGGAAATGAAAAAGTATTTTGAAGTATTGCTTTTTCTTTTTAATTTTGAGTCAAAAAATGCAGCTTCATTTTGAAAATTAAAAAGCATTTCTATTAATCCATTTTAAATGTCAAATTAGACATTTCTAAATGAATTATGCTACACATTTATCGCTTACATATCTTCCTAGTAACAAAATTAATAATTATATCTATCTTTGACAGCCAACACACAAGTACACTGTGTGAAGATCAAATCATGTCTTCCACTTAGCTAGCTCATGGTAGGTGGAACGGTTTTGAAAGGCTGAATAATGTCATGTCAATAACAGTAGCTTCTCACATTTTCCTTTAAATTAGTCTGCACACAACGCGGGATTTAGCAAAAGGAAGTCCATTAAAGTGACGATGACCCCCCCCCCCCCCGCCCCGCAACGTCTGGGGGGGGGGGGGTTACACCGTGCGCGCGAGCACCTACTGCCCCTCCATCGAGAGCAAACACCCACGACACAACTACTCACTCTTCTCTGCGCAATGATTAGAATTCACAGAGTTTACCGCTGAATCTGCGTGCGGCGTCAAAGTACCACACACACCGAACACACCTCCCCCTACCTGGCTGCCGTCGAGAGCTGCGGCCGGCAGGGGAAAAGGTGGCGCACTCCGCAGCCTTAACTTTGATAACTATGATAAAAGTGGTAACAAAGCTCCTCCATGAAAAATAACATTATTAAAAATTATGTCTCCCACTTCCTTAAATTTATTTTTTAGAGTAAATTCAACTTACCTTTTACAACTTACACCAGCCAGCAGGATCTCACAGCTAATACAAAATGGCTGCCTCCTAAATTTCTCCCCCCTCCCAGAATGCTTCTTGACTGACGGGGTTTACTAATCCAAAATTAAGGGGCAAAGGTCTAAACATGACTATTTGGGTCATTATCACTATAAAGTGCCTTTGGTGTCCCCATAGTATAGTATAGGCTCTGCAGTGTTGTTTGTTGTGCTATGTGGTTTTGGTGTGAATGAAGTGCACGGCTGCGTATGTGAGTGTGAAAGCCATGTGTGCTCTGAAGCAGCAGCTCTGCTGGAAACCTTACGGTGTCAACACGAGCAGGAGTCTGTTGAAGTTGGAGCACAGACCTCTGGATTATGATATAATATTAATAAACACACAACTATTATAGTTTAATAATAAATCTAATACTATATTAGCATTAGGATATAGTTTTGATATATACATGAATACAACAGTAGAATAATGGATCCTATACTATATTGGCATTTTTGAGCTTGTCCTAATATGTATATAGAGTAGGTAATATAGAGGGAGAATTTGACAGAGAAACTCACAATGATGGTTGGGCCCCGGATGGGCCAGAGAGGAATGTGAGGGTGCAGTTTTAGGAGGATTAAAATTGGTGGTCTAGGCTGGTGGTGTGGTGGCAAAGTGCAGAACATATGATGAGGTGTTCTTTTACTGGTCTTTAAAAATTCCATTTGGACTTCCACAGCATTTCAGAAAATCTGTTAGATAAAATGTCAATGAGGGTCACGCAACATGAAAGTAGAGTAAAAAATAAAAAGACCTGGAAGGCACAGATAGAGAGGAAATTCTGCTGGAAAAGGAGGAGCAGCCGATGTCTGAACCAACTGTGACAACTTTTATCCTAAATTGTTAATTAAGAACTGTCCTGTTTATAAGTCTGATGTTGTTGAGAAATTCTAAATCAGAATAGGAATATTTTGTAATATTATTTTGTAATGCAGTGGAGGGTTGAGGTTTTACACAGAGAGGTAGGTGCAGCTGCACGTTCCTGTGTAGCTCTTCTGGTGGAGCGGGCCCGCGGACAAAGTCCGGGTGTGTGTGTGTGTGTGAATAAAAAAAAGACAAAAAAACAGATAAAGGGGGGGACATGAAGGTTAATACTAGTTACACACTAACAGTCTTATTTCATTAAAAGGGTTTATTTTGTTTAAGGGTTATACCTAAGTGTTGTGTTTTGTATTTTGTGCTTTTGGGTAAAGGTTTTGATTGTGTTAAAAGTTATGGACTGTATAATTCTTTGCGTTGTCTGTGTTTTAAAAATACCATTTGTAGTTGGGTGTGTGAATTACATTTTTGTTTAATTGGAGTTGTGTTGGTGACATGGCTGAAGGTAGATAAAGAGAAGCTGGGACTCTGGGGACAGCATGAGGTCAGAGGTCATTGGGGAACCTGCATATACAAAAGCAAATGAAACACACCAAGGAGGATCTGATGACGTCTGACAGGACAGAGCAGTAAGGACAACGTCTTCCTTCTGAGAGGGTGTCAGAAGGAGCTGTGACAAAGCAGGTTCGTCTGGGAACTGCGTATCAAACAGGATGATGGGCGTACAGCACACACATACATACTATATACATACATAATATGATTCAAACTAACTATCTAACAAACTTCTGACTGTCCCCTGCCAGGCAACGTCACTCTCATCCAGTATGTGGATTCAATTTTGGTAACAGCTCAAACAGTGAATGCATGTTTAAACGCCACAGGCGTAATTCTTAGCCGTAATACAGCCACAGGGTCTATGGTTCGCAAAAATTGTAGGTGTGCCGCAGACAAGTAGATTTCTTAGAACATTATTTCCCAGTCCCACAGATCAGCTGTGCGTCTTATGCTAAGCACATGAAGGTCGACGATGTTGTCATTTTTAGGTCTGACTGGATGCAGCAGACATTACGTTCCCAATTAAACAGGATTGACCCATCCACTCCATGACATGGTCAGACAGCAAAATAGGAAGAACCTGAAGTCAGACCTTCACTGGGCTGCAGAGGCTGAAAATACTTTTATTAAACTAAAATAGGCCCTGGCTGCGGCCTATGAGCTGACAACACCAGATTATCATAAACCCTTTTTCCTTGATGTTTCTGGAACAGAAGATCTTGCAAACAGTGTTCTGTTCCAGAGAAAAGGGGGAGGAGAAGTAATACTTATGTACCAAAGTGTTATGTTAGAAAACATGGATAAGAGACATCACAACTGCATCAAACATACATTTCGAGTAACCAAACCTCGCTAGCACATAGTCACGGGACACCCATTACAAATACTGACCACACATGGAGGAGTGGCTTACGTAAACTTTCAGGAATTCACTCTCTCTCTGAACAACATTTTAGAAGCACCCAATATTACATTCACACACAAAGGGATCACCATCACAGACCAAATGACCACAGGAACACCACGTGTGTGCTGAACAGGTGAAAAAAAACAGGAAAAGATCAGGTCAGATGTGCGGTCCACAGGGAGCAAAGAGTTGCATACAGATGGTTGTTGTTTCAGGCATGGCAAGGATGCATTGAGATCAGAATGTGCAGTAGTGGGAGATCAGAATGATCAGAATGTGGTCAGAAAGGCAGAAAGACTAACAGGTCCCCGATCAGCTCAGAAAGCAGAAGTTGCCGAGCAGGATTACCTGAAGCAGAAGGAGCAGAGCTTTTCAGAAACAGAGTGGGAGCCAGAGCCATGCATCGATGAGGTGGTAAGATTACAAAAAGGGGGTGTCACCAGAAAAACAAACAAAAACAAGGAGGTTTCCAGTGGAACCAGCGACAGGGCGAGAAATCATAATTAATTTAACAGACATGGTGACCTCCATCGGAGGTTACAGTCATGTGTTGGTGTGCTTGGATGCTTTTCCTGGGTGGCCAGAGGCATGGCCCACCAAGAAGGAAAATAGCAAATCAGTTTAAAATCAATTATAAAATAGTAAATCAGTAATAAAATGTCTATTAACCACTACATTCAACGCCATGATTTTCCCATAATAGTCAGGTCTGACAATGGAATCCATTTCAGAAACCAGGACCTGCAAAAGGTTGTTAGGCCTGAAACATTCACTTGAAACATTAGAACGCCCACTGTCACAAGGAAAGGTAGTGAATAAATGAAACATTCAAATTAAATTGGGCAAGATCTGTGCACAGACCAAATTAAAAGGAATTGGCGCACTAACATATGCTCTGATGTCAATCAGATGCTCAGTTATTCAGAGAGTGAGTTTGACCCACATGAGTAGCAGACAGAACTTTTTACAGGGCCACAGTCACGGTTTCCATGCTCAGGGAACCTCAAATAACACAATGTCTCACCCTGATTATTAAAATGCTCTCCATAGTTTTGTATCAGTTTTCTCCAAACAGGCGGCGAAGAGACCAGAAGGTGTAACCACTGAGACTGACGCAGGTCCCGACTGGGTGCTGATGAGGGTCATCAAACTGAGATGGTTGGGGGCACGTTGGACGGGGCCGTTCCATGTTGCGGAGAGAACGTCGCATGCAGTGAGGGTCCAAGGGCAAGGTGGCACCTGGTTTCATTGGAGCCAGTGCACGGCAGCAGAGGAAACACAGCACCCTTTGACACGGGTCCAGCAGGACCTCCAGGCAGCAGCTGATCCAGCGGTTTCCCAAGAAGGTTCAACTCACACAGGGCCAGAATAATCCCCGGGTCACTAGCCACGGGAGTCATTTTCTCCTAAAGTCCCCCACCTCAAAAATAGGGCTGGAGCACCCCTAGTGGTGGGACTAAAGAGAGAGGAGCAGCTCAGGTGGTTGAGTTTCCCTCCCACCTTTTGCCAAGTTCAGAAGAGGAAAGGATCCAGGTGGTGCAGTTTCACTCCCACCTGACAGTGGTTGAGTTTCCTTCCCATTCAATTGAACCTTGCGTTCGTAACCATCGATTCGAACTGATCGACATTCATTTTTGCGTTCGTAACCATCGATTCGAACTGACTGGTCCTCTTCTCTTAACAAGAACTGTTTGGAGGGTTTTGATTGTATGTAACTGTATATAAGTGTTGTTTATCTTGTGATCTGTGTATGTTTTGATTTTCTTTTGAGAACCCGGGGTCACGTTGAATTTGTGCTTGTGGTTTATGAGGGTCGTGTAGACAGGCACAGCAAAGGGTAACACATCTTCACAATAAGTCTGGCCCGTCAGACATGTCAACCACTTTCCAACTTCCTCTAACCCCAGGTTGTCCTGATATACGTCATCTTTCTTGTCCTCTTGATCCGCAGCAGCTCCATCCTCTAGAGGCGGCTTCTCCAACTCCTCGACACCTCATGTCTGTTCTGGTTTCTCTTCCACAGGTCCTTTTTGTTGCGGATTCTGGGGAACCGGTTTCCTGGAAGCATCTTCTTTTCCCTTTCCCCTCTTTGCTTTCTTTTCCTTATTCTTCTCATCTCTGATGGAACCAGCTGACCCAAGCAGCTGCATCATCAGTTCTCTTCTCCTTCATCATGATCTATCTTTTCAGGTATTTATGAGATAATTGAATTGTGCCCTCAGGTGCAATGACTCTCCTTTTGAACCCCCACAGGTGGTACTTTTCTTTGTTTGGGGGATTTCAGCATTTATGGAGTCGTACATTTTGTGGTGTTTTTGTGAAATGCCTTTTCAGGTCTGTGGTGAGTTGGGCCAGGTGTGATTATGTCTGTTCTGATTTCATGTTTGTTTTGGATCTCTTAGGAGATCCAAACAGGGGTATTGTTGAGGTGAACAGGGGTTCCATATTATTTTCTATGATCTTTTCATTATGCATTACAGGGGTTCTATTGTATTTTCTATGTTCTTGTTATTAGGCATTTAATGGATTCTATTTATGCATGTATATTGTACTGCAGAAATATGCTTGGTTCCTGCCCTCAGTAGCAGATAATATGTGACGAGGTCACCAGTAGGCCTGTTTTTTACCTTTGGTCTCTGTTTTCTTTCTGTACTGGAGTTTTCATGGAGCCACAACACCTGCAATGCAGACTAGACAAAAACACACCATTCTAATGACGTATTTTGTATGTTTTCAACTTCCCGACTGTATAATAAAAAAAGCCTTTTTGCCTTGAGGACAGAGAGAGCGGACAGCCACAAAGCCTAACAGGTCGTGTTTTTCCACCTCTCCCCTTTTGCAAAAGGTTTGAAAATTCATGCAGACTCTTGTGTGTCTTTTCATTTCCCAACTGCACATTTCATTTTTGGACGTCCTGAACCACCCGAATCTGCGAAGGCCGGATGGGAGGCCAACAAGGCTAAGCCAACTCGCCCAGCCATACCATCTATCCTTCTGGCCAACGTACGATCACTGGACAACAAAATTGATGACATCCGACGACAAAGATCAGCGAATTGAAAAGTGAGTGACTGTTGTGTGCTAGTGTTCACGGAAACATGGCTTAATGACAACATTCCGGACTCTGCTATACAACTGGAGCAGTTAGCATGCTACAGAGCCGACAGGGCTCTCGTAGACGGAGGAAAGACCCGGGGCGGCGGGGTCTGTGTTTACATCCGGGACATCCATTGGTGCCGAGATGCCACTGTAGTATGCAAACACTGCTCACCCCTGGCGGAGTTTTTGATCGTGAAGTGTCGCCCCTTCTACTTGCCGAGGGAATTCAGTTTGATCCTGCTGGTTGCTACTTATATACTCCCAACTAACAATATATGCGACAGAAATGCGGCTCTGAACGAACTGTATCAAGCCATCAGGACTTTTTTGGGACGACAAATTGGGAAATGTTCAAAGAAGCAGCCACCTATAACAACACCACAGACATCGAGGAGTACACAGACACTGTGACGTCCTACATAACCAAATGCATTGATGATGTGACCCATAAAAAGAACGTCATCACTCGAGCTAACCAAAAGCCATGGCTGACAGGGGATGTCCACAGGCTGCTGAGGGCGAGAGACAAGGCCTTCAGAGCTGGGGATCAATCAAGCTTGAGAACATCGAGAACCAACCTGTCTCGTGGCATCAGGAAAGCCAAACAAGATTACACACACAAAATAACCGCTCACTTCAGGGATAGCAAGGATGCTCAGAGACTATGGCAGGGCATCCAGGCCATCACAGACTACAAACCTGCACCGCGAAGCTGTGAGAGCAACACCACTCTGATCAACAACCTGAACAGCTTCTTTGCACGCTTTGAAGCACAAAACCACACTTGCCCACAGAAAACACCACCACCTCCGCACGACCAGCCTCTGTGCCTGTCTGCTGCCAGCGTGAAGAGGACAACATCCCTGGCAGTGTGCTAAAAGACTGTGCGGAGGAACTGAAGGATGTCTTCACAGACAGCTTTAACATCTCCCTGAGGCAAGCCATTGTCCCATCAGTCTTCAAAACTGCCACCATCATACCTGTGCCAAAGAAATCATCCCCATCCTGCTTCAATGACTACCGTCCTGTGGCACTGACACCCATTATCATGAAGTGCCTTGAACGACTAGTCATGTCACACATCAAATCTAACCTGCCCCCCACCCTGGACCCATATCAGTCTGCATATAAAGCAAAACGATCCACAGAATTTGCAATCTGGTCTGCCCTCTACCCAGTTCTCACTCACTTGGACAAGAAAGACTCATATGTGAGAATGCTGTTCATAGACTTCAGTTCAGCATTTAATACCATAATACCACAACAACTCATCTGCAAACTGGACAGACTGGGCCTCAGCACCTCCTTCTGCAACTGGCTGTTGGATTTCCTCAGCCAGAGGCCTCAAGCAGTTCGTGTTGGCAACAACATCTCCAACAGCATCACCCTGAGCACAGGGGCCCCTCAAGGCTGTGTGCTCAGTCCCCTGCTGTTCACCCTGCTGACACACGACTGCACACCAACCTATAGCTCCAGCCACCTTGTGAAGTTTGCGGACGACACAACACTAGTGGGGCTCATCACCAAAAACGATGAGACCCACTACAGAAAAGAGGTGGAGCTCCTGACCATGTGGTGCAAAGACAACAACCTCTTGCTTAACGTTAGCAAGACCAAAGAGGTTGTTGTCAACTTCCAGAGAGGCAACACCCAACACCCCCCACTCACCATCGAAGGTGCTGCAGTGGAGAGGGTGAGCAGCACCAAGTTCCTGGGGGGGCACATCAGCGAGGACCTCTCCTGGACAACCAACACTGCATCACTGGCCAAGAAAGGACAGCAGCGCCTCTACTTCCTGCGCAAACTCAAGCGGGCAAGTGCTCCACCACCCATCTTGACAACATTCTACAGGGGAACCATTGAAAGCATCCTCTCCAGCTGCATCACTGTGTGGGGTGGGAGCCGCACGGACAAAAACAGGAAAGCTCTACAACGCACAGTGAGAACAGCTGAGAAAATCATTGGTGTATCACTCCCCTCCCTGCAAGACATATACACCACCCGCCTCACCCGCAAAGCCATCACAATCGTAAATGAAGCAAGCCACCCTGCACACAGTCTGTTCAGCCTCCTGCCCTCTGGAAAGAGGTATAGGAGCCTCCGCTCCCGCACTACCAGACTCACCAACAGCTTTATCCATCAGGCTGTGCGACTGCTGAACTCACTCCCCTCCCCACTCACAGCGCCAGCCAGCAGGACCACCGGAATAGGACAAACACCCCTCCTCCACTGTTTGAAGGACAAACACTTAAAACTGAACTGAGACAAATAACTACCTCTGCATATGCAACTGCACATGTAAATAACATTTATTCCTACCAACTACCTTACCTACAACTAGTGTACCTCCCAGTACACTACCTGTAAATGCACACAGTTGGCTCATGTTGCTTTAAACAACCTGCACCTTATTTTCACATATTTATTGTTTTCACATTTTATTATTTATCATTACTTAGAGATTAGGCCTGTTTCTTTGTTGTGCATCTGCCCTTTACTGTTGTTTATGTCTACGCACGGGACAGTGAGAAACGTAATTTCGATTCCTTTGTATGTCAAGCACATGTGAAGAAATTGACAAATAAACCTGACTTTGACTTTGACTATAGCCTATAGCTTTCCAGGGAAGTGTGACACGACAAGCAGACTAACAATCGCAGGGACGAGTAATGGTCTCGGAATCGCACAGCAAAGGGCCCGCATGCCGCAACATCTCCCTTTAGCAGCTAAAAAAAAGGGACAACAGACAGTTCTATCACAACGGCAATTTAAAAAGGAATGTAACAAAGCAAAATTTCAGAAACTAAACCTAAAATACAAAAATGAAAAATATTTCAGAAAACAAAATTAAAGCCAGAATTCTGCGGAGCATCACTGCAGATGAAATGACTGATCTCAGTGGGGAAATCCTGAACTTTTATCCGCTGCATGGTTTTCAAAATGTCACATTCTTGAAAGTCATGAAACGTCAGTTACTGACGGTAGTCTTCTCAAACCTTTCAGATGTTTTTCTGTCTCAGAAAAGGAAAAACTTCTCATCATGTGTCACGGCTGTAGGGACGAAAACCCAAGTGCAGATAGGAATCAGGCTGAGACTCAGGAATGCGCTTAGGAGCGATTTAATGCTAACAGAAAGCGCCACAAGGTGGGATCACAAAAACACAAAAAACTCCTCAAGAGAGGGAAAACTGCAAAAGTCAACAAAAGGGAACAACTAAGCTCAGAGAAAATGCCAAAGGACAAAGCAGACCTCAGTGTTGGCTGAGTAGGAAAACCACTGACTTAACAGGGACGCACCGACACTGAGGACTGAGTAGCATCAACTTAAATAAGCATGATTGCAAAGTGCAGGCAGCTGTGCACTCCTCCACAGAGAAGACCAGGCAAGGAAAGGGAGGGGCCATCCAGGAGGAGTGACAGCTGACCTGCAAAACACAGAGGCAGTCAGGAAACAGAACAAAAAAACACCACACTGTGTCATCATGAGCAGCTTACTGTTTTGTTCGTAGAGTCTCCTAGATTGGAGTTATTTTTATTTAATCTCATTTTAAACTGTTGGGTTTTGTTTAACTGAGACCTAAATCTGTACCATATTGGACATGGGAGAATGTTGGGGAAAGGAGATATTCAACCTGGCCGAATTAACATTGTCTTCGTTTGGATCCAGATATGTGAAGACACTTGAAGGTATTGTGCATTTTCTCATTGTAATATAAATAAAAATGTATATATAAATATCTGATGGTTTTTGTTGTGATTGGAGATGGTTTAGTTTATTCTAAAAAAATTTAAAAACGGCACGCCCGCGCTTGAAAGAAAGCTGAATTGACGTTGACGACAAGAGGCGGTAAAGACGACCGTTAGGCGGCAAACGGACATTCTACAAAAATGTTTCAGCAGGCATACCAGTTCGGGTTTTTCTCTGTGCTCTCCGCCGTCGGAGGCCACACATTCAAAAACTGGCGGGTTCAGGTAGGTAAATAATAGCTTATATCCATCCAGTCATTGGATTATCCAACCGTGTGGTTTTGTAATAACCATGATTTAAATATTTTCCATAGATGTCAAGTTAAAAGGTTCAGTCTTCATAAAAGTTTGTGTTCTGTGACATTTTTAATGTGGGAACAGAGTCATGGTGGTGTCCTGCAAACATTAGCTTGCTTTCATCATTGTGTGTTAATAGGTGAAAAATGGAACCACAGACAGGGTTTTGGACGAGGACATTAAAAGACTCATCCTCAACATCGTGTCTGACACCGTTTGGTGAGTTTTGTCAGTTCCTCCTCTGCCGCAGTACAAAGTAGAGACGCTGAATAGATAAACATGTTGTTGCTTCACTCATGTGTTTCCAAACTCCGCCTTCCCGCAGACCCCTTCTGATCCAGCTACATGGAGACACTGCGGATCCAGGTTTGTGGACGTTTAGCCAGCGAGGGGATGTTTGTCTGCAGATTGATTGATCTTAGCTTGTCGTCTTCATAGATGGATCCGGAGGGTGTTTTTTACAGACAGGGAGTACTCAGAGGACGAGATCTTTAATGATTTTTAAGCTCCCCCTCCCCCAGTGGGCCAAAGTGAGTAGAGTCTACATACTGGACCGGTTCTGGGTTCCATCAGAACTCGCATGTTCCCTTTGTTCTACAGAAGTAGATCCTGATGGCCCGCAGAGTTCTGAAGTGGTTCGCTGGTTCCAAGCCTGTGGTGGAGGAATCCGTCACTTCACTTGTGTGTCTTCTGCAGACGTTTACTCTCAGAATGTTCTGATGTTCTTTGTCTTTTTATCAGTTGTAAAGTTTACATTTTAACATTGCAAGTTTTGTTTGGTAAGAAATTCTCCTGAATTTTACAAATGGGTTATAAATTATTTATTAAGTCGTTGAGGGATAAATCTGTGAACCAACAGTACAGACACAAAGGCCTAGAAACTATTTAACTAAGTTCTAGCTCCTTTGATACACTGAGATGTGCGACGCCAGAGTTGATTGACGCGCCAAGCGGGCTGTCGTTTCCTTATACGATGAAGAGAAATGAGTCTTTCACTCCGATCAACTTTGCATTACTTCGCTTCTTTTATTTATTTACACTACTGAACGGATTGGACTAGTCTTTTGCTTCATTTCCCGCACAAGCAGTCAAAAACCATTTCTCCATCTGGCTCATGCACACCTGTGTGTGGTCAGATCATCAACCAATTTATAATTGACAGCAAAACATGAAAAACAGCGACACCCACAGGACATGTTTCTCAATAGGGCTCCTACACAAACCTTCAATATAAAGATGTTTTTAATCCATTTCAACGTTTAGATCAGGGGTCGGCAACCCAAAATGTTGATAGAGCCAAATTGGACGAGAAAAACAGAAAACAAATATGTCTGAATAAAAAAATATTCAAAGCCCTATTTAAGCCTTATAATGAAGGCAACACATGCAATGTTTATCTATATTAGCTATATTAGCCTACTATCAAAATGACTAAGTTGCTTCAAACACATCATGAGCATTATCAACGATTAAATATTTATTTGCCCTGCAGTGCATTCTGCGGAGAACGACGCGTCACGTGACTGCTCCGTTGTGCAAGTTTAACTTCATTATAATATCAATGAATTATGTTTCATTGCTTTGATAAAATGAAAGAAATGTGATAAAGATTTCCGATTTTTGATGTCATTTTTATTTTGAGGATTCAAACACAAAACAATAAAATAGAACGTGCGTGACGACGTTCCCCATGACAGTCAGCCTGCGCTCGAATGACAGAACAGCTTCAAGCTTTTTTGGCGCCTGCAGACTGTCATTCAGCCCGAAGATGCCTTGGAGAAACGGTGCTATTTTAAATCTGAAGAGAATTTGTAGGAGAGCAGGGAGAAAATTTAGGAAAACTAATTTACCAGTCGACTATGACTTTTTAAAAGATCAACTAAAAACCTACAACCACGCTGTTAAACAGGCAAGGACACTTTATTTTTCAAATCTCATCACAAACAATAAACACAACCCCCGGTTTCTTTTTGAGACTATTGATTTTTTACTAAACAAAGATTTTAATAAATCCATCATGCCTCACTCACAAACTGCATGTGAGGACTTTGCTGACCACTTCGGGAGTAAAGTCAATGCTATTAGATCTAACCTTCAACCGGTACATAACAGTAATCCTAGCAGGTCGGTGGCATTGTCTTTACCTGAGGAAACACTGGAGAGTTTTGTCCTGGTTGATGCAGAGATGCTTGGTCGAGTTTTTTCCCAAGCAAACACTACAACCTGCCTTTTAGACCCTATTCCCACTTCTCTTTTTAAAGCATTTTATAAATTCTTTGAGTCAGAGATTTTAAACATAGCTAACTGCTCTCTTCAGACGGGGGTCTTCCCCTCTGCCTGTAAGACGGCGGTGGTGAGGCCCCTTTTGAAGAAGAGTAACTTGGACCCAAAGATCATGGACAATTACAGACCTGTATCCAACTTACCATTTTTAGGAAAAATTATTGAAAAACTTGTTTTTATTCAATTACATGATTTTTTAAATGAACATAATGTTCTTGAAAAGTGTCAGTCTGGTTTTAGGACAAATCACAGTACTGAGACGGCCCTTTTAAAAATTTTAAATGATCTCAGACATAATTATGACTCTCAGAAACTTTCTGTTCTGGTGCTGCTGGATCTGAGTGCCGCCTTTGATACAGTGGATCACCAGATTTTAATTGACAGACTTAGGAGTTGGGTCGGCCTCTCAGGAACTGCTCTTAACTGGTTTCACTCCTATCTCACAGATCGACACTTTTTTGTAAGTTTGGATACTCGTTCCTCAGGAGTCCATGAAATAGGTTGTGGGGTTCCCCAGGGTTCAATCTTGGGTCCAATACTTTTTAACTTGTATATGTTGCCTCTTGGGGATGTCATCAGGAGACACGGCGTTGACTTCCACAGCTATGCTGATGATACACAGCTTTACATCGCCGTGTCTCCTGATGACCTTGAACCTGTCAACACTCTTTTAAACTGCATTTTAGATATAAAGCTGTGGATGGCAGAAAACTTCTTGCAGCTCAACCAGGACAAAACTGAAGTTTTAATCATTGGTCCTGAAGACAAGAGAGAGATGATTTTACCCAAACTTAGGAATTTTAAATCTTCTCAGTGTGTGAGAAACCTGGGCGTTCTTTTTGACTCTGAGCTGAATTTTACTCCTCACATCAGAAACATTGTGAAAATAGCATTTTATCATCTCAAAAACATTGCCAGAGTCCGCCCGTTCCTCTCTCTTGCCAGCACAGAGGTGCTAATGCATGCTTTTATTTTCAGTCGTTTAGATTACTGTAATGCCCTGCTCTCTGGTTTACCCAAAAAGTCGATCTCAAATCTACAACTTCTACAGAACTCAGCGGCACGAGTTCTGACGAGAACCAGAGGGCGGGAACACATTACACCGGTTTTAAGATCGCTGCATTGGCTCCCTGTGCGTTTCAGGATTGATTTTTAAGTTCTTTTAATGGTTTATAAATGTTTTTATGGTCTTGGGCCCTCTTATTTAAATGATATTATTTTAAAATACGAACCCTCGCGGACCCTGAGGTCCTCTGGCACTGGCCTCTTAGTTGTCCCTAAGGTAAGGACCAAGACACATGGTGAGGCTTCATTCTGCCATTATGGTCCTCGCCTGTGGAACGGCCTGCCGGAGAACCTCAGGGCCGCAGAGACTGTAGAGGTTTTTAAGAAGAGGCTCAAGACCCACCTTTTTAGTCTGGCTTTTATATGACTTTGATCATTCCTTATGTCTTTTATTATTCATCTATTTATTAATTGAGGTATTTATTTACATATTTATTTATTTATTTATTTATTTTCTTGTAAGGACTATTATTATCTTTGTTTCTAATATGCAATTCTTTTTATTCTTATTTTACCAATGATACTTAGGTTATGTTTTAATCACTGACGTTTTTTATTTTTTATTTACTAACATTCTTATATCTTATTTTATTTTTTTATCTTTTTCTATTTTTATTGTTGTTATTTTATGATCATTTTTATTTTTTATTCTGATGTTTCTTATTCCAGTGTTTCCTCTGGGGGATCCATCGTTCTTGGGCACCACCAGCTTGACCTGTAGGGCGTGCCGTTGCTGTGGTGCCCGTTCTGGTTGGGCGGGCTGGGGTCCCACTCTGTGGTCTAATAGCCATGGATGGGGCCTTGGGCTGCCCTGTGTTGGGCGGGCGCTGCGGTAATGGCCCCTGTGGAATGAATAGATCCCGATGATATCGTTTCCTCACAGCAGTACCAAGCCAGACCTTCTTCAACTGCAGTTATTTGTTTCTGTTCACTGTTCTACTGGGGTAACTGGGTGGGTGGGGATGGGGGCGGGGGGTGGTGAGGGAGGGGTACCTTCTTTGTGGGATTGTCCTTTGTTTTCTGTTTTGAACAACTTTCATTTTTTATGACTGTTTTACTGTTTTTATGTTAAGCGCTTTGTGTTTTTAACCAAAATGAAAGGCGCTATATAAATAAATAAAGTTTGAGTTTGAGTTAGGTGGCCTGTCAGTCATATCCACCAAGTGCAGCTTTTCCAGACACTCAGCATATTCCAGTTGTGTGTAGTTCAGGTCTTTGCTTTCAGGAATGTTTTCACGTGTTCTAAACAGACGACAAAGTGACGCAAAACGTCCCCCCTGGACAACCACCGGACTGTGTTGTGTAGCAGGAGATCAGAATATTCGCTTTCAACTTCATCAAGCAATGCACGGAACTGACGGTGGATCATTTCCATCAGCCACTTGTTTAGCGGTCCGCTAAAAGTAAAAAAAAAACAAGCCCTGCTGGTAGAAACATGTGTCGTAAGCTATGACGCAAGTCTCCGTTGACAGAAATGTTGAAGTTTAATATTGTAATGACCAAGCTGGACAGTCACCCAGCCTGGGCAGCAGCAGCCAGATCGCTTATCGAGAGGCTTCTTTGCAGAGCTGTCCGTGCCTCACACACCGCACAACCCTGGACAGGCTCAGAGATAAATTAAGAGCAGCAGAGACATAATTTCCTTAGTAGTGATAAGTGCATTTATTAAAGCACTCACAAACAGCCCAAACAGCATGGGAGTCACTTCAGTTCACAACACTCTTACTCAACCCCTATATAGTGCACTATATAGTGCGGTCGCCATTTTGTAGTGCTGTCTAAATTTACAGTTCAAAAATCGTGTGCACTAGAAATTTCCCAGAATTCTCTACGAAAAACCAGTGTGGATCGATGCTCACTCGATCGGCGAATATTGTCCAGAATGCACTGCGTTTTTACCAGAATGTATTGCGTTTGAATTATTCAAAGATGGCGGACGGTTGCGCGAGAAAGAGGACTTAAAAATGTAAGTATATTTAAAAGTATCAAGTATCTGTTGTAAAATATATTTGTAAATACGTAAGATGATGTGTTTAATATGTTATATTCCTCAATCGAGAACCTACAATGTTTTGAAGCTCATCAATTTCGGTAATGCTAAAGCCAACGCTAACGCGAATTAGAATCGAAGGCTAAAAACAAACGCTGTTGATATTACATAAAAAAGCAGTGAGTTCTAACCGTAGTCATAAGTTATTAACACATTTTTTTTAAATGTGTTTATATATGTAGGGACTGACGAGGATGAGGAAAATCTGATCCATCTGTGGATGGAGAAAGATAGCCTGTTTGTCTTCAGTCAAGCTCGTGCCGGATGGGAGTAGAGACACTTGATCAGATTTGTATTTATTTATCATTAAACTATAATCGTTGTCATGTTGGGGTAAAGGTTGTTATTGAAAGAGGAGAGGAGGAGAGAGCAAGAAGGGACAAAGAGTGACAGGAGAGTCTGTTAAGGTTACCTGAGTTTAAAATATTGTTCACAAAATGTAACGTCGTCGTTGTTTTTGCAATTTGTTTAATAAATGCAGGAACAAAAATGAATTATTTACATGTATTATTTAAATCGGAGCCATTTTTAACAATCTCAAAAGGATTTTCATATAAATATCAGATGTACATATTTACAATTTCGTTTTATATGTTAACATTTATTTTTATACATCTTAACAATAATCCTGGTCTTCTAGAGTCATGTGTGTCACAGTTGGAGCTGAAAGGAAAGCAGAGATCTGTCCTCGCAGACGGACGCCACTTTACCCGTCCCACTGGTTCCTGGTGTGGCTCAACATCTGTGGCTCCCAGCAGTCCCCTTCGCTGATGCACAGATTGTGCAGAACTGAACTGCAGGCAATGATTTTCATTGCAAAGGTTGGTTTTACTTCCAGTGCCCCCAGAAATATTGCTCTCCTCCTCATCTTCATAATGCCAAATCCTCTCTCCACCACAGAGCATGCCTTGGCGTGGTGCTGGTTGTAATGGGCCTGAACCGCATTCCTCATGGGTTCCCTGTAGGGTGTCAGCAGCGTGATGGGATGAGCAATGCAGGGATACCCACCATCACCCAAAAGGATCCTTCAGGTGGGTATGTTTGATTTACATAAATTGGGCTTTTACGTAGAAGCTGTGAATTATGGATTGATCCTTGATTCCCAACAAAAACATCTATAAATTTGGCATTAGAATCACATACAGCCTGCAGTTGAATTGAATAAAAAAGCTTCCTGTTAAAATAACAAGCTACATTTTCTTTTAGGATCTTTATTCTTCAGTGGCAGCCATCGATGTTCCCCACAACCTTTTGGAAGGTGGAAGACCAAGCAAGCTGCTATAAAACCAGAGGCGACTAATGGTAGTTCATTCCCACTGGGAAGCTGGGTGACCCTGCTCATCAGCTGGAGGATGCGGTCTGCCGTCCTGTGGACAACGTCGCTCACAGTGGACCGTGGCATGTCAAAGGCCCTGGCTATCACACCTTAAGATGTTCCGCACGCCAGCCAGAAAAGAAATACCAAGACCTCAGTCTCTTGTCCCCCCAGAGTGTGAGGAACCCGAAGCTGCTCCACCAGATGCTTGATGGTCCTGTGGGTCAACCGAAAGTCTGGTCTTGTGTCGGACTGAGCGTCAGCGTAAAGGGCCAGGACAGAAACCTTTATGTTGGCAAAATAGTAGAGATGTGGAAGACCCTGTAAAATGGAACAATAATTATTTCATTGAGAAAATTAAATCTGATTGTTTGAATGTTTCATTTTATTTTGATGTCTTACATTTTAGTTTATGAAGTATTTATGAATGCTGGAAAATCTTGTGTTTTTCTTTTGGCTGGGTTTTTGGATTTTTATATAAATATTTAAAAATTAAAGTATTTTGGTTTTAAACAAGTGATATGGTTTGACTCTGAATAAAAAATACTAAACTTTGAACTCACAAGTGTTTCATGTAGTTAGACTATACAACTCATAATCCAGTATTGAAAAATAATGTTAAGTCTTACCCAGCAGACTGTGTAACCTTGAGCACAATTAGTAACAAATGCTTAAGTTCAACAAAAAAAAAAAAAAAAATTAAAGTTTAACTCACAGGTTGTTCATGTCTGGCCAGGGCATCCAGAGGAAATCTTCTGAGACGTCTGCTTCTCCTTGCTGCCCTGTGATGCTGCATATCTGCTCGTTTTTGGTTTGATCTCACGAAAAACGGTTGAATTATTGCTAGGAACAGGGATAGATTCATATTCAAACCATTTTCAGTAAGGTGGAAGAAAAAACGACAGAAAAAAATTCCTCCTCGCAAGAGCCTGTTAATCTTTCAGCGGCACAAAAATAAATACTGCCATGGAGTAATAATATGGGGGTGTATTTATGAACGAATACATCAAATCTACATCATGTTTGTAATTTTATTATTTATAAATCTGCCACATTTTCCATGATCAGAACACAGCAGATTCATAAATAGTCTTCGTAAAATGTTCATATTTATTATGTTTTTACTCTGACAAATAGGTGTCATTCGCCGCGTTAAATAGAAGTAGTTTGCCTCCAGGCCAGGTCTTCTTTCTTTCTCTTTCGGCTTTTCCCATCAGGGGTCGCCACAGCAAATCATCCTTTTCCACCTCACTCTATCATGGACATCTTCTACTCTAACATTAGCCAACTTCATGTCCTCTGTTAAGACTTCCATATATCTCCTCTTTGGCCGTCCTCTTGCCCTCCTGCCAGGCAGCTCCATCTCCAACATCCTTATACCAATAAATCCACTATCCCTCCTCTGAAAATGTCCAAACCATCTCAGTCTGGCTTCTCTGACTTTGTCGCTAACACAGGCAACATGACCCGTCCCTCTGATGTACTCGTTCCTTATCCTGTCTAACCTGGTCACTCCTAAGGAGAACCTCTACATCTTCATCTCCGCTACCTCCATCTCAGCCTCTTGTCTCTGTCTCACTGCTACCGTCTCTAACCCATAGAGCAGAGCTGGTCTCACCACTGTCTTGTACACCTTTCCTTTGAGTCTTGCTGGCACTCTTCTGTCACACAACACTCCTGACACTTTCCTCCACCCGCTCCAACCCGCCTGCACTCGCCTCTTCACCTCTTTTCCACACTCCCCATCACACTGAACTGTTGACCCCAAGTACTTAAACTCCTGCACCTTCTTCACCTCAGCCCCCTGTAACCTAACGCTTCCACCTTGATCCCTCTCGTTCAGACACATGTATTCTGTCTTACTACGACTGACCTTCATGCCTCTTCTTTCCAGAGCAAACCTCCACCTCTCTAGCTGTTCCTCCACCTGCTCTCTACTCTCACTGCAGATTACAATGTCATCCCGCAAAAATCATTGTCCAGGGAGATTCCTGTCTTACCTCGTCTGTCAGCCTGTCCATCAGCATAGCAAACAAAAAAGGACTCAAAGCTGATCCTTGGTGTAGTCCCACCTCCACCTTGAACTCCTCTGTCTGACCTACAGCATATCTCACCACCGTCATACTTCTCTCATACATGTCCTGAACTACTCTGACATACTTCTCTGCCACTCCAGACGACCTCATACAGTACCACAGCTCCTCCCTCGGCACCCTGTCATACGCCTTCTCTAAATCTAGGAACACACAATGCAGCTCCTTCTGACCTTCTCTGTACTTTTCCATCAACATTCTCAAAGCAAAAATGGCATCAGCGGTGCTCTTACAGGGCATGAAACCATACTGCTGCTCACAAATCTCCACCTTCTTCCTAAGCCTGGCTTCCACTACTCTTTCCCACAGCTTCATTGTGTGGCTCATCAACTTTATTCCTCTATAGTTGCTGCAGTTCTGCGTGTCACCCTTGTTCTTAAAGATCGGAACCAGAACGCTTCTCCTCCATTCCTCAGGCATCTTCTCACTCTCTAAAATCCTATTGAACAACCTCGTTAGAAATTCCACTGCTGTCTCTCCTAAGCACTTCCATACCTCCACAGGTAGGTCATCAGGACCAACGGCCTTTCCGCTCTTCATCCTTTTCAGAGCCTTCCTAACCTCATCCTTTCCAATCTCTGCTACTTCCTGCTCCACAACAACCACATCTTCCTCCCTTCTTTCCCTGTCATTTTCCACGTTCATCAGCTCCTCAAAATACTCCTTCCATCTTTTCTGTACACTCTCCTGAGTTGTTAGCACCTTTCCATCTCTGTCGTCAATCACCCTTATCTGTTGCACGTCCTTCCCATCTCTGTCTCTCTGTCTGGCTAGCCTGTACAAGTCCTTTTCTCCTTCCTTTGTGTCTAACCTGTCATATAGCTCATCTCTGCTGTAGTTTCCCAGTCATCTGGAAGCTCATCCTGACCACCCAGGACCTGTCTCAACTTCTGCCTAAATTCCTCACAAGTTTCTTCATTCTGTAGCTTCCACCACTTGGTCTTCTTTTCTGTTTTCCCTCTCTTCTTCTTCCTGACCTCCAGAGTCATCTTACACACCACCATGCGGTGCTGTCTGGCTACACTCTCTCCTACCACCACTTTGCAGTCAATAACCTCTCTCAAATGACCTCGTCTGCATAGGATGTAGTCCACCTGAGTACTACCTCCACTTCTGTATGTCACTCTATGTTCCTCTCTCTTCTGGGAGTAAGTGTTGACTACAGCCATTTCCATCCTCTTCGCAAAGTCCACCACCATCTGTCCCTCCAGATTCCTTTCCTTCACACCAAACCTGCCCATCACCTCCTCATCACCTCTATTGCCCTCACCAACATGTCCATTAAAGTCTGCTCCAATAACAACTCTCTCTCCTCTGGGGATACTCTCTATGACCTCATCCAACTCACTCCAGAATCTCTCCTTCACTTCTAACTCACAGCCAACCTGTGGCGCATACCCACTGACTACATTCACCATCACCCCTTCGATTTCTAACTTTAAGCTCATCATCCTGTCTGAGACTCTTTTCACCTCTAGAACACTGTTTACAAACTCCCCCTTCAGAATCACACCTACCCCGTTTCTCTTCCTATCAACACCATGATAGAACAGTTTGTATCCTCCTCCAATACTACGTGCCTTGCTGCCCTTCCACCTTGTCTCCTGCACACACAGTACATCTACCTTCCTTCTCTCCATCATGTCTGCCAGCTCTCTGCCTTTCCCTGTCTTTGTGCCAACGTTAAGATTCCCTATAAACACCCTCTCAAACACCCATACACGCACACACATTTTACAAGGAAGGTGGGACCTGGGTCCATCTGTCCCCTACCCCTTCCCTGGTGGGGGGTGGTGGGGTGCTCGTCTGGGGCTGTGGGCGTCCCTCTCCGGTGGGGCCCTGCGTTGGGCTCTTCCTGCGCGGCGGGGGGGCTGCTTTCCTGGCTGGGCTGGGGCGGCGCTCTCTTTCCCTCCGCGCCTCCCTGCTCTCTGGCTCTGGGGGCCTCGCGGCGGTCCTGCTGGCCCTGGCCTGGGTGGCGGTCTTGGTCGCCCGGGGGGCGGTTGTTCCCTGCCTGTTCCCGTATGGCGTTGGGGGAATTCCGGCTGCCGCTGCTGCTGCGGCGGGGGTCTGGGTGTGGGGGTGGCTGGGCGCTCCTCCTCCTTCTTTTCACATTCCACCATCCATTTTAGAAGAACATAAACACTCACTTGAGCACAGGTGTTAGCTCACCTTTGCACTAATAGTTTGCATGATTGAATGAATGAAAGATTTCACACTAGTTGGTTTAAAGGCATAGGTATGCGTTCGTGAACACTATCTGTTTTGTGTGCATGTTGACATGTGGACATTTTTGCAGCTAGCAGGTGTGTTGATAATATTTGAGTCTTGTGAACAGGCCCCGCCCTTTTTGTACTACATTTGAACCGTACCGTAATGATAAACAACCAGTAAACCTGTCTGCTCTATGCTGCTTCATGGTCTTACCCCCCTTCCCCTCCTATTATCACCCTCCTACCCCCCCCTCTCTCTAACGTCCCTCTCTCTCTTCTTTCCTTTTCCGTCCGGTCCAACACCAAAGATTTTCAAACATGATTGAAATTAATAAAGTTTGGCCTCAATTACAAAAGGGGTTTATTCAGACATACCTTTGGTTTGTCTAAAGATGAATAACCCCTCTTGTTAAAATAAAATATGTCCAACACAAGAGGCCCTCAGCTCTCATCTGTTTGCCTAGCTGTTGGACAGGACAAGTTAAAAAAAATAAAATAAATAAAAAATAAAAAAAAGATTCCCTATTCTCAAACCTATGTTCCTGCCTTTTCCCTTCTCTCTCTGGCCACGGACCCTTCTGCCTCCCCTCTTTCTTCGACCAACAGTAGTCAAATTTCCACCGACACCCTGTAGGTTAACAGCATCGGTGGCGGTCGTTGTTAACCCGGGCCTCGACCGATCCGGTATGTCTAAAGTGTTGTGGATGATTCGCATTGGTTATTTTGGCAATTTTTACGCCGGATGCCCTTCCTGACGCAACCCTCTCTATTTATCCGGGCTTGGGACCGGCACAGAGGCAACTGGCTTGCAACTCCTGTGGCTAGTTTGCCTCCAGGCCAGGTGGTGGCGGTAATGCGCCACTTTGTTTTCGTGTCAAGCGCCTTATGAACAACACCCGAAAGAGAAAACTAGTGAGCACGGGTGTCCACACCATATGGCAGCACACATAGTAGTTAAATTCCCCCCTCGCTGGCCTGGGACATCCTCCTTCGCCAGTCAAGTTCTAGTTTCACCTGACTGTCAATTGCTGTAATAAATGTATCAAATGTTCCAAGTGATTCATATATCATATTCATGGTATTATGTTCTTCACTGATTTTGACTGTTGAACAGACTGTTGTGCATGTGATGACTTACACAATGAAATGATGCTGACTCATTTTGGAGTGAGCAACCATTAGACTGAGAATCAACAATCAGTTTAGATCAACAAGATCTATTCACTTGGAATCTGTGCTAAATGAAGGCTACCTGTACTTAATCATTTGAAAGATGTACTGAGACATTGAATCATGTACTAAGACATTTGCAATTTGATGAAACTAATGAGAAATGCCATTCTGTTGTGAACAGTTGCAGAGTGGTTTGGAGGTTTGTCCATGTTGTCTTGAGAATGTAATTTCTGTTTTAAGAAAAATTAGAAAAACTGTAAAAAAAAATTGTAATCAAAACAAATATTTCTTGTGAGAAGTGAATCAATATGACTAAAGGCTTTGCTATAGAAAAGCTTCATCCCTAACATTGTGATGACATTGGACCTCAGGTATGATATCTATTTTTCTAGCAAGGTTAAAAGTACTCAGGATTTGCACAGAAATATTTATTTTTCATAAATCATGCTCTTTTTTATACAGATATTTGTAAAAGTACGGACGTTTAAATATTCTATTTTGTTCAATAAATTTATCCAATAGCAAATGTTTCTTTTTTTAATTCTATGAATAAATATGGGGGTACCTTTTGCTGCCACCAGGGGGCAATATAATCCCATTTTCATATCGTTCCAAATATTGAACTGCAGTTGGTATTTTTGAATTTAGCCATGGTCAGCTGCAGACAGTTAGACACTAAGTTTCATTGACTATTGCAGCAAAATCACAGACTGATTCATAACTATTGCATAGATTTATCTAACTTTAGTGAATATTAGGCAATCTTATTACTAAAATGAAGCTTAGCCAACCTGATTTTTTTCATCTGCTCTTTTAGAACATATTTGGGTTTCTACAGAAGAAAAAAATCTCAATTTAAATCCAGAAAGAGCTTAACTTTTTTTTCCTCTTTTTTATGACAAAAAATTTTTCAGTCTTAAATTTAGACACAGTTTTCATAGTTTAGATGCAATTATTGACCTTTGAGGAGCCCTGCAGATAAATTGAATCATTTTTTTTGCTGATTAGGCAGTAGATTTTTATTCAAATTTGCAGAACTAAAGAAAGCAAAGTGGAACATCCGTTTTGCTTTGTTGGTGGAAACATCAGTTGCAAAGATGCAGCAAAACTTCTGACTGGTTTGGTCAAAATAATAACAATCAGGGCCGGCCCTGGTCTTCCGGGGGCCCTAAGCGAAATTTAATTTGTGGGCCCTCTAACTGATCAGCAGCACCAACAAAACGCAACTGTTGTTGTAATATAAATGAGACATTTTGTGAATGTATTATTGTTGCTGCTGAAGAATTGAATACGTTTATTGCTTGCATGTTGGATGCACAATAAGTGATGCCAAACCAATTTTAAAAGTGAAAAGAAAAAAAATATGAATGACAAATATATATATATATATATATATATATATTTTTTTTTTTTCAACATTAGGCACTTAACAAATGACATTCACAAAACTCCAACTTATTAAAAACAGCAACTTTATAAAAAATCAAATAACGATAAAACAATCCAAAAAAAAGAATAACAGCTCAATGAGCTTAATAAGAATGGTGGTCTCAGGTTTATTCTTCCATCCATCTACGGCAGTGTTTTGAAACCTAAACAAACCAAACCAGTTCCACCTGAGTCGTTAACCGCTGAAAGAGACGACCATTTGGAGAGGGAGTCACTGACTCCCCAACCCCCAGCTGAGGACAAAGGACTATTAACGACCCAAAACTACGTAGGCTAAGTGGACAACACCTCCAGTTTTAGGTCTGACTCCTCCCCCATGAGCGCATATATACCAGCTCTTAGACCAGCTATTTCAGAATTGACAAAGCCTCTTGGATAAGAGGCAAAACGTCTTCCAACTTTAAAACCAAGTCCAGATGACATCCCCTAAAACTACTACAATGGAACCAACCTGGATGAATGAGAGTCTTCATAGACAAGCTCAATGATGGGGATTTTGGAAAGTCAGAGTCTTTATCAGTCTGAAAAGGACCTTGCACCAAATCCATTCTTACTGGATCAGAGAGTGTGGTTGGTCATTCAGCTGGATCAATTGGATTTGAGGTTGGTGGAATTTTGGATCCAGTCAGCTCCTCTTCCATACACGCCTCTCTTGGAGCCTCTGGAACATAAGAGACAGAACATCAACAAAAGCAAACAGTGAAAAGTTGCTGTGATGCTAGAAGCAGAATGTTGGAAAGAAGTGCCTTCACTTTTGTTTGTGTGCGCGCACATGTATGACTTTCTTTTAAGTAATAATGAAACAATAAGTTTGATTTAGGTTCCATATTGGGTAGATTTGAACTTACCAGCAGCAGCATCAACGTTTTCTCTTTTAATCGAAGATGTGGTGACAGGAGTTTCTTCTGCAGCTAAAAAAACAATAATTATTATTATACAATAAGCAATGATAAAGCTAATAAAATAACTATAGCAGAATACTACTAATAGTTTAGTGGCTCATTTAAAATCTGTGTGCAGGTTTTTCACAATTTCATGATCTTTTTATATATTAATGAGAGATTTATTGTCTGATTGCATATTTGCACAAGGTCATATTTATTTATTTAATTATGAACAACTTGGGACTCCATACTCTTCAGCTGCGTATTATGAAAAAAAGGGCTTATGCAGACATTGTTTTTTAAATTACTTTACAAGCTATTAAAATGACCTGAGATTCCATCTTCAGTGAAGTCAGGAACATCTTGGGATGTGGACGCTGCACCACCTCCAATACTTTTTAATACTTTTTGAGAGCAGAAGAAACTGTCGGCTGAGACGGAACTGTGCAAAACATCATTATGTAAAACCAAAACTGCAAAATACAAATAAGAAAAAATGTACCCATTTATAAATAATAAATGTGAACAATAATTTGAGTATAAGTGGAAATATAAGCACTTATACACTTCTTTGTCTATTATTTTGTATGTTCATAATTTGAAAATGAGTACATTTCTTTTGTTTGTCATTTATAAATTAGAACCTTTATTTTCTATTTGTATCTGGCAGTTTTGATTCTCCATATTTCATGCCAATGCAAGATTTTAAGGCACATTGTTGAAAAAGTCAGACTACCTGACCTGCTATAACAGATAAACAGCAGTTTTTATACTGACATAACCAGAAAATGCAGAACGCTCTTATGTGTTAGCAAAACAATGAAACAATATTATAACGTGAGTTAAAACATTTATCAGCCATCGCCGTTGTCATTGTTTACTCTTCTCTACTCTTCGCCGTTTTGGAAGGTCATGTCCGACCTCATCTTGGAAACTTGGGTATCAGAATTATTTTTCGAGATTTCCATTGGAAATTTACGACAGGGGTCGTTTGTGCAAACTTCACCTGGGTTTGATTAGTATTTACGTAAATTGCGCAGCTGCACAGAAATACTGGATAATGTAAAAATTATGGCCCCAACATCCTCCAAACTTACCTTGTGATTGATGTTGAAGTTCTTCATCTTTTTTCAGCTCCTGATGGATAAAGTCTCTGTGGCATGATGTTCTCTTGTTGTCACTTTGATCATAGGGACAAATTTCGCTCGTTTTTTTCTTTTCCCCAACTTTATTGAAACAAAATGCGCTCGTAAATGCACACTGTGCCAGGCTCAGATGCAGTGATGTTGACCAATCGTTGAAGAGTGGCTTAACGTCATTATCTGGGTTGCCAGATTGGTTCAGGTGATCATTAAAGTAAAGTAAAGTAAAGTAAACTTTATTGTCCTCAGAGAGGAAATTTGTTTTAGGCCACAGAGCTGCAAACTGTTACAACATATTTCAGCATTCGCACATCACATACATGATAAAGAGCATAAAACGATTACATAGTAGTTAAAAACAGAGTATACAGATCCCCCCCCCAAGGCCTGACCCACATAGTCGAGAACACAAATAGAAAAAAAAGTAAAACATTTGTAAAATGTTTAATAAGATCCCTAAAAACCACATTGCTAAAAATTATTTTGTATAAAATCCAGTAACTGTTCTCACACAAAACAATTTGGTTATTTCTAAGGTGACTGCTCTACAAAGATTTCCCTCTGCAGATACAGCTAATCAGTTCTTGTTCAGCAGGGTAACTGCTGCTGGAATAAATGAAGATCTGAATCGAACTGTTTTTTATTTGACAGCTCTAAAACGTCTGCCTGAAGGTAAAAGCTCAAATTCTGGGAACAGAAAGTGACCAGGGTCATTTGTTGTTTTCCTAGCAAGCTTAAGAGTTGTTTCCTCATATGTGACTTGCAATGTTTGATGATCCCTACAGCCACAGACCTTGAGGGCAACGTTTAGTTGCTTGTAAAGTTTATTTTTATCTTTAACACTGAGTGCCCCAAACCATGCTGCCTTTGTGTACCTTGCCAGACTTTCCAGAACTGCATTGTAAAATGTGATCAGTATCTTGGAACTGACACCAAACAGCCTCAGCCTTCTCAGAAAGTAGAGTCTTTGGGCGAGTTTTCCACAAAGATAATCTACATGAACAGTCCATTTCAGTTGGTTATCAATCCAGACACCCAAATATTTTATAGAGTTTACTGCTTCGATCTGACTGCTTCCAGTTGCTAAAGGTCTATGTGACGTGACCCCTTTTGGGTCAAATATGATTTCTTTGGTTTTTGTTGTGTTCAAGAGCAAACTATGATCCTCGCACCATTTATTGAAGTGTTTCACCTCATCAAAGTAAATTAAAGGGTTATCTGCAACGGAAAGGAGACTGATAATAATCGTGTCGTCAGAGAACTTTATAATTTTGTTTTGGGTGTGGCTACTTTGGCAGCTGTTAGTGTAAAGAGGAAAGAGCAAAGGTGAACTCACTGCCCCCAGTGGTATCCCAGTATTACAACTTAACACTTTTGAAAATGTGCCATTGAGCTTTACTTGTTGTGTTCTGTCAGTCAGGAGTGAAAAAAACCATTTAACCATGTCTGGATTTAAATTCATGGTTTTGACAGAATTCATGTTTGTCACCTTTTTCATTGTGTCCCATAGGTATTTAGTGTTTTTGGCATTTAAGCTGTTCTCAATGTCAAGGCGATGTTTGTTTCTAACTTTTTTATAGCAATGTCCAAATCCTTTTGAGCTGTCTTTAATCCAATATTATCATCATTATTATTAAAAGCAAGCTTTTTTAGATTTATGCAACTTTTTACTTCCTTTGTTACATAAGGTTTGTTGTTGGGGAAATGTTTGACAACTTCTTTTGGAACAATACCATCAATGCAGAAATGAATATAATCAGTGATGGTTTCATTTGATTCATTCAATTCCAGTTCATGAAAAACACTCCAGTCAGTGCAGGAAAAACAACCTCTCAGAGTCAGTACACTATCTTCTGTCCAGTTGGTCACAGATTTCTTGACAGGTTTTGAAGATTTTAGAACAGTTTTGTAGGTGGGTAGAAGATGAATGGTTGTGTGGTCAGAGTTCGCCAGGGGAGGGAGGGATTTAGCTTTGAAGGCATTTTTAATGTTCCCATAGCATTTGTCAAGGACCTTCTCATTACGTGTGGCACATTTAACATACTGATGAAACCCCGGTAAAGCATGCTCAAGACATGCTTGGTTAAAGTCCCCTAGTAGGAACACCGGGGCCCCTGGAGTGTGCTGAAGACGTCTATACACACAGTCTGCCAACTGACTGGTGGCCACTGATGTGTTCGCACTCTGGGGGGTGTAGACCGCACACACTATAATATTGCCAAACTCCCTTGGTAAATAAAAAGGGCGTAACGAGATGCACAGCATTTCCAAGTCAGGACTGCACATTTTGTCTCTAACTGTAATTTGGCTGCACCATTCATCACGGACATATATGCAAATACCCCCACCTTTGGATTTGCCAGAAGAGAGATCTCGGTCCGCTCTCACGCAGGTGAATCCATCCAGTTCAATGCAGCTGCCAGGTGTCTCCTCGCGGAGCCAGGTTTCCGTCAACACGATCATACATGACTCCCTGTATTCATGTAGATGCCGACTGTTGATCCTTAGTTCGTCTACTTTCCTTGACAGTGCACGTGTCACCGAACGCCCTCTTACATTTGCACCCCAAATGGAGACTGGATTTGATAGGTTAAAAACATACAATTTATTAAAAACTTGACACAAATTCCATAAAAAGAGAAAGTTAAAATAGACTCGGACAGTTGGACCGCACTCCAACACTGCATGAGGGCGGCTGCCTCCAGGATCGCCTCAGCCCCACTGCACTGGCGGGTAGCCACAAACACCACCAAGGAAGATCTCTGATCCAACTCTCACCAGGAGTACCTGCTCAGGGCCCAAATGCACACAAAAACACACCACAACCCAAACAGGGATTAAAAGAAAATACAAAACAGAAGAGGTGCACCTGAGCAGGTCACCACTAATTTATGGGCTGAAAACAGGGGGGTCCCCCTTACACAATACTATATATGGCACCCACCAGCTACCATAAGGATAAAAGGAGGAGACAGCCACCTTCAGCCAGGTCCAGACACCAAGATACTAAAACTAAAAATGAGCAGAAAACAGTTTAAAAATAGATAAAAGCAAGGGTGTCAAGGTTGGTTAAAACATTAAAAACAATGACTAAAAACACTACAAGCAAAACAGCAGTGGCAACTCTGCTTGAAAAGGAAAAATAAGTTAGTTCTCCCCTGGGACAAACACACACAGCAAAAACTGGAGAGTTGAAATTTCGGGGTTAAACAAACCAGAGTTGATTTCCACTCTTGAAGTGTTATTTTAACACATTGCGATTCAAATAATGGTGTTCAGTGTTGGGGTTATTTATCAGTGTTACCCAAATCAAGCTAATTTAACACTACAGAGAGTCAATGCCCCTGGGCTTCTGCCTCGGAAACCCTGTGCAAGAAAGTAGGTGGTGACACTCTTGAAGTGTTATTTTAACACATTGCGATTCAAATGATGTTCAGTGTTGGAGTTATTTTGGCCAAGTGATATGAGGTGCCGTGTAGGACATAATTCAGAATTAGCATTCACAAACACATATGAAATCTCTCACACACACTAGTGAAATGCTTGTATACATACAACTGAAAATGTATTCATTCACATACACATGTGAAATCTCTCACATACACATGTGAAAATGCTCTCACATACACATGTGAAAATGCTCTTACATACACATGTGAAAATGCTCTCACATACACATGTGAAAATCCTCTCACATACACTACTGAAAATGCTCTCACATACACATGTGAAAATGCTCTCACATACACTATCGAAAACGCTCTCACATACACATGTGAAAATCCTCTCACATACACATGTGAAAATGCTCTTACACACACTACTGAAAATGCTCTCACATACACATGTGAAAATGCTCTCACATACACATGTGAAAATCCTCTCACATACACATGTGAAAATCCTCTCACATACACTACTGAAAATGCTCTCACATACACATGTGAAAATGCTCTCACATACACTATCGAAAACGCTCTCACACACACATGTGAAAATGCTCTCACATACACTATCGAAAACGCTCTCACATACACATGTGAAAATCCTCTCACATACACATGTGAAAATGCTCTCACATACACTACTGAAATTTTCGACAGAAACGGAAGGCATTTCAGTAGAAACGGAAGTTGGCTGATTATCGCGAGATAATCATTCGTCTGAATCATTCGAAAATGGCAGCCGGTTGCGCAAGGAAAACCACCGAAACGTGTAAGTATATTAAAAAATATCCAGTATCTGTTGTAAAATATATTTGTAAATACTTAAGATGATGTGTTTAATATGTTATATTCCTCAATCAACAACCTAGATTGTTTTGAAGCTCATCAATTTCAGTAATGCTAAAGCTAACGCTAACGCGAATTAGCGCCGAAGGCTAAAAACAAACGCTAGATATTACATCAAAAAGCAGTGACTTCTAACCATAGTCACAAGTTATTAACACATGTTTTAAATGTGTTCATATATGTAGGGACAGACGAGGATGAGGAAAATCCGATCCATTTGCGGATGGAGAAAGATAGCCTGTTTGTTTTCAAGCTAGCTCGTGCCAGATGGGTAGAGACACATGATCAGATTTGACTTCATTTTAATAAACGGTTAATCGTTGTCGTACTGGGTTAAAGGTTTATGTTAAAGACCCAGAAGAGAGAGGAGGAAAGGGCTAGAAGGGAGGAACAGCGACAGGAGAGTCTGTTAAGTTTACTTGAGTTGAAATTATTGTTCTAAAATGTAATGCAGCCATTGTTTTTCCAATTTGTTTAATAAATGTATGAACAAAAATGAATAATTTACATGTATTATTTAAATCTGAGCTATTTTTAACAATCTCAAAAGGATTTTCATATAAATATCAGATGTACATATTTAGAATTTCGTTTTATATGTTAATATTTATTTTTATACATGTTAACAATAATCCTGGTCTTCTAGAGTCATGTGTGTCACAGTTGGAGCTGAAAGGAAAGCAAAGATTTGTCCTTGCAGACAGACGTGACTCTGCTCGTCCTGCATGTTCCTGGTGTTGTCCTGCTGTGGCTCAACATCTGTGGCTAAGCAGTCGCCTTTGCTGATGCACAGAATGTGCAGAATTGAACTGCAGGCAATGATTTTCATTGCAAAGGTTGGTTTTACTTCCAGTGCCCCCAGAAATATTGCTCTCCTCCTCATCTTTATCATGCCAAATGCTCTCTTCACAACAGAGCGTGTTCTGGAGTGGTTCTGGTTGTAACTGCCTCAATGGCATTCCTCATGGGTTCCCTGTAGGGTGTCAGCAGCATGATGGGATGTGCAATGCAGGGATACCCACCATCACCCAAAAGGATCCTTCAGGTGGGTTTGTTTGATTTACATAAATTGGGCTTTTATGTAGAACCCGTGAATCATGGATTGATCCTGGATTCCCAACAAAAATATCTATAAATTTGGCATTAGAGTCACATACAGCATGCATTTTAATGGAATAAAAAAGCTTCCTGTTAAAATAACAAGCTGCATTTTCTTTTAGGGCCTTTATTCTTATGTGGCAGCCATCAATGCTCCTTGTGACCCTTTGGAAGGAGAAAGACCAAGCGAGCTGCTAAAATCCAGAGGCGACTTATGGTAGTTCATTCCCACTGGGAAGCTGGGTGACCCTGCTCATCAGCTGGAGGATGCGGTCTGCCGTCCTGTGGACAACATCGCTCACGGTGGACCGTGTCATGTCAAAGACTCTGGCTACCACACTGTAAGATGTGCCACATGCCAGCCAGAAAAGAAACACCAGGACGTCAGTCTCCTGTGACCCCCCAGAGTGTGAGGAACCCGAAGCTGATGCTTCAGGACCATCGACCCAGATGCTCGATGGTCCTGCGGGTCAACCGAAAATCCAGTCTTGTGTCGGACTGACCGTCAGCGTAAAGGGCCAGGACAGACACCTTTGTGTTGGTAAAGCAGTAGAGACGTGGAAGACCCTGGAAAATGCAACATTAATTATTTCATTGAGGAAATTAAATCACATTTTTTTAATGTTTCTATTTATTTTGATGTCTTACATTTTAGATTATGAAGTATTTATTAATTCTGGAAAATCTCGTGGTTTTTATTTGGCTGGCATTTTGGATTTTCATTTAAACTTTTAAAAATGAAAGTTTTTGTTTTGTTTTTGTTTAAAACAAGTGATATGGTTTGACTCTGAATAAAAAATTCTAAACTTTGAACTCACAAGTGTTTCATGTAATTGGACTACACAACTCACTTGAAAAAGAATGTTAAACTCTTACCCAGCAGACTGTGTAACCTTGAGCATGATTAGTAACAAAGTTTAAGTTAAAGTTTAGGTTTAACTAAAAAAAAAGCTTTAAGTTTAACTCACAAGTTATTCTGTCTGGTCAGGGCATCCAGAGGAAATCTTCTGAGATGTCTGCTTGTCCTTGCCGTCCTGTGATGCTGCATATCTGCTCGTTTTCAGTTTGATCTCACGAAAAACGGTTGAATTATTGCCAGGAACACGGACAGATTCATTTTCAAAGCCATTTTCAGTAAGGTGTAAGTTTAACAAAAAAAAAGACCGTTGGCGAGGTTGTCGCTTTTAAACAATCTGGGACTCGTCTCTGGGACTTGACATTTTCGGGGACTCGATTAGCAGGTGAAGTACAAAAACTACAGAAAAAAATGCCTCCTTGCAAGAGCCTGTTAATCGTTCAGCGGCACAAAAACAAAATAAATATTGGCATGAAAAAATAACTTGGGGGTTTATTTATGAACAAATGCATTAAATCAACACCAAAGTGTTTGTAATTTAATTATTTATAAATCAGTCACGTTTTCCCTGATCAGAACACAGCAGATTCATAAATAGTCTTTGTAAAATGTTCATATTTATTATGTTTTTACTCTGACAAATAAGTGTCATTCTCCGCGTTAAATAGGAGTAGTTCGCCTCCAGACCAGGTGGTGGGGGTAATGCGCCACTTTGTTTCCGTGTCAAGCGCGTTATGAACAACACCCAAAAGAAAAAAGTACTGAGCACGGGTGTCTGAATTGCTTTTAAATTCAGAGAACTATATAGAACTATATAGTTCTGCACTATATAGGGTTTTAGTAGTTCGGGATCAGGGCAGGAATTCGGACACAGGTTCATTTCCACTGAAATGCCTTCAGTCGAGCAACTTCGTTTCTAACAATAAAGAAATGCCTTCCGTTTCTATTGAAATTTTCACATGTGTATGTGAGAGCATTTTGGATAGTGTGTGTGAGAGCATTTTCACATGTGTATGTGAGAGCATTTTCAGTAGTGTGTGTAAGAGCATTTTCAGTAGTGTGTGTAAGAGCATTTTCAGTAGTGTGTGCGAGAGCATTTTCAGTAGTGTGTGTGAGAACATTTCACATGTGTATGTGAGAGCATTTTCAGTAGTGTGTGTGAGAGCATTTCACATGTGTATGTGAGAGCATTTTCAGTAGTGTGTGTGAGAGCATTTCACATGTGTATGTGAGAGCATTTTCACATGTGTATGTGAGAGATTTCACATGTGTATGTGAATGAATACATTTTCAGTTGTATGTATACAAGCATTTCACTAGTGTATGTGAGAGCATTTTCAGTAGTGTGTGTGAGAGCATTTCACATGTGTATGTGAGAGCATTTCACATGTGTATGTGAGAGCATTTTCAGTAGTGTGTGTGAGAGCATTTTCAGTAGTGTGTGTGAGAACATTTCACATGTGTATGTGAGAGCATTTTCAGTAGTGTGTGTGAGAGCATTTCACATGTGTATGTGAGAGCATTTTCAGTAGTGTGTGTGAGAGCATTTCACATGTGTATGTGAGAGCATTTTCACATGTGTATGTGAGAGATTTCACATGTGTATGTGAATGAATACATTTTCAGTTGTATGTATACAAGCATTTCACTAGTGTATGTGAGAGCATTTTCAGTAGTGTGTGTGAGAGCATTTTCAGTAGTGTGTGTGAGAACATTTCACATGTGTATGTGAGAGCATTTTCAGTAGTGTGTGTGAGAGCATTTCACATGTGTATGTGAGAGCATTTTCAGTAGTGTGTGTGAGAGCATTTCACATGTGTATGTGAGAGCATTTTCACATGTGTATGTGAGAGATTTCACATGTGTATGTGAATGAATACATTTTCAGTTGTATGTATACAAGCATTTCACTAGTGTATGTGAGAGCATTTTCAGTAGTGTGTGTGAGAGCATTTTCAGTAGTGTGTGTGAGAGCATTTCACATGTGTATGTGAGAGCATTTCACATGTGTATGTGAGAGATTTCACATGTGTATGTGAGAGATTTCACATGTGTATGTGAGAGATTTCACATGTGTATGTGAATGAATACATTTTCAGTTGTATGTATACAAGCATTTCACTAGTGTGTGTGAGAGATTTCACATGTGTATGTGAATGCTAATTCTGAATAATGTCCTACACGGCACCTCATAAAGTGAAGTTCATTTGACACTATAGAGAGTCAAGGCCCCTGGGCTTTTGCCTCGGAAACCCTGTGTAAGAAAGTGCAACGTGGTAATTTTCCATGAGCTGCGGCAATTTCATCAGTGCTGGAAAAAGTTCTTCACAAGCGGTAAGTTAAACTAATTTATGGGGAAAAAAATACTGTTAAATGGCCCTTAGTATATACAATAATGTATCTAGAGAGAATTGTATAATTTTTCTACGCCTTTTTGATGCTGTTAAGCTGCTTTCACGCAGCGGTTTCATCCAACCCGTCCGTGGCCTTCTGTAATGCACTACACGCACAAATGTTGTAAATGCAGCTTTACCTGAACAGCTAATGCTACACACACAGACTTCGAGTTTCAATGTTAAGTTAATGTAGAGGATCTGTGGCGCGATTTGAGCGCAGTGTGTTTTCAGCGGCGCGGCCTGAGTTTAAAAAAAAAAAAGACCGTTGGCGAGGTTGTCGCTTTTAAACAATCTGGGACTCGTCTCTGGGACTTGACATTTTCGGGGACTCGATTAGCAGATGAAGTACAAATCCAAAATGGCGACTCAACGTCACAATTCCATCCATCCGTCCATCCATCTTCTTAACCCGCTTTATCCCTTTCGGAGCAGCGGGGTTGCCGGAGCACGTCAGATTACTGTTAAGGAAAGGTGGGGGAAACCTTGGAAAGGGTCGTCAGTTTGTTCCAGGGCCCATGGGGCTGGAGCGCTCCACATCCACCTTGGCGGACAGACAGACATGATAAAGCCACCTGTTTGCTTAGGCCTACTCCCTTTCGAACTAATACAGGAACAGCAAGCCTTAACTTGGTCACAGACACACGAAATCACGTTCTGTGTGAATGCAGTTAGGGGTTTTAGATAACTATTTTACATTTTAGGAAAATGTGTTTTCCTGCATTTATATAATTTTATTTATTTACTATTTAGCAAGTTTCATGTATGCTTGAATCATGTAAAAAACTATTTTTTACTTTTAACCAGTTGTGGCATCCTTTAAAAAAACGTACTCAAAATTGCATCTGTCCTGTGGAAGGAAGGAATTTTTTAGTGTCACTTTGCAAAAAGTTACTACATACTAAAAAACAAATTTTTACAGGTGGGACAAAATTTTAAGACAGACACCCTTTCCTGCTTGTAATCGCTGGATGTCATGTGAACGTAGATTATCCGAGAAATTAAATAGGGAATGTCGTTTTATTTTACTCTGTATGTGTTGCAAAATGCATTTTACAAGCAAAATGTATACAAGTTTTTTTTTTGTATTTTTAATTGTTTTATTTAGAGCTATGGACAATGATTTAACCTAATATTTATGAAGTCTATCTTTGTGGGCTGGTAAGGGCTGTCAAATTTTTTTGTGTGGGTGGGGGGTTACTTAAGTATAATTGAATTTTATAACACAACCTTGCTTTAATCAATATTTACACCACATTGTAAATGTAACTAAATTTTATAATCTAATTCTTAGTGTCAATTGGTGTTGCTCTTCAGCTTCAGAGGGTCTCAGCTGGTAAGCCCTAAGTGAAGGAGGTAAGTCTTGATAGTCATGTTAGCAGTGTCAGCATGCCCCCCCCCCCCCCCCCCCCCTATTTTTTTGTTCTTTTATGGAAAGCTCACCCTAACATATACCATACTTGGTGATTACATAATTGACTTTGCATATTACATGGCTCACACACACACCTCATTCTGGAACCCACTGCATGGGTTTTAAAAGTTTCAAAACTCTGTAGTGGATAACATAGTTGACAGGTTTATTACTGTGTCCATATGACTGTTTTTAATTTTAGCTTGAATTGTTTAAGTTGTATGCTAAAAAAATGCTTATTTCTGTCATGTTCTTTTCTTTTTGGTATGGTTCAGTAAAATGCTGGTGCAGGTTCGCTACCGCCAACAGCAGAAATATGTAAAGCTGGATGAAGTTGATGGACAGTTTGATTTCATGAAAAAGGTTTGTTTTTAAATTTCGTTTGAAGAGGAAATACATTTTGTGTAGGTGATTTTGTATCCAAATTAGTTAATTCATTTGTGAAGTGAGAATAGTGCTGGCTTAAAAGGTGCTCTCAGAAATATCTCATCTTTTCCAGTCATCGAGAGGTTTTGCCTGCCACCTGACGCAAAAGTAGTATACAAAGATGCAACAGGGACAGAAGTTGACGAAGACATTTTCAATGACCTTGTCAGCCAAGGCAGCGTTGTTTTAACAGTTTTCCCAAGTGATGGTGAGAAATGTAAAGGGTCAGTTACATGAAGCAATTCAGTGTCAAATGGTGGAACCTGAACTCTCAAATCAGTCTACAGAAAAAAAACAATATGTAGTATAATGTGGAATCCAACAAGATGCAATAAATTTTGCAACATTTGAACGAAGCTGTACATTTTTTTTATTTCTGAAATTTATTTTTTCTCCTAGAGTTTACTGATTGCTCCTTGTCCTCTCCATCTGAATGGTCTGACTCAAGCTTCAGTTCAAGTGCAAGTGCATCAACTGTACTTCTAGATGAGATCCCAGGGAAAAATTCAAGACTTGAAGGAACAATCAATGCAGTTTCTGCAAAAAAGGTTGGTAAAAAGTTTCTAATATCTCTGTCAACATTTTTTTTTGCCGTTTAATTACAATTTTTGTCTTCCCTTAGTTGATCGAAGCTGTACTTGGAGCCAGTTCAGGTGGTGAAGAGGTCCTTGAAGAATATCACGCATCACAGACTCTTAAAGATTCTACCAGAAGAAAGCTGGTCAATATAATAGTGGCCCACATGATTGATAAACATGGGTAATGTGCCCAGTTTTTGTAGACTTAAAAAAAGAATCAAAACTGTTTATCTATTACTATAGTAATCCCAATTGAATCTCTTCCCAGACATCTCCCCACTAAAGCTGTTAGAGAAGAATATGCTCTTGGGATAGTGACACTTTTTCCATCCCTGAAAGACCCATACTCCGAGAAAGGCTACGTATGTATAATTATTATTGTAATATTCGTTGAGATAGTATTTATGTTTTGTGTTGTTAGGTTCTGGGTGGGCATTTTGATTTCTGATATTCTTAAAAATGACAGACAATGCACTGTTAATGTATTTCCATTTCAGGAACATTTCTATGATGCTGCAAGCAGTACAGGATACATTTCTTGGCGTCTTAAGACCATCCAGAGAAAGATTCGACGAGAATCTACCACTTCAAATAGCCTCACTGGCCTTTCTCAAGGAGGAGGTAATACATCTGCAAACTGGTCATCTTATGTCAGCTAGTGTAGTAGAAGAGAGCAAAGATGGTTTTAGGTCTGTATGCTGTCACCTCTTTCACAAAAGTAGTTTGTATGTCTGACATTAGAAAGCCACTTTCCTCTTACTAGATTGGTTGAACAATCTCTTGGACTGATTTTTATTATATAATTTTTTTTGCATTTACCTATCAACAACTAGGGCCTAATTTATTTAAAGTGTGTGTGTTCCTTTCTTCAGGGGGCCCTAAATTCCAGAGATCTGTTGTAGTTGAGGAGCAGCAGCTGGATGGAGATGCTTGTCAGGAGGCAATGTCTTTGCTCAATTATGCCACAGACACTATGCAAATTTTTCGAAAGATGAGAGAGACGTTTCAGCATCGGCAAAAACTCATCAATGACTCAGACAAAACGATTGACATCCTGTCAATCTTCCCAAGATTCCTGGATACCAAAGGATTGGTATGTATGCAGTGATATTTTGAGATTTACTTGAAATGTGCAGAATGTGGTGATAGTATATTTTCTTTCTCATAGGTAAATCAAGACTTCATTCTCTTGTTTAATGACGAGGTATCCAACCGGCTGCTTCAGAAATGGGACCCGATCTTTAGATGCAACGTTATCAAAGAGGCCAAGCAGCTCACTTCAACACCAGAGCTTCGTCAGTTGTTGCATTCAGCGGAGAGTCCACAAGGAAGTGATGAGGCAATGAGTGAGTTTTGCTCTCTTGTGTTTACAATTCAATACTTTATTAACATAACTTTTTTTGTACTTTGCTTTGTGTAAGTCTTTAAAAGTTCAATGACCTAAAAGATCATGAAGTACATGAATTTGCAGTACATTTGAATGCAGGTTTGTTAAATCAGATTATTAGGGGCATATTTAAGTTTCTCAGTTATTGCATCACCGCCAACTTATTTTAGCTGTCATTTTACTATTTATTGCGGCACATATCTACTTGAGACATGCAGAGTTTTAAATATATGCAACGTTTTCAACAGAGTAATTGGTTTTTGCCCTTTTAATGATCATTGTTTTAAGTCTTTGCTGTTCATTCATTCTTTGTCCATAGCTTATGATGCAGAGATGGCCTCGCTTTTGTTGCTGTTATATCTCCTTCCACCACCACCTGGGGGACCAAAGTTTCCAAAAATCAGCGCTTCTGATGCAGTTGAAAAAGTTATTGTCTTTCACAAGGTAATTTTACATTTGTTAATTTTGATCATGTGTAAAACTGGTAAATAGTTAAATGAAACAAATTGTAGGCAAGTTTAATTTAACATAGAATGTTTGTTTTCACTTGTGCAGTGCTATTTCTGACTTGAGTGTCCAATGTCCTTTTTAAACCTCAGTCTTGCTGCAGTTTGGAAGAACATCTTCAGAACCAGCAGAACCATCAGCCATACCTCCTAGCCGTTGGTCGCGAAAAGAGGTACATCGACAGATTCTACATCTCCATTGACAAGCGTCTCATCCCATGCCAGGCAAACCGCTCCCTTGGGGCATTTGATGAACTTTTTAAAGCTCATTTTGTTTTCAGTGTGTCTTATGATGGTGCACTTCTGAATTTCTACACCTTTTTGCAGACAACAGTTTATAACATTGATATGGGTAAAATGAAGGTGTCACCAAGAATTCGAGACATGAGAGCCAAACTCCTTAACCAGGAGGTGCTTCTCACAACCCAGATTTAAAGCCAGGACAATTAAAGGCATTTTGAGCAAAATGCTCACATGTTTTTTGTGCAACAAAATTTTCCCCAGCAGTCAGCAGTTGATTTCACATATAAGAGGTGAACATGGTTATTATCCTGGACCAAAGTTCAAGTTGTTTTGTTGTCAGCCAAGTTGTAGGCTTCAGTTTCAAACATATGCAGGCTTTAGAAAGCACCTTAACATTATTCATAGCAACGTTGAACAAATTGTTCATACTTCAGCTGTTACTAATTTGCCTAGTGATCCAGTTTCACATGATTTGGAAGACCAATTTCATTCAACAGATCTTTCTCAAAGTTCATCCAGTGTTATTCTAGAGTCTAGTTCGTCCCATGTTCCAGAAAGTAGAGAAACTTCCAAAAAAATGTGTGCATCCATTGTGGGCAAACTGCAGGGTAGTGGCATTTCTAACAGTTTAGTATCTTCACTTGTGGGTGATTTGGGGGAACTAACAAGCGAGCTTCGTTCAGAAGCAAAGCAAGCCATTATTTCTGCTTTACCTGCAACTGACCCCAACATATCTGTAATTAATGAATCTTTTGAAAAATTGAAAAACCCATTCACTCATCTAAATACAGAATGGAAACGAAATAAATTCATCAACCTAAAATGGGGAGTGGTAGAGCCCAGAGAAATAACACTGGGAGTGAGATACGACACCAGACGTAATCAAAAATCGGGTACTTATGATCAGGTACCTGTTAAGGATACTTTCATTTATGTCCCTGTTCTGGAATCTCTGAAGTTCATGTGTAAGAATCCAGAAATTTGTGCTCTCCTGAAGAGGGAGTGTAGGTCAGAGCCAGATGCGTATCATGACTTTTGTGATGGAAGTTACTTTAATACTCACCCCCTGTTTTCAGCCCAAAAGCATGCTTTACAAATTCAGCTATTCTATGATGATTTTGAAACGGCCAATCCCCTTGGCTCAAAACGTGGAATTCACAAAATTGGCGGCATTTATTTCATTTTAAGAAATCTACCTCCAAAATTTAATTCCATCTTGATGAACATTCATTTAGTATCTCTTTTCCACACACCAGATCTGCACAAGTACGGTTTTGATGTTATACTGGAACCACTGATAAGTGATTTGAAACAACTTGAAAGTCGAGGGATAAGTCTTCCATTTTCTGATGAGCCAATATATGGAACAATTTCACAAATAACTGGAGATAATCTAGGGATGCATTCCATTCTTGGTTTTAACGAGTCATTCAACAGCCGACATTTTTGTCGCCTTTGTTTGGTTGAAAAAGATGATTGTCAAATCCTAAAGTGGTCTTTCGTGAAAAAGATGTGTTTGACATGCATTGGCAGTCTCTTAAAGAAAATGTTAATTTAAAGTCACTGTATGGTATGAAAAGAAATTCTTCTCTAAATTCCTTGCAGTATTTCCATGTTTGCAGTAACTACTCTTTTGATATAATGCATGATCTTCTTGAAGATGTCGCTCAGTATGAGATCAAATTGCTATTTGAATATCTCACATAACACTACATATCAGAACAAAACTTGCTTTCAAGGATCTATGGTTTTGACTATGGTTTTTTAGAAAGAAAAAATCGTCCCACTAAAATTATTTTGGATAGTCCAGGTAATGGCATTGGCTTGAACTCCATTCAGACATTATGTCTCGTAAAAAACATTCCACTTATTCTTGGTGACATTATTCCAGCAGGGAACAGACACTGGGAACTATTACTACTGTTACTTCAAATAATGAACATAGTTTTTTCACCTTCTCTCTTCTATCTATCTATCTATCTATCTATCTATCTATCTATCTATCTATCTATCTATCTATCTATCTATCTATCTATCTATCTATCTATCTATCTATCTATCTATCTATCTATCTATCTATCTGTCTATCTATCTGTCTATCTATCTGTCTATCTATCTATCTATGTGCACCATTCTTAAAATGCACTTTGGTTAAAGAGAAATGTCACACTTTTGAGCAAAAACTTATAACTCACTTGGTTCTCCCATTCTATCCTGGCCAATTCCCTGGCCCTGCCCTGGGCCCCATGCCATATAAATGGCGCTCTGGGTGCGGCTGGGCCTCTGGGCCGGAATGGGGGTCTTGGCAGGAGCGGGGCTCTGGGAGGGGGTGGGATTCTGGGCCGGAGTGGGGCTCTTGGGGAGAACGACGCTCTGGGAGGGGCTCTACGAGGGGGTGGGGTTCTGAGAGGGGGTGGGGGTGGAGGAGGAAATTTCTTATGGGACCCCGTGATTGTTTTTTTTTTTATGTACGATAAATTTCTACATTTTTTAAAATGTACACAAATTAATTAATAAAATCTTTCAAACAATATACTGTGCTACCAAAAAATGCACTTTGGTTAAAGAGAAATGTCATGTTTTTGAGCAAAAACTTATAACTCACTTGGTTCTCCCATTCTATCCTGGCCAATTCCCTGGCCCTGCCCTGCGCCCCATGCCATATAAATGGCGCTCTGGGTGCGGCTGGGCCTCTGGGCAGGGCTGGGCCTCTGGGTGCGGCTGGGCCTCTGGGCAGGGGTGGGGCTCTGGGCCGGAGTGGGGGTCTTGGCGGGAGCGGGGCTCTGGGAGGGGGTGGGATTCTGGGCCGGAGTGGGGCTCTTGGGGAGAACGAGGCTCTGGGAGGGGCTCTACGGGGGGTGGGGTTCTGAGAGGGGGTGGGGGTGGGGGTGGAGGAGGAAATTTCTTATGGGACCCCGTGATTGTTTTTTTTTTTATGTACGATAAATTTCTACATTTTGTAAAATGTACACAAATTAATTAATAAAATCTTTCAAACAATATACTGTGCTACCAAAAAATGCACTTTGGTTAAGGAGAAATGTCATGTTTTTGAGCAAAAACTTATAACTCACTTGGTTCTCCCATTCTATCCTGGCCAATTCCCTGGCCCTGCCCTGCGCCCCATGCCATATAAATGGCGCTCTGGGTGCGGCTGGGCCTCTGGGCAGGGCTGGGCCTCTGGGTGCGGCTGGGCCTCTGGGCAGGGCTGGGGCTCTGGGCCGGAGTGGGGGTCTTGGCGGGAGCGGGGCTCTGGGAGGGGGTGGGATTCTGGGCCGGAGTGGGGCTCTTGGGGAGAACGAGGCTCTGGGAGGGGTTCTACGGGGGGTGGGGTTCTGAGAGGGGGTGGGGGTGGGGGTGGAGGAGGAAATTTCTTATGGGACCCCGTGATTGTTTTTTTTTATGTACGATAAATTTCTACATTTTTTAAAATGTACACAAATTAATTAATAAAATCTTTCAAACAATATACTGTGCTACCAAAAAATGCACTTTGGTTAAAGAGAAATGTCATGTTTTTGAGCAAAAACTTATAACTCACTTGGTTCTCCCATTCTATCCTGGCCAATTCCCTGGCCCTGCCCTGCGCCCCATGCCATATAAATGGCGCTCTGGGTGCGGCTGGGCCTCTGGGCAGGGCTGGGCCTCTGGGTGCGGCTGGGCCTCTGGGCAGGGGTGGGGCTCTGGGCCGGAGTGGGGGTCTTGGCGGGAGCGGGGCTCTGGGAGGGGGTGGGATTCTGGGCCGGAGTGGGGCTCTTGGGGAGAACGAGGCTCTGGGAGGGGTTTTACGAGGGGGTGGGGTTCTGAGAGGGGGTGGGGGTGGAGGAGGAAATTTCTTATGGGAGCCCGTAATTGTTTTTTTTTTGATATGTACGATAAATTTCTACATTTTTTAAAATGTACACAAATTAATTAATAAAATCTTTCAAACAATATACTGTGCTACCAAAAAATGCACTTTGGTTAAAGAGAAATGTCATGTTTTTGAGCAAAAACTTATAACTCACTTGGTTCTCCCATTCTATCCTGGCCAATTCCCTGGCCCTGCCCTGCGCCCCATGCCATATAAATGGCGCTCTGGGTGCGGCTGGGCCTCTGGGCAGGGCTGGGCCTCTGGGTGCGGCTGGGCCTCTGGGCAGGGGTGGGGCTCTGGGCCGGAGTGGGGGTCTTGAGGGGAGCGGGGCTCTGGGAGGGGGTGGGATTCTGGGCCGGAGTGGGGCTCTTGGGGAGAACGAGGCTCTGGGAGGGGCTCTACGAGGGGGTGGGGTTCTGATAGGGGGTGGGGGTGGAGGACGAAATTTCTTATGGGACCCCGTGATTGTTTTTTTTTTTTATGTACGATAAATTTCTACATTTTTTAAAATGTACACAAATTAATTAATAAAATCTTTCAAACAATAAACTGTGCTACCAAAAAATGCACTTTGGTTAAAGAGAAATGTCATGTTTTTGAGCAAAAACTTATAACTCACTTGGTTCTCCCATTCTATCCTGGCCAATTCCCTGGCCCTGCCCTGCGCCCCATGCCATATAAATGGCGCTCTGGGTGCGGCTGGGCCTCTGGGCAGGGCTGGGCCTCTGGGTGCGGCTGGGCCTCTGGGCAGGGGTGGGGCTCTGGGCCGGAGTGGGGGTCTTGGCGGGAGCGGGGCTCTGGGAGGGGGTGGGTTTCTGGGCCGGAGTGGGGCTCTTGGGGAGAACGAGGCTCTGGGAGGGGTTCTACGGGGGGTGGGGTTCTGAGAGGGGGTGGGGGTGGGGGTGGAGGAGGAAATTTCTTATGGGACCCCGTGATTGTTTTTTTTTTATGTACGATAAATTTCTACATTTTTTAAAATGTACACAAATTAATTAATAAAATCTTTCAAACAATATACTGTGCTACCAAAAAATGCACTTTGGTTAAAGAGAAATGTCATGTTTTTGAGCAAAAACTTATAACTCACTTGGTTCTCCCATTCTATCCTGGCCAATTCCCTGGCCCTGCCCTGCGCCCCATGCCATATAAATGGCGCTCTGGGTGCGGCTGGGCCTCTGGGCAGGGCTGGGCCTCTGGGTGCGGCTGGGCCTCTGGGCAGGGGTGGGGCTCTGGGCCGGAGTGGGGGTGTTGGCGGGAGCGGGGCTCTGGGAGGGGGTGGGATTCTGGGCCGGAGTGGGGCTCTTGGGGAGAACGAGGCTCTGGGAGGGGTTCTACGGGGGGTGGGGTTCTGAGAGGGGATGGGGGTGGGGGTGGAGGAGGAAATTTCTTATGGGACCCCGTGATTGTTTTTTTTTTATGTACGATAAATTTCTACATTTTTTAAAATGTACACAAATTAATTAATAAAATCTTTCAAACAATATACTGTGCTACCAAAAAATGCACTTTGGTTAAAGAGAAATGTCATGTTTTTGAGCAAAAACTTATAACTCACTTGGTTCTCCCATTCTATCCTGGCCAATTCCCTGGCCCTGCCCTGCGCCCCATGCCATATAAATGGCGCTCTGGGTGCGGCTGGGCCTCTGGGCAGGGCTGGGCCTCTGGGTGCGGCTGGGCCTCTGGGCAGGGGTGGGGCTCTGGGCCGGAGTGGGGGTCTTGGCGGGAGCGGGGCTCTGGGAGGGGGTGGGATTCTGGGCCGGAGTGGGGCTCTTGGGGAGAACGAGGCTCTGGGAGGGGCTCTACGAGGGGGTGGGGTTCTGAGAGGGGGTGGGGGTGGGGGTGGAGGAGGAAATTTCTTATGGGACCCCGTGATTTTTTTTTTTATGCACGATAAATTTCTACATTTTTTAAAATGTACACAAATTAATTAATAAAATCTATCAAACAATATACTGTGCTACCAAAAAATGCACTTTGGTTAAAGAGAAATGTCATGTTTTTGAGCAAAAACTTATAACTCACTTGGTTCTCCCATTCTATCCTGGCCAATTCCCTGGCCCTGCCCTGGGCCCCATGCCATATAAATGGCGCTCTGGGTGCGGCTGGGCCTCTGGGCAGGGCTGGGCCTCTGGGTGCGGCTGGGCCTCTGGGCAGGGGTGGGGCTCTGGGCCGGAGTGGGGGTCTTGGCGGGAGCGGGGCTCTGAGAGGGGGTGGGATTCTGGGCCAGAGTGGGGCTCTTGGGGAGAACGAGGCTCTGGGAGGGGCTTTACGGGGGGTGGGGTTCTGAGAGGGGGTGGGGGTGGGGGTTGAGAAGGAAATTTCTTATGGGACCCCGTGATTTTTTTTTTAATGTACGATAAATTTCTACATTTTTTAAAATGTACACAAATTAATTAATAAAATCTTTCAAACAATATACTGTGCTACCAAAAAATGCACTTTGGTTAAAGAGAAATGTCATGTTTTTGAGCAAAAACTTACAACTCACTTGGTTCTCACATTCTATCCTGGCCAATTCCCTGGCCCTGCCCTGGGCCCCATGCCATATAAATGGCGCTCTGGGTGCGGCTGGGCCTCTGGGCAGGGCTGGGCTTCTGGGTGCGGCTGGGCCTCTGGGCAGGGGTGGGGCTCTGGGCCGGAGTGGGGGTCTTGGCGGGAGAGGGGCTCTGGGAGGGGGTGGGATTCCGGGCCGGAGTGGGGCTCTTGGGGAGAACGAGGCTCTGGGAGGGGCTCTACGAGGAGGTGGGCTTCTGAGAGGGGGTGGGGGTGGGGGTGGAGGAGGAAATTTCTTATGGGACCCCGTGATTGTTTTTCTTTTTATATGTACGATAAATTTCTACATTTTTTAAAATGTACACAAATTAATTAATAAAATCTTTCAAACAATATACTGTGCTACCAAAAAATGCACTTTGGTTAAAGAGAAATGTCATGTTTTTGAGCAAAAACTTATAACTCACTTGGTTCTCCCATTCTATCCTGGCCAATTCCCTGGCCCTGCCCTGCGCCCCATGCCATATAAATGGCGCTCTGGGTGCGGCTGGGCCTCTAGGCAGGGCTGGGCCTCTGGGTGCGGCTGGGCCTCTGGGCAGGGGTGGGGCTCTGGGCCGGAGTGGGGGTCTTGGCGGGAGCGGGGCTCTGGGAGGGGATGGGATTCTGGGCCGGAGTGGGGCTCTTGGGGAGAACGAGGCTCTGGGAGGGGCTCTACGAGGGGGTGGGGTTCTGAGAGGGGGTGGGGGTGGAGGAGGAAATTTCTTATGGGACCCCGTGATTTTTTTTTTTTTATATGTACGATAAATTTCTACATTTTTTAAAATGTACACAAATTAATTAATAAAATCTTTCAAACAATATACTGTGCTACCAAAAAATGCACTTTGGTTAAAGAGAAATGTCATGTTTTTGAGCAAAAACTTATAACTCACTTGGTTCTCCCATTCTATCCTGGCCAATTCCCTGGCCCTGCCCTGCGCCCCATGCCATATAAATGGCGCTCTGGGTGCGGCTGGGCCTCTGGGCAGGGCTGGGCCTCTGGGTGCGGCTGGGCCTCTGGGCAGGGGTGGGGCTCTGGGCCGGAGTGGGGGTCTTGGCGGGAGCGGGGCTCTGGGAGGGGGTGGGTTTCTGGGCCGGAGTGGGGCTCTTGGGGAGAACGAGGCTCTGGGAGGGGCTCTACGGGGGGTGGGGTTCTGAGAGGGGGTGGGGGTGGGGGTGGAGGAGGAAATTTCTTATGGGACCCCGTGATTGTTTTTTTTTTATGTACGATAAATTTCTACATTTTTTAAAATGTACACAAATTAATTAATAAAATCTTTCAAACAATATACTGTGCTACCAAAAAATGCACTTTGGTTAAAGAGAAATGTCATGTTTTTGAGCAAAAACTTATAACTCACTTGGTTCTCCCATTCTATCCTGGCCAATTCCCTGGCCCTGCCCTGCGCCCCATGCCATATAAATGGCGCTCTGGGTGCGGCTGGGCCTCTGGGCAGGGCTGGGCCTCTGGGTGCGGCTGGGCCTCTGGGCAGGGCTGGGGCTCTGGGCCGGAGTGGGGGTCTTGGCGGGAGCGGGGCTCTGGGAGGGGGTGGGATTCTGGGCCGGAGTGGGGCTCTTGGGGAGAACGAGGCTCTGGGAGGGGTTCTACGGGGGGTGGGGTTCTGAGAGGGGGTGGGGGTGGGGGTGGAGGAGGAAATTTCTTATGGGACCCCGTGATTGTTTTTTTTTTATGTACGATAAATTTCTACATTTTTTAAAATGTACACAAATTAATTAATAAAATCTTTCAAACAATATACTGTGCTACCAAAAAAATGCACTTTGGTTAAAGAGAAATGTCATGTTTTTGAGCAAAAACTTATAACTCACTTGGTTCTCCCATTCTATCCTGGCCAATTCCCTGGCCCTGCCCTGCGCCCCATGCCATATAAATGGCGCTCTGGGTGCGGCTGGGCCTCTGGGCAGGGCTGGGCCTCTGGGTGCGGCTGGGCCTCTGGGCAGGGGTGGGGCTCTGGGCCGGAGTGGGGGTCTTGAGGGGAGCGGGGCTCTGGGAGGGGGTGGGATTCTGGGCCGGAGTGGGGCTCTTGGGGAGAACGAGGCTCTGGGAGGGGCTCTACGAGGGGGTGGGGTTCTGATAGGGGGTGGGGGTGGAGGACGAAATTTCTTATGGGACCCCGTGATTGTTTTTTTTTTTTATGTACGATAAATTTCTACATTTTTTAAAATGTACACAAATTAATTAATAAAATCTTTCAAACAATAAACTGTGCTACCAAAAAATGCACTTTGGTTAAAGAGAAATGTCATGTTTTTGAGCAAAAACTTATAACTCACTTGGTTCTCCCATTCTATCCTGGCCAATTCCCTGGCCCTGCCCTGCGCCCCATGCCATATAAATGGCGCTCTGGGTGCGGCTGGGCCTCTGGGCAGGGCTGGGCCTCTGGGTGCGGCTGGGCCTCTGGGCAGGGGTGGGGCTCTGGGCCGGAGTGGGGGTCTTGGCGGGAGCGGGGCTCTGGGAGGGGGTGGGTTTTTGGGCCGGAGTGGGGCTCTTGGGGAGAACGAGGCTCTGGGAGGGGTTCTACGGGGGGTGGGGTTCTGAGAGGGGGTGGGGGTGGGGGTGGAGGAGGAAATTTCTTATGGGACCCCGTGATTGTTTTTTTTTTATGTACGATAAATTTCTACATTTTTTAAAATGTACACAAATTAATTAATAAAATCTTTCAAACAATAAACTGTGCTACCAAAAAATGCACTTTGGTTAAAGAGAAATGTCATGTTTTTGAGCAAAAACTTATAACTCACTTGGTTCTCCCATTCTATCCTGGCCAATTCCCTGTCCCTGCCCTGCGCCCCATGCCATATAAATGGCGCTCTGGGTGCGGCTGGGCCTCTGGGCAGGGCTGGGCCTCTGGGTGCGGCTTGGCCTCTGGGCAGGGGTGGGGCTCTGGGCCGGAGTGGGGGTCTTGGCGGGAGCGGGGCTCAGGGAGGGAGTGGGTTTTTGGGCCGGAGTGGGGCTCTTGGGGAGAACGAGGCTCTGGGAGGGGCTCTACGAGGGGGTGGGGTTCTGATAGGGGGTGGGGGTGGAGGACGAAATTTCTTATGGGACCCCGTGATTGTTTTTTTTTTTTATGTACGATAAATTTCTACATTTTTTAAAATGTACACAAATTAATTAATAAAATCTTTCAAACAATAAATTGTGCTACCAAAAAATGCACTTTGGTTAAAGAGAAATGTCATGTTTTTGAGCAAAAACTTATAACTCACTTGGTTCTCCCATTCTATCCTGGCCAATTCCCTGGCCCTGCCCTGCGCCCCATGCCATATAAATGGCGCTCTGGGTGCGGCTGGGCCTCTGGGCAGGGCTGGGCCTCTGGGTGCGGCTGGGCCTCTGGGCAGGGGTGGGGCTCTGGGCCGGAGTGGGGGTCTTGGCGGGAGCGGGGCTCTGGGAGGGGGTGGGTTTTTGGGCCGGAGTGGGGCTCTTGGGGAGAACGAGGCTCTGGGAGGGGTTCTACGGGGGGTGGGGTTCTGAGAGGGGGTGGGGGTGGGGGTGGAGGAGGAAATTTCTTATGGGACCCCGTGATTGTTTTTTTTTTATGTACGATAAATTTCTACATTTTTTAAAATGTACACAAATTAATTAATAAAATCTTTCAAACAATAAACTGTGCTACCAAAAAATGCACTTTGGTTAAAGAGAAATGTCATGTTTTTGAGCAAAAACTTATAACTCACTTGGTTCTCCCATTCTATCCTGGCCAATTCCCTGTCCCTGCCCTGCGCCCCATGCCATATAAATGGCGCTCTGGGTGCGGCTGGGCCTCTGGGCAGGGCTGGGCCTCTGGGTGCGGCTTGGCCTCTGGGCAGGGGTGGGGCTCTGGGCCGGAGTGGGGGTCTTGGCGGGAGCGGGGCTCAGGGAGGGAGTGGGTTTTTGGGCCGGAGTGGGGCTCTTGGGGAGAACGAGGCTCTGGGAGGGGTTCTACGGGGGGTGGGGTTCTGAGAGGGGGTGGGGGTGGGGGTGGAGGAGGAAATTTCTTATGGGACCCCGTGATTGTTTTTTTTTTATGTACGATAAATTTCTACATTTTTTAAAATGTACACAAATTAATTAATAAAATCTTTCAAACAATATACTGTGCTACCAAAAAATGCACTTTGGTTAAAGAGAAATGTCATGTTTTTGAGCAAAAACTTATAACTCACTTGGTTCTCCCATTCTATCCTGGCCAATTCCCTGGCCCTGCCCTGCGCCCCATGCCATATAAATGGCGCTCTGGGTGCGGCTGGGCCTCTGGGCAGGGCTGGGCCTCTGGGTGCGGCTGGGCCTCTGGGCAGGGGTGGGGCTCTGGGCCGGAGTGGGGGTCTTGGCGGGAGCGGGGCTCTGGGAGGGGGTGGGATTCTGGGCCGGAGTGGGGCTCTTGGGGAGAACGAGGCTCTGGGAGGGGTTCTACGGGGGGTGGGGTTCTGAGAGGGGATGGGGGTGGAGGAGGAAATTTCTTATGGGACCCCGTGATTGTTTTTTTTTTATGTACGATAAATTTCTACATTTTTTAAAATGTACACAAATTAATTAATAAAATCTTTCAAACAATATACTGTGCTACCAAAAAATGCACTTTGGTTAAAGAGAAATGTCATGTTTTTGAGCAAAAACTTATAACTCACTTGGTTCTCCCATTCTATCCTGGCCAATTCCCTGGCCCTGCCCTGCGCCCCATGCCATATAAATGGCGCTCTGGGTGCGGTTGGGCCTCTGGGCAGGGCTGGGCCTCTGGGTGCGGCTGGGCCTCTGGGCAGGGCTGGGGCTCTGGGCCGGAGTGGGGGTCTTGGCGGGAGCGGGGCTCTGGGAGGAGGTGGGATTCTGGGCCGGAGTGGGGCTCTTGGGGAGAACGAGGCTCTGGGAGGGGCTCTACGAGGGGGTGGGGTTCTGAGATGGGGTGGGGGTGGAGGAGGAAATTTCTTATGGGACCCCGTGATTGTTTTTTTTTTTATATGTACGATAAATTTCTACATTTTTTAAAATGTACACAAATTAATTAATAAAATCTTTCAAACAATATACTGTGCTACCAAAAAATGCACTTTGGTTAAAGAGAAATGTCATGTTTTTGTGCAAAAACTTATAACTCACTTGGTTCTCCCATTCTATCCTGGCCAATTCCCTGGCCCTGCCCTGCGCCCCATGCCATATAAATGGCGCTCTGGGTGCGGCTGGGCCACTAGGCAGGGCTGGGCCTCTGGGTGCGGCTGGGCCTCTGGGCAGGGGTGGGGCTCTGGGCCGGAGTGGGGGTCTTGGCGTGAGCGGGGCTCTGGGAGGGGGTGGGATTCTGGGCCGGAGTGGGGCTTTTGGGGAGAACGAGGCTCTGGGAGGGGCTCTACGAGGGGGTGGGGTTCTGAGAGGGGGTGGGGGTGGGGGTGGAGGAGGAAATTTCTTATGGGACCCCGTGATTTTTTTTTTTATGCACGATAAATTTTTACATTTTTTAAAATGTACACAAATTAATTAATAAAATCTTTCAAACAATATACTGTGCTACCAAAAAATGCACTTTGGTTAAAGAGTTATGTCATGTTTTTGAGCAAAAACTTATAACTCACTTGGTTCTCCCATTCTATCCTGGCCAATTCCCTGGCCCTGCCCTGGGCCCCATGCCATATAAATGGCGCTCTGGGTGCGGCTGGGCCTCTGGGCAGGGCTGGGCCTCTGGGTGCGGCTGGGCCTCTGGGCAGGGGTGGGGCTCTGGGCCGGAGTGGGGGTCTTGGCGGGAGCGGGGCTCTGGGAGGGGGTGGGATTCTGGGCCGGAGTGGGGCTCTTGGGGAGAACGAGGCTCTGGGAGGGGCTCTACGAGGGGGTGGGGTTCTGATAGGGGGTGGGGGTGGAGGACGAAATTTCTTATGGGACCCCGTGATTGTTTTTTTTTTTTTTATGTACGATAAATTTCTACATTTTTTAAAATGTACACAAATTAATTAATAAAATCTTTCAAACAATAAACTGTGCTACCAAAAAATGCACTTTGGTTAAAGAGAAATGTCATGTTTTTGAGCAAAAACTTATAACTCACTTGGTTCTCCCATTCTATCCTGGCCAATTCCCTGTCCCTGCCCTGCGCCCCATGCCATATAAATGGCGCTCTGGGTGCGGCTGGGCCTCTGGGCAGGGCTGGGCCTCTGGGTGCGGCTGGGCCTCTGGGCAGGGGTGGGGCTCTGGGCCGGAGTGGGGGTCTTGGCGGGAGCGGGGCTCTGGGAGGGGGTGGGTTTTTGGGCCGGAGTGGGGCTCTTGGGGAGAACGAGGCTCTGGGAGGGGTTCTACGGGGGGTGGGGTTCTGAGAGGGGGTGGGGGTGGGGGTGGAGGAGGAAATTTCTTATGGGACCCCGTGATTGTTTTTTTTTTATGTACGATAAATTTCTACATTTTTTAAAATGTACACAAATTAATTAATAAAATCTTTCAAACAATATACTGTGCTACCAAAAAATGCACTTTGGTTAAAGAGAAATGTCATGTTTTTGAGCAAAAACTTATAACTCACTTGGTTCTCCCATTCTATCCTGGCCAATTCCCTGGCCCTGCCCTGCGCCCCATGCCATATAAATGGCGCTCTGGGTGCGGCTGGGCCTCTGGGCAGGGCTGGGCCTCTGGGTGCGGCTGGGCCTCTGGGCAGGGGTGGGGCTCTGGGCCGGAGTGGGGGTCTTGGCGGGAGCGGGGCTCTGGGAGGGGGTGGGATTCTGGGCCGGAGTGGGGCTCTTGGGGAGAACGAGGCTCTGGGAGGGGTTCTACGGGGGGTGGGGTTCTGAGAGGGGATGGGGGTGGAGGAGGAAATTTCTTATGGGACCCCGTGATTGTTTTTTTTTTATGTACGATAAATTTCTACATTTTTTAAAATGTACACAAATTAATTAATAAAATCTTTCAAACAATATACTGTGCTACCAAAAAATGCACTTTGGTTAAAGAGAAATGTCATGTTTTTGAGCAAAAACTTATAACTCACTTGGTTCTCCCATTCTATCCTGGCCAATTCCCTGGCCCTGCCCTGCGCCCCATGCCATATAAATGGCGCTCTGGGTGCGGCTGGGCCTCTGGGCAGGGCTGGGCCTCTGGGTGCGGCTGGGCCTCTGGGCAGGGCTGGGGCTCTGGGCCGGAGTGGGGGTTTTGGCGGGAGCGGGGCTCTGGGAGGAGGTGGGATTCTGGGCCGGAGTGGGGCTCTTGGGGAGAACGAGGCTCTGGGAGGGGCTCTACGAGGGGGTGGGGTTCTGAGATGGGGTGGGGGTGGAGGAGGAAATTTCTTATGGGACCCCGTGATTGTTTTTTTTTTTATATGTACGATAAATTTCTACATTTTTTAAAATGTACACAAATTAATTAATAAAATCTTTCAAACAATATACTGTGCTACCAAAAAATGCACTTTGGTTAAAGAGAAATGTCATGTTTTTGTGCAAAAACTTATAACTCACTTGGTTCTCCCATTCTATCCTGGCCAATTCCCTGGCCCTGCCCTGCGCCCCATGCCATATAAATGGCGCTCTGGGTGCGGCTGGGCCTCTAGGCAGGGCTGGGCCTCTGGGTGCGGCTGGGCCTCTGGGCAGGGGTGGGGCTCTGGGCCGGAGTGGGGGTCTTGGCGTGAGCGGGGCTCTGGGAGGGGGTGGGATTCTGGGCCGGAGTGGGGCTCTTGGGGAGAACGAGGCTCTGGGAGGGGCTCTACGAGGGGGTGGGGTTCTGAGAGGGGGTGGGGGTGGGGGTGGAGGAGGAAATTTCTTATGGGACCCCGTGATTTTTTTTTTTAGGCACGATAAATTTTTACATTTTTTAAAATGTACACAAATTAATTAATAAAATCTTTCAAACAATATACTGTGCTACCAAAAAATGCACTTTGGTTAAAGAGTTATGTCATGTTTTTGAGCAAAAACTTATAACTCACTTGGTTCTCCCATTCTATCCTGGCCAATTCCCTGGCCCTGCCCTGGGCCCCATGCCATATAAATGGCGCTCTGGGTGCGGCTGGGCCTCTGGGCAGGGCTGGGCCTCTGGGTGCGGCTGGGCCTCTGGGCAGGGGTGGGGCTCTGGGCCGGAGTGGGGGTCTTGGCGGGAGCGGGGCACTGAGAGGGGGTGGGATTCTGGGCCGGAGTGGGGCTCTTGGGGAGAACGAGGCTCTGGGAGGGGCTCTACGAGGGGGTGGGGTTCTGAGAGGGGGTGGGGGTGGAGGAGGAAATTTCTTATGGGACCCCGTGATTGTTTTTTTTTTTTATGTACGATAAATTTCTACATTTTTTAAAATGTACACAAATTAATTAATAAAATCTTTCAAACAATATACTGTGCTACCAAAAAATGCACTTTGGTTAAAGAGAAATGTCATGTTTTTGAGCAAAAACTTATAACTCACTTGGTTCTCCCATTCTATCCTGGCCAATTCCCTGGCCCTGCCCTGCGCCCCATGCCATATAAATGGCGCTCTGGGTGCGGCTGGGCCTCTGGGCAGGGCTGGGCCTCTGGGTGCGGCTGGGCCTCTGGGCAGGGGTGGGGCTCTGGGCCGGAGTGGGGGTCTTGGCGGGAGCGGGGCTCTGGGAGGGGGTGGGATTCTGGGCCGGAGTGGGGCTCTTGGGGAGAACGAGGCTCTGGGAGGGGCTCTACCGGGGGTGGGGTTCTGAGAGGGGGTGGGGGTGGGGGTGGAGGAGGAAATTTCTTATGGGACCCCGTGATTGTTTTTTTTTTATGTACGATAAATTTCTACATTTTTTAAAATGTACACAAATTAATTAATAAAATCTTTCAAACAATATACTGTGCTACCAAAAAATGCACTTTGGTTAAAGAGAAATGTCATGTTTTTGAGCAAAAACTTATAACTCACTTGGTTTTCACATTCTATCCTGGCCAATTCCCTGGCCCTGCCCTGCGCCCCATGCCATATAAATGGCGCTCTGGGAGGGGGTGGGATTCTGGGCAGGGCTGGGCCTCTGGGTGCGGCTGGGGCTCTGGGCCGGAGTGGGGGTCTTGGCGGGAGCGGGGCTCTGGGAGGAGGTGGGATTCTGGGCCGGAGTGGGGCTCTTGGGGAGAACGAGGCTCTGGGAGGGGCTCTACGAGGGGGTGGGGTTCTGAGAGGGGGTGGGGGTGGAGGAGGAGATTTCTTATGGGACCCCGTGATTGTTTTTTTTTTATATGTACGATAAATTTCTACATTTTTTAAAATGTACACAAATTAATTAATAAAATCTTTCAAACAATATACTGTGCTACCAAAAAATGCACTTTGGTTAAAGAGAAATGTCATGTTTTTGAGCAAAAACTTATAACTCACTTGGTTCTCCCATTCTATCCTGGCCAATTCCCTGGCCCTGCCCTGCGCCCCATGCCATATAAATGGCGCTCTGGGTGCGGTTGGGCCTCTAGGCAGGGCTGGGCCTCTGGGTGCGGCTGGGCCTCTGGGCAGGGGTGGGGCTCTGGGCCGGAGTGGGGGTCTTGGCGGGAGCGGGGCTCTGGGAGGGGGTGGGATTCTGGGCCGGAGTGGGGCTCTTGGGGAGAACGAGGCTCTGGGAGGGGCTCTACGAGGGGGTGGGGTTCTGAGAGGGGGTGGGGGTGGAGGAGGAAATTTCTTATGGGACCCCGTGATTTTTTTTTTTATGCACGATAAATTTCTACATTTTTTAAAATGTACACAAATTAATTAATAAAATCTTTCAAACAATATACTGTGCTACCAAAAAATGCACTTTGGTTAAAGAGAAATGTCATGTTTTTGAGCAAAAACTTATAACTCACTTGGTTCTCCCATTCTATCCTGGCCAATTCCCTGGCCCTGCCCTGCGCCCCATGCCATATAAATGGCGCTCTGGGTGCGGCTGGGCCTCTAGGCAGGGCTGGGCCTCTGGGTGCGGCTGGGCCTCTGGGCAGGGGTGGGGCTCTGGGCCGGAGTGGGGGTCTTGGCGGGAGCGGGGCTCTGGGAGGGGGTGGGATTCTGGGCCGGAGTGGGGCTCTTGGGGAGAACGAGGCTCTGGGAGGGGCTCTACGAGGGGGTGGGGTTCTGAGAGGGGGTGGGGGTGGGGGTGGAGGAGGAAATTTCTTATGGGACCCCGTGATTTTTTTTTTTATGCACGATAAATTTCTACATTTTTTAAAATGTACACAAATTAATTAATAAAATCTTTCAAACAATATACTGTGCTACCAAAAAATGCACTTTGGTTAAAGAGAAATGTCATGTTTTTGAGCAAAAACTTATAACTCACTTGGTTCTCCCATTCTATCCTGGCCAATTCCCTGGCCCTGCCCTGGGCCCCATGCCATATAAATGGCGCTCTGGGTGCGGCTGGGCCTCTGGGCAGGGCTGGGCCTCTGGGTGCGGCTGGGCCTCTGGGCAGGGGTGGGGCTCTGGGCCGGAGTGGGGGTCTTGGCGGGAGCGGGGCTCTGAGAGGGGGTGGGATTCTGGGCCAGAGTGGGGCTCTTGGGGAGAACGAGGCTCTGGGAGGGGCTCTACGGGGGGTGGGGTTCTGAGAAGGGGTGGGGGTGGGGGTTGAGGAGGAAATTTCTTATGGGACCCCGTGATTTTTTTTTTTATGTACGATAAATTTCTACATTTTTTAAAATGTACACAAATTAATTAATAAAATCTTTCAAACAATATACTGTGCTACCAAAAAATGCACTTTGGTTAAAGAGAAATGTCATGTTTTTGAGCAAAAACATATAACTCACTTGGTTCTCCCATTCTATCCTGGCCAATTCCCTGGCCCTGCCCTGGGCCCCATGCCATATAAATGGCGCTCTGGGTGCGGCTGGGCCTCTGGGCAGGGCTGGGCCTCTGGGTGCGGCTGGGCCTCTGGGCAGGGGTGGGGCTCTGGGCCGGAGTGGGGGTCTTGGCGGGAGAGGGGCTCTGGGAGGGGGTGGGATTCCGGGCCGGAGTGGGGCTCTTGGGGAGAACGAGGCTCTGGGAGGGGCTCTACGAGGAGGTGGGCTTCTGAGAGGGGGTGGGGGTGGGGGTGGAGGAGGAAATTTCTTATGGGACCCCGTGATTGTTTTTTTTTTTATATGTACGATAAATTTCTACATTTTTTAAAATGTACACAAATTACTTAATAAAATCTTTCAAACAATATACTGTGCTACCAAAAAATGCACTTTGGTTAAAGAGAAATGTCATGTTTTTGAGCAAAAACTTATAACTCACTTGGTTCTCCCATTCTATCCTGGCCAATTCCCTGGCCCTGCCCTGCGCCCCATGCCATATAAATGGCGCTCTGGGTGCGGCTGGGCCTCTAGGCAGGGCTGGGCCTCTGGGTGCGGCTGGGCCTCTGGGCAGGGGTGGGGCTCTGGGCCGGAGTGGGGGTCTTGGCGGGAGCGGGGCTCTGGGAGGGGATGGGATTCTGGGCCGGAGTGGGGCTCTTGGGGAGAACGAGGCTTTGGGAGGGGCTCTACGAGGGGGTGGGGTTCTGAGAGGGGTGGGGGGTGGAGGAGGAAATTTCTTATGGGACCCCGTGATTTTTTTTTTTTTATATGTACGATAAATTTCTACATTTTTTAAAATGTACACAAATTAATTAATAAAATCTTTCAAACAATATACTGTGCTACCAAAAAATGCACTTTGGTTAAAGAGAAATGTCATGTTTTTGAGCAAAAACTTATAACTCACTTGGTTCTCCCATTCTATCCTGGCCAATTCCCTGGCCCTGCCCTGCGCCCCATGCCATATAAATGGCGCTCTGGGTGCGGTTGGGCCTCTAGGCAGGGCTGGGCCTCTGGGTGCGGCTGGGCCTCTGGGCAGGGGTGGGGCTCTGGGCCGGAGTGGGGGTCTTGGCGGGAGCGGGGCTCTGGGAGGGGGTGGGATTCTGGGCCGGAGTGGGGCTCTTGGGGAGAACGAGGCTCTGGGAGGGGCTCTACGAGGGGGTGGGGTTCTGAGAGGGGGTGGGGGTGGAGGAGGAAATTTCTTATGGGACCCCGTGATTTTTTTTTTTATGCACGATAAATTTCTACATTTTTTAAAATGTACACAAATTAATTAATAAAATCTTTCAAACAATATACTGTGCTACCAAAAAATGCACTTTGGTTAAAGAGAAATGTCATGTTTTTGAGCAAAAACTTATAACTCACTTGGTTCTCCCATTCTATCCTGGCCAATTCCCTGGCCCTGCCCTGCGCCCCATGCCATATAAATGGCGCTCTGGGTGCGGCTGGGCCTCTAGGCAGGGCTGGGCCTCTGGGTGCGGCTGGGCCTCTGGGCAGGGGTGGGGCTCTGGGCCGGAGTGGGGGTCTTGGCGGGAGCGGGGCTCTGGGAGGGGGTGGGATTCTGGGCCGGAGTGGGGCTCTTGGGGAGAACGAGGCTCTGGGAGGGGCTCTACGAGGGGGTGGGGTTCTGAGAGGGGGTGGGGGTGGGGGTGGAGGAGGAAATTTCTTATGGGACCCCGTGATTTTTTTTTTTATGCACGATAAATTTCTACATTTTTTAAAATGTACACAAATTAATTAATAAAATCTTTCAAACAATATACTGTGCTACCAAAAAATGCACTTTGGTTAAAGAGAAATGTCATGTTTTTGAGCAAAAACTTATAACTCACTTGGTTCTCCCATTCTATCCTGGCCAATTCCCTGGCCCTGCCCTGGGCCCCATGCCATATAAATGGCGCTCTGGGTGCGGCTGGGCCTCTGGGCAGGGCTGGGCCTCTGGGTGCGGCTGGGCCTCTGGGCAGGGGTGGGGCTCTGGGCCGGAGTGGGGGTCTTGGCGGGAGCGGGGCTCTGAGAGGGGGTGGGATTCTGGGCCAGAGTGGGGCTCTTGGGGAGAACGAGGCTCTGGGAGGGGCTCTACGGGGGGTGGGGTTCTGAGAAGGGGTGGGGGTGGGGGTTGAGGAGGAAATTTCTTATGGGACCCCGTGATTTTTTTTTTTATGTACGATAAATTTCTACATTTTTTAAAATGTACACAAATTAATTAATAAAATCTTTCAAACAATATACTGTGCTACCAAAAAATGCACTTTGGTTAAAGAGAAATGTCATGTTTTTGAGCAAAAACTTATAACTCACTTGGTTCTCCCATTCTATCCTGGCCAATTCCCTGGCCCTGCCCTGGGCCCCATGCCATATAAATGGCGCTCTGGGTGCGGCTGGGCCTCTGGGCAGGGCTGGGCCTCTGGGTGCGGCTGGGCCTCTGGGCAGGGGTGGGGCTCTGGGCCGGAGTGGGGGTCTTGGCGGGAGAGGGGCTCTGGGAGGGGGTGGGATTCCGGGCCGGAGTGGGGCTCTTGGGGAGAACGAGGCTCTGGGAGGGGCTCTACGAGGAGGTGGGCTTCTGAGAGGGGGTGGGGGTGGGGGTGGAGGAGGAAATTTCTTATGGGACCCCGTGATTGTTTTTTTTTTTATATGTACGATAAATTTCTACATTTTTTAAAATGTACACAAATTAATTAATAAAATCTTTCAAACAATATACTGTGCTACCAAAAAATGCACTTTGGTTAAAGAGAAATGTCATGTTTTTGAGCAAAAACTTATAACTCACTTGGTTCTCCCATTCTATCCTGGCCAATTCCCTGGCCCTGCCCTGCGCCCCATGCCATATAAATGGCGCTCTGGGTGCGGCTGGGCCTCTAGGCAGGGCTGGGCCTCTGGGTGCGGCTGGGCCTCTGGGCAGGGGTGGGGCTCTGGGCCGGAGTGGGGGTCTTGGCGGGAGCGGGGCTCTGGGAGGGGATGGGATTCTGGGCCGGAGTGGGGCTCTTGGGGAGAACGAGGCTTTGGGAGGGGCTCTACGAGGGGGTGGGGTTCTGAGAGGGGTGGGGGGTGGAGGAGGAAATTTCTTATGGGACCCCGTGATTTTTTTTTTTTATATGTACGATAAATTTCTACATTTTTTAAAATGTACACAAATTAATTAATAAAATCTTTCAAACAATATACTGTGCTACCAAAAAATGCACTTTGGTTAAAGAGAAATGTCATGTTTTTGAGCAAAAACTTATAACTCACTTGGTTCTCACATTCTATCCTGGCCAATTCCCTGGCCCTGCCCTGCGCCCCATGCCATATAAATGGCGCTCTGGGTGCGGCTGGGCCTCTAGGCAGGGCTGGGCCTCTGGGTGCGGCTGGGCCTCTGGGCAGGGGTGGGGCTCTGGGCCGGAGTGGGGGTCTTGGCGGGAGCGGGGCTCTGGGAGGGGGTGGGATTCTGGGCCGGAGTGGGGCTCTTGGGGAGAACGAGGCTCTGGGAGGGGCTCTACGGGGGGTGGGGTTCTGAAAGGGGGTGGGGGTGGGGGTGGAGGAGGAAATTTCTTATGGGACCCCGTGATTGTTTTTTTTTTTTTTTTAATGTACGATAAATTTCTACATTTTTTAAAATGTACACAAATTAATTAATAAAATCTTTCAAACAATATACTGTGCTACCAAAAAATGCACTTTGTTTAAAGAGAAATGTCATGTTTTTGAGCAAAAACTTATAACTCACTTGGTTCTCCCATTCTATCCTGGCCAATTCCCTGGCCCTGCCCTGCGCCCCATGCCATATAAATGGCGCTCTGGGTGCGGCTGGGCCTCTGGGCAGGGCTGGGCCTCTGGGTGCGGCTGGGGCTCTGGGCCGGAGTGGGGGTCTTGGCGGGAGCGGGGCTCTGGGAGGGGGTGGGATTCTGGGCCGGAGTGGGGCTCTTGGGGAGAACGAGGCTCTGGGAGGGGCTCTACGAGGGGGTGGGGTTCTGAGAGGGGGTGGGGGTGGGGGTGGAGGAGGAAATTTCTTATGGGACCCCGTGATTTTTTTTTTTATGTACGATAAATTTCTACATTTTTTAAAATGTACACAAATTAATTAATAAAATCTTTCAAACAATATACTGTGCTACCAAAAAATGCACTTTGGTTAAAGAGAAATGTCATGTTTTTGAGCAAAAACTTACAACTCACTTGGTTCTCACATTCTATCCTGGCCAATTCCCTGGCCCTGCCCTGGGCCCCATGCCATATAAATGGCTCTGGGAGGGGGTGGGATTCTGGGCCGGAGTGGGGCTCTTGGGGAGAACGAGGCTCTGGGAGGGGCTCTACGAGGGGGTGGGGTTCTGATAGGGGGTGGGGTGGGGGTGGAGGAGGAAATTTCTTATGGGACCCCGTGATTTTTTTTTTTATGTACGATAAATTTCTACATTTTTTAAAATGTACACAAATTGATTAATAAAATCTTTCAAACAATATACTGTGCTACCAAAAAATGCACTTTGGTTAAAGAAAAATGTCATGTTTTTGAGCAAAAACTTACAACTCACTTGGTTCTCACATTCTATCCTGGCCAATTCCCTGGCCCTGCCCTGGGCCCCATGCCATATAAATGGCTCTGGGATGGGGTGGGATTCTGGGCCGGAGTGGGGCTCTTGGGGAGAACGAGGCTCTGGGAGGGGCTCTACGAGGGGGTGGGGTTCTGAGAGGGGGTGGGGGTGGGGGTGGAGGAGGAAATTTCTTATGGGACCCCGTGATTTTTTTTTTTATGTACGATAAATTTCTACATTTTTTAAAATGTACACCAATTAATTAATAAAATCTTTCAAACAATATACTGTGCTACCAAAAAATGCACTTTGGTTATAGAGAAATGTCATGTTTTTGAGCAAAAACTTACAACTCACTTGGTTCTCACATTCTATCCTGGCCAATTCCCTGGCCCTGCCCTGGGCCCCATGCCACATAAATGGCTCTGGGAGGGGGTGGGATTCTGGGCCGGAGTGGGGCTCCTGGGGAGAACGAGGCTCTGGGAGGGGCTCTACGAGGGGGTGGGGTTCTGAGAGGGGGTGGGGGTGGGGGTGGAGGAGGAAATTTCTTATGGGACCCCGTGATTTTTTTTTTTATGTACGATAAATTTCTACATTTTTTAAAATGTACACCAATTAATTAATAAAATCTTTCAAACAATATACTGTGCTACCAAAAAATGCACTTTGGTTAAAGAGAAATGTCATGTTTTTGAGCAAAAACTTACAACTCACTTGGTTTTCACATTCTATCCTGGCCAATTCCCTGGCCCTGCCCTGGGCCCCATGCCATATAAATGGCTCTGGGAGGGGGTGGGATTCTGGGCCGGAGTGGGGCTCTTGGGGAGAACGAGGCTCTGGGAGGGGCTCTACGAGGGGGTGGGGTTCTGAGAGGGGGTGGGGGTGGGGGTGGAGGAGGAAATTTCTTATGGGACCCCGTGATTTTTTTTTTTATGTACGATAAATTTCTACATTTTTTTAAATGTACACCAATTAATTAATAAAATCTTTCAAACAATATACTGTGCTACCAAAAAATGCACTTTGGTTAAAGAGAAATGTCATGTTTTTGAGCAAAAACTTACAACTCACTTGGTTCTCACATTCTATCCTGGCCAATTCCCTGGCCCTGCCCTGGGCCCCATGCCATATAAATGGCTCTGGGAGGGGGTGGGATTCTGGGCCGGAGTGGGGCTCTTGGGGAGAACGAGGCTCTGGGAGGGGCTCTACGAGGGGGTGGGGTTCTGAGAGGGGGTGGGGGTGGGGGTGGAGGAGGAAATTTCTTATGGGACCCCGTGATTTTTTTTTTTTATGTACGATAAATTTCTACATTTTTTAAAATGTACACAAATTAATTGATAAAATCTTTCAAACAATATACTGTGCTACCAAAAAATGCACTTTGGTTAAAGAGAAATGTCATTTTTTTGAGCAAAAACTTACAACTCACTTGGTTCTCACATTCTATCCAGGCCAATTCCCTGGCCCTGCCCTGGGCCCCATGCCATATAAATGGCTCTGGGAGGGGGTGGGATTCTGGGCCGGAGTGGGGCTCTTGGGGAGAACGAGGCTCTGGGTGGGGCTCTACGAGGGGGTGGGGTTCTGAGAGGGGGTGGGGGTGGGGGTGGAGGAGGAAATTTCTTATGGGACCCCGTGATTTTTTTTTTTATGTACGATAAATTTCTACATTTTTTAAAATGTACACAAATTAATTAATAAAATCTTTCAAACAATATACTGTGCTACCAAAAAATGCACTTTGGTTAAAGAGAAATGTCATGTTTTTGAGCAAAAACTTACAACTCACTTGGTTCTCACATTCTATCCTGGCCAATTCCCTGGCCCTGCCCTGGGCCCCATGCCATATAAATGGCTCTGGGAGGGGGTGGGATTCTGGGCCGGAGTGGGGCTCTTGGGGAGAACGAGGCTCTGGGAGGGGCTCTACGAGGGGGTGGGGTTCTGAGAGGGGGTGGGGGTGGGGGTGGAGGAGGAAATTTCTTATGGGACCCCGTGATTTTTTTTTTATGTACGATAAATTTCTACATTTTTTTAAATGTACACAAATTAATTAATAAAATCTTTCAAACAATATACTGTGCTACCAAAAAATGCACTTTGGTTAAAGAGAAATGTCATGTTTTTGAGCAAAAACTTACAACTCACTTGGTTCTCACATTCTATCCTGGCCAATTCCCTGGCCCTGCCCTGGGCCCCATGCCATATAAATGGCTCTGGGAGGGGGTGGGATTCTGGGCCGGAGTGGGGCTCTTGGGGAGAACGAGGCTCTGGGAGGGGCTCTACGAGGGGGTGGGGTTCTGAGAGGGGGTGGGGGTGGGGGTGGAGGAGGAAATTTCTTATGGGACCCCGTGATTTTTTTTTTATGTACGATAAATTTCTACATTTTTTAAAATGTACACAAATTAATTAATAAAATCTTTCAAACAATATACTGTGCTACCAAAAAATGCACTTTGGTTAAAGAGAAATGTCATGTTTTTGAGCAAAAACTTACAACTCACTTGGTTCTCACATTCTATCCTGGCCAATTCCCTGGCCCTGCCCTGGGCCCCATGCCATATAAATGGCGCTCTGGGTGCGGCTGGGCCTCTGGGCAGGGCTGGGCTTCTGGGTGCGGCTGGGCTTCTGGGCAGGGGTGGGGCTCTGGGCCGGAGTGGGGGTCTTGGCGGGAGCGGGGCTCTGGGAGGGGGTGGGATTCTGGGCCGGAGTGGGGCTCTTGGGGAGAACGAGGCTCTGGGAGGGGCTCTACGAGGGGGTGGGGCTCTGAGAGGGGGTGGGGGTGGGGGTGGAGGAGGAAATTTCTTATGGGACCCCGTGATTTTTTTTTTTTTATGTACGATAAATTTCTACATTTTTTAAAATGTACACAAATTAATTAATAAAATCTTTCAAACAATATACTGTGCTACCAAAAAATGCACTTTGGTTAAAGAGAAATGTCATGTTTTTGAGCAAAAACTTACAACTCACTTGGTTCTCCCATTCTATCCTGGCCAATTCCCTGGCCCTGCCCTGGGCCCCATGCCATATAAATGGCTCTGGGAGGGGGTGGGATTCTGGGCCGGAGTGGGGCTCTTGGGGAGAACGAGGCTCTGGGAGGGGCTCTACGAGGGGGTGGGGTTCTGAGAGGGGGTGGGGGTGGGGGTGGAGGAGGAAATTTCTTATGGGACCCCGTGGTTTTTTTTTTTATGTACGATAAATTTCTACATTTTTTAAAATGTACACACATTAATTAATAATATCTTTCAAACAATATACTGTGCTACCAAAAAATGCACTTTGGTTAAAGAGAAATGTCATGTTTTTGAGCAAAAACTTACAACTCACTTGGTTCTCACATTCTATCCTGGCCAATTCCCTGGCCCTGCCCTGGGCCCCATGCCATATAAATGGCTCTGGGAGGGGGTGGGATTCTGGGCCGGAGTGGGGCTCTTGGGGAGAACGAGGCTCTGGGAGGGGCTCTACGAGGGGGTGGGGTTCTGAGAGGGGGTGGGGGTGGGGGTGGAGGAGGAAATTTCTTATGGGACCCCGTGATTTTTATTTTTATGTACGATAAATTTCTACATTTTTTAAAATGTACACAAATTAATTAATAAAATCTTTCAAACAATATACTGTGCTACCAAAAAATGCACTTTGGTTAAAGAGAAATGTCATGTTTTTGAGCAAAAACTTACAACTCACTTGGTTCTCACATTCTATCCTGGCCAATTCCCTGGCCCTGCCCTGGGCCCCATGCCATATAAATGGCGCTCTGGGTGCGGCTGGGCCTCTGGGCAGGGCTGGGCTTCTGGGTGCGGCTGGGCTTCTGGGCAGGGGTGGGGCTCTGGGCCGGAGTGGGGGTCTTGGCGGGAGCGGGGCTCTGGGAGGGGGTGGGATTCTGGGCCGGAGTGGGGCTCTTGGGGAGAACGAGGCTCTGGGAGGGGCTCTACGAGGGGGTGGGGTTCTGAGAGGGGGTGGGGGTGGGGGTGGAGGAGGAAATTTCTTATGGGACCCCGTGATTTTTTTTTTTTATGTACGATAAATTTCTACATTTTTTAAAATGTACACAAATTAATTAATAAAATCTTTCAAACAATATACTGTGCTACCAAAAAATGCACTTTGGTTAAAGAGAAATGTCATGTTTTTGAGCAAAAACTTACAACTCACTTGGTTCTCACATTCTATCCTGGCCAATTCCCTGGCCCTGCCCTGGGCCCCATGCCATATAAATGGCTCTGGGAAGGGGTGGGATTCTGGGCCGGAGTGGGGCTCTTGGGGAGAACGAGGCTCTGGGAGGGGCTCTACGAGGGGGTGGGGTTCTGAGAGGGGGTGGGGGTGGGGGTGGAGGAGGAAATTTCTTATGGGACCCCGTGGTTTTTTTTTTTATGTACGATAAATTTCTACATTTTTTAAAATGTACACACATTAATTAATAAAATCTTTCAAACAATATACTGTGCTACCAAAAAATGCACTTTGGTTAAAGAGAAATGTCATGTTTTTGAGCAAAAACTTACAACTCACTTGGTTCTCACATTCTATCCTGGCCAATTCCCTGGCCCTGCCCTGGGCCCCATGCCATATAAATGGCTCTGGGAGGGGGTGGGATTCTGGGCCGGAGTGGGGCTCTTGGGAAGAACGAGGCTCTGGGAGGGGCTCTACGAGGGGGTGGGGTTCTGAGAGGGGGTGGGGGTGGAGGAGGAAATTTCTTATGGGACCCCGTGGTTTTTTTTTTTATGTACGATAAATTTCTACATTTTTTAAAATATACACACATTAATTAATAAAATCTTTCAAACAATATACTGTGCTACCAAAAAATGCACTTTGGTTAAAGAGAAATGTCATGTTTTTGAGCAAAAACTTACAACTCACTTGGTTCTCACATTCTATCCTGGCCAATTCCCTGGCCCTGCCCTGGGCCCCATGCCATATAAATGGCTCTGGGAGGGGGTGGGATTCTGGGCCGGAGTGGGGCTCTTGGGGAGAACGAGGCTCTGGGAGGGGCTCTACGAGGGGGTGGGGTTCTGAGAGGGGGTGGGGGTGGGGGTGGAGGAGGAAATTTCTTATGGGACCCCGTGATTTTTTTTTTATGTACGATAAATTTCTACATTTTTTAAAATGTACACAAATTAATTAATAAAATCTTTCAAACAATATACTGTGCTACCAAAAAATGCACTTTGGTTAAAGAGAAATGTCATGTTTTTGAGCAAAAACTTACAACTCACTTGGTTCTCACATTCTATCCTGGCCAATTCCCTGGCCCTGCCCTGGGCCCCATGCCATATAAATGGCTCTGGGATGGGGTGGGATTCTGGGCCGGAGTGGGGCTCTTGGGGAGAACGAGGCTCTGGGAGGGGCTCTACGAGGGGGTGGGGTTCTGAGAGGGGGTGGGGGTGGAGGAGGAAATTTCTTATGGGACCCCGTGATTTTTTTTTTTTTATGTACGATAAATTTCTACATTTTTTAAAATGTACACAAATTAATTAATAAAATCTTTCAAACAATATACTGTGCTACCAAAAAATGCACTTTGGTTAAAGAGAAATGTCATGTTTTTGAGCAAAAACTTACAACTCACTTGGTTCTCCCATTCTATCCTGGCCAATTCCCTGGCCCTGCCCTGGGCCCCATGCCATATAAATGGCTCTGGGAGGGGGTGGGATTCTGGGCCGGAGTGGGGCTCTTGGGGAGAACGAGGCTCTGGGAGGGGCTCTACGAGGGGGTGGGGTTCTGAGAGGGGGTGGGGGTGGAGGAGGAAATTTCTTATGGGACCCCGTGGTTTTTTTTTTTTATGTACGATAAATTTCTACATTTTTTAAAATGTACACAAATTAATTAATAAAATCTTTCAAACAATATACTGTGCTACCAAAAAATGCACTTTGGTTAAAGAGAAATGTCATGTTTTTGAGCAAAAACTTACAACTCACTTGGTTCTCACATTCTATCCTGGCCAATTCCCTGGCCCTGCCCTGGGCCCCATGCCATATAAATGGCTCTGGGAGGGGGTGGGATTCTGGGCCGGAGTGGGGCTCTTGGGGAGAACGAGGCTCTGGGAGGGGCTCTACGAGGGGGTGGGGTTCTGAGAGGGGGTGGGGGTGGGGGTGGAGGAGGAAATTTCTTATGGGACCCCGTGATTTTTTTTTTATGTACGATAAATTTCTACATTTTTTAAAATGTACACAAATTAATTAATAAAATCTTTCAAACAATATACTGTGCTACCAAAAAATGCACTTTGGTTAAAGAGAAATGTCATGTTTTTGAGCAAAAACTTACAACTCACTTGGTTCTCACATTCTATCCTGGCCAATTCCCTGGCCCTGCCCTGGGCCCCATGCCATATAAATGGCTCTGGGAGGGGGTGGGATTCTGGGCCGGAGTGGGGCTCTTGGGGAGAACGAGGCTCTTGGAGGGGCTCTACGAGGGGGTGGGGTTCTGAGAGGGGGTGGGGGTAGGGGTGGAGGAGGAAATTTCTTATGGGACCCCGTGATTTTTTTTTTTATGTACGATAAATTTCTACATTTTTTAAAATGTACACAAATTAATTAATAAAATCTTTCAAACAATATACTGTGCTACCAAAAAATGCACTTTGGTTAAAGAGAAATGTCATGTTTTTGAGCAAAAACTTACAACTCACTTGGTTCTCACATTCTATCCTGGCCAATTCCCTGGCCCTGCCCTGGGCCCCATGCCATATAAATGGCTCTGGGAGGGGGTGGGATTCTGGGCCGGAGTGGGGCTCTTGGGGAGAACGAGGCTCTGGGAGGGGCTCTACGAGGGGGTGGGGTTCTGAGAGGGGGTGGGGGTGGGGGTGGAGGAGTAAATTTCTTATGGGACCCCGTGATTTTTTTTTTATGTACGATAAATTTCTACATTTTTTAAAATGTACACAAATTAATTAATAAAATCTTTCAAACAATATACTGTGCTACCAAAAAATGCACTTTGGTTAAAGAGAAATGTCATGTTTTTGAGCAAAAACTTACAACTCACTTGGTTCTCACATTCTATCCTGGCCAATTCCCTGGCCCTGCCCTGGGCCCCATGCCATATAAATGGTTCTGGGAGGGGGTGGGATTCTGGGCCGGAGTGGGGCTCTTGGGGAGAACGAGGCCTGGGAGGGGCTCTACGAGGGGGTGGGGTTCTGAGAGGGGGTGGGGGTGGGGGTGGAGGAGGAAATTTCTTATGGGACCCCGTGATTTTTTTTTTATGTACGATAAATTTCTACATTTTTTAAAATGTACACAAATTAATTAATAAAATCTTTCAAACAATATTCTGTGCTACCAAAAAATGCACTTTGGTTAAAGAGAAATGTCATGTTTTTGAGCAAAAACTTACAACTCACTTGGTTCTCACATTCTATCCTGGCCAATTCCCTGGCCCTGCCCTGGGCCCCATGCCATATAAATGGCGCTCTGGGTGCGGCTGGGCCTCTGGGCAGGGCTGGGCTTCTGGGTGCGGCTGGGCTTCTGGGCAGGGGTGGGGCTCTGGGCCGGAGTGGGGGTCTTGGCGGGAGCGGGGCTCTGGGAGGGGGTGGGATTCTGGGCCGGAGTGGGGCTCTTGGGGAGAACGAGGCTCTGGGAGGGGCTCTACGAGGGGGTGGGGCTCTGAGAGGGGGTGGGGGTGGGGGTGGAGGAGGAAATTTCTTATGGGACCCCGTGATTTTTTTTTTTTATGTACGATAAATTTATACATTTTTTAAAATGTACACAAATTAATTAATAAAATCTTTCAAACAATATACTGTGCTACCAAAAAATGCACTTTGGTTAAAGAGAAATGTCATGTTTTTGAGCAAAAACTTACAACTCACTTGGTTCTCACATTCTATCCTGGCCAATTCCCTGGCCCTGCCCTGGGCCCCATGCCATATAAATGGCTCTGGGAGGGGGTGGGATTCTGGGCCGGAGTGGGGCTCTTGGGGAGAACGAGGCTCTGGGAGGGGCTCTACGAGGGGGTGGGGTTCTGAGAGGGGGTGGGGGTGGAGGAGGAAACTTCTTATGGGACCCCGTGTTTTTTTTTTTTTATGTACGATAAACTTCTACATTTTTTAAAATGTACACAAATTAATTAATAAAATCTTTCAAACAATATACTGTGCTACCAAAAAATGCACTTTGGTTAAAGAGAAATGTCATGTTTTTGAGCAAAAACTTACAACTCACTTGGTTCTCCCATTCTATCCTGGCCAATTCCCTGGCCCTGCCCTGGGCCCCATGCCATATAAATGGCTCTGGGAGGGGGTGGGATTCCGGGCCGGAGTGGGGCTCTTGGGGAGAACGAGGCTCTGGGAGGGGCTCTACGAGGGGGTGGGGTTCTGAGAAGGGGTGGGGTGGGGGTGGAGGAGGAAATTTCTTATGGGACCCCGTGATTTTTTTTTTTATGTACGATAAATTTCTACATTTTTTAAAATGTACACAAATTAATTAATAAAATCTTTCAAACAATATACTGTGCTACCAAAAAATGCACTTTGGTTAAAGAGAAATGTCATGTTTTTGAGCAAAAACTTACAACTCACTTGGTTCTCACATTCTATCCTGGCCAATTCCCTGGCCCTGCCCTGGGCCCCATGCCATATAAATGGCTCTGGGAGGGGGTGGGATTCTGGGCCGGAGTGGGGCTCTTGGGGAGAACGAGGCTCTGGGAGGGGCTCTACGAGGGGGTGGGGTTCTGAGAGGGGGTGGGGGTGGAGGAGGAAATTTCTTATGGGACCCCGTGATTTTTTTTTTTTTATGTACGATAAATTTCTACATTTTTTAAAATGTACACAAATTAATTAATAAAATCTTTCAAACAATATACTGTGCTACCAAAAAATGCACTTTGGTTAAAGAGAAATGTCATGTTTTTGAGCAAAAACTTACAACTCACTTGGTTCTCCCATTCTATCCTGGCCAATTCCCTGGCCCTGCCCTGGGCCCCATGCCATATAAATGGCTCTGGGAGGGGGTGGGATTCTGGGCCGGAGTGGGGCTCTTGGGGAGAACGAGGCTCTGGGAGGGGCTCTACGAGGGGGTGGGGTTCTGAGAGGGGGTGGGGGTGGGGGTGGAGGAGGAAATTTCTTATGGGACCCCGTGATTTTTTTTTTTTATGTACGATAAATTTCTACATTTTTTAAAATGTACACAAATTAATTAATAAAATCTTTCAAACAATATACTGTGCTACCAAAAAATGCACTTTGGTTAAAGAGAAATGTCATGTTTTTGAGCAAAAACTTACAACTCACTTGGTTCTCACATTCTATCCTGGCCAATTCCCTGGCCCTGCCCTGGGCCCCATGCCATATAAATGGCTCTGGGAGGGGGTGGGATTCTGGGCCGGAGTGGGGCTCTTGGGGAGAACGAGGCTCTGGGAGGGGCTCTACGAGGGGGTGGGGTTCTGAGAGGGGGTGGGGGTGGGGGTGGAGGAGGAAATTTCTTATGGGACCCCGTGATTTTTTTTTTTATGTACGCTAAATTTCTACATTTTTTAAAATGTACACAAATTAATTAATAAAATCTTTCAAACAATATACTGTGCTACCAAAAAATGCACTTTGGTTAAAGAGAAATGTCATGTTTTTGAGCAAAAACTTACAACTCACTTGGTTCTCCCATTCTATCCTGGCCAATTCCCTGGCCCTGCCCTGGGCCCCATGCCATATAAATGGCTCTGGGAGGGGGTGGGATTCTGGGCCGGAGTGGGGCTCTTGGGGAGAACGAGGCTCTGGGAGGGGCTCTACGAGGGGGTGGGGTTCTGAGAGGGGGTGGGGGTGGGGGTGGAGGAGGAAATTTCTTATGGGACCCCGTGATTTTTTTTTTATGTACGATAAATTTCTACATTTTTTAAAATGTACACAAATTAATTAATAAAATCTTTCAAACAATATACTGTGCTACCAAAAAATGCACTTTGGTTAAAGAGAAATGTCATGTTTTTGAGCAAAAACTTACAACTCACTTGGTTCTGACATTCTATCCTGGCCAATTCCCTGGCCCTGCCCTGGGCCCCATGCCATATAAATGGCTCTGGGAGGGGGTGGGATTCTGGGCCGGAGTGGGGCTCTTGGGGAGAACGAGGCTCTGGGAGGGGCTCTACGAGGGGGTGGGGTTCTGAGAGGGGGTGGGGGTGGGGGTGGAGGAGGAAATTTCTTATGGGACCCCGTGATTTTTTTTTTATGTACGATAAATTTCTACATTTTTTAAAATGTACACAAATTAATTAATAAAATCTTTCAAACAATATACTGTGCTACCAAAAAATGCACTTTGGTTAAAGAGAAATGTCATGTTTTTGAGCAAAAACTTACAACTCACTTGGTTCTCACATTCTATCCTGGCCAATTCCCTGGCCCTGCCCTGGGCCCCATGCCATATAAATGGCTCTGGGAGGGGGTGGGATTCTGGGCCGGAGTGGGGCTCTTGGGGAGAACGAGGCTCTGGGAAGGGCTCTACGAGGGGGTGGGGTTCTGAGAGGGGGTGGGGGTGGGGGTGGAGGAAGAAATTTCTTATGGGACCCCGTGATTTTTTTTTTATGTACGATAAATTTCTACATTTTTTAAAATGTACACAAATTAATTAATAAAATCTTTCAAACAATATACTGTGCTACCAAAAAATGCACTTTGGTTAAAGAGAAATGTCATGTTTTTGAGCAAAAACTTACAACTCACTTGGTTCTCACATTCTATCCTGGCCAATTCCCTGGCCCTGCCCTGGGCCCCATGCCATATAAATGGCTCTGGGAGGGGGTGGGATTTTGGGCCGGAGTGGGGCTCTTGGGGAGAACGAGGCTCTGGGAGGGGCTCTACGAGGGGGTGGGGTTCTGAGAGGGGGTGGGGGTGGGGGTGGAGGAGGAAATTTCTTATGGGACCCCGTGATTTTTTTTTTATGTACGATAAATTTCTACATTTTTTAAAATGTACACAAATTAATTAATAAAATCTTTCAAACAATATACTGTGCTACCAAAAAATGCACTTTGGTTAAAGAGAAATGTCATGTTTTTGAGCAAAAACTTACAACTCACTTGGTTCTCACATTCTATCCTGGCCAATTCCCTGGCCCTGCCCTGGGCCCCATGCCATATAAATGGCGCTCTGGGTGCGGCTGGGCCTCTGGGCAGGGCTGGGCTTCTGGGTGCGGCTGGGCGTCTGGGCAGGGGTGGGGCTCTGGGCCGGAGTGGGGGTCTTGGCGGGAGCGGGGCTCTGGGAGGGGGTGGGATTCTGGGCCGGAGTGGGGCTCTTGGGGAGAACGAGGCTCTGGGAGGGGCTCTACGAGGGGGTGGGGTTCTGAGAGGGGGTGGGGGTGGGGGTGGAGGAGGAAATTTCTTATGGGACCCCGTGATTTTTTTTTTTTATGTACGATAAATTTCTACATTTTTTAAAATGTACACAAATTAATTAATAAAATCTTTCAAACAATATACTGTGCTACCAAAAAATGCACTTTGGTTAAAGAGAAATGTCATTTTTTTGAGCAAAAACTTACAACTCACTTGGTTCTCACATTCTATCCTGGCCAATTCCCTGGCCCTGCCCTGGGCCCCATGCCATATAAATGGCTCTGGGAGGGGGTGGGATTCTGGGCCGGAGTGGGGCTCTTGGGGAGAACGAGGCTCTGGGAGGGGCTCTACGAGGGGGTGGGGTTCTGAGAGGGGGTGGGGGTAGGGGTGGAGGAGGAAATTTCTTATGGGACCCCGTGATTTTTTTTTTTATGTACGATAAATTTCTACATTTTTTAAAATGTACACAAATTAATTAATAAAATCTTTCAAACAATATACTGTGCTACCAAAAAATGCACTTTGGTTAAAGAGAAATGTCATGTTTTTGAGCAAAAACTTACAACTCACTTGGTTCTCACATTCTATCCTGGCCAATTCCCTGGCCCTGCCCTGGGCCCCATGCCATATAAATGGCTCTGGGAGGGGGTGGGATTCTGGGCCGGAGTGGGGCTCTTGGGGAGAACGAGGCTCTGGGAGGGGCTCTACGAGGGGGTGGGGTTCTGAGAGGGGGTGGGGGTGGGGGTGGAGGAGGAAATTTCTTATGGGACCCCGTGATTTTTTTTTTATGTACGATAAATTTCTACATTTTTTAAAATGTACACAAATTAATTAATAAAATCTTTCAAACAATATACTGTGCTACCAAAAAATGCACTTTGGTTAAAGAGAAATGTCATGTTTTGAGCAAAAACTTACAACTCACTTGGTTCTCACATTCTATCCTGGCCAATTCCCTGGCCCTGCCCTGGGCCCCATGCCATATAAATGGTTCTGGGAGGGGGTGGGATTCTGGGCCGGAGTGGGGCTCTTGGGGAGAACGAGGCCTGGGAGGGGCTCTACGAGGGGGTGGGGTTCTGAGAGGGGGTGGGGGTGGGGGTGGAGGAGGAAATTTCTTATGGGACCCCGTGATTTTTTTTTTATGTACGATAAATTTCTACATTTTTTAAAATGTACACAAATTAATTAATAAAATCTTTCAAACAATATTCTGTGCTACCAAAAAATGCACTTTGGTTAAAGAGAAATGTCATGTTTTTGAGCAAAAACTTACAACTCACTTGGTTCTCACATTCTATCCTGGCCAATTCCCTGGCCCTGCCCTGGGCCCCATGCCATATAAATGGCGCTCTGGGTGCGGCTGGGCCTCTGGACAGGGCTGGGCTTCTGGGTGCGGCTGGGCTTCTGGGCAGGGGTGGGGCTCTGGGCCGGAGTGGGGGTCTTGGCGGGAGCGAGGCTCTGGGAGGGGGTGGGATTCTGGGCCGGAGTGGGGCTCTTGGGGAGAACGAGGCTCTGGGAGGGGCTCTACGAGGGGGTGGGGCTCTGAGAGGGGGTGGGGGTGGGGGTGGAGGAGGAAATTTCTTATGGGACCCCGTGATTTTTTTTTTTTTATGTACGATAAATTTATACATTTTTTAAAATGTACACAAATTAATTAATAAAATCTTTCAAACAATATACTGTGCTACCAAAAAATGCACTTTGGTTAAAGAGAAATGTCATGTTTTTGAGCAAAAACTTACAACTCACTTGGTTCTCACATTCTATCCTGGCCAATTCCCTGGCCCTGCCCTGGGCCCCATGCCATATAAATGGCTCTGGGAGGGGGTGGGATTCTGGGCCGGAGTGGGGCTCTTGGGGAGAACGAGGCTCTGGGAGGGGCTCTACGAGGGGGTGGGGTTCTGAGAGGGGGTGGGGGTGGAGGAGGAAACTTCTTATGGGACCCCGTGTTTTTTTTTTTATGTACGATAAATTTCTACATTTTTTAAAATGTACACAAATTAATTAATAAAATCTTTCAAACAATATACTGTGCTACCAAAAAATGCACTTTGGTTAAAGAGAAATGTCATGTTTTTGAGCAAAAACTTACAACTCACTTGGTTCTCCCATTCTATCCTGGCCAATTCCCTGGCCCTGCCCTGGGCCCCATGCCATATAAATGGCTCTGGGAGGGGGTGGGATTCTGGGCCGGAGTGGGGCTCTTGGGGAGAACGAGGCTCTGGGAGGGGCTCTACGAGGGGGTGGGGTTCTGAGAAGGGGTGGGGTGGGGGTGGAGGAGGAAATTTCTTATGGGACCCCGTGATTTTTTTTTTTATGTACGATAAATTTCTACATTTTTTAAAATGTACACAAATTAATTAATAAAATCTTTCAAACAATATACTGTGCTACCAAAAAATGCACTTTGGTTAAAGAGAAATGTCATGTTTTTGAGCAAAAACTTACAACTCACTTGGTTCTCACATTCTATCCTGGCCAATTCCCTGGCCCTGCCCTGGGCCCCATGCCATATAAATGGCTCTGGGAGGGGGTGGGATTCTGGGCCGGAGTGGGGCTCTTGGGGAGAACGAGGCTCTGGGAGGGGCTCTACGAGGGGGTGGGGTTCTGAGAGGGGGTGGGGTGGGGGTGGAGGAGGAAATTTCTTATGGGACCCCGTGATTTTTTTTTTTTTATGTACGATAAATTTCTACATTTTTTAAAATGTACACAAATTAATTAATAAAATCTTTCAAACAATATACTGTGCTACCAAAAAATGCACTTTGGTTAAAGAGAAATGTCATGTTTTTGAGCAAAAACTTACAACTCACTTGGTTCTCCCATTCTATCCTGGCCAATTCCCTGGCCCTGCCCTGGGCCCCATGCCATATAAATGGCTCTGGGAGGGGGTGGGATTCTGGGCCGGAGTGGGGCTCTTGGGGAGAACGAGGCTCTGGGAGGGGCTCTACGAGGGGGTGGGGTTCTGAGAGGGGGTGGGGGTGGGGGTGGAGGAGGAAATTTCTTATGGGACCCCGTGATTTTTTTTTTTTATGTACGATAAATTTCTACATTTTTTAAAATGTACACAAATTAATTAATAAAATCTTTCAAACAATATACTGTGCTACCAAAAAATGCACTTTGGTTAAAGAGAAATGTCATGTTTTTGAGCAAAAACTTACAACTCACTTGGTTCTCACATTCTATCCTGGCCAATTCCCTGGCCCTGCCCTGGGCCCCATGCCATATAAATGGCTCTGGGAGGGGGTGGGATTCTGGGCCGGAGTGGGGCTCTTGGGGAGAACGAGGCTCTGGGAGGGGCTCTACGAGGGGGTGGGGTTCTGAGAGGGGGTGGGGGTGGGGGTGGAGGAGGAAATTTCTTATGGGACCCCGTGATTTTTTTTTTTATGTACGCTAAATTTCTACATTTTTTAAAATGTACACAAATTAATTAATAAAATCTTTCAAACAATATACTGTGCTACCAAAAAATGCACTTTGGTTAAAGAGAAATGTCATGTTTTTGAGCAAAAACTTACAACTCACTTGGTTCTCCCATTCTATCCTGGCCAATTCCCTGGCCCTGCCCTGGGCCCCATGCCATATAAATGGCTCTGGGAGGGGGTGGGATTCTGGGCCGGAGTGGGGCTCTTGGGGAGAACGAGGCTCTGGGAGGGGCTCTACGAGGGGGTGGGGTTCTGGGAGGGGGTGGGGGTGGGGGTGGAGGAGGAAATTTCTTATGGGACCCCGTGATTTTTTTTTTTTATGTACGATAATTTTCTACATTTTTTAAAATGTACACAAATTAATTAATAAAATCTTTCAAACAATATACTGTGCTACCAAAAAATGCACTTTGGTTAAAGAGAAATGTCATGTTTTTGAGCAAAAACTTACAACTCACTTGGTTCTCCCATTCTATCCTGGCCAATTCCCTGGCCCTGCCCTGGGCCCCATGCCATATAAATGGCTCTGGGAGGGGGTGGGATTCTGGGCCGGAGTGGGGCTCTTGGGGAGAACGAGGCTCTGGGAGGGGCTCTACGAGGGGGTGGGGTTCTGAGAGGGGGTGGGGGTGGGGGTGGAGGAGGAAATTTCTTATGGGACCCCGTGATTTTTTTTTTTATGTAAGATAAATTTCTACATTTTTTAAAATGTACACAAATTAATTAATAAAATCTTTCAAACAATATACTGTGCTACCAAAAAATGCACTTTGGTTAAAGAGAAATGTCATGTTTTTGAGCAAAAACTTACAACTCACTTGGTTCTCACATTCTATCCTGGCCAATTCCCTGGCCCTGCCCTGGGCCCCATGCCATATAAATGGCTCTGGGAGGGGGTGGGATTCTGGGCCGGAGTGGGGCTCTTGGGGAGAACGAGGCTCTGGGAGGGGCTCTACGAGGGGGTGGGGTTCTGAGAGGGGGTGGGGGTGGGGGTGGAGGAGGAAATTTCTTATGGGACCCCGTGATTTTTTTTTTTATGTACGATAAATTTCTACATTTTTTAAAATGTACACAAATTAATTAATAAAATCTTTCAAACAATATACTGTGCTACCAAAAAATGCACTTTGGTTAAAGAGAAATGTCATGTTTTTGAGCAAAAACTTATAACTCACTTGGTTCTCCCATTCTATCCTGGCCAATTCCCTGGCCCTGCCCTGCGCCCCATGCCATATAAATGGCGCTCTGGGTGCGGCTGGGCCTCTGGGCAGGGCTGGGCCTCTGGGTAGGGCTGGGCCTCTGGGCAGGGCTGGGGCTCTGGGCCGGAGTGGGGTTCTTGGCGGGAGCGGGGCTCTGGGAGGGGGTGGGTTTCTGGGCCGGAGTTGGGCTCTTGGGGAGAACGAGGCTCTGGGAGGGGCTCTACGAGGGGGTGGGGCTCTGAGAGGGGGTGGGGGTGGGGGTGGAGGAGGAAATTTCTTATGGGACCCCGTGATTTTTTTTTTTTTATGTACGATAAATTTATACATTTTTTAAAATGTACACAAATTAATTAATAAAATCTTTCAAACAATATACTGTGCTACCAAAAAATGCACTTTGGTTAAAGAGAAATGTCATGTTTTTGAGCAAAAACGTACAACTCACTTGGTTCTCACATTCTATCCTGGCCAATTCCCTGGCCCTGCCCTGGGCCCCATGCCATATAAATGGCTCTGGGAGGGGGTGGGATTCTGGGCCGGAGTGGGGCTCTTGGGGAGAACGAGGCTCTGGGAGGGGCTCTACGAGGGGGTGGGGTTCTGGGAGGGGGTGGGGGTGGGGGTGGAGGAGGAAATTTCTTATGGGACCCCGTGATTTTTTTTTTTTATGTACGATAATTTTCTACATTTTTTAAAATGTACACAAATTAATTAATAAAATCTTTCAAACAATATACTGTGCTACCAAAAAATGCACTTTGGTTAAAGAGAAATGTCATGTTTTTGAGCAAAAACTTACAACTCACTTGGTTCTCCCATTCTATCCTGGCCAATTCCCTGGCCCTGCCCTGGGCCCCATGCCATATAAATGGCTCTGGGAGGGGGTGGGATTCTGGGCCGGAGTGGGGCTCTTGGGGAGAACGAGGCTCTGGGAGGGGCTCTACGAGGGGGTGGGGTTCTGAGAGGGGGTGGGGGTGGGGGTGGAGGAGGAAATTTCTTATGGGACCCCGTGATTTTTTTTTTTATGTACGATAAATTTCTACATTTTTTAAAATGTACACAAATTAATTAATAAAATCTTTCAAACAATATACTGTGCTACCAAAAAATGCACTTTGGTTAAAGAAAAATGTCATGTTTTTGAGCAAAAACTTACAACTCACTTGGTTCTCCCATTCTATCCTGGCCAATTCCCTGGCCCTGCCCTGGGCCCCATGCCATATAAATGGCTCTGGGAGGGGGTGGGATTCTGGGCCGGAGTGGGGCTCTTGGGGAGAACGAGGCTCTGGGAGGGGCTCTACGAGGGGGTGGGGTTCTGGGAGGGGGTGGGGGTGGGGGTGGAGGAGGAAATTTCTTATGGGACCCCGTGATTTTTTTTTTTTATGTACGATAAATTTCTACATTTTTTAAAATGTACACAAATTAATTAATAAAATCTTTCAAACAATATACTGTGCTACCAAAAAATGCACTTTGGTTAAAGAGAAATGTCATGTTTTTGAGCAAAAACTTACAACTCACTTGGTTCTCCCATTCTATCCTGGCCAATTCCCTGGCCCTGCCCTGGGCCCCATGCCATATAAATGGCTCTGGGAGGGGGTGGGATTCTGGGCCGGAGTGGGGCTCTTGGGGAGAACGAGGCTCTGGGAGGGGCTCTACGAGGGGGTGGGGTTCTGAGAGGGGGTGGGGGTGGAGGAGGAAATTTCTTATGGGACCCCGTGATTTTTTTTTTATGTACGATAAATTTCTACATTTTTTAAAATGTACACAAATTAATTAATAAAATCTTTCAAACAATATACTGTGCTACCAAAAAATGCACTTTGGTTAAAGAGAAATGTCATGTTTTTGAGCAAAAACTTACAACTCACTTGGTTCTCACATTCTATCCTGGCCAATTCCCTGGCCCTGCCCTGGGCCCCATGCCATATAAATGGCTCTGGGAGGGGGTGGGATTCTGGGCCGGAGTGGGGCTCTTGGGGAGAACGAGGCTCTGGGAGGGGCTCTACGAGGGGGTGGGGTTCTGAGAGGGGGTGGGGGTGGGGGTGGAGGAGGAAATTTCTTATGGGACCCCGTGATTTTTTTTTTTATGTACGATAAATTTCTACATTTTTTAAAATGTACACAAATTAATTAATAAAATCTTTCAAACAATATACTGTGCTACCAAAAAATGCACTTTGGTTAAAGAGAAATGTCATGTTTTTGAGCAAAAACTTACAACTCACTTGGTTCTCCCATTCTATCCTGGCCAATTCCCTGGCCCTGCCCTGGGCCCCATGCCATATAAATGGCTCTGGGAGGGGGTGGGATTCTGGGCCGGAGTGGGGCTCTTGGGGAGAACGAGGCTCTGGGAGGGGCTCTACGAGGGGGTGGGGTTCTGAGAGGGGGTGGGGGTGGGGGTGGAGGAGGAAATTTCTTATGGGACCCCGTGATTTTTTTTTTTATGTACGATAAATTTCTACATTTTTTAAAATGTACACAAATTAATTAATAAAATCTTTCAAACAATATACTGTGCTACCAAAAAATGCACTTTGGTTAAAGAGAAATGTCATGTTTTTGAGCAAAAACTTACAACTCACTTGGTTCTCCCATTCTATCCTGGCCAATTCCCTGGCCCTGCCCTGGGCCCCATGCCATATAAATGGCTCTGGGAGGGGGTGGGATTCTGGGCCGGAGTGGGGCTCTTGGGGAGAACGAGGCTCTGGGAGGGGCTCTACGAGGGGGTGGGGTTCTGGGAGGGGGTGGGGGTGGGGGTGGAGGAGGAAATTTCTTATGGGACCCCGTGATTTTTTTTTTTTATGTACGATAAATTTCTACATTTTTTAAAATGTACACAAATTAATTAATAAAATCTTTCAAACAATATACTGTGCTACCAAAAAATGCACTTTGGTTAAAGAGAAATGTCATGTTTTTGAGCAAAAACTTACAACTCACTTGGTTCTCCCATTCTATCCTGGCCAATTCCCTGGCCCTGCCCTGGGCCCCATGCCATATAAATGGCTCTGGGAGGGGGTGGGATTCTGGGCCGGAGTGGGGCTCTTGGGGAGAACGAGGCTCTGGGAGGGGCTCTACGAGGGGGTGGGGTTCTGAGAGGGGGTGGGGGTGGGGGTGGAGGAGGAAATTTCTTATGGGACCCCGTGATTTTTTTTTTTATGTACGATAAATTTCTACATTTTTTAAAATGTACACAAATTAATTAATAAAATCTTTCAAACAATATACTGTGCTACCAAAAAATGCACTTTGGTTAAAGAGAAATGTCATGTTTTTGAGCAAAAACTTACAACTCACTTGGTTCTCACATTCTATCCTGGCCAATTCCCTGGCCCTGCCCTGGGCCCCATGCCATATAAATGGCTCTGGGAGGGGGTGGGATTCTGGGCCGGAGTGGGGCTCTTGGGGAGAACGAGGCTCTGGGAGGGGCTCTACGAGGGGGTGGGGTTCTGAGAGGGGGTGGGGGTGGGGGTGGAGGAGGAAATTTCTTATGGGACCCCGTGATTTTTTTTTTTATGTACGATAAATTTCTACATTTTTTAAAATGTACACAAATTAATTAATAAAATATTTCAAACAATATACTGTGCTACCAAAAAATGCACTTTGGTTAAAGAGAAATGTCATGTTTTTGAGCAAAAACTTATAACTCACTTGGTTCTCCCATTCTATCCTGGCCAATTCCCTGGCCCTGCCCTGCGCCCCATGCCATATAAATGGCGCTCTGGGTGCGGCTGGGCCTCTGGGCAGGGCTGGGCCTCTGGGTAGGGCTGGGCCTCTGGGCAGGGCTGGGGCTCTGGGCCGGAGTGGGGTTCTTGGCGGGAGCGGGGCTCTGGGAGGGGGTGGGTTTCTGGGCCGGAGTTGGGCTCTTGAGGAGAACGAGGCTCTGGGAGGGGCTCTACGAGGGGGTGGGGCTCTGAGAGGGGGTGGGGGTGGGGGTGGAGGAGGAAATTTCTTATGGGACCCCGTGATTTTTTTTTTTTTATGTACGATAAATTTATACATTTTTTAAAATGTACACAAATTAATTAATAAAATCTTTCAAACAATATACTGTGCTACCAAAAAATGCACTTTGGTTAAAGAGAAATGTCATGTTTTTGAGCAAAAACTTACAACTCACTTGGTTCTCACATTCTATCCTGGCCAATTCCCTGGCCCTGCCCTGGGCCCCATGCCATATAAATGGCTCTGGGAGGGGGTGGGATTCTGGGCCGGAGTGGGGCTCTTGGGGAGAACGAGGCTCTGGGAGGGGCTCTACGAGGGGGTGGGGTTCTGAGAGGGGGTGGGGGTGGGGGTGGAGGAGGAAATTTCTTATGGGACCCCGTGATTTTTTTTTTATGTACGATAAATTTCTACATTTTTTAAAATGTACACAAATTAATTAATAAAATCTTTCAAACAATATACTGTGCTACCAAAAAATGCACTTTGGTTAAAGAGAAATGTCATGTTTTTGAGCAAAAACTTACAACTCACTTGGTTCTCCCATTCTATCCTGGCCAATTCCCTGGCCCTGCCCTGGGCCCCATGCCATATAAATGGCTCTGGGAGGGGGTGGGATTCTGGGCCGGAGTGGGGCTCTTGGGGAGAACGAGGCTCTGGGAGGGGCTCTACGAGGGGGTGGGGTTCTGAGAGGGGGTGGGGGTGGGGGTGGAGGAGGAAATTTCTTATGGGACCCCGTGATTTTTTTTTTTATGTACGATAAATTTCTACATTTTTTAAAATGTACACAAATTAATTAATAAAATCTTTCAAACAATATACTGTGCTACCAAAAAATGCACTTTGGTTAAAGAGAAATGTCATGTTTTTGAGCAAAAACTTACAACTCACTTGGTTCTCCCATTCTATCCTGGCCAATTCCCTGGCCCTGCCCTGGGCCCCATGCCATATAAATGGCTCTGGGAGGGGGTGGGATTCTGGGCCGGAGTGGGGCTCTTGGGGAGAACGAGGCTCTGGGAGGGGCTCTACGAGGGGGTGGGGTTCTGAGAGGGGGTGGGGGTGGGGGTGGAGGAGGAAATTTCTTATGGGACCCCGTGATTTTTTTTTTTATGTACGATAAATTTCTACATTTTTTAAAATGTACACAAATTAATTAATAAAATCTTTCAAACAATATACTGTGCTACCAAAAAATGCACTTTGGTTAAAGAGAAATGTCATGTTTTTGAGCAAAAACTTACAACTCACTTGGTTCTCACATTCTATCCTGGCCAATTCCCTGGCCCTGCCCTGGGCCCCATGCCATATAAATGGCTCTGGGAGGGGGTGGGATTCTGGGCCGGAGTGGGGCTCTTGGGGAGAACGAGGCTCTGGGAGGGGCTCTACGAGGGGGTGGGGTTCTGAGAGGGGGTGGGGGTGGGGGTGGAGGAGGAAATTTCTTATGGGACCCCGTGATTTTTTTTTTTATGTACGATAAATTTCTACATTTTTTAAAATGTACACAAATTAATTAATAAAATATTTCAAACAATATACTGTGCTACCAAAAAATGCACTTTGGTTAAAGAGAAATGTCATGTTTTTGAGCAAAAACTTATAACTCACTTGGTTCTCCCATTCTATCCTGGCCAATTCCCTGGCCCTGCCCTGCGCCCCATGCCATATAAATGGCGCTCTGGGTGCGGCTGGGCCTCTGGGCAGGGCTGGGCCTCTGGGTAGGGCTGGGCCTCTGGGCAGGGCTGGGGCTCTGGGCCGGAGTGGGGTTCTTGGCGGGAGCGGGGCTCTGGGAGGGGGTGGGTTTCTGGGCCGGAGTTGGGCTCTTGGGGAGAACGAGGCTCTGGGAGGGGCTCTACGAGGGGGTGGGGCTCTGAGAGGGGGTGGGGGTGGGGGTGGAGGAGGAAATTTCTTATGGGACCCCGTGATTTTTTTTTTTTTATGTACGATAAATTTATACATTTTTTAAAATGTACACAAATTAATTAATAAAATCTTTCAAACAATATACTGTGCTACCAAAAAATGCACTTTGGTTAAAGAGAAATGTCATGTTTTTGAGCAAAAACTTACAACTCACTTGGTTCTCACATTCTATCCTGGCCAATTCCCTGGCCCTGCCCTGGGCCCCATGCCATATAAATGGCTCTGGGAGGGGGTGGGATTCTGGGCCGGAGTGGGGCTCTTGGGGAGAACGAGGCTCTGGGAGGGGCTCTACGAGGGGGTGGGGTTCTGAGAGGGGGTGGGGGTGGGGGTGGAGGAGGAAATTTCTTATGGGACCCCGTGATTTTTTTTTTATGTACGATAAATTTCTACATTTTTTAAAATGTACACAAATTAATTAATAAAATCTTTCAAACAATATACTGTGCTACCAAAAAATGCACTTTGGTTAAAGAGAAATGTCATGTTTTTGAGCAAAAACTTACAACTCACTTGGTTCTCACATTCTATCCTGGCCAATTCCCTGGCCCTGCCCTGGGCCCCATGCCATATAAATGGCTCTGGGAGGGGGTGGGATTCTGGGCCGGAGTGGGGCTCTTGGGGAGAACGAGGCTCTGGGAGGGGCTCTACGAGGGGGTGGGGTTCTGAGAGGGGGTGGGGGTGGGGGTGGAGGAGGAAATTTCTTATGGGACCCCGTGATTTTTTTTTTTATGTACGATAAATTTCTACATTTTTTAAAATGTACACAAATTAATTAATAAAATCTTTCAAACAATATACTGTGCTACCAAAAAATGCACTTTGGTTAAAGAGAAATGTCATGTTTTTGAGCAAAAACTTACAACTCACTTGGTTCTCCCATTCTATCCTGGCCAATTCCCTGGCCCTGCCCTGGGCCCCATGCCATATAAATGGCTCTGGGAGGGGGTGGGATTCTGGGCCGGAGTGGGGCTCTTGGGGAGAACGAGGCTCTGGGAGGGGCTCTACGAGGGGGTGGGGTTCTGAGAGGGGGTGGGGGTGGGGGTGGAGGAGGAAATTTCTTATGGGACCCCGTGATTTTTTTTTTTATGTACGATAAATTTCTACATTTTTTAAAATGTACACAAATTAATTAATAAAATCTTTCAAACAATATACTGTGCTACCAAAAAATGCACTTTGGTTAAAGAGAAATGTCATGTTTTTGAGCAAAAACTTACAACTCACTTGGTTCTCACATTCTATCCTGGCCAATTCCCTGGCCCTGCCCTGGGCCCCATGCCATATAAATGGCTCTGGGAGGGGGTGGGATTCTGGGCCGGAGTGGGGCTCTTGGGGAGAACGAGGCTCTGGGAGGGGCTCTACGAGGGGGTGGGGTTCTGAGAGGGGGTGGGGGTGGGGGTGGAGGAGGAAATTTCTTATGGGACCCCGTGATTTTTTTTTTTATGTACGATAAATTTCTACATTTTTTAAAATGTACACAAATTAATTAATAAAATATTTCAAACAATATACTGTGCTACCAAAAAATGCACTTTGGTTAAAGAGAAATGTCATGTTTTTGAGCAAAAACTTATAACTCACTTGGTTCTCCCATTCTATCCTGGCCAATTCCCTGGCCCTGCCCTGCGCCCCATGCCATATAAATGGCGCTCTGGGTGCGGCTGGGCCTCTGGGCAGGGCTGGGCCTCTGGGTAGGGCTGGGCCTCTGGGCAGGGCTGGGGCTCTGGGCCGGAGTGGGGTTCTTGGCGGGAGCGGGGCTCTGGGAGGGGGTGGGTTTCTGGGCCGGAGTTGGGCTCTTGGGGAGAACGAGGCTCTGGGAGGGGCTCTACGAGGGGGTGGGGCTCTGAGAGGGGGTGGGGGTGGGGGTGGAGGAGGAAATTTCTTATGGGACCCCGTGATTTTTTTTTTTTTATGTACGATAAATTTATACATTTTTTAAAATGTACACAAATTAATTAATAAAATCTTTCAAACAATATACTGTGCTACCAAAAAATGCACTTTGGTTAAAGAGAAATGTCATGTTTTTGAGCAAAAACTTACAACTCACTTGGTTCTCACATTCTATCCTGGCCAATTCCCTGGCCCTGCCCTGGGCCCCATGCCATATAAATGGCTCTGGGAGGGGGTGGGATTCTGGGCCGGAGTGGGGCTCTTGGGGAGAACGAGGCTCTGGGAGGGGCTCTACGAGGGGGTGGGGTTCTGGGAGGGGGTGGGGGTGGGGGTGGAGGAGGAAATTTCTTATGGGACCCCGTGATTTTTTTTTTTTATGTACGATAATTTTCTACATTTTTTAAAATGTACACAAATTAATTAATAAAATCTTTCAAACAATATACTGTGCTACCAAAAAATGCACTTTGGTTAAAGAGAAATGTCATGTTTTTGAGCAAAAACTTACAACTCACTTGGTTCTCCCATTCTATCCTGGCCAATTCCCTGGCCCTGCCCTGGGCCCCATGCCATATAAATGGCTCTGGGAGGGGGTGGGATTCTGGGCCGGAGTGGGGCTCTTGGGGAGAACGAGGCTCTGGGAGGGGCTCTACGAGGGGGTGGGGTTCTGAGAGGGGGTGGGGGTGGGGGTGGAGGAGGAAATTTCTTATGGGACCCCGTGATTTTTTTTTTATGTACGATAAATTTCTACATTTTTTAAAATGTACACAAATTAATTAATAAAATCTTTCAAACAATATACTGTGCTACCAAAAAATGCACTTTGGTTAAAGAGAAATGTCATGTTTTTGAGCAAAAACTTACAACTCACTTGGTTCTCCCATTCTATCCTGGCCAATTCCCTGGCCCTGCCCTGGGCCCCATGCCATATAAATGGCTCTGGGAGGGGGTGGGATTCTGGGCCGGAGTGGGGCTCTTGGGGAGAACGAGGCTCTGGGAGGGGCTCTACGAGGGGGTGGGGTTCTGAGAGGGGGTGGGGGTGGGGGTGGAGGAGGAAATTTCTTATGGGACCCCGTGATTTTTTTTTTTATGTACGATAAATTTCTACATTTTTTAAAATGTACACAAATTAATTAATAAAATCTTTCAAACAATATACTGTGCTACCAAAAAATGCACTTTGGTTAAAGAGAAATGTCATGTTTTTGAGCAAAAACTTACAACTCACTTGGTTCTCCCATTCTATCCTGGCCAATTCCCTGGCCCTGCCCTGGGCCCCATGCCATATAAATGGCTCTGGGAGGGGGTGGGATTCTGGGCCGGAGTGGGGCTCTTGGGGAGAACGAGGCTCTGGGAGGGGCTCTACGAGGGGGTGGGGTTCTGGGAGGGGGTGGGGGTGGGGGTGGAGGAGGAAATTTCTTATGGGACCCCGTGATTTTTTTTTTTTATGTACGATAAATTTCTACATTTTTTAAAATGTACACAAATTAATTAATAAAATCTTTCAAACAATATACTGTGCTACCAAAAAATGCACTTTGGTTAAAGAGAAATGTCATGTTTTTGAGCAAAAACTTACAACTCACTTGGTTCTCCCATTCTATCCTGGCCAATTCCCTGGCCCTGCCCTGGGCCCCATGCCATATAAATGGCTCTGGGAGGGGGTGGGATTCTGGGCCGGAGTGGGGCTCTTGGGGAGAACGAGGCTCTGGGAGGGGCTCTACGAGGGGGTGGGGTTCTGAGAGGGGATGGGGGTGGGGGTGGAGGAGGAAATTTCTTATGGGACCCCGTGATTTTTTTTTTATGTACGATAAATTTCTACATTTTTAAAAATGTACACAAATTAATTAATAAAATCTTTCAAACAATATACTGTGCTACCAAAAAATGCACTTTGGTTAAAGAGAAATGTCATGTTTTTGAGCAAAAACTTACAACTCACTTGGTTCTCCCATTCTATCCTGGCCAATTCCCTGGCCCTGCCCTGGGCCCCATGCCATATAAATGGCTCTGGGAGGGGGTGGGATTCTGGGCCGGAGTGGGGCTCTTGGGGAGAACGAGGCTCTGGGAGGGGCTCTACGAGGGGGTGGGGTTCTGAGAGGGGGTGGGGGTGGGGGTGGAGGAGGAAATTTCTTATGGGACCCCGTGATTTTTTTTTTTATGTACGATAAATTTCTACATTTTTTAAAATGTACACAAATTAATTAATAAAATCTTTCAAACAATATACTGTGCTACCAAAAAATGCACTTTGGTTAAAGAGAAATGTCATGTTTTTGAGCAAAAACTTACAACTCACTTGGTTCTCCCATTCTATCCTGGCCAATTCCCTGGCCCTGCCCTGGGCCCCATGCCATATAAATGGCTCTGGGAGGGGGTGGGATTCTGGGCCGGAGTGGGGCTCTTGGGGAGAACGAGGCTCTGGGAGGGGCTCTACGAGGGGGTGGGGTTCTGGGAGGGGGTGGGGGTGGGGGTGGAGGAGGAAATTTCTTATGGGACCCCGTGATTTTTTTTTTTTATGTACGATAAATTTCTACATTTTTTAAAATGTACACAAATTAATTAATAAAATCTTTCAAACAATATACTGTGCTACCAAAAAATGCACTTTGGTTAAAGAGAAATGTCATGTTTTTGAGCAAAAACTTACAACTCACTTGGTTCTCCCATTCTATCCTGGCCAATTCCCTGGCCCTGCCCTGGGCCCCATGCCATATAAATGGCTCTGGGAGGGGGTGGGATTCTGGGCCGGAGTGGGGCTCTTGGGGAGAACGAGGCTCTGGGAGGGGCTCTACGAGGGGGTGGGGTTCTGAGAGGGGGTGGGGGTGGGGGTGGAGGAGGAAATTTCTTATGGGACCCCGTGATTTTTTTTTTATGTACGATAAATTTCTACATTTTTTAAAATGTACACAAATTAATTAATAAAATCTTTCAAACAATATACTGTGCTACCAAAAAATGCACTTTGGTTAAAGAGAAATGTCATGTTTTTGAGCAAAAACTTATAACTCACTTGGTTCTCCCATTCTATCCTGGCCAATTCCCTGGCCCTGCCCTGCGCCCCATGCCATATAAATGGCGCTCTGGGTGCGGCTGGGCCTCTGGGCAGGGCTGGGCCTCTGGGTAGGGCTGGGCCTCTGGGCAGGGCTGGGACTCTGGGCCGGAGTGGGGTTCTTGGCGGGAGCGGGGCTCTGGGAGGGGGTGGGTTTCTGGGCCGGAGTTGGGCTCTTGGGGAGAACGAGGCTCTGGGAGGGGCTCTACGAGGGGGTGGGGCTCTGAGAGGGGGTGGGGGTGGGGGTGGAGGAGGAAATTTCTTATGGGACCCCGTGATTTTTTTTTTTTTATGTACGATAAATTTATACATTTTTTAAAATGTACACAAATTAATTAATAAAATCTTTCAAACAATATACTGTGCTACCAAAAAATGCACTTTGGTTAAAGAGAAATGTCATGTTTTTGAGCAAAAACTTACAACTCACTTGGTTCTCACATTCTATCCTGGCCAATTCCCTGGCCCTGCCCTGGGCCCCATGCCATATAAATGGCTCTGGGAGGGGGTGGGATTCTGGGCCGGAGTGGGGCTCTTGGGGAGAACGAGGCTCTGGGAGGGGCTCTACGAGGGGGTGGGGTTCTGAGAGGGGGTGGGGGTGGAGGAGGAAACTTCTTATGGGACCCCGTGTTTTTTTTTTATGTACGATAAATTTCTACATTTTTTAAAATGTACACAAATTAATTAATAAAATCTTTCAAACAATATACTGTGCTACCAAAAAATGCACTTTGGTTAAAGAGAAATGTCATGTTTTTGAGCAAAAACTTACAACTCACTTGGTTCTCCCATTCTATCCTGGCCAATTCCCTGGCCCTGCCCTGGGCCCCATGCCATATAAATGGCTCTGGGAGGGGGTGGGATTCTGGGCCGGAGTGGGGCTCTTGGGGAGAACGAGGCTCTGGGAGGGGCTCTACGAGGGGGTGGGGTTCTGAGAGGGGGTGGGGTGGGGGTGGAGGAGGAAATTTCTTATGGGACCCCGTGATTTTTTTTTTTATGTACGATAAATTTCTACATTTTTTAAAATGTACACAAATTAATTAATAAAATCTTTCAAACAATATACTGTGCTACCAAAAAATGCACTTTGGTTAAAGAGAAATGTCATGTTTTTGAGCAAAAACTTACAACTCACTTGGTTCTCACATTCTATCCTGGCCAATTCCCTGGCCCTGCCCTGGGCCCCATGCCATATAAATGGCTCTGGGAGGGGGTGGGATTCTGGGCCGGAGTGGGGCTCTTGGGGAGAACGAGGCTCTGGGAGGGGCTCTACGAGGGGGTGGGGTTCTGAGAGGGGGTGGGGTGGGGGTGGAGGAGGAAATTTCTTATGGGACCCCGTGATTTTTTTTTTTTATGTACGATAAATTTCTACATTTTTTAAAATGTACACAAATTAATTAATAAAATCTTTCAAACAATATACTGTGCTACCAAAAAATGCACTTTGGTTAAAGAGAAATGTCATGTTTTTGAGCAAAAACTTACAACTCACTTGGTTCTCCCATTCTATCCTGGCCAATTCCCTGGCCCTGCCCTGGGCCCCATGCCATATAAATGGCTCTGGGAGGGGGTGGGATTCTGGGCCGGAGTGGGGCTCTTGGGGAGAACGAGGCTCTGGGAGGGGCTCTACGAGGGGGTGGGGTTCTGAGAGGGGGTGGGGGTGGGGGTGGAGGAGGAAATTTCTTATGGGACCCCGTGATTTTTTTTTTTATGTACGATAAATTTCTACATTTTTTAAAATGTACACAAATTAATTAATAAAATCTTTCAAACAATATACTGTGCTACCAAAAAATGCACTTTGGTTAAAGAGAAATGTCATGTTTTTGAGCAAAAACTTACAACTCACTTGGTTCTCACATTCTATCCTGGCCAATTCCCTGGCCCTGCCCTGGGCCCCATGCCATATAAATGGCTCTGGGAGGGGGTGGGATTCTGGGCCGGAGTGGGGCTCTTGGGGAGAACGAGGCTCTGGGAGGGGCTCTACGAGGGGGTGGGGTTCTGAGAGGGGGTGGGGGTGGGGGTGGAGGAGGAAATTTCTTATGGGACCCCGTGATTTTTTTTTTATGTACGATAAATTTCTACATTTTTTAAAATGTACACAAATTAATTAATAAAATCTTTCAAACAATATACTGTGCTACCAAAAAATGCACTTTGGTTAAAGAGAAATGTCATGTTTTTGAGCAAAAACTTACAACTCACTTGGTTCTCCCATTCTATCCTGGCCAATTCCCTGGCCCTGCCCTGGGCCCCATGCCATATAAATGGCTCTGGGAGGGGGTGGGATTCTGGGCCGGAGTGGGGCTCTTGGGGAGAACGAGGCTCTGGGAGGGGCTCTACGAGGGGGTGGGGTTCTGAGAGGGGGTGGGGGTGGGGGTGGAGGAGGAAATTTCTTATGGGACCCCGTGATTTTTTTTTTTATGTACGATAAATTTCTACATTTTTTAAAATGTACACAAATTAATTAATAAAATCTTTCAAACAATATACTGTGCTACCAAAAAATGCACTTTGGTTAAAGAGAAATGTCATGTTTTTGAGCAAAAACTTACAACTCACTTGGTTCTCACATTCTATCCTGGCCAATTCCCTGGCCCTGCCCTGGGCCCCATGCCATATAAATGGCTCTGGGAGGGGGTGGGATTCTGGGCCGGAGTGGGGCTCTTGGGGAGAACGAGGCTCTGGGAGGGGCTCTACGAGGGGGTGGGGTTCTGAGAGGGGGTGGGGGTGGGGGTGGAGGAGGAAATTTCTTATGGGACCCCGTGATTTTTTTTTATGTACGATAAATTTCTACATTTTTTAAAATGTACACAAATTAATTAATAAAATCTTTCAAACAATATACTGTGCTACCAAAAAATGCACTTTGGTTAAAGAGAAATGTCATGTTTTTGAGCAAAAACTTACAACTCACTTGGTTCTCCCATTCTATCCTGGCCAATTCCCTGGCCCTGCCCTGGGCCCCATGCCATATAAATGGCTCTGGGAGGGGGTGGGATTCTGGGCCGGAGTGGGGCTCTTGGGGAGAACGAGGCTCTGGGAGGGGCTCTACGAGGGGGTGGGGTTCTGAGAGGGGGTGGGGGTGGGGGTGGAGGAGGAAATTTCTTATGGGACCCCGTGATTTTTTTTTTTATGTACGATAAATTTCTACATTTTTTAAAATGTACACAAATTAATTAATAAAATATTTCAAACAATATACTGTGCTACCAAAAAATGCACTTTGGTTAAAGTGAAATGTCATGTTTTTGAGCAAAAACTTATAACTCACTTGGTTCTCCCATTCTATCCTGGCCAATTCCCTGGCCCTGCCCTGCGCCCCATGCCATATAAATGGCGCTCTGGGTGCGGCTGGGCCTCTGGGCAGGGCTGGGCCTCTGGGTAGGGCTGGGCCTCTGGGCAGGGCTGGGGCTCTGGGCCGGAGTGGGGTTCTTGGCGGGAGCGGGGCTCTGGGAGGGGGTGGGTTTCTGGGCCGGAGTTGGGCTCTTGGGGAGAACGAGGCTCTGGGAGGGGCTCTACGAGGGGGTGGGGCTCTGAGAGGGGGTGGGGGTGGGGGTGGAGGAGGAAATTTCTTATGGGACCCCGTGATTTTTTTTTTTTTATGTACGATAAATGTATACATTTTTTAAAATGTACACAAATTAATTAATAAAATCTTTCAAACAATATACTGTGCTACCAAAAAATGCACTTTGGTTAAAGAGAAATGTCATGTTTTTGAGCAAAAACTTACAACTCACTTGGTTCTCACATTCTATCCTGGCCAATTCCCTGGCCCTGCCCTGGGCCCCATGCCATATAAATGGCTCTGGGAGGGGGTGGGATTCTGGGCCGGAGTGGGGCTCTTGGGGAGAACGAGGCTCTGGGAGGGGCTCTACGAGGGGGTGGGGTTCTGGGAGGGGGTGGGGGTGGGGGTGGAGGAGGAAATTTCTTATGGGACCCCGTGATTTTTTTTTTTTATGTACGATAATTTTCTACATTTTTTAAAATGTACACAAATTAATTAATAAAATCTTTCAAACAATATACTGTGCTACCAAAAAATGCACTTTGGTTAAAGAGAAATGTCATGTTTTTGAGCAAAAACTTACAACTCACTTGGTTCTCCCATTCTATCCTGGCCAATTCCCTGGCCCTGCCCTGGGCCCCATGCCATATAAATGGCTCTGGGAGGGGGTGGGATTCTGGGCCGGAGTGGGGCTCTTGGGGAGAACGAGGCTCTGGGAGGGGCTCTACGAGGGGGTGGGGTTCTGAGAGGGGGTGGGGGTGGGGGTGGAGGAGGAAATTTCTTATGGGACCCCGTGATTTTTTTTTTATGTACGATAAATTTCTACATTTTTTAAAATGTACACAAATTAATTAATAAAATCTTTCAAACAATATACTGTGCTACCAAAAAATGCACTTTGGTTAAAGAGAAATGTCATGTTTTTGAGCAAAAACTTACAACTCACTTGGTTCTCCCATTCTATCCTGGCCAATTCCCTGGCCCTGCCCTGGGCCCCATGCCATATAAATGGCTCTGGGAGGGGGTGGGATTCTGGGCCGGAGTGGGGCTCTTGGGGAGAACGAGGCTCTGGGAGGGGCTCTACGAGGGGGTGGGGTTCTGAGAGGGGGTGGGGGTGGGGGTGGAGGAGGAAATTTCTTATGGGACCCCGTGATTTTTTTTTTTATGTACGATAAATTTCTACATTTTTTAAAATGTACACAAATTAATTAATAAAATCTTTCAAACAATATACTGTGCTACCAAAAAATGCACTTTGGTTAAAGAGAAATGTCATGTTTTTGAGCAAAAACTTACAACTCACTTGGTTCTCACATTCTATCCTGGCCAATTCCCTGGCCCTGCCCTGGGCCCCATGCCATATAAATGGCTCTGGGAGGGGGTGGGATTCTGGGCCGGAGTGGGGCTCTTGGGGAGAACGAGGCTCTGGGAGGGGCTCTACGAGGGGGTGGGGTTCTGAGAGGGGGTGGGGGTGGGGGTGGAGGAGGAAATTTCTTATGGGACCCCGTGATTTTTTTTTTTATGTACGATAAATTTCTACATTTTTTAAAATGTACACAAATTAATTAATAAAATATTTCAAACAATATACTGTGCTACCAAAAAATGCACTTTGGTTAAAGAGAAATGTCATGTTTTTGAGCAAAAACTTATAACTCACTTGGTTCTCCCATTCTATCCTGGCCAATTCCCTGGCCCTGCCCTGCGCCCCATGCCATATAAATGGCGCTCTGGGTGCGGCTGGGCCTCTGGGCAGGGCTGGGCCTCTGGGTAGGGCTGGGCCTCTGGGCAGGGCTGGGACTCTGGGCCGGAGTGGGGTTCTTGGCGGGAGCGGGGCTCTGGGAGGGGGTGGGTTTCTGGGCCGGAGTTGGGCTCTTGGGGAGAACGAGGCTCTGGGAGGGGCTCTACGAGGGGGTGGGGCTCTGAGAGGGGGTGGGGGTGGGGGTGGAGGAGGAAATTTCTTATGGGACCCCGTGATTTTTTTTTTTTTATGTACGATAAATTTATACATTTTTTAAAATGTACACAAATTAATTAATAAAATCTTTCAAACAATATACTGTGCTACCAAAAAATGCACTTTGGTTAAAGAGAAATGTCATGTTTTTGAGCAAAAACTTACAACTCACTTGGTTCTCACATTCTATCCTGGCCAATTCCCTGGCCCTGCCCTGGGCCCCATGCCATATAAATGGCTCTGGGAGGGGGTGGGATTCTGGGCCGGAGTGGGGCTCTTGGGGAGAACGAGGCTCTGGGAGGGGCTCTACGAGGGGGTGGGGTTCTGAGAGGGGGTGGGGGTGGAGGAGGAAACTTCTTAAGGGACCCCGTGTTTTTTTTTTTTTATGTACGATAAATTTCTACATTTTTTAAAATGTACACAAATTAATTAATAAAATCTTTCAAACAATATACTGTGCTACCAAAAAATGCACTTTGGTTAAAGAGAAATGTCATGTTTTTGAGCAAAAACTTACAACTCACTTGGTTCTCCCATTCTATCCTGGCCAATTCCCTGGCCCTGCCCTGGGCCCCATGCCATATAAATGGCTCTGGGAGGGGGTGGGATTCTGGGCCGGAGTGGGGCTCTTGGGGAGAACGAGGCTCTGGGAGGGGCTCTACGAGGGGGTGGGGTTCTGAGAGGGGGTGGGGTGGGGGTGGAGGAGGAAATTTCTTATGGGACCCCGTGATTTTTTTTTTTATGTACGATAAATTTCTACATTTTTTAAAATGTACACAAATTAATTAATAAAATCTTTCAAACAATATACTGTGCTACCAAAAAATGCACTTTGGTTAAAGAGAAATGTCATGTTTTTGAGCAAAAACTTACAACTCACTTGGTTCTCACATTCTATCCTGGCCAATTCCCTGGCCCTGCCCTGGGCCCCATGCCATATAAATGGCTCTGGGAGGGGGTGGGATTCTGGGCCGGAGTGGGGCTCTTGGGGAGAACGAGGCTCTGGGAGGGGCTCTACGAGGGGGTGGGGTTCTGAGAGGGGGTGGGGTGGGGGTGGAGGAGGAAATTTCTTATGGGACCCCGTGATTTTTTTTTTTATGTACGATAAATTTCTACATTTTTTAAAATGTACACAAATTAATTAATAAAATCTTTCAAACAATATACTGTGCTACCAAAAAATGCACTTTGGTTAAAGAGAAATGTCATGTTTTTGAGCAAAAACTTACAACTCACTTGGTTCTCCCATTCTATCCTGGCCAATTCCCTGGCCCTGCCCTGGGCCCCATGCCATATAAATGGCTCTGGGAGGGGGTGGGATTCTGGGCCGGAGTGGGGCTCTTGGGGAGAACGAGGCTCTGGGAGGGGCTCTACGAGGGGGTGGGGTTCTGAGAGGGGGTGGGGGTGGGGGTGGAGGAGGAAATTTCTTATGGGACCCCGTGATTTTTTTTTTTATGTACGATAAATTTCTACATTTTTTAAAATGTACACAAATTAATTAATAAAATCTTTCAAACAATATACTGTGCTACCAAAAAATGCACTTTGGTTAAAGAGAAATGTCATGTTTTTGAGCAAAAACTTACAACTCACTTGGTTCTCACATTCTATCCTGGCCAATTCCCTGGCCCTGCCCTGGGCCCCATGCCATATAAATGGCTCTGGGAGGGGGTGGGATTCTGGGCCGGAGTGGGGCTCTTGGGGAGAACGAGGCTCTGGGAGGGGCTCTACGAGGGGGTGGGGTTCTGAGAGGGGGTGGGGGTGGGGGTGGAGGAGGAAATTTCTTATGGGACCCCGTGATTTTTTTTTTATGTACGATAAATTTCTACATTTTTTAAAATGTACACAAATTAATTAATAAAATCTTTCAAACAATATACTGTGCTACCAAAAAATGCACTTTGGTTAAAGAGAAATGTCATGTTTTTGAGCAAAAACTTACAACTCACTTGGTTCTCCCATTCTATCCTGGCCAATTCCCTGGCCCTGCCCTGGGCCCCATGCCATATAAATGGCTCTGGGAGGGGGTGGGATTCTGGGCCGGAGTGGGGCTCTTGGGGAGAACGAGGCTCTGGGAGGGGCTCTACGAGGGGGTGGGGTTCTGAGAGGGAGTGGGGGTGGGGGTGGAGGAGGAAATTTCTTATGGGACCCCGTGATTTTTTTTTTTATGTACGATAAATTTCTACATTTTTTAAAATGTACACAAATTAATTAATAAAATCTTTCAAACAATATACTGTGCTACCAAAAAATGCACTTTGGTTAAAGAGAAATGTCATGTTTTTGAGCAAAAACTTACAACTCACTTGGTTCTCACATTCTATCCTGGCCAATTCCCTGGCCCTGCCCTGGGCCCCATGCCATATAAATGGCTCTGGGAGGGGGTGGGATTCTGGGCCGGAGTGGGGCTCTTGGGGAGAACGAGGCTCTGGGAGGGGCTCTACGAGGGGGTGGGGTTCTGAGAGGGGGTGGGGGTGGGGGTGGAGGAGGAAATTTCTTATGGGACCCCGTGATTTTTTTTTTTATGTACGATAAATTTCTACATTTTTTAAAATGTACACAAATTAATTAATAAAATATTTCAAACAATATACTGTGCTACCAAAAAATGCACTTTGGTTAAAGAGAAATGTCATGTTTTTGAGCAAAAACTTATAACTCACTTGGTTCTCCCATTCTATCCTGGCCAATTCCCTGGCCCTGCCCTGCGCCCCATGCCATATAAATGGCGCTCTGGGTGCGGCTGGGCCTCTGGGCAGGGCTGGGCCTCTGGGTAGGGCTGGGCCTCTGGGCAGGGCTGGGGCTCTGGGCCGGAGTGGGGTTCTTGGCGGGAGCGGGGCTCTGGGAGGGGGTGGGTTTCTGGGCCGGAGTTGGACTCTTGGGGAGAACGAGGCTCTGGGAGGGGCTCTACGAGGGGGTGGGGTTCTGAGAGGGGGTGGGGGTGGAGGAGGAAATTTCTTATGGGACCCCGTGATTGTTTTTTTTTTATGTACGATAAATTTCTACATTTTTTAAAATGTACACAAATTAATTAATAAAATCTTTCAAACAATATACTGTGCTACCAAAAAATGCACTTTGGTTAAAGAGAAATGTCATGTTTTTGAGCAAAAACTTACAACTCACTTGGTTCTCACATTCTAGCCTGGCCAATTCCCTGGCCCTGCCCTGGGCCCCATGCCATATAAATGGCTCTGGGAGGGGGTGGGATTCTGGGCCGGAGTGGGGCTCTTGGGGAGAACGAGGCTCTGGGAGGGGCTCTACGAGGGGGTGGGGTTCTGAGAGGGGGTGGGGGTGGGGGTGGAGGAGGAAATTTCTTATGGGACCCCGTGATTTTTTTTTTTATGTACGATAAATTTCTACATTTTTTAAAATGTACACAAATTAATTAATAAAATCTTTCAAACAATATACTGTGCTACCAAAAAATGCACTTTGGTTAAAGAGAAATGTCATGTTTTTGAGCAAAAACTTATAACTCACTTGGTTCTCCCATTCTATCCTGGCCAATTCCCTGGCCCTGCCCTGCGCCCCATGCCATATAAATGGCGCTCTGGGTGCGGCTGGGCCTCTGGGCAGGGCTGGGCCTCTGGGTAGGGCTGGGCCTCTGGGCAGGGCTGGGGCTCTGGGCCGGAGTGGGGTTCTTGGCGGGAGCGGGGCTCTGGGAGGGGGTGGGATTCTGGGCCGGAGTTGGGCTCTTGGGGAGAACGAGGCTCTGGGAGGGGCTCTACGAGGGGGTGGGGTTCTGAGAGGGGGTGGGGGTGGAGGAGGAAATTTCTTATGGGACCCCGTGATTGTTTTTTTTTTTTATGTACGATAAATTTCTACATTTTTTTAAAATGTACACAAATTAATTAATAAAATCTTTCAAACAATATACTGTGCTACCAAAAAATGCACTTTGGTTAAAGAGAAATGTCATGTTTTTGAGCAAAAACTTATAACTCACTTGGTTCTCCCATTCTATCCTGGCCAATTCCCTGGCCCTGCCCTGCTCCCCCTGCCACATAAATGGCGCTCTGGGTGTGGCTGGGCCTCTGGGCAGGGCTGGGCCTCTGGGTGCGGCTGGGCCTCTGGGCAGGGGTGGGGCTCTGGGCCGGAGTGGGGGTCTTGGCGGGAGCGGGGCTCTGGGAGGGGGTGGGATTCTGGGCCGGAGTGGGGCTCTTGGGGAGAACGAGGCTCTGGGAGGGGCTCTACGAGGGGGTGGGGTTCTGAGAGGGGGTGGGGGTGGAGGAGGAAATTTCTTATGGGACCCCGTGTTTTTTTTTTTTATGTACGATAAATTTCTTCATTTTTTTTAAAATGTACACAAATTAATTAATAAAATCTTTCAAACAATATACTGTGCTACCAAAAAATGCACTTTGGTTAAAGAGAAATGTCATGTTTTTGAGCAAAAACTTATAACTCACTAGGTTCTCCCATTCTATCCTGGCCAATTCCCTGGCCCTGCCCTGCGCCCCATGCCATATAAATGGCGCTCTGGGTGTGGCTGGGCCTCTGGGCAGGGCTGGGCCTCTGGGTAGGGGTGGGGCTCTGGGCCGGAGTGGGGGTCTTGGCGGGAGCGGGGCTCTGGGAGGGGGTGGGATAGACCTTTTTCGCAAAAACCGGAAATACGTCATCAACGTCTAAACCTAGTTCCGGTTTGTGCTTCCCTGGCGGAGGAATTGCAGAGCCTCGAGTGTTTTTCAAGAGTGTGAGTTGTGTTCCGAAGTTCACCAGCACCGATGTGATGAAGAGTGTGAAGATGCATTCGTCCACTAAAGGAAACAAATTGGACAAGGGATATAAATTCGTCCACGAAGAGTTTATCCACCATTACCAAGGTAAGCTTCAGCTAGCTTAGCCATAGCCGCATCACCGGTATCTCTTTACGTCAACTGTAAATCCTGGTGTTATTAATTTGTAATATAAGGTATAACACATCGCAGTGAATATGTTGTGTGTATGTTTAAGTGAAAAGGCATGAGATTAACATAACACCCAAAAATTTGGTGAAGCTGTAAATAAGAAATTTTAAGGTGCCCGTATGCGTGTTCATTCTTTTTTCTGCGGTTGCGGCACTTTCTTCACTTACTATTAGTATTATTTTTCTAAAAGTAGGGTGACCAAACGTCCTCTTTTCCTGGAAATGTCCTCTTTTTTGATACTTATATAATAAAATAAAATTGAACATAGATGAAATGCAATCATATTTGCTTATGTACGCAGCTCTGCACACCAATTACTCTCGATGAAATATCTCACAAACTCACTTCACTCCTCTTTTTTTACAAACTCAAATCTGGTCACCCTACTGAAAGTTATAGTTTCATTTTACATTGATGTAGCAACATAAGTGTCTAAATTGTAACCTATGTAATTTATTGTGTCTAGATATCACTGGATGCAGAAAGTGCCAACCTGAAGGCTTTCTCCTGCAGTTGCTAAAGGATCTGCAATCACATAGTTGCCATCGTGTTCCAGACCGCACATTATTCACAGCTGGGTCTGTAGGCTGCTCCACCCCCCCTGGCCTGCAGGAGTGGCTTGCAAAGATGGCACAGACCAAGAACACAGGTGGGTTTGTGATCAAATTGTCATTATGATTTAAGAATGGATGTGTATCCATAACAACTGTAAATTATTATAAAAACACCCCCAGTAGTGACTACAGACTGTAATTGCTTTCTGCCTTTTACTTATAAGGGAATCCATCCTGAACCGGTTAGTGAGCTGGTGGTGCAAAAACCCAAAACAGTTGGCAGGGACGGTCTGAGGTCCACACTGTACAAGGCAAACACAGGTGATTAATTTAATTTAATACGTTTAGAAGGGAAGGCTGATAGGAAAATTCTAATGACCGAGCATTCCACTGGTATTTAAACGCAGCATTTACGGACGAATTTGTGAGACGTGAAAACAGTCTCACGGTAGATCGATGGTATTGTAGCGACCCGGGGTTAGCGCTGTCTTCAGCCCCAAAGGCTCATGGGAAGTGGGGAGCTTCAGGGTGAAACCTTGAGTCAGAGGGTTGTGTACTGAAGTGACGTCCATGCTGTTTGGGCTGATTGGGTTTGATGAAATTAACGGGCATTTGTTGAAAAGCAAATAGAGCCATCCCTTCGGCTTATTCCTTCCTGAGACTGACCGGGGTCGTGCGGTGTATGGGGCACGGTCAGCTCTCCAACAAAGTTATCTGATAGACAGATATACTTTTGATTCCTCGCTGAAGTGAGTGTATGGCTGGACCGTTACAGTATGTTCCGAATCAGACCATTTGTGTGAGGGAACGCGGGTGTCTGTCCGCAATCGAGTCAGGCTGAAATCCCGGACAATCAATTGGTGAGGTATATTTTTCTGTTTCATTGATTTACAATTTTGTGTGTGGAAACTATGCTTAGATTGTTAGATGGAAAATAGAAATAGTTAAGATTTATGGTTCACAAATAGTAACTTCTATCAAGCAGATTTGTTAACAGCGGTGGCGCGTACCGAACCGTATGGAGCCGAACTCTGAATACAACCAAATTATTGAGATTTTTAGCTTATTTTTACACCCCTAATAAATATAGATAGATATAATTTTGCTGAATGTGACATCCATAGTTACAATTAATAACGACAATGCTAACAATAGATTTGTTTTCTTTTCAAACTAACGGACGCAAATCACAGAAGAAAACCCCCTCAAGCCAGGTGAGGTACTTGTTTTATTTTTACAATTTGTTGTGTGTGGAAACAAACTGTAGTTAGATAAATTGTTTGTTAGATAAATATGCTTTCAGTGTTTTTTTCTTTGCCCATTGTACAATAAAATGTAAGCTAACCACTCAGGTTGTAGGTACTTCAACGTTAACCATTTCATGTATTTTTGCCGAATTAACAGAAAAAATATGGAGAATCAAAATCCCCCCCAGCAACCCCCCACCACAGCAAAATAACCCCCCAACCCTGCAAAGGAACCCCCAACCTGCCCCAAACCGTATGCCCAGACCCCTAGTCTGGCATTCGGCGGTAAATGGAGCGAGGCGGGACTGCAGATTCGCCGGCGAGAATCAGGTGAGTTGAAAGTGTTTGCTCAAAAACAAGTCATCTTTCTCACATACGACACACCTCATTTCTCTACGATTTTTTTTCAAAGAAGTACAATTTATAGTTACAAATACTCTTTTAAAATTGATTGCAAATGAAAACAGACACATTTTAGCCTTTTTAGAGTTTTCATCATTAAACTTTTTCCGTCTATTACACTGACAGGGCTCCAGACTGCGACCAAATGGTCGCATTTTGCGACCAAAATTTGAGAGTGTGCGACTGAATTTTACATCTAGTCGCACATGCGCGACCAGTAAATTTGCCTCCCCCACCCTCCGTATTTTTTATACATTAAACATGGAAGGGGCACGTCAATGATCTATGAAATGAGCAATGAAATCATCAATGAGACGCGAGCGCACACGCACGCAGACAGACACACACACTTGCGCGAATACTCATGACACTGGACTGGAGCACACGCGAGCGCACAATCGCGTGTCATTGAGTGATGCCTGAGGCGGCCAATGCGTGTGAGAAGAATAGGGAAAGTCACTGTAAGTGGCTAAAATATGTGGAGGGGCGGAGCCCAGAGATAATCGAGTGCTCGTAATCATCTGTCGGAAGGAAACGGAGACGATTATCATCACAACCTGATATGTGCGTCTGAGCTATGAGCAAGAGAACTATTGATTCGTTCTTCCGACCTGCGGCTACGGTACCAGTGCCAGAGTCTACAGCAGCAGTCTCAAACTCGCAAAGCAAACCACGGTTCTCATCATGCACGGCTGTTAATACTACGGCAGCACACCGCTCCCGCGGGAGATGGGAGCGGGCATGAAGGCGAACAGGAATTAGGAGTTGTCATTAACATTCAATTTAGTTTTAATATGCCTCTCCCCCTAAGTATGATCTGTGATATTACATCTTTTATAATTACTTTAATGTTTTGTAATGTATGCAACCTTTTTTTAATAAGTTGGTATTTTAAATTATTTTAATTGATCAATGAACTACAAAAACCCATCAGGACACATGTCCCATAATGCATTGTTTTGTAGTCTGTAGGGCAGCATTCAGTCAGTTCAGTACTAAATTTCCAGCTGCGTTCGCTCAGGTTGGGGTCTTGCTTCCGCCCCTTTCTGTTGATGTTTTTTGGTTTTGATTGAAAGGTGATGTTAGAGCAAAAACAAAAATATGTCTCACACCAGGTGATCTGTGCAGCGTTGCGTCCATCTGGGTGATCTCAAATTATTGTGCATCTTGGTTGCACCTATTTGGTGTCGCCAACATGAATTTCCATCCCCTAATGTTTACATACATTTAAGTATTGTTTGAAACTGTGAAATGACCGAAAGGTTACTACGGTAATCACTTAGTTACTAAAAACTTTTTTTAAATTATAAATGTATGGTATTTTTTTTTACTATTTGTACTGTCATGACAGCGATGCTGCTGTCAGTTTACCTTTTTGTTGCATTTTCAAAAGTGCAGAATAAAATGTGACACTGAATTTGGAACAGCACATTGTAATTTCTGCATCTATTATTAAAGTATTTATTCATAATACAGTGGAAATTAGTAGATTTGGTTAGCATGTTGATTTACGGTATGCGCCCCTAAATTTTCTGGTTATGCCCCTAAAATTTTCAGTTGGGGGGCCACAGTGCTCCTAGTGAAAAAAGTTAGTCTGGAGCCCTGACTGACCTATGTAGAAATGCTTTGTGTAGAACCAAAGTTTAAAATTTCACGTCATTTTCTTATTTAAACAATTGTATACACGCAGATTGTTCGAAGTTTTTCCTTGTGAAGTCAAATATTGTTTTTATTCTGTCGTCAGTTTCTGTTGAGCCTGGCCTTGGCAAGGACGGAGGAGGAGAGACGCTGCCTCCGGCAAATTTATGGCGCAAACTAAAATGGTAAGTTTGACTCCTGCTTGTTGTGTGTGAACAGATGTATGGAAGCGATTCTGTAGCATAATTAAAAAGTAAAGTCAAAACCAGAAATGCTTTTTAATTTTCAAAATGAAGCTGCATCTTTTGACTCAAAAATAAAATGAAAAAGCAATCCACCAAAATGCTTTTTCATTTCCTTCCTTAACACAGTTTATTCTGTCACTTAATTAAAATTAAAATGAAAATGGTATTGGACATTTCATTTTAAAAAAGGTCCATGGTAAATGTGTACTAAAATTCATTTAGAAATGTCTAATTTGACATTTAAAATGGATTAACAGAAATGCTTTTAAATTTTCAAAATGTAGCTGCATTTTTTGACTCGAAATTAAAAAGAGAAAACAATACTTCTAAATGCTTTATCATTTTATACCTAAAACCGCTTATTCTGTGTCATAATTAAAACGAAAATGCAAAGAGGGGATTGCATTTGCATTTTAATATCCACCCTGCGCACCTTGTCGCAATATTCATTTGGAAAAAGCATTAGCAGAGGGGAGGCGGGGCGATGACATCACCGCTTTCTGTGTGTCTGGCCCGGCCGCTGACTGACAAACACGCACCAGGAGCAGACTGTGTTAGCGGCAGAGAAAACGGCTTTGAGTTGGTTGTGAACTTCTGATGAGTTTCCACAGCTTCTCAGGACTACATAGAAGCATGTCCGCCTTCTGCGGTCCTCCTCCTGACTGCAAGAAAAGTTCAGTCACTGAGTCAGAAATGCTAAAATCTATATTACCATATTAGCCTAATCCTAGTATGCTGTTTATAGGTTTAACTAAATAAAGTTTACATTTATGTCAACAGCAAATTCTCCGTACATCATGCAGCATGTTGATAATAGCCCTGCAGCATCATGCATGTCAACTTGTGTTCTATTAAGAAAGCCCCTCCAGCAGTAAAAGAAAAAATTATAGTTCTTACCTGTGAAATGTTCTGCCTTCCTCCTTTGTGGACTCTTATTTTGGCAGTTGAAACTTGCACAATGAACTGGCATATTGCAAAAAATGTGTTCACATGCATGCACTGCAGCAGTAACTTCACCTCACCAAGATGGCGGTGCTCTCCTCCCATCAGGAATCACGTGATGTCTCTAGTGCAGGGGTCGGCAACCTTTTTTACTCAAAGAGCCATTTGGGACCGCCCCTAATGGAAAAAAAAGCACCCGGAGCCACAACATCATTATATATTATATATATTATGCATGTATATATTATATCAAGGGTGCTCATTACGTCGATCGCGATCGATTTTCAAGGACATAAGTGTAGATTGCGGGCCAGAAAAGATAAAAAAAGTACTTCTTTCTTTTCATCATCATGTTTATTTGTTACATGTTTATTTCAACATTATTGTTTATGTACTGATGATTAAAAACTACACAGTGAGTTTACATAAAGATACTTTTGTATTAACAGATGAGGCGTTTTATTACAAAGACAGAAAGCAGCGACCATCGTATTCATGCTCTGGTGTAAACGGTGCAATGCGGGGAGCGTGGCATATTGTGAGGCATTTGGCGCTGCTGGCTCCGTATTGATCAGTATTGATGGGGAACGACGACTACTAATTTAGTGCTCCGTCCTCCGAACACACAATATATTTCACGCACACACCTCCGCTCCGTGCTCACACCCCCATCTCCACCTGCATGCGCCCCTCCCTCGTGGCACGCGCGCCGCTCAGCACAAACACACACTCCGCAACAGTATAAAGCGCGTGCCTCACAGCTTCCTTGATGAGCTCGTATTTATCGGGCGAAAACTGCAGAGCTTATAGCAGGAGGAGAAACGGGGCGGCTTTAATAAACCCCGGTTGCTGGACTTCTACCGGTGACATGATGTGCCGCGGGGAGAAAAAGACGTTCTAAAGGCAGAGTTTGCGCTGAGTGCATTTAAACTCGCGTCTGCAGTGACGTATGTGTCAGAGGATGTCCGATTGGCCATTCTGCATGTCAATCAACTCCCGTACTTTTCGGTGAGGATTTTGATTGGCTGGTGGATTTTCAAGAAGCAGTCTCTTCCCCTTCAATCACCCCCACGTCCCCGAAGATGACCGGTCGATCGCGACCGACGCAACTAGCTCCCCTGCTCTGAAACACACATCACCGCACACAGGAGTCCAAAACACCGGCGCAAACTCTCCGTCACCAGAAAGCCACTCCCCGTTCCGCGTCACGCCAAGCCCCCGGCAGAAAATCACTCCAGAACCGGAGTGTTTATTGAAGCCGCCCCGCGTGTCTCCTCCTGCTATCAGCTCCGCAGCCCTCGCCTGACAAACACGAGCCCACCAAGGACGCTGTTTTTTACGTGGCACGTGCCTCGCACGGAGCCAGCAGCGCCTTTGAAATGCTATGAAAAATGAACAAACTAAAATAAATTTGAATTTTTATAAAATACTCATTATTTTCCAAAGTCACAGGGAGCCACAACAGAAGGATGAAAGAGCCACATGTGGCTCTGGAGCCATGGGTTGCTGACCCCTGATATAGAGCCACCACTAGCAAAATACTAATTCAGTTTTATTTTATCGGTTTTGATAAGTTCACAACTTGATTTCATATTGATTTATATTTCAAATTTTGGATTCAAAACTAATTGTATTTGGAAACAAATATTGATTTTCTGAAGGGAAATTGATTTGTTTTTATTAAACGCAGCTTTACTGAACAGTGTTGCGTTTGCATGAGCACAAAGCTGGACGTTTGTATCAGTTTGTGAACCTTCGGTCTGCGTTCCTTCCTTTTTAATTCCTTCCACTAGTATTGATTGTGTTGTATAAAGACTCTCCTGTTTCTCTTTTCTTTCATGTTTTAACCCCACAGATGAATCAGAAGGTAAATCTTTTGGATTATGCATGATGCCAGCCTCTTTAACCACGCCGTTCATCCATGCACATTGGTGCCCCTGCAGTGGCCGACATTAGTTGGGGGCATTTTTACTCAAAAACCTTTGAACTTCTGTGTGACTTGAGACGAGTAGACGATTAATTTTATTTATTGATTTCTTGCAAACCCAACAACTCTTCTACTCGCCTCATGGAGACTTAAAGGTGTGCCTGTTTACCGATGAACTGTTGTGCTGTTGCTGCTCTACTGCACAATGACTAACCACAAATAATGCAGTACTGTAAAGTGACACCAAGGGGTTTGGGGGTGGTGCCATTGACTGTACAAAGGAACTGGACTGAGTGAACAGGAAGTACCCGCTGGCTCCAAGAAGCCAAAATCCCATAGACATCTATTGAAAAATAAATATAATGTAATCGATTTCATGAAGTTCAAATGAACGTTGTATGAATTCACTGTCTTTTGAAGTTAAAAACTTTGATGGTTTATTAAAAAATACATTTAAATACGTTTTTTTGGCAACAATTGTTAAGAAGCAAAGCATTGTGGTCTATATTCGCCAATCTGGTGAGCATTGATGCACACTGGTTTTTTGCAGAGACTTCTGGGAAATTTCTAGGGCACTTGATTTTGTCATTGTAGATTTAGACAACCCTAGAAAATTACAAATGCACAATATAATGCACTATGTAGTGGGCAGTGAAGGAATTTGGTGACTAAATTGACTGTTTTGTTGGAGCTTGAAGTAAGCTATTTGCTATGGGTGATGTCTCACTCACTCTGTCCAGTTCTCACATACAGTCAATGGGTGGTACTGGCAATGTTTTACTAATACCACAAAGCTGTCTGAATTTTATTATTGTTGTTTTTTCCCGTTTTCTGTTGTAAAATCTAACCCCTCCCCCCAAAAGTTTCTCCAAATCTCCACAAAAACAGACATGATGTCACGTGATGATGGAAAATCAGGACTAATGCTAGTTAAAAGTGCAGTGAAAAGCAAGACAAAATCAGAGGAAAAGGATCTGGAGCTGATTGGAATAACACGCTACGATTTCAAAAGAGATTATAAGCTAAGAAGCATCATAATCTCATGGTTAAATCTAGAAACATGAAATGGAACTACCGTAAATTCCGGGTTATAAAGCGCACCCGATAACAAGCCGCACCCACCTATTTTCACGTACATAATTAGTTTTGTACATATACAAGCCGCATCAGAATACAAGCCGCTGCTTCGCCAAAGCACGTCCTGACTCCCAGAGTGAGTGTGGCTCATTACCACACTGTGGGCGGGTACTGCCTTGACTCAAGCACATGTATCCAAGTATACCCACATCTGAAACAGCATGGACCTCTATTCTGTTCACAAGTTCCTCAGTTATGGGTTTTTTTATTTTATTTTATTTTTATTTGTTTTTTTTACTTATTGACAATCTAGGTATCACACATAAAATTACAAACAGTAACCATATAATCAACATTACGTCCCTCAGTTATGATGAGGAAATTTACATCCGCGATCCCCCATTTCCCATGAGTCTTAGGGGCTAAAAGCGGGGCCAACGCCCGGCTCGCATTACTGTTGTACGTGTTTAAGAATGAGCAAGTAGCAGCAGTGCATGGAGGGGTGAAAAGCAACAGCTCTCCTTCCACTTGTGTCGCGGCAGCATTATGGTGGTAACGGGGCTGGTTAAAAAAACACCAGTAAAATAAATCAGCTGCGACTGAAAAGCGCGCGCCTCAACGCGATACGCGCGCCTCAGCGCGGCGCGTTCGTCAAAAGTTTCCTTTCACAACAAACACTTGTTGCTCCGCGGACGCCTCTGCGCTCGCTAAGCGGGCTCCTTGTCTCCCCTTCCTATCCGAAAAGCTCACACGGAGGCTGTGAGCTTTTCAGTGCAAAATTCCGCTCAGTCCTTAGAAACGTAAAAACGACCACATGGATTTGTGTTTCCAGTCGTGTCCCGACAAAATAAAGGCTGATGTTATTCCCACATATTTACGTGCAGCCAGCCGAGTCACTATGACTCAGAGGAAAATACACTTCTGACCATGCGCTGTTCTCTCCGTCACGCAGCTGACCGGCATTTCCATTTACTGATGGGGGATTTTTTCACGCTGCTTTTAACGATTGCTTTTAACTTGAAAGCTTCATCATATTGTAGCGGCGATCACATGCACGTTGGGTCTAATGGCACCAAAGGATTCTGGGATGCGGCCGGGCATGCGTGTTTCTTTTTGTTGAACCATGACTGAAGTGTCTAAGACCTGAAGTGACGTCCATGCTGTTTAGCTGCTTAGAGGTGTGTTAAAAAACAAATGACTTGTGTTTGGTGTTAGATGGAGAATTCAAACCAATCATCGAGCCCGAATGTACACACATGGCAATTAAACTCATAAATTAGCCGCGTCACTGAATAAGCCGCAGAGCTGTAAGCGCAGGAAAAAAGTATCGGCTTATAGTCCGGAAATTACGGTACTGTCTTTGAAAAGTTTCCACTGCTTTTCATCTCTGTTGATGCAACAACGAAATAACTGACTGCTGATCCATACTCAGTGCTGGGGATCCCATGACCAAACATTCTTCTACCATAGCAGGTTCCACTGGGACGGTAGTCCACAGACTTAGCTGCTCAAGTTTTCCATGTTTCTCCTCAGATGAGAATACCCAGAAGCAGACAGACGACCTCTGCGCCCTGTTTACAGAGAAGTTCCTTCAGGATCCCGAGCGAATCACGCTGCTCCTCACCCTTCTGGAGGTACGGCCCTGTTCTCCAACCATCGCAGACAGATTGCTTCCGATGCGTAGAGTGTAACTGTCGGCGGGGGGGTTTCAGGAGTTTTACTTCCACGTGCGTTGGCCTGCGGTGAAGTTGCTGACGGCTCTTTTGAAGAGTCAAGGCGCCCAAGTGCAAGGCATCATTCTCGTCAGCCCAATGGGTGAGTACCTTCTAGTTCACTCAGAGTCTAACTGGCTACAATCTTTATTTCTATTTATTTCCTTAAATTAAAATATAAACACTAGATTTTCCGCCACAGGTGTTTCCAGATTGATGGATCTACTAGCAGACTCCAGAGAAGTAATTCGCAATGATGTGAGCGCTCCTGTCTTCCATTTCATTACCCATTGTGAAATATTGGTGGGACTTATGAGTCATGTTGTCTGCTTCCTACAGGGCTTACTGCTGCTCCAGCAGCTAACCAGAGGCAACGCAGCCATTCAGAAAATCGTGGCTTTTGAGAACGCCTTTGAACGCCTCCTAGATATCATCACGGAGGAGGGCAGCAGCGATGGAGGTGAACAGAGTCGTGTGTGCAGAACTGCTAAAACCCTCTTTTTTGTGTGTACTCATTCCCCCCTCCTCTTTCCTCTGCTGCAGGTATTGTGGTGGAGGATTGTTTGTTGTTGCTGCTCAACCTGCTAAAGAACAACAGCTCTAACCAGAACTTCTTTAAGGAGGGCTCTTACATCCAGAGAATGAAGCCCTGGTTTGAGGTTGGGGATGATAACTCTGGCTGGTCCGCACAGAAGGTCACTAACCTCCACCTCATGCTGCAGGTAGCCAAAGCAGCGTTCTCGTTTAAAAGTGTTCCCAGTGGTCTTTAATTAGAATTATGTCATTTTTTAAGAAAAGGAAACCTTTCTATGATCTAGTTTCTGCAGAGCAGCAGGAGTTTAATAGAAATTCACAGGTGAGCTATAGACATGCAGCAACGCCCTCCCCACTTCCCTTTGCCCATAATTGAGAGCTCTCAGTTTACATGCTCTCCTGCTAGCTAACAGCCCCTCACAACCCCAGCCCAACATTACTGCTGTATCAAAAAGCGTATTTTCTACGTCACAAATAATTCTGGTCTTTTTTATCGTGTTTTTGTGGCATTTTTATCATGTTGGAGAACATATTAAGAGTTTTAAGCTCAAAGTATTGTTTAGTATTTCTTTATTCAAATCGTTGTTAATCAAGTGATGGGGAAAAAGGTTTGAAAAAGCTTAACCACATTTAACCTTTATTGTGTTCTTGTCAAAATGTGCACCATCCTCATGGCCACCGGTGTGCCCGCCGATATCCTAACAGAGGTAACCACAGAGAGTACAGACGCTGACCCACCACAGGAAGGTTACGGCAGAAACGCTGACAAAAATGTTCCTTCGACTGCTTCTTTCCAGACTATAAACACAGTTTCGGAGGTGATCAGAGGCTCACAGATCAACCAGGACTACTTTGCCTCAGTCAACGCCCCTTCAAGCCCTCCACGGTAATGAAAGTTTAGTTTTCTCCCCCAAAAAGCTGTTAGTGCACGTTAGAGTTGGCTGGATGTTTGATCTCTGTTGTTTGTGTTTGCAGACCAGCCATCGTGGTGCTGCTCATGTCCATGGTGAATGAGAGGCAGCCGTTTGTGCTTCGTTGTGCAGTTCTTTACTGTTTCCAGTGTTTCCTCTACAAAAACCAGAAGGGTCAGGGGGAGATCGTGGCTACACTACTTCCCTCAACCATCGATGGTTCGTTTCAATCTGTTTCTCAAAGCCTTTAAATGCAATTATTTTTTTAACCGGCTCTATTGTTTCCCTCTTCAGCCAATTCTATCTCTGCTGGTCAGCTCCTGTGTGGAGGTCTGTTCTCAGCAGACTCCCTGTCTAACTGGTGTGCTGCCGTGGCCCTGGCCCATGCTCTCCAGGACAACCTCACTCAGAAGGAACAGTTGCTTCGAGTTCAGCTCACCACCAGCCTGGGCAAACCTCCCGTGTCCCTGCTGCAGCAGTGCACCAACATCCTGTCCCAGGTAAGGCACCGTAGTACAGACGGAACAAGCTATATGTGTTCAGTTAGCATGAAACGAGTTAGCCCATCAACATAGATAGAAATATCTTTATCTGTCATTGTACATGTACAACGAAATTACAGTGCAATTTTTCCGGTGGAATAAAAAGTCAAGCAAGAGTAGAAAACTAAAAACTGCGAAATAAGACAATATAAGAAAGATATGTTAAAAAATATACAACAAAATATAAAAAGGAGGTTACACCTTCTCCGGTTATTGCACACTTCCCTAATAAATAAACTTTATTTAGCAGCATTTAAGGCCACGGTGGCTCTCGGATAGAAGCTGTTTTTTAATCTGTTTGTTCTTGTTTTAATTGTTCTGTATCTCCTGCCTGAAGGCAGCAGTTCAAACTGGGAATGTCCGGGGTGTGATGGATCCAGCAGAATGTTTTGAGCCTTTTTTAGGCAGCGAGAACTGTACAGTTCTTCCAGGGATGGGAGAGGGCAGCCGATGATCTTCTGGGCTCTTGTGGCGACTCTCTGGAGAGCTGTCCTAGCCGCAGCTGTGCAACTGGCAAACCAGGCACAGACACAGTACGTTAAAATGCTCTCTATTGAGCAGCGGTAGAAGGACACCAGCAGTTTCTCACTCAGTTTGTTTTTCTTTAAAAGCCTGAGAAAATACAGTCTCTGCTGGGCCTTCTTCACCAGAGCAGTGGTGTTGGCGCTCCAGGTCAGGTCCTGCTCAATGGTGACGCCCAGGAGCTTGAAAGCAGCCACCCTCTCCACACAATCCCCACCAATAGACAGTGGCTGAATGACAGTTTTTTTTCTCCTGTAGTCCACCACCATTTCCTTGGTTTTTGTTGTGTTGAGGATTAGATTGTTTTTTTCACACCAGACACAGAGCCGCTCCACCTCGTCCCGGTAAGCTGACTCATCATTCCCAGAGATGAGCCCCACTACTGTGGTGTCGTCTGCAAACTTAATGATGGTATTGCTGGGGTGGGTGGAGGTGCAGTCTTGTGTGTAGAGGGTGTAGAGCAGGGGGCTCAGCACACAGCCCTGTGGGGAGCCGGTACTGAGGGTGAGAGCTGTCGACGTGTGGGACCCTACTCTAACCCTCTGGGGGCGGGCTGTCAAGAAGTCCAAAATCCAGAGGCATGTGAAGGTGGGGAGTCCGAGAGCCTCCAGTTTGGAAACAAGTCTGTGAGGGAGGATGGTGTTAAAGGCGGAACTGAAATCCACAAACAGCAGCCTCACGTAGTTCCCCGGTTGCTCCAGATGGGACAAAGCAGTGTGGAGAGTGGTGGTGATGGCATCTTCTGTGGACCTGTTCGCCCTGTATGCAAACTGGTAGCTGTCAAGTGTTGATGGAAGGCATGAGGTAATGTGGTTGCGTACCAGTTTCTCAAGGCATTTTGTGATGATCGGGGTCAGGGCAACGGGTCTATAGTCCTTGAGGCCTGTGATTGTGGGTGTTTTGGGCAGAGGGACAATAGTTGAGGATTTGAGGCAGGGTGGGACGATGGACTGATGTAAGGAACGATTGAAGATCTTAGTAAAGACCCCCGCCAGCTGGTCTGCACAGTCCTTCAGCACCTGTCCAGTGATGCCATCAGGTCCGACAGCCTTCCTCGGGTTCACAGACCTCAGCGTGCGCCTCACCTCATGTTCCTCTACCCTTAGGGAGGGGCCGTTGTTCGCTGATGCCTGTAATGCAGCTGTCTCTGGTGGCTCCACCTCGAAGCGGGCAAAGAAGAGGTTAAGCTCCTCTGCCAGTGAAGGGTTCCCATCAACAGCAGCGAGGTTTGGTCTGTAGTTGGTTAGATGTTGGATCCCTTGCCAAACCTGCCGTGTGTTGTTTGTTTTGAGGTTGTCTTCCATTTTTTGCTTGTAGTCTATTTTGGCCTGTCGGATGCCTCTCTTCAGGTTTGCTCTGGCAGAGCTGTACAGGTTCCTGTCACCGGACCTGAAGGCTGTGTTCCTCTCCCGCAGCAGTCGCTGGACCTCTCTGGTCATCCAGGGTTTTTGGTTTGGATACACTCTGATGTGCTTTTCCACAGCAACAGTGTCTGTGCAATGGTTGATATAGCACAGGACTGCTGCTGTGTGCTCCTCCAGGTCTGGGTGGTCGAAAATCTCCCAATTTGTTCTTTCAAAGCAGTCCTGCAGCTGGTGGGAGGCACTTTCGGGCCAAGTTTTAATAGTCTTTCTTTTGGTGGGAGCCCGTTTCCTGAGGGGGGTATATGCAGGGGCTAGGAGCAGGGAAATGTGGTCTGACTGGCCCAGGTGTGGGAGCTGTATAGCTCTGTAGCCATGTTTTATGTTGGAGTAAACTTTGTCTAATGTCTTTTCCCCTCTGGTGGCGCATTTCACATGCTGATGGAACATAGGGAACACAGATTTTAATTCAGCATGGTTGAAATCCCCGGCAATAATATGTACAGCCTCAGGATATTTGTCTTGGTTGCTGCTAATCGTGCTATGCAGGAGTCCCAGTGCCGAGTTAGCATTAGCATCTGGTGGTATATACACAGCAGTTGCCATGACTACAGTGAACTCTCTTGGAAGATAAAACGGGCTACATCTGACAGTCACATATTCCACGTCCGGAGAGCAGTGACTGGCTACAGTCTTGGAGTTGGTGCACCAGTTATTGTTCACATATATGCACAATCCCCCTCCTTTGCTCTTACCGGAGTCGCCGCTCCTGTCGTAGCGATGTGCCGTGTGGCCTGCTAGCTCGATAGCCGCGTCCGGTATGGATGAATGAAGCCAGGTCTCGCTGAAAATCAAAACACAACAGTCCTTGACGATCCTGTTTGTTGCCACTTGGAGCTTAAGTTCGTCCATTTTGTTTCCAAGGGAACGTACATTAGCAAGAATAATGCTAGGGAGCGGTGGTTTGTTTGGGTTCTTACGCAGCTTCGCCAGTACACCAGCCCGGCAACCCCGCTTTTGTTTTCTGTCCCTGCGCCGCCTTCGCCTCCTCCCTGTGGGGATGGTAATCCACGGGGAGCCCGGGGTCCTGATAATATCCTTCGGGATGTTATGAGAGTGAAAAAAGTCGGCTGTAACCGCTTGTTCACATTGTAATCCTAACTTTAGGAGCTCATGCCGGCTGTAGATGTTGTCTGCCCAGCAGGATGTAGTCCAAACGATAAGTAATTCACAGAAAAATAGCCATAAAAAGCACCGGAAAAGAGAGCACAGAGCCGCCGCGTCTATGCGCGCCGCCGCCATGCTTGCCCTCAGATCAGTGCTAAACTGTAAGCCCCAGTGAAGAGAACCGGTTTGCATTGTTGTGGTTTTGCAGGGTGATAAGATCGTCCGGCGGGTGAGTAACGTACCTCTGTGTGTACGTGTGTGTTTGGGTGTTCTGGTTATTTCAGCTTGGCAAAGGAAGTAGGGGTCTCTGTGATCCGCTTGTTGGTGGATTTTGCTTTTCTTGGACTATTTAGTGGCCCGCCTTTTTACTGGAGTCTTTGACCCAGCGACTTTTATTTAATAGAAAGTGAAATGACTGCGCTCAGTGTGGAAATGCCAAAAAATATGATTGTGTCCACTGGTGAAATGAACTCATCTACGAAACCAACAGAAGAAGGGCAGCAGCTGCTTCTAGATGTCCTGTCTTCTGTGACCTCTTAACCTTTTGCTTTGTGCTTTGACCTTTGATTGCTCCTGTGCTTGACTTATTTGGGGCGTTTTAATTTTCCAGTGAGGGCTCTTTGGAGTCAGCAGAGGGAGCGTCTTATCTATTTTCTAATTCCTATCATGCGGTATAAAAACGCGTGTTTTGGACTTTAGACTCCCATGTGGGATCTGCACTGTAATACAGCAGTGTTTTCCCTGAGTCAGACTCATGGTCTTTGTCATCATACTAATCAGTTTTGTCGACCTGTTGTTCTCAGACCACTGACTGGACATGAGAACTGGACAGAGTGCATGTGACATCACCAATAGAAAACGGTCAACTTTCAGCTCCAATCATTAATTCAATTCAGTCGCTGTTTTATTTCGATATGTTGGAGCCAGACGCCGTCAGTAAACAGTCAAAGTCAGGACAAACTGTCAATCACTTTCAACGTGAGACCACACACTTTTATTGAGGTCTGATTGGTAATTGTATAACTTAAATAAATTGTAATAAAAAAAATACAAAAATAGGATTAGCTAGAACATTCAAAAAAGATATCAGATAAGAATAGTTATTCTGACAAATAGAATGACTGAGTACTTCCTGTTTAGAATGTAAGGTGGGGGAGGTCAGGTGGGGGTGTTTGTGGATGACCAACACGTTTGAACAAGCTTGATTCATTCTCTGATGTGTCCCACAGTGGGGCCTTCTGGACTGAATGGTTGGCCCACACACTAACCGTAACACTCTCTGCTTTCTCTCTTTTGTGGGTTTTCTGAATATTTTTAAGTTCATATAACTCCTGATTTACTGAAGTTTTTCCTCAGAGCAGACGGACGGATGATGTTTGGTCTGTGGCTGGTTTTTTGTTTGTTTATTTATACCTCGAACTTTGATGCTCCGTTCCCTCAACATTTCAGGCAGATTTAGCTGATTTAAAATCACTATCTGCTATCCAACAGTTACCACAGAGTCTGGTCACTGACAGAAGCAAGAAAAACACAAATGAAGAAAATTAGAAACTAGATTTTCCTCTGGGAGTCTGAGTAGAAATGGTGGTTGTGCAGGTTTCTGGATAGTTTTTATTTTCTGATCTTCATTAGTCTATTAAAGTGCCTTTTCCTTAATGCATAGACGTACCTTTGATAGAAACCCCAACCTGTGATGATGTCTTAGATTACACATCCACTAAAATTCATGACTTAGCAGAGTCAGCTTATCGTATCGTATCTTATCACTTATCGTCTTGAAAAGTTTACACTGGTGTTGAAATGCAGCTGCCTCTTTGATTTTACTTTTCTGTGTATTTTAGGAAAGAAAGAAAAAAAGACAACTCTCCCAGTAGGGCTGGATATTACTGTCAAAGTACTGAATCCATGCAGCTTTAATTTAATGTATGCTTCAGCGTGAATTCCTTATTTTAATGAATTTCCATCCAAAAGTAAATAAGGTTGTTAAAGGAAGTAGGTTCTCACACATTTCCTCATTGAAAATAAACAAAGGTGTAAATTTTATGAAAAGAATTCATTTAAAGTGCTGATCGACCTGTTTTAACCCAAGTTTAAAGAGACTTTGACATTACTAGGGATGGGTACCGTGCCCCGGTATTGAACCAGCCCCGGGGCCGCATTCTTCAAGACCGCAGTATCGTTAAGATCTGACCTGAACGGTTCTGCTATCGGTACTAGAGAAGTTACTTTTTCTTTTTTTTTTTTGTGTGTCCCACAAAATATAAGCGTTATCTGCCATATTTAACTCACCAAGTCAGTCAATTTTCCGTTAATTAATGATGATATTTATTTCGGTATTCTCGTTGAAGCGGAGAGCTCTGTCTGTCTATTTGTGTGCACGGGGGGCGGGGCTGTTTTCAGACAGCACGCGCCGCGCGCGCACACACACACACAAGACAAGGCAGCGCACACACAGTCAGTGGCGATCTTGTAGGGGACACGTGAGCGCCCTAGACTAAGAACTAACGTTTCTGCGTAAGAATTATTAAGTTTGCCGACCATGCTGTCACCTTGCTACTACGATGACCGCATGTTGCGCTGTTTGTGCAGAACAGGCTGGGGCAGCGGGAGGGGGGGGGGGGGGGGGCGTTGCACGCGGAGCATAACACAACAAACAGGTAGAGAGGCGGGGCTTAGACTCACCGCTTATGATTCCAGACCCGCGACAAACTATCAGCTGCTTCCTAATACTTAATAATTAATAACTAATGATAGTTGTCATCCGTAAAATTAAAATCATTTATTGGGTTTACTGGATTTAAAGAAAAATAAATGGAGTTGGCAAAATAGAAAGGAGTCTGCATCAAAGTGAATTTGTTTCCATCATTTAACTTAACTTAACTCTGGTGTTTGACAGACAGAAAAGTCTATTCAAGGTTGTGGAAAATGGACAAAAGATCAAAGGAAACATCACACTCATAAATAATAAAAACAATTAGATTAAATAATTAAATAAATATCCTGTCTGGAACATTCTCATGTATAAAGTAAAATGTTTTGTTAAAAAAAACAATGTTGTTGCATAGTGAGGAAATAAAACACTTTATGTTCTTAATTTGTTATTTATTTATTTTTTTTCATCCTCAAAAAGTATCGATAAGAGTACCGATAAGGGTACCGGATCGATAAGCAGTATCGATAAGAGTAGTAGTAGTGTCTAATTTTATTCAGATAGTTTACAGTTAAAACAAACTTCCACCAGTCTAACGAACAAACCCTGAAAAGAAAGAAGATGGACTTTTAACAGGAAGAAAGAACAAGCTTAACCAGACTGGGAAAAGCCGTTTTCTGCTTCAACCGGTTCCTCTGAGGAGAGCAGCAGAACGTGGAGACAGAACCTCAGTGTTTGCAGTAATAGAACAAACCCAGTGCATCATGGGGTTTCATATTCTCTTATTTTTCTTCTGGAAATAGTCTAGTGCTAAGTGCTGGGCTGTGTTAGCATATATGGTGTTCAGTCTGGACCTTCGCTACCCGATGCTAGCTAGCACATGTACTCGCAGTAGAAAGAGTTTGGTGGGAAATGTGGTGCGGTTTAAATCTGGTGCATCTTGTTTTTTCTTTCACATCTCTATTCCGATAGAGGAAAAACTTGGTGTCATAGAATTCTGGCTTGGAACAAACCTCAATTGTTAATTTCTGTTGGTTCTTCTGTGAATTGAAAAGGACGCCATCCAAATGTCATTAAAAATCCAAGTCCCTGATTGGTCAAAGTTTAACTAGTTTAACTTCCAATGCGTACACATGTTTTGTATGGAGAAAAGGGACGTAAAAACTTGCGTAGCAACACATGAACGCAGAAGTACAAAAGATACACATACATTTTACTTCAATTTTTAATTGGAAGTGGTCACTTGAAGACGCAAATCTTTGAGTTTCTAAAAATGGCTTTGATTGCTTTTTGATAAATCTTATTTTCACCTCAGAATTCAAAGTGGAAATAAAAGAATTAAGAGGCTTTTAATCCAGTTTTGGTTCAAACCACTATCAAGTAGAATTATGGAGTCCATTAGTCCAGTAGTCTTATAAAAAGGAATGCAGACTAGTTTTTCTTTAAAAGTTTGGCAACCATAAGCAGGAGAAAATCTTAGTTAATGAGAAAAATGTAAATATTGTTGACGTTTGGTTCTATTTGATGACCTCTGGGATGTCCTCTGAATAGTTTGTCCAGCAGTTTCCACCAAACTGAGCGGATTCCTCATTCTGTGATACTGCGTAGTATTAACAAAGGCTTTCTGGCTTTCTGTCATTAAAATGCGAAATCCGGTCAACAAACTGTTGTTTTGGGCCAGACAGGAAAAAAAAAACATTTTCACTTTAAGTTTCCTTTCCTTCCCCTTCAACAACAAAAGGTTTATTAGTGAGTCAGTGCTGCATGAGCTAATACCTTTTAATGTAAGTCCACTCCCATGATGCTTTGCTCTACAAGAATGATGGAAATCATTTAGTGGTTACAAAATATGAAATGTTTTTTTTTTTTGCATGTTTGGTTTTGTTTTATTCTTTAAAACATCCAAACTGTTTGGTGTTGGCTGTAATGGATACTAACACTTGGCATCATTTGACTGCCATAACGATGATTTCAAAACATTTGTTTCCATTTACTATTTATAGGTGTGGTTATATTTTTGGTTTGTTTGACCTTCAGATGCTTATTAAGGCTAATTTCTTTCAAATATTGCCTTTTTCTGCTTGTTTTCGGGTTAGTTGTTAATTGTTTTGTGCTTGAGCGCTTTAAAAAAACCAAGGAGTTCATTTTGGGGTGTTCTGTGGTTGTGATTCGGTTGAGGTTTAGATGAACTCTGAACCCGATCGATTTTAACCCTTCTAACTTCCACTCCTGTGTTTAGTTCTTTGGGTCTGAAGTCTCTTTGTGTGAGCTGTCTAACATGCTTTTGATACCTCTGCTCGCGTGTCAGAAGCTCCTCGTCAGACTCACTCTTTGGTTTTCTGCAGGGCAGCAAAGTCCAGACCAGGGTGGGCCTCCTCATTGTCGAGTTATTTCTTTTTATTTTCAATGCTGCCCAACTCGAATGGCTCAGGAGACAACGGAGGACGCTGGACAACTCCACTCATTTTAACTTCTTTTTATTATCACCAAAGAATGGATGAGAGCTTGATAACCTTGAAATAAAACAGAAAATAATTAAACAGATATCAGAAATGTTTGTCAGAAATGGGCTGTTATTTCAAACTTTTGCAAATATTGTGCCATTTAACTATTTCACTAGTTGAATAATATTACCACAAATATCAGACTAGAAATGAAATTGAAATAAACATACCAATGGCGTCACCGAAGTCATCCAAGCATTGAAATGTTTGTTTCTCAGCTCACCATGACTGCCAGACAAAACCCCCACCTGCACACTGTTACCTGGTTAAATACCTCTTCCCATCTACCTGCCTGGTATATTAGGATTCACATTCTCCTTATACTGCCCCCCGCAGCTGTGGAGTTGATCCTACTGGAACAATCCTCCAAATCAATGTTCAGGAGCAAAATAAAGAAAATAGACAATAAGGCAGGATAAAACAAACTTAACACCTCCCACTTGACCTCCTAGTTATTAAACTCTAAGGAGGTCACAACTATCTCAGGTCCTGGTTACAAACTCTTTCTGCTCTTCAACAGGAAACAACTTTATCACCCGTCTAACATCTCTATGCAAGACTGTAGCAGGGAAAGACACTTTTCTGGATGCATTTGACAGCTGGTTTGAAACTGGCTGCTTTGTCTTCGTTAAATCTCTGGATCCTTCCTCCACACATCAGAACCCCAGAACCTCCCTCTTTATACACAACTAATCTATTTAAAGTAGTCTCTGGAAAAGTTATGCTCCCTTGGGCATCAAGAAAAAGGTTCATGAGTGCATCTTTGCGCTCCTGTGGCGTCAAAACAACTCCTTTACTCACAACTGGCTGTCTGCTTTGTTGTTTCACCTCAAGCCATTTTCCAACAGCTCGTCGCACCCAGGCAACAACACTAACTAACCTGCCAAGATCACTAAAGTTTTCTACAGTTACAACACTCCCAATTCTCCAACTAGTAGATGGCTTTAATGAACTGGTAGGTGTGCCTAGACCTTGTTGAGCCATGTTTAAATTTGCTTGTGGAATTGGGTTACTGTCATCTCGACTTGCTTGTGCTCTGGTTACCACTGCTGTGAAGACTTTTCTCTGAAGTTTGTTCACACTTTCTCTGGCATAAGCTGCAACCTCATTTGCAGATTTCATGGGCCACTCTTCTATAGGCCGTTTTAGGAACGCTGGTCCATCTTGCCATGCAGAGTTTTCTTTCAGTCCCTCAGGAGACGCTCCTCTTGTAATGATGTCAGCAATATTTAATTCTCCAGGAATCCACCACCAGTCCTCCACTGGCACAGCCTTCTGAATCTCGCCGACACGGTTAGCAAAAAATGTCCGATATCCATAACTTTCTCTCTTAATGGCTCCAAGGACTGTTTGACTGTCCATCAGATGAATCCATCGCTCAACTTCCACCCCTCCATGGTTCTCAAAGTATTTCCTTAGTCTGCTTGCAAAAACTGCACCACAGAGTTCAGCTTTGGTTGCGTCTCCTTTCTGATCCAATGGTGTAAGCTTGGCTTTTGACTCAACAAGACGAACATCAATTCCAACCTTGGTGACCCACCTCAGATACATCACAGCACCATAAGACTTATCACTTCCACCAGAGAAGGTGATCCCCCATGGTTTTCCAGTCCAGTCAGCTGGTGTAATGCTCCGATAGAATTTGTCTCAGATCCACCAACTCTTCAAAAAGCTTTATGGCTTCTTCTCTTAGACATGCTGAAAGGGGTTTATCCCAGGTTAATTTGCTCAGTTTTCTGCCACCTGCCTCTTGGAATGCCTTTCTTACTAAGATTGCACCCTTTTGTTTAGCAGGTGCTACTAAGCCGATAGGGTCATAAATTCCAGCTACTTGGCTCAGCAGTTCTCTTCTAGTCAGTGGGTCAGGTGTTCCAGATCTCACCTCTTTCTTAAGCAGATCCTTTCCAAGTCTCATTTTTTTCTGTTTGTTGGAGAAGTTAATGGAAGTCAACATATAAAGTTTATCCTCTTCAACATCGTATCCAACACCCAGAGCTTTATTATCTTCATCTCTCATTTGATTCGGAAGAATAATAGTTGTGCTTGGTGTGGCTTCGTCTTGTTTTGTGTCAGGTTTTTTCCCCAGTCGTTTCCCTCCCACTTTGCTGTGACCGAACCCATGGTTTCAAAGAGAAGCCTCCAGATTGCAAGATTTTCTCTACTCCTTCTGTTATTTTATCCAGTTGCTTCAGGCTATTGTGGGAAGTAAGGATGTCGTCGACATAACTGTCTTCTTCAATGACTCGGCGTTCCTCTTCTAGGTGAGCAAAGATTGGCAGATTAGCAGTTTGTCTCATAGCTAACTGCGCAATGCAGCCGGCTGGTCTGTCTCCAATGTTGACTCGTAATGGCAAACTCTTTTATTTCTTCTTCAAACTTATCCCTCCACAGGAATCTGTGTAAGTGCATCTCACGTTCTTCCAACCACACTGAGTTGTACATTTTCTTGATGTCGCCCAGGGCAGCATACACCCCTCGCCTGAACCTCAGTAAAACAGCTATTATAGGGTTTAACACATCTGGTCCGTTTAACAGAAGATCATTCATGCTTAGCCCTTTAAACCTCTGACTGCTGTTCCACACAAGCCGTACAGGAGTAGTCACAGAATGTGGATTCGGTGCCACCAGATGACTTACATACCAGACTGGTCCTGTCCAGTTCATTTTGCTCTTCTCAGTGAGTTCTATAGCTGCTCCCCGCTCAATCATTTCATGTATCTGGGTTGTATATGCAGCTTTCCACATTGGATTTCGATCCAGTTGTTTCTCAGTTTTCAAGAATGTTAACTCCACTGTATGCTTATTATTGTGGAGTATAGTAGGACCCTCCTTCCAGGGATATCTTGCATGCCAATGTGGAGACTTTACATGACTATCCTCCAACACATAGGTAAGGCCTTCTTTTATAATTTCAAGCTCCTTCTCCTCGGCCAGAGTCATTTCTTTTCCACCAGCTTGGCAATTTCCACATTGACATCCCCCGCATTTAGGCTCACAGGCTGCCCCAATACTCTCCCACCTCCACCATTTGAGAAATTCATGATTGGTGGCAGTGGTAAACTTCACATTAGTTACATCTTGTTTTCTGAGATCAGGATTACAGTCAGTCTTTGGATCTCTATAAATCTCCTCATATTTTACAACAGCTGTTCTCATTGATCGGGCAAAGTGGGTTCTTGACTCCTGCACCAAAACCTCCACATCCTCAAAAAGATCAGGATGTGCTCCACCCACTGTTATCCCCAATGGACTTTCCCACAAGACAAGATCTCCAATTACTTTCATTCTTTGTGGAGCCAGTCTCCCTTCTCTATGGCTGATGAGAAGCTCAATCTCTTTTGGTCTCTTTAGTTGTTCCAAATCAATGTCAGGAAAAAATGTCTTCAACTTCTCAGGTGTGATGACATCATACACTCTAGCAATTTCATCAAGCCCATAACAAACCAGTTCATGTGAGGCCACTGTGCCTTTAGGAGTTTTAATTCTGACTCTGAGAAGATATCTTTGTGTTGAAACTTTCATGGTCATTCCACCCACCCCATGCACAACCAGTGTGACCTTCTCACTTTGCAATTTCAATCTTTCAGCAGCTTTGTGGGTAATATAGTTTGAATCAGATGCGAGATCTATCAATGTCCCGATTTTTTGACCTGCATTAGCAGTAATCTCCATCAACATCATGATGACAGGAAGTTCACAAAGTCCATTCTTTTCCAGCAGCTCAGACTGGGTGTTACTTGCGTTAGTCATTTTTCTTGAGTTGTTTGTAAAAGCTTTTCTACATTTTTCTGCCATACCTGGAGAAAGTTGAGATAAAAACTCCTGTTGCTCATCAGTCAGTTTGCAGTTGGTACTCCTCTCACAGACCTTCTTGTTCTTAACAGTATCTGCTTTTGGACAGAGGAAATAATGGTGGTTAGAAATGCCATCCTTTTTGCAGTCTTTATTTCTGCATAAAAAAGAATCAGTGCAATAACTGTCTCCATCGTGACATCCAAGGCATCTTCTGCAGGCTTTCAGTTTTTCTATAGCAGCATGCTTATCATGGATATTCAGTAGCTTGAACTTTTTACAGAAGAATATTTTATCACCATGTCCTCCGTCACCACACACAACACAGACATCATGAAGTGCTTTCTTTGTTACTCTTGTGGAGGCATACTGTTTGTCAAATGTTCTTGCAGGACGTTGAGCTGACTTCTCCATCTTATCCACTGTTTTTAACTGCTCCAGCCTCTCAAGGATTTTTTCCTGATGTTTTAGGAACTGCAAAAGTTCATCAAAGTGGTTTTCTGATGAGATGTCATTTTTAGGCTCTACTAAAAAGGTTAGCCAGTCTCTTTTTATGAAGTCAGGTAGCTTACTTTCTATTGTTTGTGTCACTAATGGATTCTTTATCGCACCAGAAGTCCCAAGCTCTGTCAGGTCTGTTAAAGCTTTCTCCACAGTCTGTATTAGGTCAATGACTTTTCTTGGCTGATTTCCCCTCACAGGAGGGATCTTCTCTAATTCTTCCAGTATCTCAATGGTGATGGATTCTTTATTTCCAAACCTGTTATTCAACACTCTGAAAATCTCATCCGCTGTACTATAAGTTGACAATCTAAGGTCCTTGGCAATCTTGTCATCAACACTATCCAAAAGTTGAATTTTCATGACTTCAGCTGACCCAGATGGCTCGCCTTGCTTTTGTAGGCTCTCCCAGTCTTTCCTCCATCTGTAAAAGTCTCTCTTATTACCTGTGAAAATGGGAAGGGCTGTTGGCTTAATTGTCACAATGGGTACAGCAGGTGTTAATGATGTAGAGGGTACTCTGTCTCTTCCACCAACTACTTCCTCTTCAACCCTTCGAGCAGTAACAAACTCAACTTTCCTCAGCTCAAGGTTACTGCTGATTGCTTTTAAACCTCTGATTCGGCCATCCAGGTTCCTCCTTTCTTCCATAGGCATCCATTTCTCCCAGGCAGACATAATCCTGATCACCTCTTGCATCTTTTTACTAAGAAGAGTCATGTGGACCTCATACCCTTCTAGATACGTTCCTTTTACAGGTAGGCCACTTGCTGCTTCAGCATTTTTTTCTGCCTCGAGAATAGAGGCTTCAACTTCATACTGACCATATCTTGACCACAAGTTCTTTTGAACTATTTCCTTTACTTCTTTAAACTTCTTTTCAGCATCAACTGCTGTCTTTTCAATGTCATAGTCCAATGCCTTTTCAAGGATGTCCTCTGATTCTTCTTCTGTTGTTTCAAATAAAAGTCCAACTTTGAACTCATCATTGCTTTCCAGAAGGTGTTTAAAGCAGTCAGACACTTTGTGAAATTCTTCTTTTAGCTCTAATTCAGACATACAATTAGCTTCCCCACTGAGAAAGTTGGTCTGTCGTGTGAATCTGCTTTTTGCAGCAGTCCTCTCCCTTTTGAGTTCCTTAACAGTCTTTCCTGGGCCTTCATTTGCCATTTTTGTGTTGAGAACTCTCCACGTCTGCGTCAGCAGCTTTACACAGGATCTTCTGAAGCTTTTTATCTTCTCCTCCTGGCTGCACCGTGGTTATCAAGTGTCGAGTTATTTCTTTTTATTTTCAATGCTGCCCAACTCGAATGGCTCAGGAGACAACGGAGGACGCTGGACAACTCCACTCATTTTAACTTCTTTTTATTATCACCAAAGAATGGATGAGAGCTTGATAACCTTGAAATAAAACAGAAAATAATTAAACAGATATCAGAAATGTTTGTCAGAAATGGGCTGTTATTTCAAACTTTTGCAAATATTGTGCCATTTAATTATTTCACTAGTTGAATAATATTACCACAAATATCAGACTAGAAATGAAATTGAAATAAACATACCAATGGCGTCACCGAAGTCATCCAAGCATTGAAATGTTTGTTTCTCAGCTCACCATGACTGCCAGACAAAACCCCCACCTGCACACTGTTACCTGGTTAAATACCTCTTCCCATCTACCTGCCTGGTATATTAGGATTCACATTCTCCTTATACTGCCCCCCGCAGCTGTGGAGTTGATCCTACTGGAACAATCCTCCAAATCAATGTTCAGGAGCAAAATAAAGAAAATAGACAATAAGGCAGGATAAAACAAACTTAACACTCATGCTGCTGTGCACATGGATCAGCAACTGTCCCATTGCTGTCACGCACTTCCTGCACAACCAGGATAACGTTCCCTTTGTATCCTTCATCACGACCTTTTTACCTTCTCCCCCCTTTGACCTCTGAGTCTACATTTCTGCCTAAATGCATCTTCTCTTCAAATCCGACCTCTGAGCGTAAAGAGGACCCATGTGTTTATTGCTGGGGAGGGAGCCCCTGTCCTCCACTGGCTTCTCTGCATGAGCCTTGACTCTGAGTCCTGCAGCTGACGGCTCAGATCTCTGAGAACCTGGGAGAAGACGAGAGGCTGGTGCAGGGCCTTTGTGCGCTGCTGCTCGGCATCTGTATCTATCATAACGATAACTCACTGGAAAACTACACCAAGTACGTGTCTTTGAGTCACTTTAACATTCTGTTAGACTCGATGTTTGAATGAAAACACAGATTTTCTTCCCGTCGTCTTCAGGGAGAAGCTAAAGCAGCTGATTGAGAAGCGCATCGGAAAGGAGAACTTTGTGGAGAAGCTGGGCTTCATCACCAAACATGAACTGTATTCGCGGGCGGCCCTAAAGCCGCAGCCCGTCTTCCCGTCGCCGGAGCAGATGCTGTTCGACCACGAGTTCACCAAGCTGGTCAAAGACCTGGAAGGTCAGGGAGGCCGCCGTCCTCATGTGCAAGTGATGGTTTGAGTCCCAGTTGACGTAACGCTGCTCATCACAGGGGTGATCACCAAAGCGGTTCACAAGTCCACCGAGGAGGACAAAAAGGAGGAAGAGGTGAAGAAGACGTTGGAGCAGCACGACAACATCGTAACTCGATACAAGGAGCTGATCAGAGAACAGGTTTGTCGAATTTGGCTTCTAAAAATGTTGCCCATTAGTCGTGGATTTGCTGTAGTCTCCAGATAACATCAGAGTTTGGACTGTGTGACTCAGGATGCTCAGATCCAGGAGCTGAAGGAGCAGGTAGCAGCTCTGTCCTCCCAGCACGAGCAGATGCAGGCCACTGTCGCACAGCAGCTATCCCAGATCCAGCAGCACAAAGACCAGTACAACATCCTGAAGCTGAAACTAGGTCAGTCCTCGTCCAACACGCAAAAGCTCACTCTGACACTTTTACAGTTTCTATAACCTTTTTGTTGGTTTAGAAATGATGGAGACATTCATGTCTGATCCTTTTTGCTCTAAAGAGCAGCTTATGTTATTAAAGGAAATTCATTTTCTTGTCTCTTATCTGCCTTTGAGGGAAAAGCTTCCACTGTAGCTGAAGACTGGATTTGTAGGGTTTTTATTTACACTTTGAAAGGTTTGAGTCACACGTCCCACAGAAAAAGTCACTTTTCCATGAGTTTTTTTCAGATTTTTAGTTTTTGATGATGGATTTTGGTATGAAACGTTGCTGATTACTGTAGTCTATTTTATTTTTTCCTGTTTTCCAGAAATGTAAAAGAAAGTCACTTCTTGGTTTTCAAAGCTTAACTTTGTTCCGTCTGTCGTGTTGCAGCAGAAGCTTTTTATTGCAGTTAAGACACAAACATGAATAACAACACAATTTGCCATCAACTCCTGTGACCAATCACCTGCTTCCTGGCCCTTCTAGGCATTCTGGGTAGTGTAGTCATATCACATTACATGATATTTGTTACTGTGCCTGATTGGAAAAAAAGAAAAAAAGCCAGTAATCTTAAAATATTTTCTTGATTTCCTTTGATGGTAAATAATATTTTCCGTCTGTAAATTCTCCAAATCGGCTTAATGGTGGTGTAGTGGTTAGCACTCTCGCCTCACGGGAGAAGGTTTGAATCCCGGCCGGATTCTTTCTGTGTGGAGTTGGCATGTTCTCCCATGCATGTGAGGGTTTTGTGGCTTCCTCCCACAGTCCAAAAAGCGTCTTCATAGGTTCACTGATGACTCTAAAATGTCCCCAGGTGTGCTTGTGTGAGTTTGTGTACCTGCAACAGACCGGCGACATGTTCAGGGTTTTAACCGCGCCTTTGGCTTGTGACCCAAAAAAAGATTTAGCTGGATGGAAGAAAATTCTCCAAATCAAAGTCTTGTTTAGCCTTTTAGACTTCAATGAGTCAATTTTGAGCAGACATTTTGATTTGAGAGATAAATCTTCATGTCTGCGAACCACAGCAGGTCTATAGTGCTGAATCAGCAGCTTCTATCTGACTCTCCTGTTTGTTTAAACAGAAACGGTGTTCCCGTCAGCCCTCTATAGAAATGAGACTCGTTTTACCTCAGAATTTAATCGATGCTTTAAGAACAGGTGTGTGGTATGTCTGAAGGATTGGAGTGTTTTGGTATGTAATCATGTGTATTGTCATCTTCAGGTAAGGAGAGTCCGAGTCAGGGGGACGGCTCCCAGCAGAACGGACTGCAGACCGAGGAGCTCTCTCAGCTCAGAGAGGAGCTGGACGAGCTCCGCAAGCAGCACGCAGTCCTGCAGACGCAACTCGCCGAGCGAGACGCACTAATCACCACCCTGGTTAGTAGATCTAGAAGATTGAGTGAGTGTGATGAGGAGGATTCTAAAAACGTCATGAAATAAACTAGTAAATAAAATAATTTCTGCTGATTTGAAAAGTGACACTTTTGTTCAGATCTGCAGAAAAACCATTGCATCCGTTTTTGTCACCAGCTGTAATCTACTTCAATTTGAAGGTTTAAATGTCTTGAAATGTGATTCCTGGTATTTAATGTTTATTTATTTCATTGTAACTGTAGCAGTCGAGCTCCCAGATGACAGAGAGCCCGGCAGGAGGATCAGACAACACAGAGCTGCTGCAGGTGAACTGGGACTTTTTTATGTGCTGACACGAGTTTGCTCCAGTTAGTACATGAGAACAACGCCAAACTGTAAAAAGATCCGGTTCATGTCATGTCTGTGATGGAGACTTTAAAAAAGCACGAATACAGATACGCCGCAGGGCAGTGTGCTGAGCCCTCATCTTCTTCACTTTGCTCCCTGTTTTTACTTTGAAAGTCCTAATGGATGTGGACCATCAGAGCAAGTGGTGCTCGGACACAAACCTCATGGAAAAAGCCTTCAAAAGCAGACCTGAAGGATCTCCTGGTTCAGATCATTGCAGATCCAGTCTTGATGGTAGAAAGAAGAGTTTGCTGACTATCACCAGCTGGTTAAGACTTTTCTGCAATAAAGGTGTAAAAAACACAAACAAACCCCAAACTGCCTCCCTCCATCCTGTGAACATCTGCAGGAGCTCAGTTCCTCTTGACTGTTTGTCTGTCCGCTGCTGAAAGACCAGATCTTTCCCTAGAATTGTTGGAGTTGAGCATTTCAAACAATCTAAAAAGAGACGATCAGAACAGACGGACAGTTTGAACCGTTTCCATCTGGCAAACCGTTCAGAGCGCTAAAGTCTGGGACTAATGCTTTCTAAAGTCGTGCATTTTAACATAACTAAAATACTGCTATATTTTTCTCAAATCATCGTTTTTTGTTAAGTCGCAAAGTCGGTTTGGTGAGATTTTTTTTATCATTCTCACTGATCAGCTATCAGCTCAGTTTCAGTTTAACTGTGTGGGACTTTGATCTCAGAGCTATTTAATACCCCGCCTGTGGTTTTTACACAAACCACCTGGTCTGAGAAAGTCTGTAGTTGTTCCAGCAGGAGGAGTAAACTCACCGCCTGTGAGGCATGAATTACAGAGGTTCCTTTGGTGCTGAACCTTTATTTAACTCTCAGGAGTCTAAGGTGGAATTCAAAGTTTTTGTCTCCTTTTGGAGTTTGATGTTTTCACCTTAAAAACCGTTGGTCATTTTTTTTCAGTACGACTTTACCAGGGTGTTTTAGTTGTCATTTTGCTGTATGGTATTAACGCATTTGACCTGAAATCATACCAAAAGAAACCCAAACTCATGCAGATTTATTTTTTTAGCTTGAAAATACAAATGTTTTGTATAATTTATGATAAACTATGTAGACATTGGGCAAAGCGTTCAATGCAAACAAACTGTCAGGCCTTTCATTACAGATATGGTATCAGAAGAAAACAGCTCTACAAAACATTTGTTGCCCTCCCTAAAGTTTTGTTTTTAATCTGAACACATATTTGGCGAACATTAAAGCCATTTTTAAGCAGCCAGAAATGCCTTCTCAAATTCTCTGAAATTCACAGACTTTTACCCACAATCCTTTCTTCCATCCCTTTCCAAGAAAAGACTGGTTAATGCTAGACGTGTCAGGTTTTAGACACAAATAGTTGTATTTCTTTACAGTCATCAAGGCGCTAATGGGAGTTCCTTGTTTGTCTTCTGTTGCTGCAGGAGCTGGAGGCTTTACGGAGTCAGGTTCAGTCCCAGTCGTCAGAAATCAGTCATCTAAAGACGGAGAGGCAGGAGCTGCTCACAAGAGCAGAAGCTGAGGTGAAAATCCCAAAACATGAAACTGCTTTAAGAAAAGTTTTGTCACGGCGTGTAGACGGATCCCAGAGCAGAGTCAGACTGAATGTGTCAGATAAGTGATGTTTATTAGCTTCACCACAGGAATAAGAACCAAAGGAGACAGACTGGGGGTGAAGGCAGGAGGCTAGGCCACAGACAGCGTTCACAGGAACAAGGGCGAGGCCACATGGAAAGGGAAATAACCTGGCAGGTTGGAAGAGCCAGGGAGAGGCTTTTAAAGGACAGTGTAGATTGGTTCCAGGTGTGCAGAAACACCAGTCTAGAAAGCCACGCCTCCTGCCCCAGGCCACCCTGCAGAAGCACAAAGCAGACAAAACATAAGTACAAAACACAACAACACAAAACCAAATAAAAGAAAACCCCTAACCATAACAGGGCCCCCCCCTCAAGGCACGCCCCCCGGCGGGCAACCAGACCCAGCCGAACGGCTAGCATAAAAGTCAGAAATGAGGGCAGGGTCCAGGATGAAAGAGCGGGGCACCCAAGAACGCTCCTCAGGACCATAACCCACCTAGTCCACCAAAAACTGCAGGCCACGACCCCGCCGCCGGACCCCCAAAAGGCGACGGACAGCAAAAGCCGGACCGCCATCCACGACCCGGGCGGGAGGAGGGGGCTCGGTCGGAGGGCTAAGAGAGCTGGAGGACACAGGCTTCAGGAGAGACACATGAAAGGACGGATGAATGTTCAGGGAGGGAGGCAATTTCAGGCGGACGACAGAGGGATTGATGACACGGTCAATCACAAAGGGGCCAATGAAGCGAGGAGAGAGTTTCCGAGACTCACACTGCAGCGGGATGTCCCGGGTCGACAGCCAGACCTTTTGCCCCCGTACGTAGTCCGGAGCAGGAACCCTATGGCGGTCCGCCAGTGCACGGTTCCGCGAAGCAGTCCGGGAGAGGGCCGCCCGAACCTCACGCCAAACCCGACGGGCCCTCCTGAGGTGGTCCTGGACAGATGGGACAGCCACCGCACTCTCCTGAGAGGGGAACAGGGGAGGCTGATAGCCAGCAGAAGCCATGAAGGGAGATACACCCGTCGCAGAAGAAACCAAGGTGTTGTGGGAGTATTCGACCCAGGGCAGGAAAGTGGACCAGGATGCAGGGTGACTGGCAGTCACACAGCGTAGAACCGCCTCCAGGTCCTGGTTAGCACGCTCCGTTTGTCCATTGGTCTGGGGATGGTAACCCGAGGAGAGACTCGCTGTGGCTCCAATAGCTCGGCAGAAGGCGTTCCACACCCTAGAAGTGAACTGGGGGCCACGGTCCGACACGATGTCCTGGGGGAGTCCGTGTAACCTGAACACGTGTTGGACGAGGAGGTGGGCAGTCTCTAAGGCGGAAGGAAGCTTGGAGAGAGGCACGAAGTGGACAGACTTTGAGAATCGATCAGCAATGGTCAAAATGGTAGTGTTACCTTCAGAGGGTGGAAGGCCTGTAACGAAATCCAGTGAAATATGGGACCAGGGCCGGTGCGGTACAGGAAGCGGTCGCAGGAGTCCCGCAGGTGCACGGTGGGAGGCCTTTCCACGAGCACATATAGTGCAGGCCTGGACGAACTCCCGGGTGTCTGAGGCCATGGAAGGCCACCAGAAGCGCTGCCGCAGTAAAGTTAGGGTGCGGTGAATACCAGGATGGCAGGCCACCTTAGAGCAGTGACCCCACTGCAACACTGACGAACGAGTCGATGGAGGAACAAACAGAAGTCCAGGGGGACACTCAGGGGGAGAAGGGCAGTTCACCTGGGCTCTCTGGACAGCATGCTCCACCTCCCAGACAGCGGCACCGATCACACAGGACTGGGGTAGTATTGTATCCTGAGATGCCGGGTCTGAAGCCGGGTTGTCGAACTGTCTGGATAGAGCGTCTGGTTTCACATTACGAGATCCGGGACGGTAGGTGAGTGTGAAATTGAAGCGTCCCAGGAAAAGGGACCAACGAGCCTGGCGTGGGTTTAGTCTGCGGGCAGAACGGAGGTACGACAGGTTTTTATGGTCAGTCCATACCAGGAACGGTTGAGATGCACCCTCCAACCAATGACGCCATTCGGTCAAGGCCAGCACCACCGCCAACAGCTCCCGGTTTCCCACGTCGTAATTTCTTTCTGCTGGTGAGAGCTGCCGAGAGTAGAACGCGCAGGGGTGCATCTTCTGATCAGAGGACGACCGCTGGGAAAGTACAGCGCCAACTCCAGACTCTGATGCATCCACTTCTACCACAAATTGAGCCGTAGGATCAGGGTGAGACAACACAGGTGCAGAACAAAAAAGATGTTTCAGCCTTTGAAAAGCCAAATCGGCTTCCTTGGACCAGGAGAACTGTTCTTTTACAGAGGTGAGTCTGGTGAGGGGGGAGGCCACTGAACTATAATTCCGGATAAACCTACGGTAAAAATTAGCAAACCCCAAGAACCTCTGGAGTTGCTTTCTGTTAGTGGGTCTAGGCCAGTCCGCCACTGCTTTAATCTTAGCAGGGTCTGGCTTGAGTTGCCCCCCCCTTTCAATAACAAAACCAAGAAAACTGATAGTGGAAACATGAAAAACACATTTCTCCCCCTTGACATAGAGCCTATTGGTTAACAACCGCTGAAGGACATGTCTGACATGTTGAACGTGCTCTGCAGGAGTCTGTGAAAAAATCAAAATGTCATCTAAATAAACAAACACAAATCTATTCAACATGTCGCGCAGCACATCGTTAATGAGACACTGAAATACCGCAGGAGCATTGGTAAGTCCAAAGGGCATCACAGTGTATTCAAAATGTCCGAGGGGGGTGTTGAATGCCGTCTTCCACTCATCTCCCTCCTTTATCCTCACCAAGTGATAGGCGCTTCGGAGGTCTAGTTTAGTGAAAACTGTGGCGGTCTGGAGAGAGCTGAAGGCAGAGTCCATGAGTGGAAGAGGGTACTTGTTCTTAACAGTGATAGCGTTTAAACCTCTGTAATCGATGCAAGGGCGGAGGGTTTTGTCCTTTTTATCAACAAAGAAAAACCCAGCCGCTACTGGAGAGGAAGAGGGGCGAATGAGACCAGCTGCCAGGCTCTCTGTGATATAAGTCTCCATGGCTTCCCTTTCAGGTTTAGAGAGGTTATACAACTTGCTAGAGGGAAGTGGAGCTCCAGAAATCAGCTCAATCTCACAGTCATATGGTCTATGGGGTGGCAGAGACTTAGCGTGGTCTTTTGAAAAAACATCTTTGAGGTCATGATATTCTGGTGGAACTAAAGAAAGGTCTACAGGCCTAGGGGGCGTGTGCGAACAGGCAACAGGCGGCACAGCAGCATGCAAGCAATGAGAATGGCAAAACAGGCTCCAGTTTACAATAGATTGTGATGACCAGTCTATGTGTGGGTTATGCAATTTCAACCAAGGTAGACCTAACACGAGCTGAGCAGACGTAGAGGGAACCACATTAAAACAGATCAGTTCTCTGTGATTTCCAGAAACCAGCAGAGACACAGGGAGAGTACGATGAGTAACACAGGCCAACAGTCTACCGTCCAAAGCATAAACTCTCCTAGGCCTAGGGAGTGGTTCTGTAGGGATCTTGGACTGAGAAACAAACCGAGAGTCAATGAAGTTGTCATCCGCACCCGAGTCCATTAAAGCATGGATCTCTACTGTGGTTGAATCAAAAGAAACAGTACCTTCAAGGAGGAGGCGCCGGGAGGAGGGGTCAACAGGAGTTCGGCTCACCAGTGCCCCTCCTGAGCCTGATGAGCCTGGTCTTTTGGCCGCGCGGGACAGCTGCGCCGGAGATGGCCGGACAGGCCACAGTAGATGCAGAGCCCCTGGTGGAAACGGCGTTGACGTTCCTCAGCCGAGAGCCGAGTCCTGCCGAGCTGCATGGGCTCCTCACTGCTGACCAGCTGGATTGGTGCTGAAGTGGGCGTGGCCGCCCTCTTAGCCGCAGCCGGGGGACTCACGGGCTGGTGACGTACCTCAGGCGGAGAGAAGCGGCTTGAGTACGGCGTTCCTCCTGCTCTTTCCCTGCGTCTCTCCCGAAGTCGGTTGTCCAGTCTGGTGGAGAGGGAAATCAACTCCTCCAGACTTGACGTTTCGTCGCGAGCCGCCAGTTCATCTTTAATGTCCTCCCTGAGGCCGCGGTAGAAGATTCCTGTGAGCGCTTTCTCGTCCCACCCACACTCTGCAGCCAGAATCCGGAAGTCAATGGAGTAAGCCGACACTGGACCAGAACCTTGGCGTAGGGCGAGCAGGCGGTTACTCGTCTCTTTCCCCTCCAGGGGATGATCAAAAACGCGCAGCATTTCTGCGGTGAACAGCGGCAGGGATTCACAGAGCGGGGAGTTTCCGCCAGACAGCGCTACAGCCCAGGCGGACGCCTTCCCTGAAAGCAAACTCATTATGAAAGCCACTCTTGCTCTATCGGACGAATAAGAGAAGGGCTGCTGCTCAAACACAAGCCTGCACTGGTGGAGAAACGGTTTGCAGAGTCCTGGTTCTCCTGAAAACCTGCTCGGAGTGGGGATGAAGGGCTCACGGAGCTGTGAGGCAGGAACCGGAGGAGGAGCTGGACTCGGAGCTGGGTTGAGGTCCCCGGATGGAGCATGGTCTGAAGACTTTAGAGATGTGAGTTGGGAGGAGACCTCGTCCAGACGACCGCCGAGCCGGTTTACTCCGGTGGAGAGATGTTGAAGAGAAGACATGATCTCCTGAAGAACTCGGTCATGTTGTCCCACGAGAGCCCCTTGGGATGTGATGGCTTGCTTCACTTTGTCTAGCTCCGCGGGATCCATTGTGGCCAGGTTATTCTGTCACGGCGTGTAGACGGATCCCAGAGCAGAGTCAGACTGAATGTGTCAGATAAGTGATGTTTATTAGCTTCACCACAGGAATAAGAACCAAAGGAGACAGACTGGGGGTGAAGGCAGGAGGCTAGGCCACAGACAGCGTTCACAGGAACAAGGGCGAGGCCACATGGAAAGGGAAATAACCTGGCAGGTTGGAAGAGCCAGGGAGAGGCTTTTAAAGGACAGTGTAGATTGGTTCCAGGTGTGCAGAAACACCAGTCTAGAAAGCCACGCCTCCTGCCCCAGGCCACCCTGCAGAAGCACAAAGCAGACAAAACATAAGTACAAAACACAACAACACAAAACCAAATAAAAGAAAACCCCTAACCATAACAAGTTTCCTGCATTCCTGAACCGTTTCTTTATTTTTATGACCGCTAACCATCTGACACGGCGCCCCCCAGCGCTTCAGCAGAACTGGAGAGCAGACTGGCAGCACAGACATCTGAGACGGAGAAGATGAAGGTGTGTAATAACACCTGTAGAGATGCATGTTGTTGTTATTTTTTCGGTTGATCCTCCACGCTGTTCATCAACCTGCAGAGGAGCGTGGCTGAGCTGGAGCAGCAGCTGGCTGCTGCCACGAGCACGGCGGCCATCCTGCAGACAGAAAAGGAAAAGCTGCAGTCCGAGGTCCAGGAGTCCAAGAAGGAGCAGGACGACTTGCTGATGCTGCTGGCGGACCAGGACCAGAAGATCCACAGCCTCAAGAAGAGACTCAAGGACCTGGGAGAAACGGTAAGAAAACCAGATCTCAGAGCAAGTCTGTCAGAGACGGTCCTACATTGTCTCACCGTCAGAGGCTCCAATGGATCCTTAAAGAGCTGTGGATTTTCACCAATTCACCAATCAAGATCAACAGTTCATGTGTCTTTTTACTGGACGTATAAAAATGCAAATAAGCATTTAATCACCAACATTTATAGCTTAATGTAAAACAGGAGATCAGAATCAGCAAAACACAAAGATTTTAAAATACAATAACGATATCTGTCACTTGAAACGAAGTCACACTCAACGGTTTTTCTGTCGACTTCCTGGTTAACTTGAGCAGTAAACCAAATTTAAACATCGCTTTGGATCATTTCTTCTGAAAACGTTTTGTAGGTTGATTGGAGAGCCTCAGGTTCAGTTCCCGGTCTGCCATCCCATCTGCCGAAGTGCCCTTGGGCAAGGCACATGGTGGTTTTAGGTCGGCGTCAGTGTTCAGCAGCGCCATTGAAGGTTTTCTTCTGACTTTCAGTGAGCTGTTTCAGCTGGTGAAAGATGTCACTCAGCTTTGTGTCGTCTCTGCTGTAGTTAGACTGTGGCTCTCTCCTTCCAGGTGGAAGATGAAGACGACCTCGACACCAAGGACCAGACGTCAGATGATGATGACGAGGAGGAGGATGAAGATGATTAATAAAAAAGAATGGAGGGAGAAAAGACTTTGCAGAAACGCATCAGAAGAAACTGAAAACTAGACATGGAAGCAGTTTCTTTCCCAGCTGCCGCGCTGTCTTCATTTTACTTTGTCTTGGCGCATTACATTGTGACAAAGCCACATAAATGTATCATGTTTTCTGTATTTTACACCCTATGAGGTGAAGAGGTCCTATGTTTTCCTTTTATTTTAGTGTATGTGTGTAATTTGGGTATTTGTGTACCGGGGATGCCGCTGACGTCACTCCTCAGCTGATGCGACCAGCTGGGGTGCGTTAACACACGGCATGGCTTCCGGGTTAAAAAGGGACAGACAAGGTGGGATGGAGGCCTAAGGAGACTGGAAAACTCTGACGAGACGGAAAGGGAGACTACGAGGGCCCTTCCAAGGAGCAAGAACGCACGGAATACCCCGGAAACCGACCATCGGGAGTTACAGAGGAGGATCTGATGTGGACCTTTCAAAATACTGCCGCAGGGATTATTATTAATTTCTTTTGGGGATGGACGTGGCTGGAAAGTGACCAAGAGCAAACTGAGACTCCCTGATGTTAACCCGAAGGACGGGGTGAGATCATTTCAGTTTTTTTTTTTGTTTGACTTTGGGAGGAATTTTTAAGTTGGAGCGCTTACGCGCGTACAGGTGGAAGTCGCTAGACGGACAATAGGGAATCATTGTAAACGCGTGCACGTACCTATAATGTAATCGGATGCGCGATTCATGGAGTGTGACTGGGTTCAATGAAATTTTGATGGTTAAAGAACATTTCTTGATTTAAGTGGTTGTTTATTTGTTCATTTGTGTTCTATAGTCAGTTAAAGTTTGCCAACAGTTCCACTTTCAGTGCCGTTTAGCAATTTCAGTGCTTTCATCTCATCGACTTTATTCATTATGTTTTTTGTTCATTATAAAAAACAAGTAAATGAGCAGAAGTGTTCATTTTAACACAGAGGGGTCATCATGATGCCCAATTTATGAGCCCAGGGGGGTATTCCAGAAAGCAGGTTATGCTAGCTCCCACGATAAGTTTGAGGCTAAGTAAGTTGATAACCTAAGCTTTCGGTTCCAGAAATGGAGGTATGTTTCAGGGTAGGTCAAGTTGCCATGGCAACTCATGCTCTGAACATAACCTGGTCCGGAGCAGGTTTAGTTGAAGCTTAGTTTGTTTACAGAGAGGTGAAGCAGCATGGCGTGTCCATTTGAAGATGATTTAGTGGATGAAAAAGCTCAGATAATACTTTTTCCACCATGAGAGGGTGATAAGACCACACACATATGGATGTTGGAAAGATAAACTTTTTTACTTTGATCTAACTTAATTATTTGCTTCAGTTAAGATAAATCATTTTTTTGTTAGGTCACCTTAAAAATAACACGTAGTTTTCAGACAATTATTTTCCTTTCGTTTAAATTAATTCAATTAAGTAGGTGTAACTTTGATGCTGCTGTTAGATCGGCACCGCAAGGGATTCTGGGATATCATTCCCTTTGCCTGTCTGGACGGATTTGGGTTTAAGTGTGGGTTTTTGACCAAATGTGTTTAGTTGTATAGCTGTTTTACTGTGTTTCACCATGTTTTGCCGAGCTATATTGTCCTACTATGCTTACGTCTCTGCACCATGAGTGAAAGTAAAGGAAAGGATGATGAGTTTATATAGCACCCCTACCACCTTATCCTGTTATGACAGTGATGGAATACACTGTGGTGAATTTTTGCACTCCGTGCATTTTTTTCCGTTCTTTTTATTGTTATAAAAATGAGCATATCTGCCGGCTCAAACTTAGACATATGAAAGTTCAAGAAATATAAGTAATTAAGATGGAAAAAAGATTAATGGAGTAATGTGACATTTAGTTAGATAAATACGTAAATTTGAGTTGTATAAACAATTATTGAGTTTGAATTAATTTAACTAAATTATTTAAATTATTTTTCAGCCGTGTTACTTTTTTGATGGATTTATAATTTTTATCCGCCGTCATTAAAATCTCAGACTCCGTCTCACTTCCGTCTCAAGTGTCGCGCTTTCTTTCTTTTTTTTTCTCCACGCGTTTCCATGGTGACTCCAGAAATCGGCGATCTATTGAGAATGTCTTTATGTACCGTGCGTTAACCCAGGGTTACCAAGTCGAGCGTTATACGCCAACTCATATCCGGTCTTTTGGAACCGACATACCCAGAGTAAGCAAGTTCAGGCGGATTTCAGCCAGAGTTCAGGCTTAAAGTCAGGCTAGTTTAAACATGCTTCCTGGAATACCCCCCTGATTAGAAAAGTGACGGATGCGCCGGTGAGGATTACCTGCGACACGCCACGCCTCTGCATCCTGGATTGCTCCGCCCTCGTTGTCGGAGTGACGTCAGCATTCCAAGCATAGAGTTGCGTTCCCCCTTCACAGCTCAGGCCAGCCGCTCTGCAACATGCTGCAAACATCCACCAGTCAGAGAAATGGATTCTTTTTGCAGCGTTCTTGTTCAGTACTGGTATCCAGCTTCAATCTACGAGCCACCTTGAAATGAATAAAATAATCTAAATGTGGGCCCTATGGAGGATTATTTGTTTATTTAATTATAATAAATCCAAAGTGAGACTTATATTGACTGTATCTTGATTTAAGATTATCAAAGCAGTTCATACATCTAATAGAACATCTTATCTTTGTTTTTTCTCTCCATTTTTTATTTGTATTTCAAAGGATTACTTAAAAAATGTCTAATACATCATTCATGTTTTATAATGGTATTTTTCCATCTGATTTGATTAATTTAGTAAAAACATTTTTGTCTAAATTAACCCCCAGCCCCAGTCTTCTTTTAATGGGTTATGTATAAAACGAATAATATTTTATTGGTTTAATGTTTCAGTTCTTACTTGAAGCACCTACATGAGTTTGTAGATGAATACAAAGGGGGCCCAGTAATAGGTTTTGAAGAACGCCATTAAAAGACATTTGTTCTAGCTATGATGCTTCTGAAGAGCCTTCCTTGAATCTGACTACCGGTATATTCAAGAATATATTAATCTACTAAGGTCAGGCCTGATAAACAGTATTTTATTTTTAAAAGAAGTTCAAATAAATGTCTTCCTCCAGGGCAAACCTCTACTGCAGCTTATCTATGAAGATTCATTTATGTAGGACGGTTCCATAGCAAAAACGTTTTAATTTTCTTCTCTTCTGCAGTGTTTAAAAAAAGAAGTCCAGGGTCGTCGGACTTCTTTCATAACCTCCAGTGTGGACAGGTGTGTCTAGAAGCGCTCTGACTATCAAGAAAAGTAAAACATCTTTAAATTGATCACAATTGTTGCATAACCAACAGCAAGAACTTAAAAAAGGCAAGGTAATGCTAAACTAGAAAGCTGGATTTAATTAAAAATAAAATAGTTGTTTTTGGTACCCTTGTGCTATCACTTTACCATCGGGAGTGGGTCATCTAGACCCACTAGACAGTGCGCTGAACCTTTTTTCTTCAATGATTTGTGATCTTCACTGGTGTCCATGAATTACATGAAATCTTTCCACCTTTATCCACCTCTGTCATGGTAGGGAGAACAGGTCAATGGAAGGGTGGGGTCATCTAAGACAGCACAAGGGTTAAAACAAATCTTTCTGTTACTAATGACTTTTATCACTAGAGGGCAACAAATTCCAAATTAGTTTTACGTAATAATTTTCAACTAAACTATTTGAAATGTTACCCGGGATTTGTAATCCTTCAGATACAGTTACAAAGCAGTCATATCCGTGCAGATGGTATGTTCCGAATCAACGGCACGCGGGTATTTTGTCAGTTATATATAAAATACCAACGGCTGAAAAAACGATTCAGAGTCAGAATGACATCCCAGGCATACAGTTGGTGAGCTATATTTTTCTGTTTCATTGATTACAATTTTTTGTGTGTGTAAACTATGCTTAGATTGTTAGATGGAAAATAGAAATAGTTAAGATTTATGGTTCACAAATAGTAACTTCTATCAAACAGATTTGTTAACAGCGGTGGCGCGTACCGACCGAACCGTATGGAGCCGAACTCTGAATCCAACCAAATTATTGAGATTTTTAGCTTATTGTTACACCCCTAATAAATATAGATATATATAATTTTACTGGATGTGACATACATAGTTACAATTAATAACGACAATGCTAACAATATATTTGTTTTCTTTTCAAACTAACGGACGCAAATCACAGAAGAAAACCCGGTCAAGGTGAGACATTTGTCTTGATATTACAATTTGTTGTGTGTGGAAAAAAACTATAGTTAGATACATTGTTTGTTAGATAAATATGCTTTCAGTGTTTTTCTTCTTTGCCCATTGTACAATAAAATGTAAGCTAACCACTCAGCTTGTAGGTACTTCAACGTTAACCGTTTAATGTATTTTTGCAGAATGACAGAAAGAAATGGAAAATCAAAATCCCCCCCACCCCCCCCACCCCCCCAGGAAGATAACCCCCCACCCCCTCCAAGGAACCCCCAACCTGCCCCCAGGCCCCTGGTCTGGCACGCCGATGTGAATCGCGCGAGGCGGGACCGCAGAGTCGCCGGGGAGAATCAGGTGAGTTTGAAAGTGTTTGCTCTAAAACACATCTTTCTCACATATAACACACCTCATTTCTCCACGATTTTTTTTTCAAAGAAGCACAATTTATAGTTACAAATACTCTTTTAAAATTGATTTCAAATGAAAACAGACACATTTTAGCCTTTTTAGAGTTTTCATCATTAAACTTTTCCCGGGGAGCCGGTTTAGCTCGTGCTGGTTTGCGGCGCCTTCTGTCCGCGAAACCTGGGTTCGAATCCGGGCTGCTCCCTGTTCCCTTCTGTACCTCTGTGCCGGTCCCAAACCCAGTTGCTTTGAGAAGCAACGTCAGGAAGGGCATCCGGCGTAAAACATTGCCAAGTAAACCATGCGACTTGTTCGCTGTGGCGACCCCTGATGGGAAAAGCCGAAAGAGAAAGAAGATCATTAAACTTTTCCCGTCTATTACACTGACCTATGTAGAAATGCTTTGTGTAGGCCCAACGTTTAAAATTTCACGTCATTTTCTTATTTAAACAATTTTATACACGCAGATTGTCTGAAGTTTTTCCTTGTGAAGTCAAATATTGTTTTTTATTCTGTCGTCAGTTTATTCTGGGGAGGCTGCTACCATTGGCGCGGAACGAGGAGGAGAGGCGCCGCCTCCGCCAAGTTTACGGTCCTAACTAAAATGGTAAGTTTGACTCCTGCTTGTTGTGTGTGAACAGATGAGTCCCTGATGTTATTTTTCAATCAAATGTGCAATAAAAAAAAGAAATCTAGAAACAAAACAAAAACAAAATAGAAAATAATTAAAGAATAATTCAAAGAAAAGATTGACCTACAATTTTTGTTCTCTTTTATGATATTATTAGCTCATTTAAAGAAATCAACATTTTATTTAAGTCAAAAAATTATAGATTTTCTTGTTTCTACTGGATACTTCAAGCCTGAAACCAACTTAAGGTTTTTGCCAAATACTCATACAATTTATTAATAAACGCATGAGAGAACCATCACAAGTAATTATTACACATTTGAAAAAACTAGAAAAACTAGGTTTTTCAAATCAATGAATTCCTATTATTTACTCAAAAACACATTTTTGTCTCATTTTTAAAAAACAAATTTGCATGTGGACGTTTCAGTAATAATTAGAAATGTATATTTCTGATTTGAACACCTTTTTAATTGAGTTTATGTACAAATAGAAACATTTTTCATTTTTTTGAATAGAAACATTTGTCATTTTTTGCTTAAAGTTATGTTAGATCTAGGGCTGTGACGATAACCGCATCACCGCGGTGATGAGGTCATCACCGCGGTGATGAGGTCATCACCGCACTTTTTTTTTGAAAGTTTTTTGTTGTTGTTGAAAGTTTTGCATATGGTGCGTGATTGGAACTACAATAAACACATTAAACACATTAATCTTTGCTGATAATTTACTCTCTCTGCAAGTCCTGTGTTCAGAGATAAAGGGTTTCTTATGGAAGCGACTCTGTAACATAAATAAAAAGCAAAGTCAAAACCAGAAATGCTTTTTAATTTTCAAAATGAAGCTGCATTTTTTGACTCAAAAATAAAATGAAAAAGCAATCCACCAAAATGCTTTTTCTTTTCCTTCCTCAATACAGCTTATTCTGTCACTTAATTAAAATGATAATGAAAATGGTACATATAATGGGAAACCTTTTATCACTCTTCTTCTCTCCTCGTCGCACCCGCCTGCACGCGCCCGCGGCTGTCACTGTCTCAGAGAGGCACGCGGCACGTGCGCACTCTACTTAAACACGCACACGTGCGCTGTTTCAGAAACACACGTCCTCATTCTACATAAGTTTGTGTCTTGCGAGGAAATACGACAAATTTACTGCGTTTTAATTATTCATTTCCATTGTATTCATTTCCATTACAAGCTGCGTGCATTCTTGAGTGCGCGACACGGCCGCCCGCCGGAGGATTTTGTGTTGGGGGGGGGGGGGGTATTACTGTTCTCAGTCACTCTGTAACACCAAACATGAACGCGCGCTGTTAGATTTGCGTGAATATCACTTCATTTTCTTGTTGGGAACTATTTTGTTTGCAGCAAAGTTACGTGTCTGAATAAACAACGGCGGAGCCTCCTGCCCCGCGTTCTTCATGGGTGTCAGGCTTCACGACTACCGGAGAGGTGACAAAGTGTCTGCAGTCTGTTTATTACTGGGCAATATCTAATATTCTGGGAAGATGTCTGTACCAGAGAGCACAGGCGAAGCCTCACATGCAGCCAGAGGGCAGAAGAATCAACACGCCCCCCCCAACACACGTGTGCGCGCTTCTTCCTCCTAGTCCTACACAAGACGCAGCGCGCAGACACAGTCACAGTTCTACTCCCAATTCCTAAATCTGCAAGGGAAGCAATAAACCAGGCCAATTTTAACTTCATCTGGAAAAACAAAACTCATTATATTAAAAAAGGAACAATCATTCAGGATTACAGTGAAGGTGGACTTAATAGTCTTTGAAAGTTTGGATGGTATGATTAAGATAAACTGACTTAGGTCTTTCTGCAAAATGAAATAAATATTTGGTTTCTTATTTGTTCCAACATTTTCTCTCATCTAGGGGGCACTGAGTTCCTTCTAAAATGTGATTTTGATTACAGAAAACTTCCTAATAAACTTTCTATTTCTCATCAGCAGGTGTTACTGTACAGCAAACTCGTATTCAAACATAACTTTAGTCCACATAACACTCCCATATGGAGCTGTCGGTATAATTTATGTAGGAACAAATCAACATTTTTACAAAAATTAGATCGATAATGATATTTGGTCATTATTACATATCATGAATGATAATGGAAACATAATCTCATTGGAAACTTTTTTCCTGTAAGTTTGAATTGAATGATAGAAATCAATACAATGGAAATGCTTTGTGTGAAGCCCCCAAAAAAATTCTAGTCATTTTCTTATTTAAACAATTTTATACACGCAGATTGTTTCCAGTTTTTCCTTGTGAAGTCATTTGTTGATTTTATTCTGTCATCAGGCTCTCCTTCGAAGGCTCCTGGCCTTAGCGACAACTGACAAGGAGAGGCGCCGCCGATTTGAATACACGGCCCACTTTATGAAAAAAATTGGACAAAAAAAATCTCTGTTGTTGAATTTGAAAAAAATGTAAAGAAAAAATTTTTGTTTGTTTGTTTTTGAACTTGAAAAAAAAATTCTTTTGAAAAAACAAAAAAAAACTTTGTTATTGAAACCGGAAAAAAATGTAAAGAAAAAAATCTTTGTTGTTGTTTGTTTGTTGTTGAATTTGAAAAAAAAACATTTGAAAAACAAATCTTTGTTTGTCCTTAAAGTTGAAAAAAAAAAAATTGGACAAAAAAAAACTTTGTTGTTGAAACCGGAAAAAAATGTAAAGAAAAAATCTATGGAATTACAAATCTGCCATAAACTGAAAGGGCGTAAAGACAACTAAGCAGGCGTATTTAGGAAGTGAGTGAGGAACCTTAAAACTGCGCAGGCGCAATTCTAACTGAGAAGTGATCTTGCGCGGTCAGTTCCTTTTTGCGCGCTCATGTGGATTTACGCTCAGTGTTAAGGGGGCGTTTTTGTGGGGCAGGAACCTTTCTGGTTGATCTGATTGGCTGAAATTTGCATGGCCTATGGGCGAGACAGAGGGGCGGGACCTTCATTTTTCAGTGCGGGGGGGGGGGGGGGGGGTGTTAACCGGCGGCTCTTGAGCTGCATGTCGCACTCTGCCTTTTATCATATTTTCTATATTCAGTACTTTCACAACCATAAGGTGAAAGTCTTACATTTTCTCCAAAATGTACAGAGCGGCCCTAATGTGTTATTGCGTGACTTCGGTAAAGAGGATCTAGGAGAGAACAGCATGAGAACGGTACGGAGAGAGGAGAGGACGTGATAGAAGACACCCCCCCCCCCCAATAGTACAAAGGAGCAGATATGTGAATAATGCAGAACAACTTCATTTTGGAAACCCTGGAAATGCAAAGAGACACGATTATGAGGCACACTTTAAACTGCAGCTATCAGCTACGCGGAGGAACACGGGAATAGAGCAGCTGCAGTTCGGTTAAATTAGATCTTCACAGATTCGGACTTCCTGCTTCAATAACTCCTCTGATAACCTTTCAAATGTGTCAGCAAGTATCTCAATCCTTTTGTATTAATACAGAGAGTGAACCACAAATGCATTTCTGAAGAAAAAAGATCGTTTTTTTTCCCTTTTAATCAGAATTGTTCGTCTCAAGGTGTAAATGCACACATGCAGCGAGCCGGCTGCCAAGGGACCGTCAACAAAGTGCAACCTCTGTGAAACACCATTCTGTAAAAATCAGTGAACTTTTAAAAAGCAAATAAATGTCTATATTTATATGAACTGGTAATGAAGACTCGTCAGCATAGTCATGCTACATTATTATTTATTATACTAAATTTTGTTAGAAAGTCAACCTCCATTTTATTGCTTATAGTTTTAAAATTTTAATAGAGACATGAATCATAAAATAAATGCTCAATAGCTCTGAAGATACTAAAGCTTCTGTCACCAAACCTCCTCTACTGACTAATCATGACCTTATTGTCCTACTGCAATAAATATTATGTCATAATTCACGTTGTTTATTGTTAGGAATTTTCATATTTAAATATTGATCAGATTTGGTCAAAAATGCTCAATAGCTTTGAAGATGCTGTAGTTACTGACACAAAACCTCCTGTACTGACTAATCATGACCTTATTGTCCTACAAAAATAAAGATTATGCAAAAAAAATTCTGGCACCTTCAGAGCTATTCAGGATTTTTGACCAAATCTGATCCATTTGTAAATATGAAAAATTCCTATAAATAAACAAAGTGAACTATTGACATTCTTTATTTTAGTATGACAATAAGGTCATGTCAAGTTACTTATAACTTTAGTCATGATTCATATCTATTACAATTTGTAAAAGTATATGCAACAAGATAAAATGAAGATGGACTATCCTACAAAATATGTATTGTAACAAGAATATGCTTTATAATAGTTTTATGATTTTTTTTGTAAGATTATTGATTTTTACACAGTGGTATTTCACAGTTCACAGAGGTTTCACTTTGTTGACGGTCCCTTGGCAGCCGGCTGCTGCATGTCTGCATTCACAGCTTAAAGCGAACAATTCTGATTAAAAGGCAAAAAACGATCTTTTTTCTTCAGAAATGCATTTGTGGTTCACTCTCTGTATTAATACAAAAGGATTGAGATATTTGCTGACACATTTGAACGCTTATCAGAGGAGTTATTGAAGCAGGAAGTCTGAATCTGTGGAGATCTTTCTAACTTATCAAACCTCAGCTGCCAGAGAATTTAAAATAATGAATCCATGGTTCGGAAGAGAGGACGCTGGAAAACCAACTCCGACAAGACAAGAAGACGCAGCAGCTGAGTTTCCATGGAAAAGGAAAGAAAGGCCTCCGTTGAAAGATCGACTCGAGGCTCAGCGCTGCTACTTCCAGCAGATGACAATGAAAAGCTGTCCATCCTCCCCCTTACCGGGATGCAGCAACGGGCGAGTTACGCCACACTTTGGGACTGCAGGACTTAAACTTGGCCTGAGGTGTCTGCTTTACTGTTCTTAGGAGCCGCATAGCAAAGAGACGGACTCTGATGATGAGGAAAGGGAAGCCGGCGTGTCTGATAGAGATGTAGCCCAGCTGTTCCAGATGCAGAAGATGAGGACTTTGATGGATTAGAAATGCTGATTGATGACTGAAAAAATAAATCACAACCAACTCAGTTTTGCGCTCGCTGCCTTTTTTTAAACACACACCAGCGTGCACATTTCACCGGTATGTGTGTTAACGTTAAATACAGAAAAAACACTAAACTGAAACGGCGCCGTTTAATCCAGTGCTGTTGTAAGGAGAGGAGAGGAGGGGGTTATGAGAAATAACATGGCTTTAATTGTGTGTTTGTCTGGCAGGTCAGTGTGTGGTGTGGCTCTTTGACTATCACAGTTAGAAATGTCGGCTCTTTGTGTCAAACTACCCCCCCCCCTGTTCCGGAAAAAAACCGCGGATGTAACGCGGATTAAAACATTAACCAACGACCCAAAACTAAGGTAAGAAAGTGCAGCGGGGTTTTTTGTGCTGTAAGTTTTTCTCATGTGAAATTCACTGTATTTGTTACAGTTTTAATGATTTTAATCCACGTTACAGCCGCCGTTCCTTTCCTATTAAAGCCCCAAAATGAAAGTCCCGCCCCGCTGCTTGGCATGCAAATTTCAGCCAATCAGATCAACCAGAAAGGTTCCTGCCCCCAAGTGACAAAAACGCCCCCTTAACACTGAGCGTAAATCCAGGTGAGGGCGCAAAAGAGAATTGACCGAAAAGGATCACTGCTCAGTTAGGATTTCAGCCGTTCAGTTGTAAAATACGGGGTCGCTTGGTTAGAATTGCGCCAGCACTGTTTTAAGGTTCACTCACTCAGTTTCTAAATACGCCCGCTTAGTTGTCTTTACGCCCTTTCAATTTTTGGCAGATATGTAATTCGATAAAAATCTTTGTTATTCGTTTGTTGTTGAATTTGAAAAAAAGATTGTTTTGAAAAAACAAAACAAATCTTTGTTATTGAAACCGGTAAAAAATGTAAAGAAAAAAATCGTTGTTGTTTGTTTGTTGTTGAATTTGAAAAAAAAACATTTGAAAAACAAATCTTTGTTTGTCGTTAAAGTTGAAAAAAAATAAGTTGGAAAAAAAGCAACCTCAGCAACGCTTCTTGTTCTCTTCCTTTTATTCCTTGTACACATGCAAAAGTATTGAAATTCTTTTATTATATTAGCTCATTTAAAGAAAGAAACCTTTTATTTAAGTCATACAAAATGTTGGATGTTCTCGTTCCAACTGGATACTGTAAGCCTGTAAAAGTTCACAACCAGCTTCAGCAGGTGGGGGTTCCACTGGACAAGTATTAAGGAAAATTTGTTTTAATTTTAAAGGATCACCAAATATGTGCACAAGTTCACAAAATAATCCTAACTGACCAGCCAAGGTGACAACATCTTTAAAAACCTAGGTTAGTGGGACTTTCGGTGCTGCTGAATGGAATAGACGCGTGTGTCCAAACTTTGAGGTGCTTGGAGCTGACATCCTGGAATCAGACCGTGCACAGCTCTCACTAGCTGCTAAGCCGGGGCCCTCCGGTATGTATGCATGCATGCATGCACCGGTATGCACGCATGCACCGGTATGCACGCATGCACCGGTATGCACGCATGCACCGGTATGCACGCATGCACCGGTATGCACGCATGCACCGGTATGCACGCATGCACCGGTATGCACGCATGCACCGGTATGCACGCATGCACCGGTATGCATCCCCCACTTTCAGACCAGCGAGCTGGTGGTGTGGACGGCTTGCAGACTTGGGGGCAATCTCTCTGACAAGGGCTCTCCTATCCATATCTTCGAGGCTTACTGCCCCGGAGGTTTTGTAGCAGCGCACCCAGTAACGAGACGTCATGAGGAAGCTTTACCAGCTTTAGCCTGCCCTGAGGTACCAGCTGAGCTATTTGTTGTGATTGTTCAAGTGGCTGAGTTTTACGTCTTTTTATATCACCAACACTCGAGACACACTTTGTAGCTTCACACAGGTTCCCCTTTTATTAATCTCCCCTTCATGAACATATCGACACACAAAGGTTCCTACCCATTTGTGTCACCTGATATTATACCCCCCTTTCTTAAACGAAGAACGTCAGGGTAACATAACTAAAAGATTTCTCATCAGTAACATTGCACTGCTCCACAGTAAAGTGTTCATTCAAATAACAAACATAACAAAGTAAAACCCTTAAACTGCATGCATATCACCGTAAAACCAACAAGTTCTATCTACGAGGAGTCAGATTACTCAGATCCTCAACCTGAGTGCGGGGATTATTCAACGAGCGTGAGCATCACACACCCAGTTAGTATAAATGAGACATTTGCAAAGTTGTACTGGCCTCTTTATGCATCTGAGTGTCCACACTCCCCAGATCCAACGCCTGATAAAAATAACTTTCCACGTGTCGATGATGAGGATGCTGAAATTCTAGGGAAACCCATCACTATGGCAGAAGTCTCTGAGGCCCTTGCTGGTTAACTGGATTGAGTGTTCCCAGTTTCTGCTTGACTGAGCTCACCTGATCCAGGTGACCAGTTATAAATGCAGCGGGGTTAGCTGCAAAGCAGACGGTAAGAAGACAATTTAATCATCTCCATTTTCAGGGATCATCTCAGAAAGAATCAACAGATGTTTCAAAAGCCAAGAGAGGAAGAAAGAAAAAGGTTGGTCATGAACATTTCTACTTTTGTCTCTGTGAAAGAGTTGGAAATCTTTCTAAGGAGAACGTTAACTACTTTCCAGAGTGACTCAGAACAAGAAAATGAAAAATGCAAGTCCTGTCAGTCCATCTGGTAAGTGTGATGTGCAATGCTGACATCTTCCCGGTGTTAAAAAGACCCATTGAAGTGCACAGCAGAATAGTTTAGATCTGCTGCAGGAGAATGGAATAACAAAGACTAAAAACACAAAGCAGATTTCAATGAAAATGTCTCAGAATTATTGCATTTATCCATAAAGTGGAAGTATTTTCTGAATGTGTTTCTTGGTGTTTTTAGGTGGAGATCCTCTTAAACGACGAGGCAGGAAGCCCAAAAGTGAGAAGTTGCATTTGCTTCAGCAACAAGACCATCACGGATCAGGAAGTGAAATGTCAGTACCTCCCGAAAAAGAAGTGCTGCATTTCCAACAAACTTCCATATCTAATGTTCAAATGATGCAGACAAACACAAGTGTACAACTGCTGTCCTTCTATTGGTCAGTAAAGCTTTGCATCTTTTCTTAGGGAAACAGCAGAACCAGAGAAAAAGAGGAAGAGGGCATCGGAGGACAAGACCCACCGTGAAGAAGAAAGGAGGAAGAAGAGGGAAGGTAGTAAAGGCAAGGAGTTGGAATGCAAAGAGCCGGAAGCCAAGAAGAAGAGGCAGACCAAAGACGACGGCTCGTCTGGCTCTGACGATGATGAGGCAACTCAGCATGATCACACACGCGATGACTTATGCTCATCACATGAAGACATTCTCCGTTAATATTCTCCTGCCATCCATTTTATTTTTATCTTAGGAAAACAAAGGTAATAATAAAAAACAACAAAACTCAGAAATGGACAAAGACCGGCGTCGGCAGAAAGCTGATGAAGTGAAAGAGTAAGTATGTGAAGAATATTCAGTGAAATCTAAAAGCCCCCGTGTTTTTACTTTGTAGTTCAAGCAGAAGTACCGTAAATTCCGGACTACAAAGCGCTCCCGATTATTAGCCGCACCCACCCATTTTCACGTGTTTAACTAATTTTATACATACTCAAGCCGCGTCGGGGTACAAGCCGCATGAATTAGGCAACATTGTCATCCTGACGGATCACTGCCTGACTCAGAGTGTAAGTGTGATTTATTAGCACACAGTGGGTGGAGTCATTTTTGCCTCAGGCTCATGTCTTTGAGTTTATCTGCATCTGCCAAACAGTATGCACGTCTATTCTGTTCACAAGTTCCTCAGTTATGGTTTTTATTTTTATTCTTTTTTTTTAACTTATTGACAATCTAGGTATCACACATAAAATTACAAACAGTAACCATATAATCAACATTACATCCCTCAGTTATGATGAGGAAATTTACATCCGCGATCCCCCATTTCCCATGAGTCTTAGGGGCTAAAGGCGGGGCCAACGCCCAGCTCGCCATTCTGTTGTACGTGTTTAAGAATGAGCAGCAGTGCATGGAGGGGTGAACGGGTAAAGCTCTCCTTCCGCTTGTGTCGCGGCAGCGTTATGGGAGTAACAGGGCTGGTTAAAAACACACTAGTATAAATAAAGCAGCGACGACTGAAAAGCGCGCGCCTCAGCGCGATACGCGCGCCTCCTCGCGGCGCGTGGGTCAGAAGTTTCCTTCCACAACAAACACTTGCTCCGCGGACGCCTCGAGTAAGCCCTGGCTGCAGCCTGCAGAATGGCTCGACGCCTCTGCGCTCCCGCGCGCTCCTTGTCTCCCCTTCCTATCTACTCCGACAGCTCTGGCCAGCGCGGCTACAGGGAGGAGCACTTCGTCCCCATTGCGCCGGTGTAAGGAGCAAATCGTTTCTGTGCAAAGCAATCGGACTTAAAACTGTACGTTTTGTGTATGAGGGGCGGATGCGTTGTTACGTGTGGGAGCCTTCAGACTGCCATCGGCCCCGCAGCTCAATCAGCAGGAGAAGATATCTCCAGCTCACACGGAGGCTGTGAGCGTTTCAATGCAAATCTCTGCTCAGTCCTTAGAAACCGTTAACACGACCACGTCAATTTGTGTTTCCAGTCGTGTCCCGACAAAATAAAGGCTGATATTATTGCCACATATTTACGTGCAGCCAGCCGAGTCACTATGACTCAGAGGTAAATGCACTCCTGAGCAT